>NW_023416284.1:83453280-84136643 GCF_014176215.1 Rousettus aegyptiacus
TACCTACATATCTGTTGAAACTTTACTAGTGCTGGTACTGGGCTAGCTGTGGAGATGCAATTATGAGTGAAGGGCTCGATAGAATCTGCTACAAGAAGCTTATGGACAAGCGGAGGAAAAGGGCCTTGGTCAAATGATTACACACAAGCACATAAAATTATAACCTGAGATAGTGCCCTAAGGGGAAAAACATAGTTTCATAATAATTTGTAACAGATGAACCTGACTTGGGGTAGGGTGGGATGGGGGAAAGTGGATGATCACAGAGAAAATTATTTTTGAGCTATTATCTCCATTTGATTAGTGAAAAGTTTAAGCTCAGAGAGGTTGAGTAACTTGTCCAAGGTCACCCAACCTATAAGTGGTAGAGTGATTTCCATTGACTTAAACCTAGATTTGCCTGGCTCCAAAGCCCTGTTCTTTCTCCTATGTACCATACTGTGGAGTGGAGTGATGGAGTGGGAGGAGAGAGAACTGAGCCACTAGGAAAGCAGAATGGGGGGAAGTGGAGTGTTTCTTGGGGTCCACAATTTTATTCTGAAGAAATATAAATTCTATGAAAAAATTCCCTCTTTTAAATATTTTTATTTATTTTAATTATATAAGTAATTTGTGAATATATTCTCATTTTAAAAAATTAAAATATTATAAAGCCTAAGTTCCTCTTAATCATTTCTTAATCCCATTCTGATCCCAAAAGGTAACAGCTGTTGTCAATTTATATGCATTGTCCTAAATTTTTTCTTCATTTCACACACACACACACACACACACACACACACACACACTCGTCTTCCTATACATTTCCATAGACATATAAGTTGTGCCTATAAGGTATTTTTAACTTTTTTTGCAGTTAGAGTTGACATTTAATATTATTTTATATTAGCCTCAGGTGTGCAGCATAGAGGTTAGACATTTATAAATTTAATGAAGCAATTACCTTGATAAATTTAGTACCCATCTGATACCATACATAGTTATACAATATTATTGACCATATTTCCTAGGCAGTACTTCACATTCCCATGACTATTTTGTAACTACCAATTGTACTTCTTAATCTCGTCACCTTTTTAACCCAGACTCCCAACTCCACTCCCATCTGGCAATCATCAGTTTGTTCTCTGTATCTATGAGTCTGTTTTCACTTGTTTGTTTGTTTATTTTGTTCTTTATATCCACATACAAGTGAAGATCATATGGCATTTGTCTTTCTCTGTCTGACTTATTTCACTTAGCATAATACCTTCTGGATGCATCCATGTCTTTCCAAATGGTAATATTTTATTCTTTATGGCTGAGTAATATTCCCTTGTATATATGTACCTCTTCTTCTTTATCCCACTGCCTATTGTTGGGCACTTGGGTTACTTCCATATCTTGGCTTTTGTAAACAGCGCTGCAATGGACATAGGAGTGCATATATCTTTTGAATTAGTGTTTTGGTTTTCTTCGGATAAATACCTGGAAGAGCAATTGCTAGGTCATAAGGTGGCTCTATTTTTAATTTTTTGAGGAACCTCCAAACTATTTTCCATGGTGGCTGTACCATTTGCATTCCCACCAACAGCCCACGAAGGTTCCCTTTACTCCACATCCTCACTAACGATTGTTGTTTGTTGATGATGGTCATTCTTACAGGTGTGAGGTGATATCTCATTGTGGTTTGAATTTCTCTGATGATTAGTGATGTTGAACATCTTTTCATATGTCTATTGGCCATCTATATGTCCTTTTTGGAGAAATGCCTATTCAGGTACTCTGCTCATTTTTTAAATGCTGTGTTTGTTTTTCTGAGTTTTTAAAAGCATAAATAAAATCACTCTATATTTTTCTGCATTTACTTTATCCTTTAAAAAGATATCTTGGAGAGTTTCTGTGTCTATTGGTATAGATATCTACATCATCCTCCTGAGAATTTTTAATTTTGTGCTTTCGTTTCGATAATGATAAACAAAATATTTTACCAGATTTTAAGAAAGAACTTCTCCCTTGGAATAATAATAATTAGGAGTTCAAATACATTTTTATAGAGTAAGACTTTAGCATAGACTAAAAGTCTATAGTTTATAGACTACAGAATAAGTGATATTCTTGGGGACCATGTGTCTGGCTTTTTTTCCCTTTAAAAAGGGTCCAGTATTACTCAAGTTCAAGGTATGCTGACTCAATAGGAAAAGGAACCCCTCAATAGAGAGGCCAAAGATGGAGTATGATATTTGTGGTAGAGACTCTTTATCTCTTAGGGTTTCCTTTCCTTTATCCATAACTGGAAAAGAACCAACCAGCAGCATGAGCTTCACCCAAGAGCTTGTCAGAAATGCAGAACTTCAGTCCTCAGCTTAGACCTACTAAATCAGAATCTACCTTTTAACAAGTTCTCCGGAATACCCTGATCTCGATGATTTCTCAGGCGTTTTACAACTGAAAGTTTATGTCAGCCTAAAACCCAGGTAGGTAGAGTGCGCAACTGACTGGAAGCTGAAAACACCTTTTGAGAGCACTGTCTATGAGGCACCAACAAAGGATGTGTCTCCCACAGTCAGGCTTTCCCCAGCACTTCTTCACTCCAGGGCTACAATTTCAGGAGCTCTCTCTTCTGCTGTGTCTCCAGAGGAAATGAGCCAGTGGCAGGAGCATCACATCTTGTGGGATCCAAGACCAGTTGGGTGACTTGTGGAGAAGGGGAAAAGACAGAGAGCATTGCCCACCCTCTCCATACAAAGGTAGAGGCACCATCATAAAACACTGTGTTTGGGTCTGTTCAACAGGAGATAATTTTTGCCTTCCCATTTCTCTACATCTGGTTTCTGGAAGTTGCCGAATGATACAAGATGAGAAAGAATTGATGTATCCTTCCATCTAAGTATCCACAAATACAAATACATGTCCTGCTTTCCCCTTTCTCATACACAGAAGTCACACACTGTGTGCACCATTCTGCATCTCTACTTGTTCACTTAATGATAAATGCTGGAGACCACTCCACAGCAGCACACAATGGGATTCTTTATTTTTTTTTACAGTCACATGGTATCTGTTATGTTTATTTACCAAGTTTAACTTGCTTATTTAACTAGCCCTCTATTAATGAATACTTGTTTTATATCGAATGAATCTAAGTTTCAGGGTGCTATGTTCACTTCCTGATAGATCAGAGAAGGGAGCTAACATCTGAGTGTCCACTACAGGTGAGGAATTATCTCTTTAACCCTCACAACAGTCCTTAAGGTTGACATCTATTATGGACTGAATGTTCAAGCTTCAAGCCCCAGCATGATATTATTTGGAGATGGAAACTTTGAGAGGTAATTAGAGTTTGATAAGGTCATGGAGGTGAGATTCTCATGATAGGATTAGTGCCACTGTAAGAAGGAGTCTCTATCTCTTTCTCTCACCACATTTGCATGCCAACGAAAGGCCAAGGACATAGTGAGAGGTAGCCATCTGCAAGCCAAGAAAAAAGAACTCTCACTGGAACCCAATCATGCTGGCACCCTGATCTCACATTTCCAGGCTCAAGAAGAGTGAAAAATTAAATTTTTGTTGTTTAAGCCACCCATTCTGTGGCATTTTGTTATGGGAGCCCAAACAGACTAATACAACATCACTTTCTCCAATTTACGTGTGGGGAAATGGAAGCTCCCAGAGGCTCAGTAACTTGACTAAGCTCACACATCTGGAAAGGAACCTGGTCCTTAACCTGGGTTTGTCCTCTAATCCACATGTCCTTCAACACGTCAGAGAGCCTCTGGTTACCGCAGGGGCAGCTGCTTTGTAACCACTTTAAATTCTGGACCACTCCTCCATGATGCACATTAAAAATCTAATATGAGGAGACTGATGTAGATGATAGAAGCTTCATTTGTCTCCTCTTGGAACCACATTGAACCACATGGAAACATGGAGCAAACAACAAGTCACCTGGGGCTCTAGAGAAACAGAAGCCCTGAACTAGGGAGAGAAATCACCCTCAAAGGTTAGAGGTAGGAGTGTATAAAGGCTGCCCATCCTGAGTGGCTAAGTGGGACAGAAGCTATGGCAGCTACAGATGCCTCTTAAGGGGGCCATATATGTGACAAGACTTTTGCAGTGACAGACTTGCTCACTGTGAGCACCAGCACCCAGATGGTCACTCAAGGGCGCCACCAGGGACTTAAAAGGGGACATTGAGTTGTCAGAGTGAGGGAGGGAGGCGAGGCTTTCTCCTGAGCAAAAGTGCTGGTGAAATCCATTGTTCCTCTGTTGAGCCTTCTTCTTTCCAGTGTGTGGACTCAGAACTGCCAGAGCTAAAACATCAAACTGGATAACAGGTCACTCTGCTCAGAGGACTCCCTAAAACACTGTCTCCTTTAACTTGCAGTTCCACTGAAGCCATATCCAGTTGCGTCCTTGGCGAGTCCTGTGCCACTTGCTGAGTAGCAGCAAGATTCACACTAGTGGCAGCTGATCTCGTTTTCCAGTGTGGCTTCCTGAGGCAACTATAAGCAACTATGCTTGATGAATTTTAATGGACAGACCCAGAGAGGCACAGGTGGGGGCTAAATTTGGCCTGTAGCTGAACGCTTCTCAGGACTGTGCTGCTGGATACCTACTACACTAAGCCATGCTAATAAGACCAGGAGACTTAAGAGCTTTGATTCGTACATAGAAACAGATACAGAAAGGCAGCCAAAATGGGAAGACAAAGAAGCAGAAACCATATGAGAAGAGAACAGAGATCCAGATATAATGGAATCAAGCAATCTAACAGATGCGGAGTTCAAAACGCTGGTTATAAGGATGCTCAATGAAATTAAGGGACATGTAGGTGAACTCAGAGAGAATTTTAACAAAGAAATAGAAAACATAAAAATGGAAATGGGAATTATAAAAGAACCAGTCAGAAATGAATACTTTATCCGAGATGAAGAGTATACTAGAGGGAATCGACAGAGTGGATCAAGATCGAACCACTGATATAGAGAATACGGAAGCCAAGGACACCCAGTTAGGTTGACAAGAACAAAGTAACGAAGAATATAATAATAAGTTAAGGAGCCTATGGGACAAAATTAAGGGTAACAATATCCATGTCATAGGGGTACCTGAAGAGGGAGAACAAAAACTTAAATATAGATTTGAAGAAATAATGATGGAAAACTTCCCTAACCTGGAAAAGGAAATAGACATACAACCCCAGGAAGCTCAGAGAGTCCCAAACAAGATGAACCCAAAGAGGCCCACACTAAGACACATCATAATTAAAATGCCAAAGTTTAAAGACAAAGAGAGAATCTTAAAAGCAACAAGAGAAAAGCAGTTAGTTACCTACAAGGGAGCTCTCAAAAGACTGGCAGCCAATTTCTCAACAGAAACTTTGCAGGACAGAAGGGCTTGGCACAAAATAGTCAATGTGATGAAAATCCAGGATCTACAACCAAGAATATTTTATCCAGCAAAGCTATTATTTAGAGTTGAAGGACAGGTAAAGAGCTTCCCAGACAAAAATAAGCTAAAGGAATTTATCACCACCAAGCCAATATTACAGGAAATGTTGGAGGAACTTCTTAAAGAAGAAAAAACATGTATCAAAAACATGAATAAAGAATAGTAATAACTTCATTCCTATCAACAAGTACCTCAAATGGAAAAGAATTAAGTGCTCCAACCAAAAGACAGGAAAGTTGAATGAATAAGAAAACAAGATCCCTACATATGCTGCCTACACAGACTAAAAAGAAGGGAATAGAAAAAGATATTGCCTTGATGGACCTAGAGGATATTGCACTGAATAAAATGGGCCAATAGAAAAAGACAAATATTGCATGATTTCACTTTTCAATAAGTCACATGTGAAATCTAAAGGACAAAATAAACAACGATAACAACAAAAGTGGAAATAAACTCATAGATACAGAGAATATTTTGAAGGCTACTAGATGGCCAAGGTGGGAAAGGGGGGATGGTGAAAAAGGGCAAAGGGATTAAGAAGTACAAATGGATAGAAACAAAATAGTCATGGAGATATAAAGTGCAGCATAAGGAAAATAGTCGACGATGTTGAAAAAAATATGTAATGGAGAAGAGGGATACTGGATTTAATGGGAAACCACTTTGTGAGTTATATAGATCTCTAATCACTATGCTGTACAACTGAAACTAATATATTTTTGTATACCAACTATAATTGAAAAAACTCGTTGAATTGTACAATGTAAATATGAGCAATTAATTGTCTATTATACTTCAATAAAACTGGGGGAAAAAATTATTATGAAAGTAAAGACACAGATTAAGAAGTGGTGAGGGTGGAGAAATTTTTTCATGCCTGAACTCAACACTGATACTCTTACTTAAATCACATATGTACACTCCTGTGTGTAGGAGGCATCTTAGTTACTCCTCAACTCCACAGGGTGTGGCAACAGTCAGGGGTAAAGCATACTTCCTGATCCCTTTGTGCTCCTCATTTCTGTTTTGGATCTTCTGAAATTCCTTTCCTGAAATCATTTCTTGGTTTCTACCTAAACCTTCCTAGTTAAGGGAGAGGAAGAACCCTAAAGCTCGCTCCATGAAAACATAAACAAAGCTCTTGTGTTTCAATAATCACCCCTCAGATGTATTTAAAAAGAGGTAGTCACTGGAGGAGAAAGAAAAACAAAGGGCAAAAGTGATCCAGAAGTACAAATAAGGATTTTCATTGATAGCCTGAGGCCCAAAAGTTGGCAGTGATATTCAAAATGAACCACTGCCTTTTTATTTAGTTTCAACCTAAGGGTTTTTTGCGGAAATTTTCACTTAAAATGTATATTCCCCAGACATATTTTTGAAATACATTGATGTGCTTTTGTTCTACAGATACCTGAAGTCCCTGTGGTGGGCCCTGTTATCATCTGCCTCAGTGTGTGGAAGGGTTCCGGGGTTTAAGGCTGGTGAGGCTGGGGAACAAAGAGAAAGAACGCCTTACTTACTATTCATGTTCTACTGGCCAAAATAGGATGTTGCGACCAGCAAGAAAAAGTTTTAAAAGCTAAGCTTTGTTGGGAGAAGAAAGTGTTTTTGTGAAGCAGGTCTGGCAAACATTTTTTAAGGGAGTGGAGTGAGGAGAGAGGTAGGGGATGGGGTAGGACTTATCTTGTTAGTGACTTAGTCCCTGAGCTTAGTCCCTGAAACTGCCCCCAGCCTTGGTCAAGACCTTAGGCTCAAAACCTGAATTGGGGGGAAGGAGGTCAAAGCAGCTGTGGTGTAGGGGGGCTGAGGGACACAAACAGGGGAGTCAGTTAGGAAAGGGGGTCCTCTCTCCTTCCCTATAGCCCTGTGAAGATAGGCTGCTGAGCTTCAGGGCAGGATGATATGACTTTATCTGCATTGCCTGGTGCAGTGCACTGGAGTTCTTTTGGGAACAGATATATAGCAATGCTCAGGAACTGGCTTGATGGTACTGGTGATAGTGACACAGGTATAGTTCCTTGGCCATGCTGTGCAGGTTGGGAAGCCTGGAGACGCTCTCCTGTGATGCTATAGACATTCCCCTTCAGTTCTCCCCCACATCCAGGTTTTCCGGTGAGCAGACTGATGAGTGAGACACTTTTCTATACATTGAGCGCGGCTTGCCCTGCAAGTAGAGAATCTGATCATTGCTGTCAGCATCTGCCCAGAGGCACGCCCATCTCACATAGTCTTCCCTGCTTACTCACCAGTGGTCACACTCTGCTTGGCACTTCTGGAGTCCCCAGGACCCAACCATGAGAAATCATGTGCAGACCACTCTGGCTCCTTAGGCGACCAATTCACAGGCTGAGGATCTGGCAAAAACAAACAAGCACTATAGTGAATAACTGTGAGGAAGCATGTGCACGCGCACACACACACACACACACACATACACACACACAAACACATGCACATATGTTCACATACACCGAGACACTCACAAATCACTTCTGGCGGGCATGGGGTAACATCGTGCTGCTCTTTCTGCCAGAGCTGCCTGGAAAGGCCTCCTCCACGACTGCCAGTCCTGCAGCAGTCCCTTCCTTTCTCGTGACTGTACTAAATGACTTGGGCTCAGGAATTGTGTCCTGACTTTGCTGCCAGAATAGGCAAGCAATACTTTCTCAAAACACTTAAATGCATCAGGCATGTGGTCAGTCCTGACCTTTCTGCTCACTGACACAGAATCTAGGATTGAAAGGGCCCCAGGAGTGGTCCAAGTTCTCTTTTACCATAAAGGAAACTGGGTCCCAGAGTGCAAAATGACTGACAAGTTTTATTTATTCCTTTGAAAATAACGGATCACACTTTCTAACACAGAAAGATGACGTTAATAAAAACTGGCTGAGCCTACTGGGATGTGACCCTTCACTCATTCCTGTGAAACTACCTCAGCATTTTGGAAAGTCCTAGACTCAGGAGTCCCTGCTCCAAGCCCCTCTTGCTACCTGACACATTTGTGATCAGTCATCTTCTACCTCTGCCCTCCACACCCACCAGTTTCTACTCTGAAGGAAAGCCTTTCATTTACTAGTCACTCCCTAGGAGGTGCTGCAGTTTCTGGACTTTATTATTTTTGTAAACAATTTGAGATTGTAATTTCATCAAAATTTTGGCAAACTTTAGGGATTTTCCTTATGGTAATTTCTTCTGTTAAGAAAGATATGCTCTCACCAAAAAACAAAATAAAACAAAACAAAACAAACAAACAACAAAAAACATCTGAATGAGAAAGAAGTTCAAGTATTATTATTTTTTTCTTTTGAAAATGTGTCTTGCCATTGGTGGGGGAGGGGGAAGGGAAGCAGTGAGAGAGGAAGTGGTGCCTGTGAGGTGGGATTTGAAGAGCAAGAGAAAGGCTCTTCCCCTCCAAGGGTCTATGGGCCCTGAACACCACTCTTAAAATAGTGATGTGAAGTTCTGAGGTCGATTATGTTTAAAAGTTTGTTAGAAAGCAATTGTTTGGAATTGAAAAAGCACTTCTCTGTAGAAACAGTATCATTAGAGTAGGATTAACTATTTAAATAAGTCTGCAGAAATGTATTTAATCTATCTTATTTGTTGTGCCATATAGGGTATTAGTTGATGTCTGTCTCGGTTTCCTCTGTAAAATTGAAATATACCTGCCTCTCAGGGTTATTGAAAGGATTACATAGATTTACACATGTAAAGTACTTAGAACAATGACTGGCACATAATTAGGGTTCCATTTCTTGTCATTTTTATTTGTAGTACAGCTATAAGATCTTTAGCTTCTCTGTCTCTGGAGCCCCACTAAGTCTCAGGAGGGGCTCAGAAGCCCCTTAATGGTGGGGGTTCCCTTGGAGAATGAGGGCCGAGGGCTGGAACTTCAGATCTTAGGTTCTCAGTGCAGCAACTGGGGAGGAGGCTGCAGTAGAGAAGACTCAAAATTGAAGTGGCTGCTCTGCCATTGGCCATTTGTCAGCCACACCTCCAGGGCAAGTCTGCCTAACCCCCAGGGGAAGACAGCCTTTGGTGGAACCCTGTAGAACAAGATGCTCCATTATAGAAGGGTACTGGGTAACATGAAAGCCAATGTTTGCCAGATGTAAGCATGGAATGCATCTGGGAGCAAGAGGAAGCACCTGACAGGGCACTCAAAAGGCAAGGACTGTCCCCTGCGCACATTGCCTAGGGCGGTCCTAGCCTTGCTTTACACAGCCCTGAGGTTAAAGGTTTTGTCCAACATACCAATGTGAAAGTCCTTTTATCTACGTGGAGTTGGACTTTGTTGCAGACAGATTTACCCAAGGCCAGCTAAGAAAAAAGAGGCAAAGCCTTCCGGGTTCTCTGAGTCTCTTGATTGTCACCCTACCTTCTCCTTTTGAGTTAAAGAGCATAAAGGAGACAGGGAGAAAAAGAAAGACGGTATGAGCTGGCTTCCTGGATGAGGGCCAAGGGCTCTCTGCATAGGCAACATGGGGAGTGGCAGCTCTGTCAGCGGTGGAATTTGCCTCTCAGAACCAGAACCTAGGGAACAACATGTAGAGTGGACTCCACAGTGGCATGGGGGTTGGAAAACAGAAAGGAACTACTGGGAGCATGACCACTAGGTCTTTGGTCAGTCCCTCTGTCAGGGAGGATCCAATTCATGCATTTGTGAGGCCTCTTGAACTACCTTGTCTATACACAGGTCCTGTCTTCTCAGGATGTCCTTTCTACTTTCCAGATAATTTTTCTTTGGGCACTACTTTAGTCATCATCTTAGGCTTCACATTTTTAGCTAACTTTCTCTTCACTATTATCTCAGGTGGTTTACAAAGGTGAGCATTGTTGAATTATTTCTAAATATTTATATGTGTTCTGACTAATCCTTTTTTATACTCTTTCACACACTCATGCACTCACACACACATTTCTACTTTCTTCTGCATATATAGCAATTCATGTTCAAAAACATTAATTCCACAACATTTCAGGAGTGGAGTTGGAGTCATTCCAAGTGTTTTGAATAATAAAGGGTAAAGATTTTCCTCAAAACTCCTCCTGTCAAAATTATTTATTGCATCCAAAAAGTATTTATTGAGCACCTACTATGTACCTGTCACCATTCTGAATGCTGGGGATAATGTGGTGAACAGACAGATGCCATTCCCAATTTCATGGAACTAGGCCTTATTTCCAATAAAGTAACATTTCCAAAATTAAAGAATCTAGTATTTTACCTTTTCTTTGCCTTTGCTTTTAGCACTGTTAGGTTTTGTTTGCTGCAGGTATTAGTAAGAATCAGCAATTAATATTCACAGTTTAAAATAGATATTTCTCATTTCCTTGTATGTCTAGTTCTCACCCACTTCCTAAAGTCAAACTGACTTGCATGTTAGCAATCATTCATCATCATGATAATGATTCAGATGTCTAACTTGGCACAAGGCCAAATGAAATTATGTGGGAAATCTGTTATGGAATTAGTTGTGTCCCCCTAAAAGATATGTTGAAGTCCTAACCAATATGGGATGTTTGATTTCAATCAGGATTTTTCAACTTTGGCAATATTGACATTTTGAACCACATACATCTTTGCAGTGGGGACTGTCCAGTGCATTGTAGGATAATTAGCAGCATCCCTAGCTTCTACCCACTAGATGCCAGTGACACCACTCCTCAGTCATGACAACCAAAAATGTCTCCAGGTAATGCTATCTGCCCCCTACGGGAAAAAAACTTCCCCCAAATGAGAACTAATGATTTAAATACTCAATTAGGAGGTTGATACTTGATGTGTGTTTATAATAAACCTTTTGGCTATGAACAGAGGCTGTGAAAAGTTGGCTTAACCTAGACAAAGAAAGCAGTCATCATGGGTTGAATTGTGTCCTCCCAAAAGATAGGTTGAAGTACTAATCTGGGTATCTGTGATTGTGAACTTATCTGGAAATAGGGTCTTTGCAGATGTAATTAAGATGAGGTTGTACTGGAGGAGGGTGGTCCCCTAATGGCTGATGTCATTAAAAAATAATGCATGAATCTGGGAGAAAGCAGCCCTGTGCTGAAACAGCCCACTTGAAGGCTGACACTCAAAAGTGTAAAACCTCTAGGTTACTCATCCCAAGCACTGACAGCACAAGTCTGGTAAGGCCAATGATTCACAGCCAAGATTGGAGCAGCTTTTGCATGTGTGAGTTTCATGCCTCAGAACTGAGTCGTAATGAGAGTGTGGCAGTGAGTCCAGAAAATTCTGCAACCCCTTCTTAATCACACCAAGGATAGATGTTATACTAGTTATATAAATAGCTATAAACCCATATACATATAAAGAAATCAGCCTTATACAATGATACAAGGACGCATATATCCAAGATGTAAGTAGACACTGTGATACTGATACATTAGCAAAGGAGCAAATGTGTGGAATTTCTCTATCTACATGAGAACTGTTCTTCAAAAGAGTTGTCTTGTGAGGCTGTCCACTTAACCTGTTGATAGTTCAGAGTGATTCTGGAGCCTCCTCCTTCTGAAATTGCTTTTAGAAGCAGTTTATGGAATTTTCAAGAAATATGGTCATATTACTCAAATAACATTCTACAGCTTGCTTGTCTCCTCATTTCTGAGAGATAGCTCCACATGAGTTTCAATTTCTTAAAAATAAAATCTACCTTCCAAGAATGATGATTTGTCATCCTTGAAGAGAATAAAAGGAATATGCCACTAAGTACGTCAAGAGTGCCAAGAATATTCATAGGTCTATATAAAGGCAGTGATGCTGTAAGACTTGTTTATGACCAGAAAAGAGTAGAAGCTCAAATTCTCCCTAAATGGGGACTGTTAAGTAACTTTTGATGCATCCATATGATGAAATACTTCTAAAGTGTTAAAATATAAATTTTAGAAAAAGATTATAAAACATTGACAGCATAATCCCAATTCTTTTGTAACACGTACTGAAAGATATGTCTCAATACTATGAGTGATTCTAATGTTCTTCTTTGGCTTTTTTGTATCTTATAAGATTTCTACAATGAATATATATTTTTGTCATTAAAAATAGTATGAATCAAGTGTATTAAGGCATACACAAATATTTAACCCATTTCACTATTTTTTGAGCAGAACTATATCTTTTTTAAATTTTTAAATTTTTAAATTTTATTTATTTATTTATTTGGTGACATTGATTAATGAAATCCAGTTTCAAGTGTACAATTTAACAGTAAGGTGTATGTATGTGTGTATATATATATGTGTGTGTGTGTGTGTGTGTATAGTATTGTGAAATTTAACCCATTTTAAGTGTGCAGTGCTGTGAGTTTTAACAAATGTAGACAGTAGTGTAACCACCTCCACAATCAAGATACAGAATGGTTCTATCACTCCCAAAAGTTGCCTTGTGCCCCTTTGCAATTAATCCCTTACCCTTATTCCCTGGCAACTACTGCCCTGTTTTCTGTTGCTATAGTTTTGCTGTTTCTAGAAAGTCATATAAGGGGAATTACATAAAATATAGTCTTTTGTGGGCAGCTTTTTTTTTTTTTATCTTAGCATGATTTTGAGTTATTGGCCTCTGTACTTTGTACGAGATAATAAAACGTCTTTAACACTCACTCTGCTACCAGTTGGATTTTTTTACTCCTTGCAACTGGCAATACTCTTACCTAATACAATAATGGCATTACTTTTGAAATTCTACTTATTCTTCAAAATCCTCCAAGGAGTTTTCATGATACTTCTGCTCTCAAACAATGATTATTTCTTTTTTGAACCCTTGTGGTATTTTATGCCCCAATAAAGCATTCACATTCTTCTTTGAAATATAGTTAATTGTGTCCTAGTTTAATCAAACTCAACACTTCCAACAATTAGATATTAGGCTTTCTCAAGCCAAGAGCTATCTTATTCCTCCATAATACTCCATTATCTATAGGTACCTCATTTGTCCATCTGATTTGTGTTCCCATTACTTTTCCAGAATGTTGCCTTCTCTACTCTGGTCATCTGGCCTCCTCACTGTCCTACACATGTTCCAGGTTCATTCCGCCCCTGTTTCCTCATAGGTTAAAGCAGGCCACAATGTTTTTAGGCATTATGGATAGCATATTTGTAATGGGTAAGGTGGGCTCTGCTTGGCAAGACAGGCTGGCTCAAAACATACTTCTTGGAAGAGGTGGCCAAGAGCCTTGTGTGAATTCTAATCTTTACCCATAACCTCTCCAAACTTTGTTTTTGGTTTGGACTCCCTTAAGAAAACAGACAATTCAACCCATGTCATGTGTACCTATTATATATAAAAGTGAGTCCAAAGTTGTCCTTTCTCCTCAAAGAATCTTGTTATTTTGCTGCAGAACTTCTCAGAACCTTTGAAAATTACGTGCTTTGTCAATTTGCCATAAAAGGATACAGTGCCCTGCCTTATTTAACCCATTTTAAAAACATTTATTTTGAAATGATTGCAGGCTCTCATAAAATTGCAAAAATAGTACAGAGAAGTCCTGTGTTTGCTCCTCATTTTGGTTTTTTATTGTAGCAATTTGTAGGGCTCTGAGACTTTTAGAAACTACATTCAAAATTATGCACTACTTTATATTAAGATCTCCTGCTTAACTAAAGATGATCACCTACTGTGAGAAACCTGAGACATCTTCACATTTAGTGATGGACTACATTCATTTGTGAATAGCACACAAAACTGCACTTTTCAAGTTTAGTGTCCATATTCCAAGGGCAGACCCATAATATATATAAAATATATGTATATACAAAATATATATAAAATCATTAGTAGCAGCCACAGACAAATTAAAATGCAATCATAATACTGTATTTCAAAGTAGAGTGCATGTTAAATGGCTTATTTCTCCCAAATAAATCATCACTGACACTGGTAATCAGGCACAGGTAAGCAAGCCCTAATTACAGAGAGACCAAGAAGCAAGAGGTCTATAATGAGAGAGGAGAACCAGCCAAACCTGGCATTCATATCTCCAGTGCTACCCTACAGATTGCCATGTGCTTGAGGTAATTTCTACTCAAGGCCAGGCTGAAAGGCTAGCACTCCTGACCCTGGATTTTAGGAACTCCTCACCAGCATTTGAAGCTCATTACAAACATTCTGTCTTCCACCTCACCTCCCACCTCCCCTCACTGTTCCCACTCCCATCCCTGCCTTTGAGTCGTTTCTCTTTTTCCTCATTCTCTGGACTTGTGACCCATATATTCAATCACATCAGCCCTGGTTGTTTCTCAGCCATAGCCTGCCATACACTTTGCACGTGCCCTAACCACTGCCTCGTGTGTCCTTCCCTCACCTCTGCCTGTAGAAACCCTACTCTTTTTCAGACCTCAGTTGGAAGTTCTCATCTGTCAAGCCTTCCCTAGTGCCCCAGTTAGAATCAACCACTTCCTCTCCTTTGCTTTCTTGGTCACATTTTTATCGAGTGAAAAAAAATTTTTTTTTCTCCAGAAACCCAACACAGACTAACTTATGAAAAAATGAGCAGTTTACTGGTTTCAAAGTCAAACTGTGGAAAGGACATCGGCACCAGGAAGCAGAGATTTCATTGAAGTCACAGTTTTCCTGGCTTCTCTCTGAGGGTCATCAGCTTCGGTGTCTCAAACTCTGTTCATGGGAAGAGCATGTGGCACCCATGCTTCGACTCTAGTCTATAGCTTCACATCCAGGAGGAAAGGTTTTGCCCTCCCGGCAACAGCTTAGCAAGACAAAGAAGGACTCTTAGACCTCTCTCACTGTGGCTGGGAGCAGGAGGCACAGGATTGGGCCAGGGCCAGAGCCAGGGTGTTCTCTATTTGGAAGTTTTCACTCAAACCATGGGGCAAGATGAGAGTCGTGCTATTGGTAGAAGAATTGGGAAGGTGTGATGGGAAGATAGAACACTAGCTGCCAATGACAGGATGATTCTACCTCTAAGAAGAGATCACATTTGACTTATTCAGACACACACTGAACCTTTGTTTTTCCACACTCAATTGAGAGCACATAGTCATTCTGATCTTTCTGCCATCCCAGAACAGGACATGGCCATCCTTTACATCCAGCAAAGTTGAACGATCATTAATAAGGTTATTTTGCACTGATGGACTTAACATGGCATGATTCATGAAGTTTGTAAGATTTAGGATCTTTGCACATTCTCACTGAAACTTAGGGTTTACAGGGGGTGCTGACTGTGAACATCAAGGTCATCTTTCTACCACAGAAGATTTATTTACCTGTTTTGTACCTATCAGTAAATCTCTAATTAAGATGAAGAAATAAAGCAAAGATTTACTGTCACCTAGCTGCCACTTTGTCAAATTTTTTATCTACTAAAAATTAGATTATCTGATAGTACTTTATTTTGGATTAGTATAGTCATTATAATGATTATGAAAAACAAATTTAAGATTTTTAACTTGCCAAACTCAATATTGCTATATTTTATATATGACCAGCCTGCTTTTGATTCCCATGGTAACATTATATAAAGTAGTTAACAATATTCCAATAAACTTTTAACAAAAAAGAGATGGTCATTTCAGATATATTTTCTCAAGCTCTCTGGAACAAAAAGTCATTCACAATAATATTGGAGTATTTTTAAAAACATATAGTTTGCCCAGTTGGACACCAGGAAATGCTAGACATGACATATGCTCAAGGCCTATGGGGCAGGGGAAAGAGAAGGCTTGGAAGCAGAGGTCCCTCCCTTCAGGCTCCTTCGATAACTTGGGTGTTATTCTTAAACCTACTCCCTGCTCTGTCTGTCCTATAATCCTGTCTTACAGATCCCATCTCCTCGATTTCATCAGGCTCTGCCTCCTCATCTTTATTACCATTTTCAGCAGTTTAGTCTGGGCCTGCATTCTCTCTTCCTAAACCAGGGATTGGCAAACTTTTTAAATAAAGGGCCAAACAGAAAATATTTTAGGCTTTGTGGACATACAGTTTCTGTCCCAACTACTCAGTGTTGTCATGGTAGAAGCAGCCATAGACAGTGTGCTAATGAATGAATGTGGCTATGTTCCAATGAGCCCCCAGGCTGTGGGCTGGGTTCGGTCAATGCTTGCAAAGCATCCTTTAACTACCTCATCCAGAGGTCAGTGGCCTGTGTGTTTCTCTTCTGTATACCCCCAGGTCCTTACAGAATGTCTGGCACCTAGGAAACATTCAATAAAATTTTGTTGAAAGAATAAATGAGTTCCCCAGACTAAGCATGCATACCTATGATGTCATTCTATTTCTGAGCTGCCAAATATTATTTTCAATTTCATTAGCCTAAGATAAAAGATTTGGAACTCTTCTTAGATTTACTAAAAGTTAAAAGTCCATTCCCCTTCTAACAACATAATCTACAATCTATTGTTCTATGTACACTTGTTACAGAAATATAGACTCCAGCAGCTCTTATTATAAGTGTTTTAAAACACGTTCCTCTTGGTGGTAAGTTTGGTTAGAGGTGTTTTGTTTTTTGTTTAAACAAGAGCATCTCAAACATAGGTAAATGTTGAAAAGATCTGCTAGCTGGCAGGAAGAATATCATATCATTAAATTTTGTGTCTGATCAGAAATGTTTTGCATATCTTTAGGGTTATTCTTTCTTGGAAGAAATTCCTCGCCTTGTTACTCTAAGTGGCAGCAAAAAAAGCTTTGCTTTAACTGTTTATTTTTATAAAGAAGGGTTGCCATGGGTCACACAACTTCCTTTTGCCTAAACATAGTTTCATGCTGAGTGTGTATGTGCCCCTTGGGACTGTCACGAAGCTCGTGTGTTCTCTAATGAGTGGGCACAGCCATGACCAGAATGAACTTCTGTGTCAGAGTAAGATTTGGGCAAATGATCCACCAGCCCCATTAGCAAACTCTTCCAAGGCATTGTGCTTTTGAGAAAATGTTAGAGGAGCGCAGAACCAAAATACCACCCAGACAGTCATGGAAGTTTTTGGGGCTAGAACCCTGTGCATTCCCGTGGAGCCAGTGAGATGCTGAAGCCAATTGAGCACCTCTCTTCCCAGTGCCTCCATAATGGCAGCTTGAAATCAGCTGAGGTAGGAATGCCTGCACAATGGATGCAGGCAAACAATACGGATCAGGTCTCTATTCCTGGGAGGTCCTGCTGCTTAACCTTTTCTGGTGCACCGCTAACTAACTCCCCGGTAAAGTCAAATTTTTCTCATCCTCCTACAAGGGGATATATTAAAAGACAGAGCCACTGACCACCCCAGTGCATTATTTCTAACACTACAGATTTTAGAAAGATCAATATTACTTAGTTCCTGCCATCAAGGAGTCTGACTGGGAGATAAAACATAGTCATGTGAAAAGATAACTAATAATGTCAACCTCTCAAATTGACATGGTGTAAGTTTCTTATGCTCTCTGCATCACGGTTTTCTCATCTGTATATAAAGCATCTACATGTAGCAAGGCTGATAGTGTATGCTTAAATAAAAACTAGCTATTATTATTACTTCTTACATTGCTATTAACTGAAAAAAGAAAGAGGTTGAAGATGAGGAAAGTCATAGGAAATTAAGATTTGAGGCAGGTAAGCTGTGGCAGTAATTTCAGTTCAGAGACGACTAAACTGTTAAAGAGTCAGTGTCAGGCATCGAGGGCCCAAGTAGCATAAGAACCTGAAAAATGGGAGGTTTGGATCTGCTCTTGGCTCTTCCATCACTTTTGCCTGTGGCTTTAGGCTTCACACAGAGCCTTACCTAACACAGAACTCAAAATAGGATCAAGAGAGAAACAGCTGTTACCAAAACTTACTCAGCTCACCCCATATCAAGTTCTCAGGAACCTCCACAGCATAAGTTTGTGTAAAAATGGAGGCAAAAATACATGGAGCTGACAATGAAATTGGTGTCTAAGGAAGCAGGAAAGACTCACATTTGTTGGAAGAATTTGGAGTTGACTGTCCCTCTGCTGTGCTTTGAAAAGGAAGCTCTCGCTTCGGCAAGTGAGTCACTGTGGATATTCTAAGCAATCACAAAGGAGAGGTGAGCTAAGCTCTTGTTTCCTTTCAGGACATAGAAAATATTAATTCATGTGTGTTTTGGAGGATTATTTTAACATTTAATTGAATTTTATACCTCTCTCACCACTGAAAACCAAATATGTAAAAGGAAAAATGTTTTGATTTTTTTCTTACACAGTAGGACTTAGAGGTGTATCTGTTTGTATGATCAAAAGACATGACAGGTGGGCAGATTGCTAACAATGGACTTCTTTTAGATAGTATTACCCATAGTTACCACTGCATGTGCATTATTGTAGCAGTCAGTATTCTTAGTTGTAAGCAACAGAAACCAATTTTGCAATTTTAAGCAAAATAGAAGCTCAAAAACTCTTTTGGAAGGATGGAAAGCCAGACTTGGAAGCTATGCAGCCAGGAACTCCCATCCCCTACCCACTCCAAATAATGACACTGCTGCTGCAGCAGGAACACTTCTGACACTGCACATCACTGGGTCCCAGAGGCTGCTGCCACCAGAGCCACTGTAACTGCCACTTGTAGACACTGGATGCAGCTCCTTTTTTTTTTTTTCACTAGCATGGATTCTGCACCATCACTATTTCTTCACACTACTTTCTGACTCAAGGTTTGCCATGGGTGTATACGATTGGTGGAGCCTAGGTGAGATACCCATTTTGAACTGTGCAGCAATATGGGAAAGTGAGCAATTGGCATATTAAGCTTTTATACTGAGAAGTGAGCTCTGCCACTTAAGGTAGGAGATGCGAAGAAAGTAAGAAAAAGGGTCAGATTAGTAAGATTAGTATATCCAACTAAAAGTGGCTTAAACAAGGGCTTATTTTCTTATATAGTAAGAAGCCCAGAACTAAGTGGTTCCTAGTTTGGTAAATCCAGCCACACAGAAAGCTATTAAAGCCCCAGGTGCTTTCCATTTTTCTGCTCCACCATCCACAGAGCACTGGTTCATTTTTAGGCTTGGCCCCTGATACTTACAATATGGTAGCCATATCCCTAGACATTACATCTTCACACAAACAAATTTCAAGTACAGAGTTGTGTTTCTCTCTACATATCTCTATCAGAGAGAAAAACGTTCATGAGAAGCTATGCAAGAGGCATCCCCTCATATCTCATTGGCCAGAATTAGGACATATTCCTATATCCTTGCGGCAGAGGAGGCTGGGAAACTGAGTACCTGATGTTTTCAGCCTCTATAATGCAATGTAGACTCTGTCAAGAAAGAGGCTGCTAGATAGACAGCCAACAAGGTCTGCCATTGCCACCATTTGTAGATATGTTGGACGGCTACTAGGCTGATACTATAAAGCAGGATTACCATTGAACCTCATCCTGGATGAAAACTCCGATCTCCCAATAGCATATGCCCTGTGTACTTTGTTGAGAAGGATTCTGAAGTTCTGTCTGAGCTCAACAGGAAAGAGTGATATTAGCAGTTAGAGATGTCTGCTGTGGGAATGGGATAAGGAAGTGTCAGTACGTGGACCACAATTTTCCATACCCATTTTGGAAAGGGACCAGCCTATTTTAGCAACTGTCATCATTTCTTTGCAAAGCGTTTCAATCTGCTTTTGGAGAGCCGGGCACACCAATGTCATTCTAGTGGTGGACACTTTGCCTTTTTGTCTTCCATTACTATGCAAAATCCTGAGTATGAGATTTTCTGATACGTAAGGAGCCATCTTGCTTCCAAACACAGGTGAAATTGTTGGCTCAGGCTTGATATTTACAGTGGTGAGTTTCTGTGGTATCTCAAGCATACACCATCACTCTGATTGCTCTCTTCCTGATGTCCAGTCTATTTCTTTGCCACACTTTTCCCACTGAAATGATTGGAGTGAATCCTTAGCCAAGGAATAAATGCTGGTTAGTACCAGTACTAGCTGGAGAAGATCAACTGTGTTATAGATATAATCTAATATTTTCTTCTTTATATGTTTATTTTACCCATGGTTGCCACAGGTGAATCTGCTCTTATCTCATATGGTATTAATTTTGCTCCTGATATCCAGGGATATTTGGTTCAAATCTCTGTACTCTAAGGTAAGAAGTGGCTAACTTATTTGGCCTTTCTTAGTGCATAACTACAAAGAAAAAGTATTAATGATAAACATTACTCCAATCACAACTATTATCACCACTAATGATAAGTAATACAACAGAGTAAACTTTATAATTTACAAAACACCTTCCACACATGTTATTGTTTTAAGTTTCAAGAGTGACAACAGTCTTGTGAGTTAGTCAGTGTGGGTAATAATAGCAGCTAACTTTTATTAAGTTCTACTAACCTTCTAATCACTGTGCCAAATGTTTACCTGCATATATTCATTTATTAACTTAATCCTTGACACAATATTTTGAGAGAGTTACCATTGTTTTTCCTATTTGTCAGATAAGAAAGCCTTAAAAATTTAGCTAACCTCAAAATCACACAATTTATAAGTGGTAGACCCTGGATTCAAATACCTGTCTGCCCCCCTCTAAAATCTAAGCTTCTACTCTTCTTTCTCTGTTATTCTTTTTACTTTAGCATCATTTTTATTCCCATATTTGGGCTGAGAAAACTGATGTCTAATGATGATTGGTAGTGGTTCATCCAATGCCACTCAGCCAGTAAAGGGCTACTTAATCTATTAGCCCAAAGGTTGAAGACAGATGATTGCTGCTACTAAAAGGTAGGGTGACAGCATTTAGAGAAGTTGAAGATTGAGATATCATTATTTAATTGCCTAATTCATCACATGTTACCACTTTGTCCAAGCTTCCAAACAGAATTCTACATAGCACACCTGAAAGGCAACAGGCTAGAAGGCAAATCTACCTGGATTAAAATCTTACTCAGTTGCTTAACCTCACTGAGCCTCAGTCTCTTTATTTGAGAAATACAAACTATTTTATAGAATTATTGGGGGATTAAATGAGTTATCCTTACGAACTACCTACATAGTACCTGACACTTAAATATGCTGACCATCCTGTGTCATCTCCACATGGCTACCTTCTTTTTCCTGTCCAGGTCTAATCATGAAAATTTCAGGAAGAAGGTGTGTTCTTGTCATGGGTTTTTCTACAGGCATTGACTAGAAGCCTTGGGAATTTTATTGTTTTGCACCAAATGTATCTATAAAGGTTTTGGTCTTGTAAAACAAATACAAATTATATTAGATGTCCATATTGTTTTATCAGACAATAAATATCAAGTCTGAGCCAACAATTTCACCTGTGTTTGGAAGCAAGAGGCTCCTTAAGTATTAGATCTCAAACCCAGGACTTTGCATGGTGGGTGCAGACAGAAGGCTGTGTCCACCAATGGTTATCTGGTAGTTAGTATTTATTCATTTAGTCTCTTGAAAGTGGATCTTCAAACTTCCAAATGACAGCTACAATTTAGTCATACCTTATGCGAGATTGCTGATGACTGAGGAAAGTGTCCCTGTGTGGGTCCTCTAAATCGCTAGGTATGAGCCTTCCATTGAGTGACTTAGATGCTAAAGCCATTCCCCCCTGGACACTAAGGTCCACAAAGGTAGGGACTTTATTGCCTGGAACACAGCAAATGTCCAGTAAATGATGATGTTGGATATTTCAGACATATGGATGGAGGGTCACAAATTCCTCAAAATGGAGATAATGTTGAGTGGAGACTCCCAGGTCTTAAGACACCACAGGTGCAAAAATTGGTGCTGCTTCCTCTGGGTTTTTGGCAGAAACTTTCCCTCTCACATTGTTTTAGCGCACACATAAAAAGAAAAACTGTATAAAGGAAGTGAGAGTCTTGGATGACATCAATCTTGGCCAGCCACAACCAGAGGAGGGACTATTTCCAGCTCCAAGGGTAGCTACAGCCATAATGACAACAATGCCGCTTCATCTTTTTATCCACAGTCTCCAGTCCTGGGATTAAAAAGGAAGTGATACAAGAAGTCAAAAACCTATTTTAGACTTTTTTCTGATTGTACAAGATGAATAAATATAAAACAAAATTTCCCTCAGTTCTACAACAGCCTTGGGCAGTTAGTAATAACTTCATTTCAAAATCCTACAGACTTCATATAAAGCTGTCACAGTCATGTTTCCTAACAATTTGTAGGGCAGACAAAAGACCATTTGCAAAGAACCTACTGTGTTCCAAGCACATTGCAAAATGGCTTTGCAATTATTTTTTCTTACCATCACAACATTAAGGCTTAGGGATGTTGCATAACTCACCCAAATTTGTAAAGTAACAAAGTTAAGACTCAAATCCAGATCTAAAATAAAATATTAAGTTTAAATAAATCTTCAGGCGAGATGAGAAGAAAGGTAAATGGAATGCTAGATGGATTAGCACATTTGCATTCCCTCTGTAAACCAAAATAATAATATAATAAGCACAAAATACATTTGTGTTTTGATTTACTGATCTGCAGTCTATAAATCACTTGTTTTTGTTTTCTATTACTAGAAATATATTTGTCTTGACACATCTACAGTCTTTCATCTAGTTCCTCTCGTACTCACTCATGATGTTTGCCATAACCTCTACCACTGTTCCCCAAACTGGTGCCTTAAATAGTACCTGTCAACTAAGTATTATAAAGTGGGACCCTAAAATACTTGACATGCACAAACTTGAACAGAATTAAACAAAATTAAACAGCTTTATTTAACACAGGACTTTCAGTTTTTGGAGTCTTTAATTTGCTAACACATGTTATGAATTGTCAAGAGGCATGTAACATATAACATATACCACACTTATTTGAGCCTATAATCTTTTTCTTTTTTCATCACACTTATTAACATCTACAGAAAGAGTATGGAACACAGTTGGGGAAAATAGTGATTGAATGAATTTGGTTTTTGCTAGGTCAGTTCTTAGAAGCCATTTCTATGTAGACAGCTCATCTACAATTTCAGAAGCTGCCATTAGTTGGACCATGAGCTTATTCTTGGTGCCTAGTGCAAATGTTGTCCACTGGGACTGATAAGGTAGACTAATTCGGCTCCTGAGATTTTCAGACTGGTACTACCTCCCAAGCTACAGTCCCTCCACAAATGTTAAACAATAATAACTTTTCACAAAAAGCACTTTTAAAATTTCAACTTTCTTTTACCTCTATACTTTGCCATAGCAATTTACCTGTTGATTTTCCATTGAGAGCAGGGAACTTATTTCATGTACCTTCCTGTTTTCTTCATTAATCCACTCATGACTGTTAAAATAATCATCATTTAGATGCCTACCAAACTTTCCAGGCAGGCAAGGCAGGTACTTCTGTCTTCAACTGACTATTAATGAAACTGAGACACATAGAGTTGAATCTATAAGTTAGGAAGCAGCACAGTGAAGATTAGAACTCATGACTAAGTATCATTCTCCTAAAAGCATGAGACTGAGGCTTAGAAAATGACCAAATGGGTCTGTAACTCAAGGAACACAGACACAAAATACCCATGTAGGAGAAACATATACAGCCCTGCCCACCTTGCCAAACTCTCTGAATAGATACAGAGGGTAGTTGCAAGGGCTGAAGATGTTAACAAGCAATAAACAAACAAACAAACAAACAAATAAAGAACTCTTTCACCACTGGATAACAGAACAGCAAAATGTAGAATCATCTTGCCGTGGCCCATGAAAAAAAAATTTGCATGTTGAAATTATTCCTACTTTGGCATTTTACAGAATTCTCTTCTGTTGTACTTTTCAGAACTATGGCAGGGAATTATCTGACTGACCAAAATTCTGCATCAGTTGCTCTCAAGCCTTTGAAAGAGGTAGGGTAATAAGGGATATATTAAATATTTTATAGATTTAATTTAGAAAAAATATTCATTCCATGTGCCTTTGCAACCTGGAGGCATAGTCAGGAAACTACTGAGGAACCACTATTGAGGAACCGTGGAACACGGGGATGTTCACCTTTTCCCAAGGTTCTTGATGAACACTCCCAAGCTGGCTTTCATAAGGAATAAAAGACTGTCTAATAATCTAATTCCTACTGCTGTACCCAGCTGTGCAGGAAGGAGATTAAACACTAATCACTAGGCCGCAGCCCTAGCCAAAACATTATTCATACAGCCAAGATGTTGAAACTCAGGAAAAAAAAAGCTTCTGTAGCCTGTTGTTTTGATAAAATACATTAATTTTGGAAGAAACCTATAATTAGGGGCATTTCCAAGGGAATGCATTTACTTCATACTGTGATTTGCTAGGAGCAGGAGAGAACCACATAATTTCCATGATGATGATAGAAAGCTCCATCTGGAAAGGGACATTCCAACATTCCCGCTTACTCAGCAAGACAACTCTGAAGAAACTCAAAGAAACTATAGCCCGTGTTCATAAAGATCAAGCCAGTCCAGATTCGAAATACTTTGTAATAGAACTGATCTCTAGGGAATGTCTCAAATGAGTGTGCAGCTGTGAAATCATGAAGTCAAGGGATATTAAACTTAGCAGCTTAGTGATCTCTGGGCCCTTCCCTCATTACAGACTGGGAGCTGCCCTACTCACGCAGCTGAACTGCATCACTGGGAAGGAAACGGGTCTCAAAATAATCTAATCCAGAGCTTCCCACCCCTTTATGAGAAGCAGTAAAGAACTGCAATGTGGAATCTGGAGACTGCTGAGTGGAATCTTGGCTGGGCCATTACTACCTGTGGGTTGAGTGAGCACCTCGAACACCTGTGATTTGGAAGGAGCAATGCATGGAAGTATGGAAATACAGAACCTGGCTCACAGTACCGCTCAGTAAATAGCAGCTGTTAGCTGCATACCTTAGACTCAGGCAAGAGGGCTCCCCATCCTGGCACCAGGCTTTACAGGGCCCAAGTGTAGTCTCCACCCATTGTGGTGAGGATGTACCAACCTGGAGCCCATGTTTCTTTTTCTAGACAGTGTTCTAGGTAATTGGGAGCTCGAATTTCCTGCCTAAACAGTCTGTTCCCACTTTCGGGGTGTGCATGGATTTATTCCCTAGGGTTTGTCCTCCAAGAGAAGATCACATCCCCAAGCCCTAGGTGGGAAAGAGGGGAAGCTGTTAGAGTTTGGATGGAGCTTGGGGGCCTCTGAGTGTTGAAGGTGGAAGGGAAAGGGCCAAGGGCAGGCTTATACTACACCACTAGGTACGAACATAATTAACTTCCAAGTTAATTAGAAATCCTAAATTTGAACCTGGTCTTCAGGTTGTTATAAAAGTATATTTGCAAAATCAAGAGGATATTTAACAGTTTGATGAGTAACTTTTTAATATTTAGATCTATGGCATGTGGGTTTCCATTTGTGCTTTTGCCTGAGGCCCCACAAATGTCAGGGGCAGAACTGACTACTACAGTTGTTTGGATTTTCATCAGACCTACCACTCTGTCAAAGATCTTGGAGTCTATCATGTTGAACTCTAAAGGCCACTATTTTCCAAGAAGGACAAGTATATGGTTTCATTATTAACACTTATGCCTTAAGGGAAGTTGAACTAAACCTTAAAGGAAGGAACAACAGCCTGCTGCATGAGCAGGCCACTGGACAACAGACTGTGGCTCACAGCAAAAACGGGTCTAGAGTTAAGTGCAGCCCTGGGGAAATGGTTATCTCAACAACTCAGAAGCAGCAGTGAGCAGATCCCTCTCCAGTACTCTTCCCTTCATGAGGCTCAGCTGCTCCCTCCTTCTCAGCTCACTCCCTGTCTTCGACATAAGTAATTCCACTTGTAGGAACTCATGCTAAGAAAACAAGCAGGAGGAAACTGTGAGCCCAGGATGATGGGAATGATGACATCTGCTTCTTCACTGATGTCTTCCTTACCCTAGCATAGTGCCTGGCACAGAATGAATGCTCAGGATATAGTTACTGCATGTATGAAGGAATGGCAAAGATTTGTGAAGAAAGATGCTTACCGACTTTGTAATGTGAAAATATATGAAATGATCTAAATGCCTAAAATTAGAAAAATAATTAAATAAAATATCGAACATCAATACAATGGTATATTAAGCACTCATTTAAAATTATGGTTTAAAAATAAAGTCTAGTGGAAAATTCTGACAGTAGAATTTTAAATTAAAAACCAGGATATAAAATTATATAGAATATAGAACTGACATAAAATCGTATGTGAAGAAACACACACACACATATCAGTTACATCGACGTGTTAACAGAGTTGTTCTCTGTCGTTGTGGAATTCTGAGCAATTTTTACTTTCCAATTCATCCTTTTTGTTTTCAAAATTTTCTACACTATATATACACAAACATAATAGTAAAATTAGTGTTTTTAAGATGGAAAACCCCATCGACAAAGTTAAATGTGAAACAGAATGCCAAAGAAAGAATTTGCAATATACCTGAGTCTTAAAGTTACTATCATTAATTTATAAAGAACTCACAAAAAGATAAAAAGCAAAAGATAAATAGTCCCATAGAAAAGTGGGTAAACTATAGTGTGGTGATAAGCTTTCCACCAAATTTCACTCTCCCTGACTGCAGGCCTGGCTTCATGCTGGGTGGGCCTTCACAGCCACACTAAATTTCCCAGCATCCCTAGGAAGCATGTATGGTCTTCAATTGTCTTGATCAGAGTGTTAGAAATGAAGTGCACCAATTTTATACCTGGTCCCCAAACCCTCTGGGGTAGTTTATAAAGTAGTAGAACCCCATTTCCAACCTTAACATACACAGGTTGCACCGCTATCTGAAAGGAGAGTATCCCTATGAAACTTTTCACAAACTAAAATGGCGTAAAGCTTGTGTTATGTCACTTTGCTTTTACAAAAGACCTACATTAGTACCTGTTTTCAATGACCAAAAGAAACCCGAAGAAGATTTTTGCCTTTACAAGAAAAGCTGTTACTATACTAATGCAGATCTTTTTAAAAGCAAAGTGGAGTAATGAAAATTTTCAGAAAGCAAGAGAAACCTAGACTGAGCCATTAACAGGAGCTCAACACTTCATAGACATGATTTCATTTAATCCTACCAACAAATCCATGAAGCAGGTTACAAGAAAAACCTCAGTTTTTTCACTTTCTATGTTGGAAGAAACCCGGTTCTTCCCTACTATGCCTTTCTTTCCTGTGTTTCTCCTGTGTGTCTCCTGTGCTTTCACACTACAGATGCTCCTCAACTTATGATGGGATTATGTCCTGATAAAGCCACCATAAACTGAAACTATCACAAGTCAAAATGCATTTAGTGCACCTACCCTACCAAACACCACAGCTTAGCCTAGCCTACCTTAAATGTGGTCAGAACTCTGAATCAGCTTACAGTTGAGCTAAATCATCTCACTGCTGATGCCCAGTATCTTGAGAAAGTATCATACTGCATATTGCCAGCACAGGAAAAGATCAAAATTCAGGTTTTACTGAATTCAAATTGCTTTTTTACCATGTAAAATTGAAAATCATAAATCAGAAAACATCTGTACCATCACACAGAGAGCACTCACACTTCTGACACTTCTGGTCACCAAATGTGGGCAAGAGGAAAGTTTCCCCACACCAAGCAATTCTCTGCAACACTACCTGCATGTCGTACAATTTGACTCAGTTCTGACACTATCTACCTGGAGGTAGAATAAGATACCACAGGTTAAGGATTCAGTATTATGGGCCTGCGACTCACTCTGCTTCAGGTGCCAGTTGCAAGCTCAGGTTATCACCTGTGCTTCTGAATGACCTGCTAAAGATTGCAGGTTCCAACGACATCCTCCAACTCAGGATGCCAATCATATGTCCAAGCTGTTACCTATACTTATGACCGACTGGCTATACCTCAGAGGTTCCCATGATTCCCTCTTTGAATTTAATTAATTTGTTAGAGAGGCTCAGAGAAATATTTACTTCCGTTTACCAGTTTATTAAAAGATACGATAAAAGCTACAGATGAACATCCAGATGGCAGAGATGTGTAGAACAAGGTATGTGAGAAGGGGCTCTAGCTTTCATGACCTGTCCAAGTGAACTCCTTTCCCAGCACCTCCACATGTTTACACGCCTGGAAACTCTCTGAACCCTGTACTTGCGGGGTTTTATGGAGGCCTCATCACATAGGCATGATCAACTATAAACACTATTTTCAGCCCTTTTCCTTTCTCAAGGGCATAGTGAGTGGTTGTGGGGAAGGGGTTGAAAATTCCAAGCTTCTAATCATGACTTGGGCTGTCTGGTGACCAGTCCTCATCCAGGAGTTTCCTCATCGGGACAAAAGACACTCCTATCACCCAGCAAATTAGAAGTGTTTCAGGAGCCCTGTGTTAGAAATAGGGTCACAGACCAAATATTAGAACAAAAGTTGCTCTTAGTGCTCTTACCACCCAGGAAACTATGAGGGTTTGAGAAGCCTGTGTCAGGTACAGGGGGCAGAGATCAATATATATTTTCTATATCTCACAGTTATTATTTTACTCCTCACTTTAGAGATAAGAAAACTAGACGCAGAGATAAGAGGCTAGACACAGTTTACCCTGTGGCATGTGATATATGTCGGTATAGAAATGGCCTGAAAAGTTATACACTAAAACATTATAGTGGTTATTTCTGAATGTTCAGTTGTAAATACTTATGTATACATGTTTTTCTCAACAAACATATATTACTTGTATAATTTTAAATGGAAAAACAGTTTTAAATGACAGTAATTCATTAGAATTTTTTTCAACACTTAAGATACTAGCCAAAGAACTTTCAGAGGAGTATATAAGTTATTTTTTCTTTGTGCGTGTGTGCCTTCTACATACACACACACACATATGCACACACACATAAATTTTACTACCAATATTATACCCAAATCTGAAAGTTTCAAAAGGAGGTCAGAGAGCTAATAATTACTGGGACTTCAAAATCCACCCTGACCCTCCTGTGAGACCCTCTGATTCACCATCGTGTTACAATGAGGTTGGCCCACTGACCTGCATCGTCAAGTTCATAGCAGATATGCTGGCATTAGAACATTATAAACCAGGAGTAGGCATCCTTTTTCTGTAAAAAGCCAGATAGTAAATATTTTAGGCTTTTGGGTCATACAGTCTGTTATAACTACCCAAGTGGATGTAGCTGTGCCTCAATCAAACTCTATTTCTAAAAACAGGCATCTGACATGTGAGCCATGGTTGGCCAAGCCCCATGACAGACCCTTGCTACTCAAAGTGTGGTCTCTGCACCAACAGCATCCGAATCACTTGAAAGCCTGTCAGAAATGGAGAATCTCAGGCCTATTTCTAGACTTAGTGCTTGGGAATCTATACTTTAGTAAGCTGCCCTGGTGATTTGCATCACATTCCAGTGTGAGAAACTATGCGATAGAAACCAATTCTCAAGTGTGGCTGCTCACTGGAATCATCCGGGGAGTTTTTGTTTGTTTGTTTGTTTGTTTTTAAAGTACCGATGCCAGAGATTCTGATTTATTTGGTACAGGATAGAATCCAAGATTGCAAATATTAAAAAGCTCCCAGGTGATTCTAATGTGAATCTATAAACATGATCATTTGAGTGTTCCTAATTGTGACTCAATAACAAAGAACATTGCCCATGAGAAGAATAAAACATTCAGCACCTTGGCTCAGGTGTTGCAGGACAAATGCCTGTTTCTTTCCATCTTGACAGGGAGGCGGCCTCCGCCCCTACCCTGGAAATGACACCTGTGAGGACTCCTACCAAAAAGGCAAGCTACCACCTGCTGATTCATGTTGTCTCAGGCCAGTTCCCATGTGGCTATCACAGACCTGGCTGCTGAGTATGCTGATCCCTGGGAGCTGGGCCCAGCCACAAACAGAGTGAGAACCCAGTCACCATGATTTAGCTCCAGAAACCATGGAAATACTTAGATGTCACTAATCTAAGGGTGGATGTCCAGAAGAATCCCATGATGAAAAAGCCTAACCCTATTTATAAAAAGATCAAACATGAAGATGCAGTCCTTCTTCACAGACAAAAGGCCGTATTGTCCAATTGAAAGCAACAGGCATAAACTGGAGCTGCTATGGACAAAGCAGGCATGTAGTTACTCATGCTACTCCATCACTCTGCCTTTCGACAGAATAATTAGATCGGAGCATGCTTTTGTTAGGTCAGGACAAAGCACATATAGCATCTGTGAAGCCTTCAGAATGTGTTTCAGAATGCATTTCTCTTACAGGCCACCGCAGTCCAATTTTGACACATCTGTTGTGCCATACAAAAATTACTCTACCTTTTTTCTCCATAACTTGTTTCTAAGAGCTCACAGCCATGTCAAGCTACTGTCTCCTGGAGGATAAGGAAACCCAGGAAATTGTTTACAACACAAGACCCCTGTTGCAAGCCTCCCAGGATATATTTGTACTGATGTAGAGTCACTTAGATGTGTAAAAGGTCCTTTTTTGTGTTTACAAAATTCTGTGGCCCAGATTGCCTCACATTGTGAAAAGTGCTGAGGAAATGCCCTTAAAGAATGATTTTTTTTTTTACAGACTGTGTGTTTTGCTGTACGAAGATAGAATAGCTTAGCCCTCAGGACAAGCTGGAACTATGAACCATTTACAGGCAGGAGAATGTTTACTGGGTTAAAGAGCAGAGGGTACAACTAAACAATCAGAGAAATGCTCATGAGATATTCCCAGTTTAGGAATGCTTCCTCAAAGAAACACTTTTTTAGGATTATGAATAAAGTTGGGAAATTAAAGCATAAGTTTTATCCACTTATTGGCTTGATTGTAATGCCAGATCTCACTAAGCCTCAATTTCTCAATTGTAAAGTTAGAATAATAATGGAATATACATCTTATAAAGAAGATAATGCATACAGGGCTCTGTTAGCACAGTGTAAGGACTTGATAGCTGTTATGACTATATCATTTAACTACTTCTTTATGATAAATCCCTCCAAATGCATACGACCTGCCTCATGCCTTCCTGAAGCAGCTGTATGTTCTCCAAGGACCCAGCCCCTACATGCCAGGAGGACCAAGAACCCACAGAAATCCTATCTGATGGGCCTCTATGTCTGATCTTCTACCTTGTACTTAGGGCTTTAAGTCCCTTCTAAGTTACAGACCAGCATTCAATTCCCTGAGTCCAGCCCTCCCCTGAATGTCCTCAGAAAGCTCAAAATCCACATGTGCCAAATTGTAATCATGATTTTTTCCTCCCCAACCTGCTTCTTCTCCCTTTGGTCCCTGTCAGAGAATGGTACCTCTGGCTTCTCATCACCCTGGCAGGAAACCTAAATGTTGCTTTACCTCTTCCCTTAACCTCGCCCTCACCTGTAGGCGCCCAATCTCCCCAGGTCTTACCATGCCATCCCCTGATTTGTTTCTTCCCACAGCCCCCAGCCTATTTGGCGCCCTAGTAGCAGGTGATGTTGGGGCTCTGCGCCCCACTCTATGGCCTTTGACACTGACTGTGGTGTCCAAGTGTGAAAGCTTAGCTCCATTTTCTGGAGCTGAGACAGAACAGTGTCTCCACATCAAATCATCCTGAAGGATGGGGCTGAAGCTCTTTTTTATAGGACTTTTGTCTAAGATCGCAGCACTCGGAGGCCTGCCTCCTTCCCCCACTCTCTCATAGGTCCCCTGAGATCATTTACTTAATAGACCTCTTGCTTATGAATCCTTGTCTCAGGGTCTCCTAGCTGCTCTCCCAATTGCAAATATTTCTCCACTGCAATCTTTTTACCCACTGCCCACAGCAAAGAAGATATTTAATAATTCCCCCATTACAAACAAATCAAGGTTCAAATTCTCTAGAATGATGCATGCCGAAGTATTCAAGGGTGAGATATTATAGTGGTTATAACCTACACTCAATATGCCAATAATTGTTGAATCTGGGTGTTCTTCATGCTATTCCTTCAGCTCTCTGGTGTATTTGTAAATTAATAAAAAGGGGGAGAGGGGAAGAGTTAAAAAGCCGCTACAATAATCATTAGGGAAATGCAAATCAAAACTGCAGAGATACCACCTTATACCCATAGGGTGGCCATTATTTAACAAACAAACAAAAAAACAAAAAATAATAAAATTTGACTAGAATTTGGAAAAATAGAACCCTTGTGCACTGTTGGTAAGAATGTAAAACAGTACAGCTACTGAGAAAAACAGTTTGATGGTTTCTCAAAAAATTATGCATGATGGAATTACATACGATCCAGCATTTCCAATTCTGGGTATATATCCAAAAGGGTTGAAAGCAAGGTCTCGAGCAGATATTTGTACACCTATGTTCACAATAGCATTATTCACAGTAGCTAAAACATGGAAGCAACCCACATGTTCATTGATGAATAAATAGATAAACAAACTGTAGTGGAATATGATTCAGCCTGAAAAGGAAAGAAATTCTGAGACATGCTATAACATGGGTGAGCCTTGAGGACATTATGCTAAGTTAATTAAACCAGTCACAAAAGGGCAAATAGTGTATGATTCAACTGATGTGAGGTACCTAGAACAGTTGGATTCATAAAGGCAGAAAGTAGAATGATGGTTGTCAATGGCTGAGGGAGGTGGGTAAGGGCAAGTTAGCGTTTTAGTTTTAGTTTTAGTTTTACAAGGTGAAAAGAGTTCTGGAGATGAATATGATGGTTGCACAACAATATGAATATATTTAATACTGTACATTTAAAAATAGTTAAGATAATAAATTTTACATGTGTATTTTATCACAATAAAAAAATTAGAAATACAGTTTCTAATATGCTGTGCAAACCCCTCCTGAGTTGTTCCAGCCCATCTACTTAGTCGTGTTCCCACTCTTTCTTACTCATCTCACACACTAAGAATATTCTGTAATATGCTCTTTACTTTCCCCACTCTGGGAAAACTCACCCTCTCTGAAAGTCTCTTCCTTCCATTTCTTACCTGCTGATCTCACCTATGCTCCAAGACCCGTTTAAATGATCTACTCAAGGAAAATTCTTATCCTGTCACCTACCCTTGGGCTTCAGCTGCACAGAACTATGTTGTCTCTTTTCTCACCACACTGCCATTATTACTTCCAGGGTGTGGCCACAACCTAGTGACCTTGGCCTATGGTAGGCACTCAGGGCCTGCCCTATGAGTGAGAAGTCCCCTTCCAGCTAACTTACGCAAGCAGGTAGGGCATGTTTGTTCATTTTTGCATCTTCTATTCCAGCTCAGAGCTTCTGGATCATTTCACTTACTCAGCAAACATCTTTCAAATGGAAGTGGGTTTAAGGAGTGATGGGATTGCGAGGTTTGATTAACAGTCGGGGCTGAAATTTCCCTTCATGTTTCAATAAGACGATAGAGATTGTTAAAACACAGCAATGCTTTTAGACTGGTTGTCAATTAGTCATGGGCCCTGCCCCCTAGTGCCCCCTCTATGCCTTGGCTTCCCTTTTTTCTTTCCCAGTACTCCTAGATCTCTCTATGAACCAATATCTAAAGGCTAACCCCTGGCACAGAAGAGAGCCTCAATGACCCCATCAAATGTCCGATCTGTTCCTTTGGTGCCCATGCTTTGCACGTTGTTACTTATTCTGTGGTAAAAGTTCCATTTGTGTTGATCATTTCAGGTAAGAACAAAAAGAGCAGAAAGTAATTACTGCCAGGAAATCACAGGTTCGGAATGCGCTGGCCAGTGCCTCTCAGGGCTCTTTCACCACGATTCAGCCCTAGACCCTTGGCAGATAAATTTCAGATGCTATAAGAAGGGTAAGAGAGCCCTGGCAAGAAGCGAAAAGTGGGCGACAGGCTCCTGGACACAAAAGTGCTCCTGGCTCTCTGACAATGGGGATGAATCACACATGACTTTGGAAAGCTTTCTCCCAAACGCCCACCTAGGACGGCTCTGACAAGTGCCGTCTGGAATCAGAGCAACTGAATATTGGAGGGAGCTTGCCGGCCTGGCCAAAGGGCCTACTGTCGTCCTGTCTGAGCTGACCTAACAGAGCGGCAGCTATATCACATGCAGCATTTTTTCACATAATACCAAAGGGGGGTGGTATTTTTTCCCCAGCAGCACAAAAGTGATGCATACTTAGCATTCTAAAAAAGAGATCACTGAAGATTACCTTCAAATGCAGACACTTTGAATAACTTCAGGCTGGTTCGGACATGCAGGATTTGAAGCAGAGAACAGTAAATGTAGTTAGCAGGATTAATTAAAACATGAATCAATGCAATTCGTGAGATACTGAGGTATTGCTTTTCATGCTAATTTTTACACAGCAGAGGCAACTGGGGACTGGGAACCATTGCTAGGGTGAGAGAAATAACATCATATCTAGTGATCAATGCCACAGTCCCTAGGAGGATGCGTTCCTCGGCCTTATATCGATCACCCAAATCTCAGCTCATTTAGCAAGATAGGACTGCTGTCATAGCTATGGAAAATTTGAGAGATAAAGTATCCTTTGATGAATGAGGAATAAGACACCTACACACACATACCCATACACACTCAAGCTATGAGAGGTTCATGCCTTAATGTTGCATAAAAATCATAAATTAATGCAAATGTGATTTCAAAAGTAGACATGGATTTCAGTTATGAGTATGAGAATGAAAGTCAAAATTACCTCACTGCAGCGTGAAATGGGTTAATGTAAACACATCCTGCTCTTCTGGTAAAGACAGAGCTGTTTTCATCCCAAGCAGGCAGCCTCAGGTGAGATGAGCTTGTGTGTTGGCATGCGTGCAGTCTATCAGCATTTAGCTATGCGTGTAGTTACACATCTTTGCTGATTTCATTGAATTTTGTTTTCTTGGAAGGAACTTCAAGCTGCTGCATGAAAATTACATATCAGCGGTGGGAAAAGGAAACAAACAGAAAAAGCAGCTTTCTTGACTCGCTTTCAGGATGGAGGTCTGAAAACTGTTTCTTCCTGTGGGGGTCTGAAAACTGTTTCTTCCTCCTTTGATGGCAATCATCACTTATTGATTATTTATTTGGAGGAGAAAAGAGCTAAAAAATAAATAAAACTCTCCTCTGAATTGTGCTGTTCAATAAAACAGTGCATGAGGAGAAGCAGAATGCCATTGAGAGGACAGGCCCAGGGTATTTGCGGCCTTCCCATCCACCGCCCTGCAGGCCTCTGGAAAGGAGCTTCAGCCAGCAGCTGTTTCAGCGCCTAGCAGCATCCCGGAAGATGAGAGACCCTGGTGAAAGTGTGATTCCGTATCTTGGCTCAGGTTTCCAGGTGGTTTGCCCGGACCCCAGAGAAAACTCCACCACCAGGGACCTGCAGTAGGGGAGCTATTTCACAAGCAGCTCTATACTGTCCTCTGAGGCACTTTGGCAGCTCTTCATTTTCTCCTTAGAATTTCATGGGCTGTCAGAGTTCTCATTATAAGCTTTGTCCGCATTCAGAGGACAGTGTGCTTTTGCCTGGGACTCAGGGCTGGCCAGGATGATAGGCTTGAGAGCTTGGGGCACGCTGCTCTGGGGTATGTATGCTGGGCGTGTATGTGTATGTGTATGCGTGCACGTGCGTGTGTTGGGGGCATACATAAGGAAACCGTGCTACCTCCTGCCTCCACCCAAACATTTCTTCCTTCTGTTCCTCTCCCTTAGACAATATTTTAACTAATGTATTGAGTTTCAAGTCCCTGTAAGCAAAAATGTTCAGACCTCAAACTCAGCTGAGGAACTGATGAGCCTCTCCCCAGTCTCTTCTCATGCTCCTGCTCCTGTCACAGGTCCCAACACAATGGCGGAGCGAAGCTCACAGCCACTCCTGGATTATCCTCTCCCAGGTTCCCACGCCTAGTTAATGCCAAATGCTAACATCAGTCTATTTTTTATATTCTCTATCCCTGCCCCTTTCCTACTGTTTCTACTGGAACTAAGTCGAAAGCCTCTTACCTGCTCTCCTTGCCCCCAGCCAGAGACTGTACCCCACAATGCTTCCTATACACACTAAAAACTGTCCCCCACAGATGCCTCCTATGCATCACTACCAGGTATCCATCAGGACATATGTCCTGACATACACATATGTCACATATGTTCCTAACATACACATGCATGTGCATGCATACACACACACCCAACACACACACACCCAGCACACTCAGTACACACCACATACCCAATACATTCATCCACCCTCCCCACACACATGCTTATAAACTCCTATCAGCTCTTCATAATATTAAGAATAATGCTTCTAAACAATGCTCATTATGGCAAAGCCTCCCACAGTTAGCTCCAACCTACTTATCTAGCCTTTTCTCCTACTAGCCTCTTGCTCCAAAGATAACACACTTAAGGACTATTTGAAATAACTTCATTACTTGTAGTGGAAAGCAGTTTTCAGTCCAATATTTTGTGGTTATTTATCTGTTCTGTAGAAAATAACAAAAGCCATACATATATATAGACACATAAAAAATATATATTTATATCTATACATGAAGAAGGAAAAATTGTTCAAGTGTCAGTTTTTCGCCATTCTAAATTTGGGAGTGGAGTCGGAGGTGAAATTCTGTAAGATTTAAAAGCTGATCCACCAGTTCACCTTTGGTATTCCTATCACAGCTCTAAGCACATCGGAGCACAATCCCTGATTTACTTTTCCGTCCCTGACTGGATGGAGATTCCTCAGAGACAGGGGGCATTTAATCTTCACCTGTTTATTCTCAGTGGTCAGTACAGAGCCAGCTCTCAGAAACAAGTGTGAGCAGAACTTTGATTCCCTACAATCTACACTGAAACAAGATCTAGGAAGCACTTCTGTATTGGGAGGATGGGGAGGCACACAAGAGTAATGCTCAGTGAAATGGTCTGAGCTTCCAAAGGCCTGTCCTTGCAAATAGCTCCTAAAAGCAACTTGCAGGTAAGTTTCCAAAAAAAAATCTTTCAGGTAAATTTTTTTTTTGGGGGGGGGGGTGGTTATGTATGATTTCCTTAAGCAAGTCCATGCCAGTGTGGACTCCTTGAAGACACAGAGGCAGGGACAGGCTTAAGGAAAGATGACCAAGCTCCTGTGATGGGATTTTAGGTCTCAGACTTCTTTGCTCCCAAATATCATCCCATACTAAGCTTACCATAGTGTCCAATTTATCCTTTTGGATTGCAGCTGTGGTTCTCAGTCCAGGCTGTACATTAGAATCACCTGAGTTTCCAGTCACCGAAGTGATTCTAGTGTCCAACCTTGGCTGAGAACCATGGCTGCTATCCAGTGGAATCTAAAAAACGAAATAAATGAACAAAATAGAAACAGACTCATAGATACAAAGAACAAACTGATGATTACCAGATGGAGGACTAGGTAAAAAAGGTGAAGGAATTAAGAAGTACAAATTTGTAGTTACAAAATAGTCACTGGGATATAAAATAGAGCATAGGAAATGTAATCGATAATACTATAGTAACTATACATGGTGCCAGGTGGGTATTATTAGACTTATCAGAAAGATCACTTCATAAATCACATAAATGTCTAACCACTATGCTGTACACTGAAACTAACATAATCTTGAATCACCTGGGGAGCTCAGTCCTGGCAATCAAAACTTTCAGTAAAAGTTCTGGTTTAATGGTCTGGGGTGAGCCTGGGCATCAGTTTTGAGAAACTGCCCAGATGTTTCTGATATGCAATCAGGATTGAGAATCCTTGCTAACCCCAAGAGTCAGAGCTTCACTTGTCAGTTCGCAACCAGTATTAGTCAAAGTGTTCCAAGACGGTTCATGTCATTGAAGGTGCTTATGGCACTTGTTTCTATTTCCATTTTCAAATAATAAATAAAATAACTATTCTGAGATCTTCCCCTTAACAACCTAACAGTTTGCATCTCTAAGTGTTCAGGGAGTGAGCCCACATGGTGGTATGTGAAGGAGTGTCAGATTTTGTCACTCAGTTTGCTGAGTATAGCTAGCCATGCTGGTGCTTCTGACAGTCACCAGATTTTACATTATTCTTCATCTTAGTTTTACATTGTTTAATTCATGCCCATCATAGACCATCGGTTAAATAAACAAGGCATTTGGAGTACCGACATTTAAATACAAGTTTATGAAGAAAATAACATAATCATTTATCAAATAAGCCTCACAAATATTACTAGTTACAGTCATTAAATTGAAATTCTTAAAGGACATCTTAGCCTTCAGTGTCTCAAAATCATTGTCCCAAAGAGAAAATATAGGGAATAGTTTATCTAATTTCTTTTCCATTTATTGAAAGTGAAACTTAACAAAAAAAAAATCCTCTCTATCAAAAAAGTGAAAATTATAAAACTATTAAGTCCATGGTTTATTTTTGATGCCCTAAATATGGCTAAGATTTAAGCTTCATTTTAATATTTGTCATTGTCCACACCAAACACAATATAACAGGTCATTTTAAGATTGGTTTGTCGACAATTTGTGATTTTTTTTAATATAAAATTAAAGTGTGTTAAATAGCACAAACCACTCATTAAGCAAGAAGTAAAAATGCCTCATAAATTAAGATCATCATTAATCTCACATTAGAAATACTTTATCATATCTTTCGAGATTATGTTGATCTGAAATAAGATATTAAAAATAACATTTGGTCAACCTTATATAAACTTAATACAATAATTTTTTTAATTTTGAAAGATTTTTTCAGATTATGAAAGAAGTGCATGTGTCAAAAACTTTGGGGAAATGGCACCTTTCCCCTAACTTGATTATCAGAATCACAGAGAGACTTGTTAAAGAGACCTCTGGTTCCCCGCCAGATCCCTGAATCAGAATGCCCAGAAGGTGCTGGGGCACCTCTAATTTTAACAAGCACTCCAGATGATTCTGATGATGAGCCTGGTGTGGGAAACACCCATCTTTTCAGAAAGCAGTTCCCTGAGGCAAAAAGAAGCCAGGTAAGCAAGTTTGGCAGCTGGCAAAAGAACATGGTAGGCCAGAGGCCAGATCTGAGCATGATCCTAACCTGGAAGATCTTAGAAAGCCAGAGCAAAGGCAGGAAGACACTGAAGGGATGGATTGAGGATTTAGGCAAGCATTAAAGCTGTGGGGTATTACAAGCCAGTGACCCAATCACTAGTCTCAGATCTGTCTCCTACCATGTGACCTAGGGAAAGTCACTTGCCTCAGGTTCTCATCTGTATAAAAATGATCTTTTAAAACATAAACCTCCTAGGATTGTGGTAAGGATAAAAAGACACCATCTAGGCAAAGCATTTGGCCCCAAAGCAGCTAAATGTACTTAGCCCAAAGAAAGGCTGGGAATGACTTTGAAGAAAGATTTTGACTTTGCCTTTGACCTGTTTCAGTGAAATTATCATTATATTTTTTGAAACTATAATTTGGCTGTTGTCCTATTATTTTCCAGATGGACAATTTATTCATAAATCCCACCCATCAGGGACCCCATGCCTTTTCACTCAGCTGTCACTTTAATAAGCACTCTCTCCAAGCCTGGAAATTATTATTTTGGGGGTGATCAAGTCAGAGTATTTTGGTGAAAGGGGCTAAACAATGCTCTGTTTTGAACTAGTTCTGCAAGGTTTTCTAGGTGAAGACAATGTTCCCATGTTCCGGAGAAGGTGTGTTTTGTAACGCCAGCCTCTATTGAGCAAGCAAAGAAGCCAGGCTGGGGGCTGGGAGTACACATGTTGAGATCTTTGATTTAATTCTCACCACAAAGCACTCTTTTACTTAACATCTTTCAGGGATGAAAATGTAATTGTTTGCCAGGTTTACAAATTGGAGGTATAGTTCTAAAGACCATAGAATAATTCCCTGAAAGCATAAAGGCTAATAACGAGATTAGAGGCTCAACTTTCAGACATCACACAGAAAACTGGAAATGGACTCCCAGTGTGGACAAAAATATGTTTTTCAGATATGGTGCATCTATATTATTCAGAGAAGTGATGAAAAATAGAAAGAAAGTCATCCTGAGACTTCTTTTTCCTTAAAGAAAAGATGTGGTGGGTTCATAAGTGCCCCCCTGAGATGATGCCTCCTCCCTGGGCCCCTACTGGCTCTGCAGAATACGGATGGGTAGCTCTACGAAGGCATATGCAAATGAACCCCTGCCTGGCTGCCTAAGATAAAATCGGAACTGCAGTGAAAAGGAAGGAAAAGAATGAAATGATTATTTTCTTCTCTGTCCCTTGTGGTTAGGCATGGTTACTCTCAGTCTATTGTTAGAGTTGACTGTGTTTTCATATCTCTACCTTCCTTTCAGACACAATGCTCTTAACTGCTGGAAATCATTAGCATATTTCAGCAAAAATTCCTACAGCAGATATATGCCACATGGTGATAATTCTTTTCACCAGAAGAATGAAATTGAAAGTTTGGGACTTATCTGTTTATAAAGTTACATATCCATTGCTTCTCTCCTTGATGATTTTTTCCCATTAGTCCATATAGGCTAACTAAATCCAGGACAAGAAATATGTACATGAATTGTATAAAGAGAATGTGAGATATTTGCTATGACAAATTTAATGCGTTGTTTTAAATTTACTAAAAAATTTCCAAAACAGGGGTCTCTCAAGATGTAAACTCAATCTGTGAGTTCATTACCATGGAGAAAGTGTCTCTGAAAGTGGGTGAGAAAATTGGTGCAGAAATAAATGGTCCAACGTCTAAGCATGTAGGAAAACAACAACAATTTTCTTTTCCATGTAGCATTCTATGAAAGGTATAGCTAGCATGGCTACCTCACAAACATGAAACGGCTCTATAAAGAGCTCACATTGATTACAGTCAAGGATGTGGCAAATATTGTTTACATTATCCTACAAATTTCTTCTACTTTGAAAATTGAACCTTATGGAATTAAAAATTGACATATGAGCTTATCATAGGTACCAGGTGATCAACTTCTGGAATATCATCTTTACTTTATCTCAGTCCCAAACAGCCAATAATTCATGATATCTTAGCCTAAGAAAGCTATATTTTAAAAAGATAAGTGAAAACCCTGATATCTGGTTACTTCTCAAGGCCCAAAGGGACTTTTTATCCTTTATAAAGAAGCAGCCAAAAGTACAGAATTCTCTGCTTGATTTACTATCTTAGTAATAAAAAGCTATTGAATGAATGACTGGTGTAAGAGTGGAAATGTGGGGGAAAAGGAACTTTTACAGGGAGGGAAAATGATGTTGAAAAATTAAATTGAAAAAGTGAAAAAATTTTACACATATAAAAAACATAACTGGTTAATTGGGTAAATAGTCACAGATTTTGCACCTGAATTTAAAAGCAACACACTGGGGGGAGGGAGAGATGGAACCCTTCTCTCAAGATCACCAATAAAGTCACAGAAGCATTTCAGAGTTTCATTTCCTTAAGAAGTGTGCTCATTCATACATACCACGTTGTCATAGAGACTTTTAAATAGCGTTTTCTGGCCATTTTGTTGTTCCATTGAAGAACCTGGGAGACCACCAAGTCCTGGATTAAGAGTTAATATGAAAGACCCCACCCACTTTTACCTTCCTCCTGCCCACTCCCCTGAATTAAAAGCAGTCTGTTATTCCTCTCTTTGTCATAGGAGTTCCTGAAAGTGCCTTTCGTTTGAAAACACTGACTACTCCCCCCACCCAGGGGCCAGTTCAGAGGAACAGTCCAGCTATTAAGGAATAAACCTTGTAGGAAGAAGGAGGGCAGACAGTGAAAAGACAGTGCAATTCCTGTGCAATGAAGCATCTCATTTAAGATACAGTAGTCCCCCTTATCCGTGGCTTCTCTTTCCATGGTTTCAGTTTCCTGGGATCTACTTCAGTCCAAAAACATTAAATGAAAAATCGAAGAAATAAACAATTCATAGGCTTTAAATTTGTACATATCTCATTGTTGCCACTGTTCTGTGTATCAGGATGAAATCTCAAATTGCCTTGCTCTAACAACCTGCCCGAGACTGAGTAGTGTGATGAGAGCTTACCTTATCCTGCTCTGTCCTGCCCAGGACGTGAACAATCTCTTTGTCCAGTATCTCCATGGCTGCATACTCTCCCCAGTTATTAGTCACTTAGTAACCTTCTTGGTTATCAGGTCAACTGTTGCAGTATCACGGCACTTTTGTTCAAGTGCTCCTTATTTTACTAACTAATGGCCCCAAAGTGCAAGAGTAGTGATGTTGGCAATTCGGATATGCCAAAGAGAAGCATAAAGTGTTTCCTTTAAGTGCTTCCTTTAAGGTGAGTATAGTACAATAAGTTATTTTGAGAGAGAGAGAGAAAGAGAGAGAGAATATTCACATAACTACTATTATAGTATACTGTTATAATAGTTCTATTTTATTATTAGTTATTGTTGATAATCTTTTACTGTGCCTAATTAATAAATTAAACTTTGGCATAGATGTGTATGTATAAGAAAAAACATGGTACAGCAGGTCCTCAAATGACTTTGTTTTGTTCAACATGGTTTCATTATAACGTTGATGAGAAAAATAAAATCAATTCCAGTGGAGGACACTGTCTGTGTGGAGTGTGCACTCTCTCCCATGTCTGTGTGGGTTTTTGAAGGGAACTCCAGTTTCCTCCCGCATCAAAGAGATTTGTACATGAGGTGAACTGTTGTGTCTACATTGTCCCGGTTTACATGAGTGTGGATGTGGGTGTGAGTAGCCCTGAGATGGAAGGGCATCCTGTCCAGAGTGAGATAGGACCTTGTACCCTAAGCTGCCAGGATGGGCTTAGCCACCCATGACCATGAATTTAAATAAGCAGGTTGGAAAATAATGATCTTATTTGTTTTTATTAATCTTTCTTAAATGTATGTATAGCTCACATTTATTTCAATGTTTCATATTAGAAGTATTTTTGGTTAGAAGTTTGGTGATATTTTTGTGAGAAATATGCTGTAGGAATTTAACTCTTATTTCTATCAATCAGCCTATGGTAAGATTGACCTCATCCTATGTCATTCTGCTTAAAGCTGCAGTTCTCAAGAACCCATGGACGTTAGGTGAGGATTTACTGTATGTATATCTGCAGTTTCAAGCATCTACTGGGGATCTTAGTCATATCTCTCTTGGATAACAGGGAACTACTGTAATTTGAGATATGTACAAATATTTTTACCTACCTTATTAAATTATATATTTGTATGTAATAGTTAAACAATGTAAGAAATGGGGTAAATAATATATTCAGACCAATTCGTTTTCCCCGAATCCTATGATTTGCACAGGGTATTCCCAGATTCAGTGTCATTTCCCCTGACCAAATACCCTTCCTCATTTCTTACAGCTCATGAGGTAAAATGAACAGCCAAAAAAATAGGGAAATGGAATCATTCAGAAATGTTTGGTTTTTATCCAATATCCTTAGCTATTAATTTCATTTTTTATTCATTGTTTGGAAGCCATTCAAACCCTTTTTGGAATGAAATCGTCATAATAAATAGTTGAACAGTCTGTAGTTGCATTCCAGGAGGAATTACATTTCTTCTAACATGGGACTTAAAATCATTGGAATTAATTTGAAAACACTCTCTTCCATTTTATTTTGAAAAATATGTGTCAAAACCTGTTTCCCTGAAAGTGACCAAAGGCATCAAAATTAATCACTGAGAACTACTATCATTAAATATAAAATTACCTAAAGGCCTCTGAAGATTAGACAATGCTTAAATACCCATATCCAGGGTGTGATCATGAGTGTGAAATCTGTGGATATCATGCGAGCTTTGGCTGTGTGCCCAAAGCATGCCCACAGTCTAGTCAGGTACACCAGCTATCTGGGAGAGACTGCCTTTAAGTCAAACTATCTTACAATGTGGTCTGAGAAGGGGCTGTGTGGGCCTGTCACAGCAGCTACTTTCGTGTTAAGTCTGTCTTTCAAATGCAATGGATGAGCAAACTAAGGAAATGATCTCCCTTACTGACAGTCCAGCAGGTGCTGAACTTGGAGTGGAATTTTAGAAGTATAATCAAAATCAAAGGAGATACCAGTCTACTGAACTTTAAAATAGGTTATTAACAAAAGCAAAACCTGCCAGAATAGTCTGCAATTGCCCAGCTTCTAAACTATAGCTGTAGCTCAAAGTTAGTCATCAGAACTAGTACTGGTTTTTTAAAATATACATATATATTTTTTTCCAGAATATTGCATCACGTATACATATAGGTGGTGGTGGAAAGTCCCTCAATCATAAACTTTCCATACATATACACTCTCCTCACTCAGAGGTTTAATAGAAGCATCATAAGCAATTTTTTAAACATTTTAAGTAAGGAAGTAGCAAACATTCCAGTTATTCTCAGCTTCATCTCAATCACCAGTGCAAATTGGATGTTTTTGGAAAGGAGTGCTTTCTCCGTCTCTTTAAAACTGTATTTATTTATTGTTTCAATCTTATGACTTCTGCTCTGGACTAACTAAGGCCAGGTTATTTTGAATGTTTGAGTTAAAGAGCTCTTGGGAAAAGGAACTCCAATTATTTTCCTGTCTAGATAAGTGTCAGAACAATTTGTCATAACAACTAATACAAATATATTTACTTCTATATATTTACTTCTCTAAACATCAATTCCTTGAACTCCCTGGCATTTGTGGTGTTGCCTTGAGCTTCTTTTCTGGTTTTGGTTCACTAAACTCTTTATGTCTGGGCAAAATTTCAGCCCCATCGGTGAAGTAGTCACAGTCTTGTGACAATGTATAGCAGAAATTTAACAATTAGCTGAAATATTTGGGGTGTGCAGACAAGCAAGTTAAGTAATTTGGGCTGCTACTTAGAAATAAATATTCAAACCAACTAGAGAGAAGGAGAGATGGGTAAAATTAGAGGCTTTCATTCATTAATTTGGCCATAACCTGCATTGAACAAAACCAGGGGTAAAAATATAAATATACACAAAACCCAAAAAGGAAACCAGAATGTAATTATCTACTTTAGAAAAGAGAGTCAACTAGGACTCCAATTTAAAGTTCTCTTGACTTGTAGTAATAGCTCTTCAAACATTATCTTGTGGTAAAATTTTCCCCATTTCCTCCTTTCCTCAAGAAGAACTAGAATTGTTGTGTCAAGATGGCAAAGGGAAATAAACAAGGGTTTCCCATCCCAAAATGATGTTCTTGAGATTCCAAGAAAAAAGCCACACTGGGAAAGGAAGAACCTAAGTCACCTGGGGTGTATAGGAAACATGTGGCAGAGGTGCTTTTGGAGGTATGTGGGAAGGAAACTGGAAACATGAGGACCAACTGGTCTGCAGCACACGCTGCTGCATGGAAGCCGAGCTATGCCTTTGGATCACTGAGTGGCAGGTGGCAAGGAGCTGCTCTTCTCGTCCTCTCTGGGCCAGCACACTCATGGACACCTGCTTGCGGATGGCCTATGGACAAGATGCCCATCTCTCCAAATACCTGCTGAGTCCCAGAAATGCATCATATTTCCTCCCTTGAACAGTCAGAAAGAACTATGTAATTCCCTCCAAACACAGAGCTGCTCTTTGCTGTTCTGCAATACTTTTGGGGTCAAATCCAAACCCCTGTATGTGGGCGAGGTTGAGTGGAAAGATACACCTCCAGTTCAAATAAGCAGGAGCTCATTCTAATCAAATGGACAGAAATTTAGTCAATCCACATCTTTTCAGAAGCATAACCTTGATATTCTTAACCAAGAATTCTTACCTCAGGTTAAGGTGGCTGATGATGTGATTAGACTGAGGGTGCACTAAATGGACAAGACGTTGGGCATATAGATATCAAACGAAGTAAACATCAGCCCAAATCTCCCCCAACAATTTCTTGACTGAATGTGAAGTACTTCAATCTCTTTTTCATTTACTCATAAATTAAAATGTTTACTGGGTACCAATCTAGAGTCTCTTTGTTATGTGGTACAAATATATGCAGGACAATATCTTTACCCTCAGGAGCATTAATAATCTTACCATCAACATTCAGTACAGTTAAATGATCATTAAAGTCCTTTTGAGCTAGCATGTGAACTGATTCTATTAAAGCTTAACTGACTATCTAACTTGGGAGAATTGGGGTATAAAATGCAATATTTTGGACTTAATTTGTTGGGGCTTGTGTCCCATAACAGTGATGTGCAACAAACCTGGCATCTCAGGACTAAGGAGCCTTTAAAAATGGCTGTCACCTGTCTATGGCCATGCCACCCTGAATAAGCTGGATCCTGACTGATCCTGGCTGCTAAGCAGGGTCAGGCCTGGTTAGTACTTGGATGGGAAACCACCTAGGGAAGACCAGGTGCTGTAGGCATAAAAAATTTAAAAAAAAAAAAAGGGATTGTAAGCTGGCAGGGTCCTTGCAATCTGTGAGGTCAACCAAGGGTTACTTTGCCAACAAAAAAAAGAAAAAAGAAAAAAGAAAAGAAAAGGCTGTCACCACATTCTTTATCATCTCATGCCTAACTCTACAAATTACACACAAAATGCAGTACCAATTGATTTTGCTTTTTCCTTGACCTTTAATTCACTGAATAGTAACCAGTTTGGGACTAATTTTAATGCGCTTGATAGCAGTCCTTTGCCACTGATGCTTATACAGAATGTGAGAATATCAACAGAAATAATGGTTTCTCAAGGCAGAAAACAGTACTTTTAATCTCTTTTAATCTCTCTTTTTGTTAATTTATAGCTTATTATTTGAAATCACATTTAGATTATCTGGGTACTATAAAGGAGTAGAAATAAAAATGTTATAAAGCTACTATAAAAAAGTAGAAATAAAATATTAACATTCTGCTATATTCACTATATCTATTTATCACGAAGCCAATTAAAAGACAGTTTTTAACATTATGACACTCTTTTACTAAAGACTTTGCCATACAAAGCATAAAAACAAGGATAATTTCACTATGAAATACTATTACACTTAAGAAAACAGAAAATATCTGAAATACCATTTACTACCTTGTTTGTAGTTTTTCCCAATGGTCTAAGAATTATTCTTTATGTTTATTATATGTATTTATTTTTATGTATTAGAAATTGTCAGAAAGCATGGCTTAAGAAACTGTTTTAATACCAAAATTCTCATTTTTGGTAAATGTACTCCGAAACTCAATTATTTAAAGTCATGTTTTACTTGATAACAAAGTCAGCCTGGTGGGATCACAAGAAATCTCTGTTGGTTATTTGTCTATATGCATAGACATGCAGCAGACAGTTAGTAAATGTTTTTCGGAAACTTACCCAGACCCAAATCACCATGGACCAACTTTTGGGTGGACTACACTGGGGTCTTGACTATTCTTTTGTTCATGTAGTAGAGTAGCTCCCAGGCTGTGGGAAATTTTAGTTGCAGATTCTCCGGCCCCATCACCAGGTAGAGCTGGGTGGTCCTCAGACATGGTCGTGGTGAAGGTTAATCAGGTTCAGACAAAAGTTCTGTTTTGTTGATTAAAAGCATATTTATGTGCTTAAAAAAAATACCAACTAAGCACTCAGATTGTAGAATGAAAGTTCTTTCATGCAAAAATACCTGCACTTTGGCCCTTGCCAGAGCCTAGAACCTTAGTCACTTGCTGCTCTCACAGGGTTTAAGTGCTAGTGAGAGGACAGATCACTCAACGGTATAATGTTGTGTGCTGTGAAGACAAATAGAACGTGGGAAGGAGTTAGTGATGGGCAGAAGTATGTTCCCTTAGGAAGGGTAGTAGAGAGGGCCTCTCTGATAAAGTGGTGAATTGAGCAGAGACCAGGGAGGGAGGGAGCTATCAGGAGGACACAGGGCAGCTTCAGAACAAAGCAACAGTAACCACAAAGCCCTGTGGTGGGTCCCAAGACTGAGAGCTTGGGATAGTGGTAGGGGATGAGATGTGAGCTGGGGTGATAGGGTGATGGAGCAGGTCACATAGATGTCTAGGAGGCCAAGTTGAGGTTTTAGAGTTTAACTCTGTGGTGGGAAGTCATGGGAGGTAAGTCATTTGCAATCCACACTTAGTAACTGACTAAGGTTCAATGGCCCACATAGCTAGCTATATGCTAATTTTCCTCTGCTCCTTTTCTACTATATTTCCCTAGGCCTTTGATTTTAACTTATGCATTTTTATTGTATATATTGTATATATTGGCAAGTCATCTTAGCTCTTTTGTGGAATCATATAAGACATTTATGTCTCTATATCTATCCATGCAGTAAAATTTTTAAATTATATTACTTGTTTTGGGCTAACATTGCTGGTAATTATTAGCAGCTATGTTAGCTCAAAACAGGTATTAATTAAATTCAGGCATGGAAATATTATTTATGTTCAAAATATAAGGAAATGTAGAATCCTAGTAGTAACAATGATCCTTCATTTAATCTAACCATATGAAGAAGCCGGATGTTTATCCTAATATAATAGGTAGTCCTCATATAAATATTATGAGCAGGCACTATATCTCAAGTTGTAATGTTGATCTCTAACTATTTCAGTTTGTATCTTTAAACTTTACTGATTTTTCCTATATAGCTTCTACATATGAGCTAGCTACTCAGCTAATAGAAGCCTATAAAAGCAGCTTAAGTGGATATTTCAATGAACTAACAAATGTGAAAACGATATTTAGCTTCAAACCAAAAAATTATGTTAAATCATTTCATATCTTCATGCATTCATCCTACTGAAAATAATGGAGTTGGTGTGGGGAGGAGGTATAAATGCCTTGTCTATTCACAGGCTGTTTGCTGAACACACTCACACAGGTTATATGTGTATTTTAAGAATATTTACTGAATACCAATAACTGAAAAGCATAAAACCCCAGAAGCCCTTCCAAGTGGGATTATTTGGTGCTGTGACTAACACCGATAATCTTAAACAGTCTTCAGTTCTTATTGATTTTTCAGTGTCATGTTCAAAACATGCTGATCTAAATTTATGCAAATGCCTCAGCTGCAGCTAAGGGTGAATGAAGTCTGTTACCTAGGCTTTAAATAACAAAATTCCATCCTCAGAAAAGGGGTAGCATGAAACAATATTCAGGTTGGCAGAAACATGCAGAGATGAGGTCTAGAGAAATGGTGGTAGGATTCCTTGGGAGTAACAAGGATGAGAAGAAACACTTGGATAAAAAGACAGATTCAGACAGAATTCATGCCTAAGTGAATTCAATGGTCATCTGAAGCCCAACCTTACTTTGTAGTCAGGAAACTGAGACACTGGGAGCACAAATGATTGACTACATAGCTAGTTGAACATCTGCAGTGACAAAGAAGTGACCATGTAGATAGTAGAAGAATCTGCTGATATGAAATTTTATTTATTTATTTTTATTTTTTTCCTAGCGCTAAATTTTATTCTTTTTAAAAAAATGTATTTATTTTAATTAGTTTCAAGTATACAGTACATTGGTTAGATGGCTATATATAGTTCATAAAATTATTCCCCTGATTGCTCCCGCCTGACCCTCCATCTAGCCAACGTATTAATGCTAACTACAGTCCCTATGCCATGCTCCCCATCCCTATGACCATTCATCAGCTATTAATTTGTACTTCTTAAACCATTCACCCCATTCTCCCAGCTCCCCAACCCCTCCTTCTGTCCATCACCAAATTGTCCACTATATTTGTGAATCTGTTTTTCATTAATTTTTTCTTTTTATTTCTTAGATTCCACATATAAGTGAAATCATATAGTGTTTATCTTTCTCTGTCTGACTTAAATACCTTCTAGGTCCATCGAAGCAATATCTTTTCCATCTCCTTCCTTTTAGTCTGTATGTGTCTTTTAATCTGAAGTGAGTCTCTTACAGGCAACATGTAAGGGGGTCTTGTTTTCCTTTTCATTCATCCACTCTATCTTTTAGTTGGAGCACTTAATTTTTTTCCATTTGAGGTACTTATTGATAGGAATGTAGTTGTTACCATTCTTTATTCCTGTTTTTGATACATGTTTTTTCTTTTTAAAACAGCCTTCCAACATTTCCTGTAATACTGGCTTGGTGGTGATGAATTCCTTTATTTTTGTCTGGGAAGCTCTCTATCTGTCCTTCAACTCAAAGTGATAGCTTTGATAGATAAAGTATCCTTGCCTGTAGATCCTGAGTCTTCATCATGTCGAAAATTTTGTGTGAAGCCCTTCTGTCCTGCATAGTTTCTTTTGAGAAATCAGTTGCCAGTCTTATGGGTGTTCCCTTATAGATAACAATCGGCTTTTTTTCTTGCTGCTTTTAATATTCTTTCTTTGTATTTAACCTTTGGCATTTTAATTATGATGTGTCTTGGTGTGGGTCTCTTTGGATCCCTGGTTTTTGGGACTCCCTAAGCTTCCTGGTGTTTTATGTCCATTTCCTTCACCAGGTTCGAGAAGTTTTCCATCACTATTTCTTCAAACAGCTGTTCAACATCTTGTTTTCCTTCAGGTATGCTGATCAGATGGATATATGACCCTTAATAGTGTCCCATATACTCTTTAAATTATTTTTATAGTCTTGGCATCTTCTCTCTTGCCATTCTAATTGAGTGCCTTTGGTGTTCCTATCCTCTAGATAGGGCATTTGATTCTTTTCTTTACTCACTTTGTTTATTCCTTTGTTTATTTCACTTGATATATTTCTAATCTTGGATAATGTGTTCTTTTCAGACTGGTTCCATTTTATAATTTCCATTTTTATTTTTATGTTTTTTATCTCTTTGTTGAAGTTCTCACTGAATTTATCTACACTTCCCAAAAGTCCATTGAGCATCTTTATAACCAGTGTTTTGAACTCTGCATCTGTTAGATTGCTTGACACTATTAGATCTGGATCTCTGTTCTGTTCTGTCAGATGGTTTCTGCTTCTTTGTCTTCCCATTTTAGTTGCTTTTCCATGTCTGTTTCTATGTACTAAGCATAGCTCCTTAGTCTCTCGGTTTTTTAAGTGTCCAGTGGCACAGTCTTGAGAGGGGTTCAGCTGCAGGTCAAACTTATCCCAAGTCTGTGCCCCTCCGGGGCCACCTGTTAAGATTCAGCAAGCGATCCACAGATGCTGTGCTTATAGTTGCCTCAAAAAGCTACACCAGAAACCAAGGCCAGCTGCCTCCAATGTGAGTCTAGGCGCTGCTCAGCAAGGAGCACCTGACTCACTGAGGATATATATACCTGGATGTGGCTTAGGTAGGGTGCAAGCTGGGGGAGGTGGGGTTTCAGGGAATCCTCTGGGCAGAGCTACCTCTGTTATCCACTTTGATGATGTCAGAGCTATGGCAGAGCTGTGTCCGCACACTGGGATGGGGGAGGCCTCAACAGGAAACAATGGATACTGCTGGCACTTCTGTAGAGAGTGAGTCTCGCCTTGGCCCTCATTACAACGATGTCTCTCTGTAAGTCCCTGGTGCCCTGCGCTCAGTCAAATTAGCACTGGTGCTCCGAGCAAGCAGGTCTGTCACCACAAAATCCACTTGCAGACTTGGCCCCTTAAAGAGGAGTTGGCTGCTGCCGCAGCCTCCATCTCACACAGCCACTGGAGACTGGGCAGCCTCGCATCCTCGCCCAGTCCTACCTTCTGCCCTTGCAGGGTGCTTTCTTGGATTTCTCCCTAGTTGTATGGCTTGTTCATCTAGATCCCAGGTGATTTTTCCTTGTGGCTTGCTCTTTGTTTCTATCACAACTTTGATTTTGGTCACCAGATGGATGAACAGAGCCTCTATCATCTATGCCATTTTTTCTCCTCTGAGATGAACTTGTACTACTACTTTAGAATTTCTGCAATAACGCTTGCTTATTGCATTAAATTTAGAAAACACAAAAAATTCAGAAAAGAAAATAAAAATGTAAATCCCATTCCTGAGAGACTATCACTATGAACATTTTGGTGTGTCCCCTTTTAAGAGGGTTCATTGGCTGGGATTTGGGACTCCAGGAAACTCTAGATACGATAATAGATTATTAAATCTTCCCAAATGTTCAATTATAAAAAATTGAGGGATGGCATCATTTTGGTGGAAAGAACAGTGTTGACTCTCTGGCTTAGTCATTTATTCATTTCCTTAACTCACTTATTAATTGAACAGATATTTGGAAAGCATTTCCATGTGCCAGGTACTCTTAGACATCGGCTATAAAACATGAATGAGATTTTTATTATCCCTGTCCTCACAGAGATTATATTCCAGCCAGGAAAACATAATTAATGCTTGCTACAATTATGAGCCAATGCCAGGCACTATGGAATTGTACAACAGTGTCTCCTGAGACTTCCCAGACTCATTTTGTCTGGTGCATGCTAAAATCAGCCTTGCTACTCAGAGCGGTCTGCAGACAATGAGGTCTGGGAACAGAAAAGCACTCTCAGGCCCCACCCAGATCTACCAAATCAAGATCTGCTTTTTAATAAGCTCCCAGGGGATTCACAGGAACATCAGGGTTTAAGAAGCACTGGCCTAAAGGATGAGTGGGACTCAGGAGTGGAGGAAAGTAGTAGAGGGAGGGAGAATCTCTGCCAGGCCTGAGACCAGGCTCTAAGTGGGAAGGCAGCGACGCTTTGAGATGGTGAAAGAGAGCCAAGTGCAGCTGGGACAAAGGCCAGTTGAGGCTGGTGGGATCAGCAGGGAGGCCCTCCGTTTGGGGCTAGCCATGAGTTTGGGACAACTTCAGACCCTTTTGGAGCCCTCAGTTTCTTCACCTGCCACAGGACAATTATCTTCCACGTCCCCACCCCAGAGGGCTGTTGTGAGGATCAGGTTAGTTAATGTGTCTGAAAATGTTCACAGCTATGAGATCCTTTCACTGCTACTCTTTTGAAGAGAAACAGGGAAGAGTTGTAGTTTGTGGATGCTCACTGATTACCTTACTGTGGCTAGAACTGGCAAGGTAGAACTCAAAAGTCAATCATAGTGCTCCTATGAATAGTTCATCAGACTCATCCTAAGCACAGGTAGTGATGAAAAAAGACTCCTTAGCTCTAACGTTGCATATTGGGGGCGGTTACAAATTGTGGGACTTTTGGGGTTCCAGTCACTCTGGGGCCAGGATCGCCTCCCCTATTGCAATCTCACTTTGGGTTTTAGGTTGAGTGTTCAATCTTATTTTTCAGATTCTTGCAGCCTCCAACTTCCTACTGTGTTGTCAAATCCAGAATGAGTAGACCACAGAGGGTGACCTGGAGGACTGGCTACCAACTTTTGCACTGTCTTTCTCTTAACTTTCAGGGCTAGGGAGAAAAGGTAAAACTTAAAAAAAAAACCAAACAAAACCTAAGTGAAACAAAACAACCGTAGAAGAAAAATAAACAGAAAAGTAAACATCTCCTTGAAAGTTAAGACCTTGAATTTCATGAAGTCTTTTATTCCCCTTATTTATTCTTTATTAAATGGATTGAGGTATCTGGTTTCCGAAGCTCTTACCTACAACCAAGGCGCCTCCTTTGATACACCTGTGTAATTCTACACCAAGCTTGGAAGATGAACAGTGACCCAGAGAGCTCCTCTTTGTTCTCCGTTTTCACATTCTATTATGTAGCCTGAGCCATTGAACTAGCTAATCAGCTTGATTTACAACTTGAAACTACTCTGGTGCCTCTGTATCTGTTACTAACATTTATACAACATAGGTCCCTGAAAGTGTTTACAGCAGACTTTCTGCCATCTACCAGTTTATTTGTCCTCACAACAAACTGGGCTTTTAAATTTTTTGTTTTAAATTCCTAATTCATAGAAAGGCAAATCCTGACATAGAAAGTTCAGGTGAGCAGTTTGAGATTATATGACCAGAGTTAGTGACTGGGTAGAACCAGGAGTCAGAAGTTCTAGTACCTATTTCAGAGATTTTCATCATCGCCATGAGAAAACATTTTAAAAATTACACAAGTACTATGTGCATTTATTTACTCTGAAATGTATATAAGAAAGCAAAAGTCCCTCTTGACACCTCTCCATCTTGACTTGTTCACTATCCCAAAGGCAGATATCTTTACAAATGTATTGTTTTATATATATATATATATACACACACACATATACATACACACACGCACACACACATACACATACACACATACATACATACACACATGCACACACACACATATACATACATAAAATCATACTATATCCATCAGCCATTTCCACTGATATTTTTTCCATTTTTGTGGCTGTTACTAACTTATTCAAAACGCTTTTGATGAACACTTAAATCATTTCCAATTTCTCACTTTGGCAAACACAACAACAAATGTCTTAGTGCCTATGTGAACATGTTTCTCTAACAATGAATCTTAGAAAAGGAATTGTTGGGTCACAACTTACGCACATTATCAGTTTTAACAGGTACTGCTAAACTGCCTTCCAAAGAGCCTTTCCAATTGATACACCCAAAATCAGTACATGAGGGTACGTGTCTCTCCATAATCTTGCAAAAATTCTTGTTCTTGTCAGACTTGTCCGCATATTTTCAAAAATTAAATGACTCTCAAATATATTTCTACAAATATGGAATGCATGTGTCAAGAATTTATTCGGCTCATTAATTAATGAGAAAATTTGTAAGATCAAAAAGCTATTTCAAAGACCATTTGGGGAATTAGGTTAATATAGTCAACAAAATATGGAAAAACTGCTAGGCTATATACAAAAATGTTTAATGTACACAGTGCAATAAATCATAACTTTTGAGGTTATCTTTTCTTTGGGACAAAAATTATTTTATTTGCATCTCTACCAGGCACAAATATACATCTTATAGAGTCTTAGCCATTCATTAACAGTAAATAGCAACATCAAACAATGGCACATTCCCTTAGGAAATAAAGTAATCCTTGGGCTTTTAAATGATTCTTCAATATATCATTGAAAGGAAGACTATCCTCTTGGCCTTATATCCAGGTTTTGGATAATTTTTCTTAAAAATTTTTAAAAACTCTGTGTCAATGCAATGGATTTAAAAATGGCAGTTCATTGTGTTTTAATCTAGATTTCTGTAATTATCAGTGACTTAAGAGCATTAGTTTTTACTTTTTAAAAAATTTTACTTAAGTCCAGGTGTCTTTAAACAAATATCAGTGATATGAACATACTTTCTTCTACTTACTGACCAGGAATACCTGGCACACACTGAGGGGCAGTTTCACAGAGTAAGACCTGTTAGGTAACTGGGGAATGAAGACCTAATTTTTCCTAGGAAAGATTTTACACAGCAAAAAGGGTGCCCCCGAAACTGGATGCATAAAAGCACTTTAATTCTGTCCTTTAAAGTCCTAGAGATGCTTCCTAGGCCAGAGGCAGTGAATGAAAATGGGGGGGGGGGGGTGTATCCAGGGAAGATGAGTGGAGGGTGACTCAGCGTGGCTTTGTTGTGGAAGACAGAACTAAGCTCTGCTCAGCATCCTCAGCCTCTGCCCTGATCCCTTCCAGCACAGGGCCACCTCCCTGAGTCAGTCTATCAATCACAATATTTACTGATTGTCTGCCAGGCACCAGGGCTTGGAAGATTTTTCACAGGGCCAATGGGGAGATAATCAACACAGAAAGCTATAAAGATGTACCTAGATGGTGAACTTCGAAGATATAATATCCGCAAGTCTGAATAAAACCTGGCAGTGGTGATGTGTGTGGGCAAGTAGGGGCGGGGTTGAGCATCTCGGTCTGGATTGAATCAAGTGACCTGCCCTCAGTCCTAGTTGGGCTTTTGAGTCTCTAAAACGCTGCAAAGCGCTGTAGGGCCTTGCCCTGGCTCTTTCACTCCTGCCTAGGGCTATGTGACACTTCTGGAACCAACTTCCAATTCTTAAACTATCACTTCTCATTGTTTTCCAGTTAGGAACAGCCTAAGGAACCGGAAATTGTTAATCCCAGCTGCTGTGAATCCCAGTTTTCTCTCAATGTGGGCAGTTTCCCCGGGTTGACTTCCGAAATCCCTCTTTCTCACTCGGGAACACTCTTCCCCACCACTGTTTGTCGCACGTCTAGCAGAGGGGTCTCCTCCCCTCTTGGAGGGCGCCCCCTTGGCTGCTGGCCAAGTCTAAGGGGCCGCCCCTTCCCTTGCTGGGGCCTGCCCTCTCGTGTGTCTTTCCGGCCGCGTCCCGGTCGGTCTGCAGCCAGCGTCCAGCCGTTGGCCGGGCTGTGGAACGCCTGGAATGCGCGCGGGGATGCCGGGCGGGGAGAGGACGCGGGGCGCCGGCTCCCTGGGTGGCTGGGTGGCTGGAGACGCGGAAATGAGGACGAGGCAAACTGTCCCAAAGGCCGGCGCAGGGGTCCCGGGTGCGCGGTGTGCCCCGCTGCCTCCCTCCGCGCTCAGCTCAGCCCCGGCCCCCAGGTGGGGGGCGGACCCGTGCTGTCCCACCCGCGTCGCAGAGACCCCGGGCCGGAGAGTGGCCGAGGATCGAGAAGCAGAAAGAGAAAAAAAGTCTCCCCCGGGCACCCCTGAGCGTAGGCCCGCCACGCCCTCCTCTCCCAGTTTCTCGTCCAGTCACCGGCCGGCGGATCCGGGACCGCGGGGGAAGGAAGCGGCGGGGGCGGGGGCGGGGCCGAGCGCTCGGGTTTCGGCCCCGCGCCCCGCGGCCCGGGGTCCCCGAGGCCCCAGCCGCGCGGGCTCCGGGAGGGCGGCGCGGGGTGGGGGGGGGGTGAGCGGGGTGTGGGCGGCGGGCCACCCCTCCGCGCGCGTCCCGCGGCGCGTCCTCACCCGGAGGCGGAGGAAGGCGGACCTGCCGCGGCCTCGACGTCGACGACCGCGCCGCCCGCGGAGGGAAGTGCCTTATAAAGCCGCAGCTCTGCCGGCCCGACAGACTCTAGCTGCGCTGTTTCGGGAGTGCGCGGAGGTGGGGGGCGGACCCCGGACGGACCGCCGACGGACCCCGTTCCCAGGCTGACACCAGGCAGACCCCGGCCCGGGCCGGCGCGGACGCGCCTCCTGCGGGCGGGCGGCGGGGCCCGAGGGCGCCCCGGCGGCGGGGGCATGCGCGGCCCGCGGCATGGCCTCGGCGGTGTTTGAGGGCACCTCGCTCGTGAACATGTTCGTGCGCGGCTGCTGGGTGAACGGCATCCGCAGGCTCCTCGTCAGCCGGCGCGGCGACGAGGAGGAGTTCTTCGAGATCCGCACCGAGTGGTCGGACCGCAGCGTGCTTTACCTGCACCGCAGCTTCGCCGACCTGGGCCGCCTGTGGCAGCGCCTCCGCGACGCCTTCCCTGAGGACCGGCCGGAGCTGGCGCGCGCGCCCCTGCGCCAAGGTGCGGGGGCCGTAGACACCCGGGCGGGGCGGGGGCCGCCTCGGATGGGGGCGGGGGTTGGGGTAAACGTGGTTGTAGGGTCGTTATAAAGTGCAGTAAAGGGAGGAGGAAAAGGCAGAGGGAAGTTACTTAAACCGATATTGCGGCTTTTCCCTCCGTCACCGCTGTGGACAAGGGACACTTCGAGCCTCCGCCCCCAAATGAAGGGCGCCCTAGGCGCCTGTGGTCAGAGGCCAGGGAGTGGGCCTGTGGAGCCCGGAGGCCTTCCCAGCCGAGTTCAGCAGAAGGGGTGCCCTGACCATCTCCGAGAGCGAGTCACCGACCAGTATCAGTGCAGCGGCCAGTGTCGGGGTGGCTCCCAGGACACTCAGCCTCAGCCCGTGCTCCGGAGTGGCGGCCGCCTTCCTCCCCACACTCGGGAGGGTTGGCTGCAACCCTCTGGCTCGCCCAGACAGGGGTAGTAGGGGGCAAGAGAAATGTTTATGAAGAGTTTACGACAGTGTCCAGTTGGGCTTCATGTCCTGTCTGGCAGCTCCCCCTCAGAGTCCTCCCTTGGGAAGGGCCGCGCCTTTTCTGTAGTGACAGAGGAGGCTGAGTGCGAGGTGCCACGCAGCCTTCTGTCACTCCTTGGGAGGGGCCGCCCCATGGGCAGCTGCAGGGGAAAACTTCGGTTTCCAGCCCAGGGGTGGATCCACATTCGGGTTTGATTAACTGTGGTGGCCTCCTTCCCGGCCTTGTGACTCGTCCTAACTTCTGGGGACTCGAGTTTTCAGAGAACTGATGTGGCTTCCTATTTTCTACTGCCTGGCCGACGCCCACCCCAGGACTGGCCTTTGGGGGCCAAGCAGAGAGGAGGTTGGAAGAGGGAAGAAGGTCCAGGAGAGGCTAAAGTTGAGATGAGAAGGGTTGCAGAGGGGAGAGAAGGGGCCAGGGAAGTCTGTAGGGCTTCTATGAAGCCCCCCTTCCCTTGTTTCCATTGTGTGACCCCTGCATCTTGGTGACACATTACTCAGAAGCCTTCCTTTCTGCAGTTCTCTAAGCAGAGACCTAGTGACTCCTTTGGGGGCATTTACTGAAGTTCACGGTGAGCTAAAACAAGTCTCCTTAGCTGCAGTTCTGCCTGAGATCTTAACTTCTACCTACCCCTGGTGATAGCCCCCCACCCTAGACTGTGAATTATTTGGATCATTAGCTCAGTTCCCATGACACATCCTCTGGCAGGCACATCGTTTGGAAAGGCTCCCAAAGCCAGCAAATTTGAAAGCCGTAAGTGAGATAGCCTGCCTTTCAGGCTTCTCTTTGCTTCCCAGATTCTCACAGCTGTACCCATCCTGGAGATAAGTTTAGTATTATTTCAAGTATGGCAGCAGTGTTCTTTGGATTTGCTATCTGGATGTATATGTTATTATATATTTTTTTAAATTTGGCAAATGAATGCCCAAGTCAGGAAAGCTTAATTGAAGGAACAGCAGATCATTCAATGACTTACATCCTTTCTGAAACAAGGCAGGCCGTAAACAAATTGGAGCCCTCAGGGGCTACAAAGAAATGGGAGGCCCTTAGAGCTATCTGTGCGCCTGACTTCCCTTCTGCCCTCTAGGCCTCACTCACTCTGGTTAGGTGGTTCAACTCAGCTGTTACCCCGGGTACACTATTTGGCTCCTCCCCTGTAACGAAGTACCTATTGCCTACTTTTTGTGTATGTGAGGATTAAAATGCAGAGTAGAGCGTCTAGTACTAGTAAGCCCTCTGTCAATGCTTGTTGCTCCCCTCAGCATCAGCTGCTTCTGGTGAGACTTGTAGATGGTGGGTAGGGAGGAAGGGTATGGCCTTAGCCACCTTGAGACTCAGAAGAGAAAAGTATTTCTTGGAGCAGAACAGAGGTGATTGTGAGGCACTTGACTCACCTTGCACATGCCCCTGGCTCTGTTGCTTCTGTGCTCATTTGATTCATGCTAGGTCAGTTCTGGGTTTCTGAGGTGTAGACACACAGAGAGTACCTCTAAAGTGTGGACCACCTCAAGTGAAGAAAGGTTTAGGAAGAAAGTGATCACTTGGGAGAAAAGACTCAGAAGGGATATGATAGCTGCTTTCAATTATCTAAAAAGGAGAAAAATTCGAACTAGGCAGCAGGGATGGTGAAGATAAGGACCAGTAGCTGGGTGTAAGGGACTTTATAAATGGCCCACGATGGAACTGTTGAGACCTTTGGCTGGACTTCAGGGGCAGGCTCAGCCCTTCCTGGAGGGGAAATGGAGGCCTGGTACCAGAGGAGATGTGACCTTAATTCTCCATTCTAGGCCTCGATTCTCTGCATGGAGGTAAGCTGGTCCCTCCCCACCCCCACTACCTGAGTTTTGTTAACATAATCCAAGGAAAGTCCTTTTCCTTTCTCAGGAAAGGAAGATCATTTGCTAGTAAAATACATCACAGTAATGCAAAAGAAGAGTCCACTTTATTTCCATGCAGGTTTATTATTTGCATAGAAAGATTGGATATACAAACAATACAAAAGGCAACGAGATGTGTGTGTGTTGTATTGGAAACACCAATTTTTTTCAGTATAATTTCCCATCAGATTTCCTTGGTTTAAATTTATTGAAATATTTATTGTCTGGGTTAGTTTTGTGTTCTCTAGTTTCATTAAAAGGCTTTGTGAGGAAATCTGGGTTTCAGAGCTCTTGTTGGCAGCATGCTGGGAGCTCTTATAAATGCACAATTGAACACCCTCAGGGTGTGAAAGCCTTGACCCCTACTTACTTTGAATCTGCACACAATTGAAGGGATGCAGGGCACTTTCTATTAATCCCTCAAGTATTGTAATGGGGGAAATATTTATTTTGCAGAGGGGAGAGAAGGTGCTTTTTCTCCCTTTTGCACGTACACTGTGATGTTAGGCTTAGACAATTGTCAGTGGGCCTTGTATGCTGCATGGTGACACATGTGCAGAGATACTCAAACCGCTGCATGGGGTTGAGGCACAGTGCTCACCTGCTTACCTTCCTGGTTTTCTGTTAAGGCGAGGCTGACCTCAGGACTTGTCCTGCTTCTGTTCTCCATCCTTTCTCCTTGGAATCTTGGTCTCTTGACTTACCCTCTTCTTCATCTGAGTCTGAAGTAGCCACCCCTTTCTTGTGCCCTAGCTTGAAGGGACAAAGATGGATGCTTCCTGTTGGCTATTAGCTCTGGGTGACCAAGGTGTCTCTTTTTACTTTTTCCTCACTCCGACACCAGTGATGCTGAGTCTGTAACTGAAATCCCCTGTATGCAATACTTAATGTGGTTCGTTGTTTCCTGACGCGAGACCAAGGTCTTCTGCCTATTACATCTCTCACATTTGGCAAGGTTTACATTTTAAAACATAAACATGCAGAATTTCCCCATTGTTTGGGACTCTTAGATTATTTTGATCCTTTTGTATAGCACTTATTTTAGGCCTTTTGAAGTCTGAGCTGACCTGGTCACCACTGCTGCAACAGATTCTATTTCCAAAGTAGTCAGGTGATCTTTGATTCCTGATTACTATAGAATTACCATTTTGGTTTATATTCATTCATTTATTCAGCAAGAATCTGCTGAATGCCTACCATATGCCAGGCATCATCCTAGGTGCTAGGGACACAGCAGTGAACAAAATAGACAAAAAGTTCCCCACCGTCATGATTCATATATTATGGGAGAAATCCAGTAAAAAACAAGGTAAGTGGAAAAAAAATATATGTTAGTGGTAAATGTTAAGAAGGAAAAGTAGGCAAGGAAAGGGGCTATGACTTGGAAGGGGAGGGATTAACTTTCAGGTAGGGTGATTGAGAAGGTCTCAAAGAAAGTGAGCTTTGAGTAGAGACCCAAAGGAATGGATGGAGCAATCCAGGTCAATACCTGGGGAGGGAAAAGCATTCCAGGCATGGGCAAGAACACGTGCTAAAGCCCTGAGGCCTGCATGTGCCTGGTGGCTTTGAGTAATGAGGAGGCCATTGTGGCTAAGTGGAGAGAAAGAGGCAGAGCGTCATAGGAGTTCAGGGAGGCAGGGAGTGGGTAGATCATGCTCACATTTGGGCTTCTATTCAGAAATGGAGTTTTTGAGCGAAGGAATGACTTAATCTGACATGCACTCCAGCTGCTGTGCTGAGAAAGGTTGGGAGACTGGGGAGAACTGCTGTTGTGCCAGGCATAGCAGAGTAGGTCTGAGAAGTGGTCAAGCATTGATATGTCTGGAAGGGAGAGGCACAGCACTGACCAGATGTGGGCTGTAAAGGAGTATCAGGGCCGACAGCAGAGCTTTAAGCCTGAGAAGTATAATTGTCATTCACTGAGATGGCAAGCCTGCAGGAGATGCTGGTATAGGGGTCCAGTTTTGAATGTAGTAGTTTAGTATTTTCTCCAAATAAGACCTGCTATTGAGAGCATGTGTGGCGCTAGTGCACACACCTGTGCTCACCTGTATCACCGAGGACATTAATCTCCCTGAGCTCTTGTAGACTGTCTATTCTTAGATTTGAGAACTGAGGAATGGAAGTGAAGGCATCCAGGCTAATACCAGGAAGGCATGGACATAGATACGCCCACTAGACTCCCACAGCTCTGACAGCTCTAGCAAGGCATGTACTTTGCTCCCAGGCCCTGAGCCTGGTCACTTATTCTCACAGGGACAGAAGTTGGAAGAAGCTCTGTGCTACCTCTAAACCAGCAGGGGTCCTGACACAGGGGCAAACTGCAGAGCCACCAAGTTTACTTTCTTAGTGAAAGTGGCTGAAGAAAGTGTGGAAGCCACATGGGTCTTTGGGAGCAGATCAGGGACGCAAAGCCCAATCCCTGCCCAACTTGATGGGTGCTTAGGTGGGCCTGCCCCTCATTTTTGACACAGCCCCCACCATCATGCATAGTTTCACCTTAGGGTATCCTGCCCCTCCTAACAGGGGCAGTTTTTATTTCTCTGGGAGATTTGAGGTATCCTTTCTTATCGACAGACCTATTTCGAATCTCTTCCACATATAGGGCTCCTGGACTGGGTGCTTTTCCCAGGCCCCCAGGGCAGCATGGGCAGCATGCTCTGCCATGCCAGTCAGGTGCAGAACCATCCATGTAGCCTGCTTTCTCTCTCCTCTTCTGTTTTATCTCTCTTTCTCAAATCCTCTTGCTGCCTAGACTTCATTGTGGCTTCCTTGCCCCCGTGCTCCTAGTATCTTTTCCTTTCTCTATAAGTGGTCACATGGCTGAGTTTGGTTTGTAGTCCTGTGATCTCATCCCATCAGATTTCAGATTGTGCCAAGGGCCACAGGTGACCTGAGCTAATCTCTCAGCTAGAGAAGGAGCCAACCAGAAGTATACATAGGTGGTTCAGTAGCAAGCATCTAGGTCATGGTACTTTCCAACAAATTTCAAAGGGGAAACTTGGTTCTGCTTCTAGATCAGACAGCACCATGCACCCATGGGTAGCATCCTGGGCCACCCTCAGGCTGGCCCCCAGGAAAATGGGTTCCCTTTCCTTTTTAAAACAAGTCTACGGCTCATGTTTCTCTGCTCTCTGTTTTTGTAAATACTTTTCCAAAAGGTGAAAATTATTTCTGCACTATGAACAGTCAAGGTAAGGAAAGATTCAAGTGCCAGTTTAAGGTGATTGTGCCACACAAAGCTAATAGAAGGTTAGGTATTTGATCATTTTGCCACGTGTGGATAAAGCTCAGCTTGGAGTTGCATAATGCGCGGGGGATTCGAGAGGCTGAGAAGAAGCTCATAGTGAATTATGAACCCAATATGCATTTTACTCCTCATGGTATCACTAACAAATGCCCCAGGCCATGGCCTCCTCTGGGTGGGCGTCCTAGGAAGTCCTGGGTTCTGGGCAGTGGAGAGAGTAAATAGGACAATACATCGTCGTTATCAGTGAGTGGTTGGCATTCACATCCCACTGAAATTCTTTTTTTAATTGGTATTTTTGTTCACTTTTACTTTCTTGGGTGATGGTAGGCATCCACTGGCCACTATTGGTTGTCACCGTTAAAAAAGTTATCTCCTTATCTCAGGACAGGCCCAAGAAGCCCCCCAGGACCCTTTGATCTGATCTCGTCCTTGTTGGGGGGACAAGGAGGAAGCAGAGGCAAAGGGTCTGCTCTCCATTCTTTTCTGGTCCAGCTGTGGCCTCCCTGAAATGCCAGTGTCATGTGGGAGCACACACTTACATGCTGGGATGTTACTCTCCAAACAGACACCTTCAATCCATCCTCCTCCTTACCTTATCCCCTAAACTGAGTCATGACAGTGGACACAACCACAGAGCTCTTTTCCTCACTTACACTGGCAAGTTTTACTTCATGTTTGTTTTGAGAACAAAACACCTTAATCATCCTTTGCTGATATGTAACTTAGAATCAGTGGGAAAAACACACTGAGCATCAGTTGAACAGAGGGAGGAGGGAAGGAATGAACATGTAATTAAAACTTTTACGTACTGTGTCTTTAATCCCACCAGAAACCTGCCCTGTTTGCCTAGTGAGAAAATTGAGGCTCCTGCAAGATTAGATGTCTTACCTGCGGACACAAGGTCATGGTGGGAGGGGTTCAGGCAAAGTGGCTAAAAGTACTGGCTTTGGAACCAGACAGGCGGGGTTTCAGATTTTGGCTGTATAACCTGCCACTTGCCTAGAGACTTCAGGCAACCTGCTTATTCCCTCAAGCCCTGGGTTCATGATTGATAAAAAGTCAGCAATGATACTGGCATGGTGGGGTTGTTGTGACATCCACAGAGCATACAGCACCATGCCAGACACTGATCAGTTGGCTTTAGACTTAGGAACATGTGACCCTGGAGCTTTTGCCCTTTGCTATCTGACACAGTGTGTCCTCAGCGAAAATCATCCAGACAGCGAATGCGGGCACCATTTCCCTGCCCACTGCTCCTGACAGCACCCTCTCCAGGTGTGGCCCTCTGTCCTCCTGTCTGGCCTAAAGAAAGAGCCTGCAAAGGGGTCCCCTCTATCATCTCAATGGGGCCCCTGCAGACCAGGCCTGTGGCTTTGCTGGGCCAGAGACTAAGATTTGGTGCTTATTGTGGCTCAGGCCCAGGGACTCTGCTCCAGGGGGCAGTTTCACAAGGGACAAATTACTATGGAATACCCAGGGCTGTTGTGCGTATTACCAGTTTCCATCTGGGCCTAGTTCTGGTGGCCGGAGCCTGCGTGGCAGGCTGCCCTTTGTCATAGGCAAACCCCTTCATGTGGTTTGTAAGGCTCTGCTTGTCTCAGCCCTCCCCATCCCTGTTTTACCTTCCGGGCTCCTTAGGACCTCCACATTTCCTGATCCCATGCCCTGTTCTGCTCCTGCTCTTGCTCACCCTTCGGGCCTCCTGCTCTGGAAAGGCAGATCCCCTACTGTGAGACTTCCTATCCTCGCTAGTGACATCCCACTCACTCTGGCCAATGTTCACCTCACATCCATCCTCCTGGCTAACATGAAAGCATTGGGAAGGCAGGGATCCTGCCCAGCTTGTTGTCCCCAGTACCTCCCATGCCGGGTAGGGTACCTGGCATGGAGCAGAGGCACAGGCAGTCTTTGGCATGAGTGGGTGATAAGTGCTTCCTCTTTTGAGAGCCTAGAATGGGAAGGTGTTCCCTAAATACTTTGACATTTTAAGACAGACTGGCTAACTGAATGGCTTCTTAAACATGTAAGTGTAAAGTTTGGTAAGAGAATTCTTCTTTTAGTGGAAGAATAATGAAGAGGTCTAGAGAAGGAGGAATTAAGAGAAGAACAATGAGGATCAATACTTTTAAGTCAAACACTTATTTTCTCAAGTGATAAAATAACATTCACTCAAGGGAGCATCTCACATGTGTAGGAAAAAGCAAAGGAAAAAAGAACATCTCTCAACCCCTTTTTGGGCCCTAGAAAGTGTTTTGTCTCTGCCTGTTCCTTCTATTCCTACTGTCTCTGCCCTGCTTTTCATTCTTGGAAAGATGGGAAGGAGAACTTAATGTCAATCAGCGTTCTAAACCCTTACAGTCAGGTGCGAGCATCACTGAGCCAGGGCAGTGATTGTGCGAAGGGTGAACCAGACACCACTTTCTGTGTAGCAGGTGGGAGCGAGGGTAGACAGGTTTCTTATTCTTTCACAAATGCTGCATGATAACTTGTAGATGGCAGCACAGGAGATGCAGAGTAGAGTGGCCTCAGGTTTCCAGAGACTTCCTTGGGATGCTTAAATATGCAAAGATTAACCAACTCCGTTATGTTCTCTAGCTCATCATGTCTTACTCTCCATTACTTGAATGTTGGCTACCTTTTCAGAAAATACATACTTAGGAAATATGCCTAAAAAGATTTCCTAGAAAATTTAAAGTATTTTTGTTTCCAAAATTTGTATTACACTCAACCATTAAAGCAGTGGTCCTCAACCATTTTGGCACCAGTTACCGGTGCTCCTATGGGAATCTAATGCCTGATGATCTGAGGTGGAGCTGAGGCGGTGACTCTAGAGCTGGGGAGCGGCTGCAAATACAGATGAAGCTTCACTGGCTTTCTCGCCACTCACCTCCCGCCCTGTGGCCCTGCAGGCCCAGGACCTTTGTGGGTCTGAGGCCCAGGGGTTGGAGACACCTGCTTCAAAGAATATATATCTCATGCAGATAATACTGCATTCTTTGCCTCACCCACGTGGTCTGCTTCTTTGTACAGTGTGTCGATGGACACATTTGTGAAATAGAAAAGGAATTCTGTAAATGTAACTTATTATTTGACTCGATTTGAAAGTCCACTTTATAGAAAATTACTCTGGGGCTCTATTGTGCGGTCTCCTTTTGTGTTATTTGGGTAATGGACACGCAGTCTTTCATGTACTTTGGAAAGAATGGTCTTCCTTCCAATTAACCCAAGAAGCCGCTTGTCTTTATTTCTAGAATTAAGGCACTCAGGTTAAGTTCAGATCTCCAGTGTCCTCTTGGAGGAAGCCTGAGACAATGCCCAGAGGTGTTCTGTGCAAACCTGAAAAAGTGAGACTTTGAACCCAGGTTTCTGATATGAGGAAACTGGTTTGTTTATGTTTGCTCTCACCGATGGATCTTTGTGCTGATATCAGCATGTTCAGTTTCGTTTCTAAGAATAAATCAGGTGTTTGTGTTTACATAAAGAAGCTAACCCCGAAACTGACAGAAACACACCTGCATTCTCAATTTTCAAGGCTAAACAAGTTTAGAAGGAACGGGCACCCTGGCTGCTTTAGGCTGATTTTAGCCCTCAAATGTATATAAAATTGGCACACTGAAATTTACGTATAATTGTGTTACCTTTCAGTTTCAAATTTTTAACTGATTCGGGCTAAATCTGGATAAAAATTTCACATCATAAATTGTGTATAATGAAATCTTAAAAATTGAGATTACATTAGTGATTATGCTTTTATAAGAAATTGGACAATTTTCCATTAGCTATGAAATCTACTGAGACAACTTCTTCCTAATGGAAGTTAAATGTGGCTGGTAGAGGATTGCTCCTTCCTGTGTCTTCACTGGGATAAATCTTGTGTTTTCCATAGAGTGTTATCACTCCCTGCTGACCATTCCTGGAATGACAGTCTCATAACCAAGAGGTTTGCATTTCTCTGCTCAACTGTGCAAATTCACAACCATTTTCCCACCTGCAGTATTTATTATTACAATCTCGGATAGTAAAACTGAGTTAAACAAGATTCCCATAAAATCCTCATTTCATCGATAATACTTGGAACATATACAAAATTTTGGATAATACTAAATTATTATATTTAAGCATATTTTGAAAATAAAGTTTAAAATTATTTACTGTAAACAATTGATATTTGAAAAAGGCTGTACCAGCCATTAAAAGCTAAATCTATTGGTTCAGAAAGGAAAAAATAGGATAAAAATACAACAGATAAGCTAGAAAGCAACCCAAATGTCCATAATTAGTTTGGAGTAGCAGTACTTAGTGGATTCATAGTTCTTATCTGTTCTTGAAAAATAGTTCAATGTCTCAAATATGGGTCCTTCTCACAACTTTACCTTTCAGCACTGTATCATTTTAGAATTTAAAATAATTTGGGGTGTTTCCACCAATTGCGAAATTGAGAAACCTGAAGGAAGGAACCCCAGTGATCATGAAACAATTCAAAATTTAAAAATGAAGATTTATTTTATTTCTAAACTGTGGCCCTAGAGAGTAGTTTTGGGATTGTTTGCCTTTTAAAAATATTTTTCTAACACATTTAACGTGCCCATCATTTGATGGGAAATACTTAAAACAAAGTAGGTGGTTTCCTGGGCCCAGAAGAGGACAGAGATGTGAACATTGGAGTTTTAAGAGGACCAGGCTGTCGGAAGCCATTTGGACAGTGGTGACCTCTTCACGTCCTCATCTGGGGCTCTGCTAGAACAAGGCAACCACTATGGGCCAGCTCCTCACCGCTGTGCTCCCAGCTCTGGTGCTGGTGACGCAGCATCAGTTAGCCCAGGTCTGCTGCTGTTAGGTGGGTTTCAGTAAGTTCATCTGAATCTATCACTTCATAAATCCACTTTTAATCAGCTGAGGCTCCTCCTGGCAGATAGGCCAGTGCTCATTGTCATTCGCACAGGTAAATTTCCTCAGAGAAAGGAGGACAGCACCTCAAGAAAGCTGATCCAGATTGCCAATGTCACCGTTACCCGGGAAGCCATGATGGGGGAGTAAACAATTAAAAAAAAAAAAAAATTGTCCCCAGCTAAAAGCCCAGAGCTTAAACAATAATCATTTGTCATTTCTAGCATAGAGGGATTCTGGCATCTTTTTTCCCCCATTAAATTTCTTCAGCCTCCCTTTGTTTTGAAGCATGATTCCATTCGCAAGGAGTACCATTTGACTTCCATTCAGAAACAGAAAGACGGGGAAAAAAGAAGCAATATGGTTCTGCATGCTTCCGCAAATAAAATCATACCAGGATGGTCCATGGCTTGGTATACTTAATGCCACCTTGCCCTCCTTGGGCAGCTCTCCTGGGATGCCCATGACCTGGCGCTGGCTGGCCAGTTGGTTCTGGCTGGCGTCTGGCTGAGTATGATGTGGAGAAGTGTTAACTAAATTACCACCCCACGAGCAAGATGGAGCATACTCACAGGAGATAAGTAATACTTCTGTCCTTTCTTAGGCAACTTTATCGAGTCAATAAGCAGCCAGCAGGTATTGAATCCCCTGCATGTGTCAGGCCCTGTGCTGGTTGCTGATAAAAGTGAGATGAACCAAAAGTACGTCTTCCCCTCAAGTTTGCAGGGCGGGCTTGGGGAGACTTGTAAGTGAAGGAGCTGTTGTGGTGCAGTGTAGCGAATGCTGCAGAGCTCAGGAGAGCGTTCCCTGGGAGCCGAGAGGCATACCAAGTCCCAACCTCTAGTGTGGGGAAGGCTTCATAGAGCAGAGGGCATGGGTGGGATCTTCTCATACAGGAGCTTGGAGGTGGGATAAGGTCAGCAGGAGTGGTTCCTCCAGCAGCAGTGCTGTGTGAGAGTCAGGGGTTGTGTTTGGGTAGAATGAACCTGTCCCTTGGAGGTGGGCGTGAGGGTGTGGGGGAGTCACAGAGTACATGGCCAGTCAGGCGGGCTGGGATCAGGTCGGGGTAGGTCTATGTACTGAGTTGAAACACTTAATACTGTTTCCAGAGGCCTGGCCACATACTTCTTGCCTTTCTCTAGTTCATTCTAGAAAATGAGTTACCAAGAAGATAAGGTTGTCAGATAAAATGCAGAACACCACATAAATAATTTTTTAGAAGTCTATCCATCCTATTGCATTATTCATTGTTTATCTACAATTCAACTTTAACTAGGCATCCTGTGATTTAGTTACTAAATCCGGCCACCTTAAAAAATCAGTATAGAGCAGAATGTATTTACCTGAATCTTACCCCTGAAAATTATTAACCCAGCCATGGGTTGAACATTACTTACATCTTAGATGCAACAAAACATATTACTAAAGCAAGATACAAGAATTATAAACCTCTATACTGATTTAAAATTATTAAAATATACTTTACAACCTATAAAATTGGTGTAAATTTGCTGTGTGTACTCACCATACAAGAGGCTAACCTTCCTACAAATGTACCACAGAACATAAAATACTACTACTATGTCATAAACTTGATCGATTTGAAGCTAGTATTCTAGATGTAATAAAAGTTGAAATATAATAATAGCTTAGCTTCTCTTGGAATAATGAAGCATTTTGTGGGGATGATTTACATAATTGTCCTCTCTTTAAAACAGCTTCTCAGAGGATTTTGCAGTGGCCTTCTTTCCTTCTGTAGAATTCCCTGTAGCAAGCAGATCAAAGCATTTTGGTGCAATGTGTGTGTGTATGTGTGTGTGTTTGAAATTCTGTGCAAGGAATTCAGAGTCTGAAGAGGCATTCTGAGAATCTGGCACTCTGGTATTTTCTTCCTTCTCCTCCCTACTTTCCCCACCATGCAGGGTGGTGTGGTGGGGGTGGCAACCTGGGGAAGAGGAAGAGGAGGTGGCCCGATCCCTTTTTGTGGTGACACCTTGGGCAGTGTGCTCAAGTATGTGTATGGGCTGTGATAGAGGCCCAGGGTTTTCCAGTGGGCAAGCCACCGCCCACCCTGCCGCCTCTGGGGGTCCTGTTCCCTGGACAGCTGCCAGCTGGCCATCTGGGCCAGTGTGGCTGAGGAGCGTAGGCAGGAACAAGCAAGGACACCAGCACCCAAAGTGGCCGATGCCCTAGGAAGTCAGGAGAATGACTCCTGGCCTTGACTCTAGGTGACGTTTGGAGGATCCCCGTGCTGTAGCCCATACTTTCAGAAATGCCCTCACCCCATGTCTGGTGTCCAAGGACCTCTTTATTTCAATCATGTAGTTTAGGAAATTAATTTTATCACTTAGGCAGACTCTCAGTCAATGAGTTGCCTCAAAAAATGAACTACCTTTTTTTCTGTAAAACAAAATGAAACCTGAACTTCTGGAGAACTTAGACTCAGTAACTGATAATAGTTCTGTGATTTCAGCCCCTGTGGTTTGGTCACAGCTCACAGGGACTTCCATCCTAGGTCATAGGAAGTACAGGGAAGAGGCCAGTTTCTTAGGGAATCTAATTCTACCCATCCCTAGGAAGCCAGTGTATAGAAACTATAATGGAAAGATCTGTGTTCTGCACTACACGTGGGGAGACAGAAACACCTCGAATCTCCATACTGCAAGCTATAGTATTTTAAAAACAAAATACTACACTTTTAAACAGCCACTTGGGATTTCTGGTAACTGTAACAAGGATAAACAGATTCCTGAAGAGTGCTATGAGTCATGCCCACTTTGTTTTTCTCTGGGTAGAGGTCTGATTTTTTTCCCTTTCAACCCCAGCATTTAAATGCCTCGTCTAAATATGGGCTACATTTATATGGGTCCTGTGATTAGGTCATGGTGGCCAGCAAAGTGAATCTTTCCTTTGTGTTGTTGGGAGTGGGTGGGTCTTAGGCAAATTCCCCTGGCTATAGCTACCACACTGGCAGGGGCTGAATGGTCCCTGGCTGAACGCTGGCTGAGTCCAGGACATTTATGGCATTGAACCAGACTATCCTGCTCAGAAGGGTCTTGGATAGTCTCTCTGTGGCATATGTCTGTCTGCCCCCCTCATTCCATGGTCCCCAGCCTGCCAGACTTCTCCTTTTAAATGGGCAATGTCCACTCCAGTACACATGTAACTCATTGGTCTTTGAAAATTAACATGAGACATAGAGCAGGGGTTTCAGAGTAGAGAGGTATATACATGAGTGAGGCTGAGCAGATATTCCCAGACATCTTTGGTGGACGATGACACTGGGGGATGGCATTCTCATCATGGGATGCCTACTGCCTGCATTTAATTTAGAAGAACATTTCCTGGTCTGTTTTTCTGACTTTAGGCATTTCTGTCTCAATTCTAGGACTGGTCGCCATAAAGGATGCTCATGATATAGAGACCAGGCTCAATGAGGTGGAGAAGCTGTTGAAGACCATCATAAGCATGCCGTGTAAAGTAAGTGCCATCAGGGCCAGGCTAGGTGGGAGGCTTCCACACATCCTGCCAGATTCTAGATAACCGACCTGCTTACTCCCTGTGCTTGGCAGTATCAGGCTTGGGGAGGTAGACGAATTTAACCAGGGAAAGAAAGACTTCTGTGGGCTCCAGCAGCTTTGTTTTCTCCCTGGGGGAGAGGTAGAAGTGAGGGGCCAAGGAGGTGCCGAGTAGGAAGGGACACGGTCCCTCCACCATGGTGGTCTTCACATTCTTGCCTCTGTAGAAGCTCACTGTTCTTACTGAGGGCGTTTGAGTAGAGGGCCTGTGGGAGCTGAAGGGAATGTCAGCATTAACACTGGCAGGTGGCCTTTAAGTGAAGTTTGCAAGCTTCATGTGCAATAGTGGCTAAGAACTTGGTCTCGAGTCAGGCAGACCGCCTAGTTGCTGTAAGCTTCTGTTTCCTCCTCTCTGGATGGGGAGGGTGGGCATGCTCACAGTTTATTGAGAAGTGAAGGCGGATGTGTGCAAAAAGCTGGCAGGAACCAAGCACTCAGAAAAACTAGCTATTTCTATTAAGCGCACCCTACCTATCCCTGGGGCCTTGCATTTTAGCCACCTGGGGCCATAAATAAATAAAACCTCAGTGATAGCTTTCTCGGTGTACTCAGTACCGTGGACACTCTGAACAACTCAGGAGCGTTAGCATCAGATGGAGCCATTTTGCAGAGGATTAGTTTTTAGTAATGAACATATTTCTTCCCAGTATTCTAGGTCAGAAGTTGTGCTCACCTTCTTTGAAAGATCTCCTCTGGATCAGGTGTTAAAAAATGACAATGTACATAAAATTCAACCCAGCTTTCAAAGTCCGGTGAAAATATCAGGTAAGAGCTACAGGGAAGGCCAGGAGGGAAAGTGCAGCTGTGGACAGCGGTGGTTTTCTCAAAACCCTGCCAGTGCATTGCCTGCATGGTTGGGCACACACACCTCCCACCCTTGGGATCCAGAAAGACCGTTCACCAGAATGCTGATAATAGTGGGTGAGAGTCTGTTAACCACATCTTCATGTAAGCTGTTTTCTAACAGTTTACATACACTCTCCCTACTTCAAAGGGAGTTATTTAGCATATAAATTATAACTTACTTAAGAAATAATACAATGATGAAAACATTAACGAGCAATTTGAAGCAAACTACTGGAATCAACAGTCTAGCTTGCTAAAATAAGATTGTTCACATAATGCGGCATTGAATTTGATTCTTTGTTTTAGGGCATCCAAGAACAAAGGGGACACACAAGTTTAGATATCACTAGCATTGATAAATTAACTAACCAAGCAAAGCCAGCAGTAGTAAGAGGAAATCCTCAGCTGAGCAGAGCTGTTGGCCAGCTCATCTGTGAGTCAGGTAGAAAGGAAAGGGGAGCCTGACTTCACCCCTTTTGGCAGCTTTCTAAGATCTGCATTGTATATGTCATTAGAACACTGTTATTTTTGCAGCCCTCTTTTAGTGAAGGCTGCTAAGGAGCATTCAGGAGGGAAAAGAGCTCTGTCCCGGGTGGTCTCTGGTACTAGGCTTCTGCAGGCAACAGGCAGTCAACTTGTTTTGGCCTAAAAGGTTGCATTTGAGTGAGGTCTTATAGGAGTCTGATGGGTGGAAGGTGAGGGAAGGCAGGTGTAAGAGGAGATGCTGCTCAGCTAAGGTTGAGAGCCTACAGAACATCTCGATCTCTAGGAAGGAGAGAAGGAGGAAGGCTGTATCCAGCACTCCATTTCTGAATGGAGGAGGAAGGAAAGAAGAGGAGGGAAGGAGGAGAAGGACTCAGACGGAAGCCGGTGGAGAAAGGGTCAGGAAATGAAAGGAGATCTGAGCCTAGAGCTGGTTCCTAAGAAGAAATTGGTTATGGTGTTGGGGAGACAGAGAAGGACAAACTAGGAAGATGCCATTGGTATAAAAGTGTCCTTGTTGAGTTCTGCGCCACAGCAGGGGTGAGAATTCTAAATGTGTGCTGGGTGTGGTGGACAGGGTGGGCAAGTTTTGGGGACCTGGAATGGAAAAGGTGCTTCTAGATATAACTGTGAGTGAGCAGAATGGATTTGTCTCTCTGCTTCTTTTGATATCTACCCACAGTAGCTTCCTGTGCATTCTAGAAAGAAGAACAGGGAAGTTCAGGAGCCCACCTTAGCTGGCACCTAGTATCCAGAATTTCCTTTGTAGTAGAGTGAAAATGGCCTTTATTTATCCTGTTGGATATCTGTGGACCCTAGTCTTGTAGGCTCAGAGAGCCCTCTGGGACACTAATTGTCAGTCGTGTTGGATTTTGCATGCTGTCAGCTGGGGTGAGGCAAGCATCTGTCCTTTAGTACACAGTGGAAGAGTCTCAGAACTGGTGTCTATGTTTTGCTTTCTTGTTTTGAGCAAATGGGAGCGCAAAGAGCAGCACAATCCTTTCAGGGCCTGTGTTGGTAGCAGGAACTGGACTGTTGCTTTAGGTTGGGCCCAGAGTGTGAGGAGGACAGACTCGAGCTGCGGGAGTTGCCTCTGAGTAACATCTGGAGTGCAACAACCGGAACGTTCCCAGCCCTCTGTCTTAGTGTCCTGTTTTATCAGTGACTTGGAGAAATGCATGACTATGTGTACCCTAAAGGGCCGAGAATAGAGATGAAGTTTAACAGGAGTAACTGTAAAGCCCCATGCTGGGGTTTGAAATAGGTTCTCCATGTCTTTTTGCGAGGACTGAACATGAGGCTCAGTGAGGCCTTGTATCCATGACTAGTGGCACAGCATCCAGGTCTAGGAAGGCAGGGATATTGACATTCTTATGCCAGCCAAGAACTAGGTCACCTGGGCAGCATGCTGTACTCCAGGACGTAGCAGTGAGTGGAAGTGAATACTGCCAATTTTGGCTTATCACAGAACACTTTGCAACAAATAGGGCTGCATAACATTGGAATTTGTAAACATCTATTGCAGGTCTGTCTTCAAAAGCCTCAAGTCAGGGAGCCTGTCCGAGGTGTCCGTGCAGAAGGTGGCAGGCTGGGGGAGCTCCTCTCCCACCCTTGCAGAGCTAAGATTCTCTGATTCCAGGTTTCCTCTTCTTCCTGCCCAAATCCACTGGGCACTAAGTCTGGGGATCCTCCCTTTGAAACTTTCCAACCTTTCCTTTGCTCCTGGACTAGCTGGACCTCACCGTATCTGAGCAAATACTTTCCAACATAAGTTAGTGTGTAGGCATGCAAGCATGAGGGGATGGTCCCGTGGGATGTAAGATGTGCTCTCATTATTCACTGAGTGAGGAAATAAATATAGTCAGATAACGAACTATGGTAAATTCAAAAACACTTTTTAATGAAACCGTTATTGCAGTAGCACCAATGTCTCCTTGAAGAACTAGTCCACACGTAGGCGGGCCATGTCATTCTATCTTGGTCCCATATTTAAGATGTTGCTGGGTCTGGGGATCCCTAGGCTCTGAGCCTCAGGATTTGGAGAGCACTGGCACCCCTGAGGGCATCCACATATCTCTCTCTGTCAGCCTCACCTTTCCCCAGGACACACCCTGGCACTGACATCGGTCATCCCAGAACGCTGACTTTCTGGGCCCTTTAATTTTCTCAGAACCTTAATTAAGCTCATAATAAAGCCTCTCTCCCCTCATCCTTCTAGGCATGTCAGAGTCTGGCTCACTTTATCTTTCCGTTTTTGTCACCATAGAACCCTCCATTGCAGACCCTTATTAGCCTCCTCCTACCTGGGCTTTCCGTGTGTTATAGCCATCCATCTCCTCTCTGTTCATACAAAGCCTATCCACTCCTATCCTGCTAAATTCCATTCACTTGTGAAAACGCCTGGACCTGCCGTGACTCATCCCAATCCCTCCTCTCCCCACAGATTCTTAATGCTTTTTCATGCCACTGATGTGGCATTTAGGAGGGCACTGGCTTCTCTGGCTGTCAGAGGCTTCTCTTCACACTCATGATTTGCATCCAGCCTCTGCATGCTCAGCCTCTTCTCTCAAATGTTGAGAGTGTGTAGTAGTCAGGGACTCCACTAGGTGGCACCAGGCGCTATTGGTGTGACGACTAAGTGATATCCTGGGCCCATAGCAAGGACAGTCAGGGAGCACTGGTCTCTCAGGTGATGGTTTGGGTCAATACAATCTTAAATATTCTTCATCCCATGTTAATCTAAATGCTTATAACATTATAATGAAACTTAAATTTACCTTTTTGCAGCATGGCTGTGTCTGTGCAGCCTTAAAGGAAACATAAACCTCAGCCTTAATCTGGGGGTTGAACTAATCAAATATCAGCCACAGAAATCAGATTATTCAAGTTTGGGGAGCTTGGAAATGAATTATAATCATTTTTTATTAACCAGCTATCCGTATAATTTCAACCTTAATTTTCACTGTACAGGGATAGCCCAGTTAGCCGATTAATAAAAAGGCATTGCCTTCGGTTTTGTTCTGTTGCTGGAGTACCTTGAAAATATAATGGGAGAGAGGATTTGAAAGGGAGGAAAGCTACAGTATGACTGCTGTAAGGGCTGAGACTAAATGCTGGAAAAAAAGGAGTATATCCATTAATGAACTGAAGAACTGATGGCATATGGGACATATGAAAACATGCCTGTAGCTAAAAAAAGAAAAAAAAAATCACCATGAGGCAAACACCACAGAAGTAATTGTTACAGAAAAGATCTATTAGTAGATGTTGAGATTAGTGGGCAAAAGTTTGAGGAGAAACAGGATTTTCAGAGTCTCAGTGCATCTCCCCAAAGATATTTCTTAACTACCAAGTGAAAGATAGTAACCTTACTTTGGAGGAACTGGCAGAAACCTCTTTACCCAAGTGATCCAGGCTGATGTCCCAGGAGTAAGGCCTGTTGACATCACACGCCCTCGGATATGATGTGCGGAGGAGAACGCAGCATCACCCAGCATGACTCCTGCCCAGAATACACCACCTTAGTCAAAGGTCACGAAACATCAGGCGAATTGAAAGACAGTCAGTAAAATAACTCATCAGTCCTCTTCAAAAGTGTTGTGGTAATGAGAGGTGAAAATAGACCGAGGCACTAACTGTCAGAGGTCATAGGAAACTAAGACTACAACTTGATGCAACCAGGGATCCTAGATTGGGTCCGGAACAGAAAACAGAAAAGGACATCAGTAGAAAAGCTGGTGAAACTCAAGTGAGGATGACGTTCAGTTAATTTCTTAAATTTGATCATTGTACCATAGTTGCCTAAAATGTTAGCATTAGAAGCTAGTGCGGACTATGTGAGTACTCTTATTGTTTTTACAACTTTTCTGTAATTCTCAAATTAGTTCAAAATAAAACATTTTTAAAAAGAAGAAATACCAAAGCAGGATTCTACTTCATGTGAAAAAATTATGAATACAAAAAATTGTAGCTTGAAAATGAACTCTTTCATGGAATTAATCATATATGTGATTAAAATAATTAAATCGGCCAGTGATTTTTGCTGTAGGTACTAAATCGATTTCTAAAAAATTCATATTTTAAGTATATTTGAAGATAGGCTTTAGATGCTGTAATTTATCTTTAATCATAATATTTCCTTTTTATTTGTACAACACAACAGATATGAAGACATTAACAATAGTAATAACGACCATTTATCGAGCTCCAGACACTTGATAAATTCTTTACAAATACCCTCTCTTTTAATCTATACCTGTGCCTTTGGGGATGGATACTGTTGTTCCTATTTTACTGACAAAGAAACCGAGCAAGAAGTAACCTGCTCCCCAGGCATAAGTAGCAGAACTAGAGTTTCCTCAAGAGCCCAGATGGCCTTGCAAAAAATTCAAGCACATTTCTGTGCCGAAAGTTAGCATAGGCAACCAAGGCGTGATTTGTTATAGATCTGTTTTCAGAGACTGATAAAGATTCTACTTTGTAGAGCTCTGAATTTCACATTTAAGAAAGAATAGGAAGCTCCTATACAAGGTGTCTCTTTATAATGGTTCAGAAATGTTTTGAGGCACAAACATTTGTTGTCACTTGTAGGGTTCCCCCCACCAAATTCTCTTGGCAAAGGGGTGGGAGAAAGGGGCTGGGAACTGTCCGATGACTGTACTGAGGTCATTTTGAGGTTTTATATGTTTCCTGAGACAGATTTGAGTCATAGTTAATGAAAGCAATAAAGAAAATGATTCCTTTTTTATTATTATTATTACTTTTATTACTGCTGCCATATGTCTAAAATTGAAAGATGAAGGAAACTTAATCTTTCTTGTTAAGATTTATTCATCTTCAGAGTCACTCAGACTTTGGTAAACATCTTTTTGCTCTTCTTGCACCTAGAAATGTAGTTGACCCTAGAGGTTCCAAGCACCTATTTTTCATTAGCTTTCAGTGCTGCTTCTGACAACTTGTAGGCTGTCCATGCTGGTTCTCAAACAGGAAGGCACGTGGGCTCCGGGAGGGCACGGTGCTGTGCCGATGTCATTTGGAGTGTGACTAACTGAGCTGGTGTTGCAGAAAACCAGTGAAATGAGCTGTCATTTCTCCAGAAAGTCAGGTGGAAATTTTAGCAATTACCTGGCAGATCTGATTGATGAATAGTCATTTAAATTCTGTGGGAGCGAGGAGAAAATCTCCTATTTTTCTTTCTTCATATTTGTACATTTTCCTTAGTAAATCTTCATGTGGAGAGAAATTCAAAGAACTGAGAACCAAATATAAAGATTAAAAATAAACATGGAGTTACAATTTCACTTATAAAAAACAAATCCATATATGGGAATAAAATAATCTAAATTATGATGAGATATAAGGAAAAAGAAGTAAAACGATCTCTCAATCAATAGCATCAGATACCCAATGAGACTAGGCAATAGGCATGCTCTTGTTTTCTGTGCCATGCCAGGAAAGAGGAAGGGCTATTTTGAGCTACATGTTTCCTTGTATTAGGCTCTAAGTGGGAAGATGACTGAGTCCCAAGATTGTGTAGCTCATTGTTGGGCCAAGGTACAGTGTCCAAGCTCCAGTCTGTGCTATTTCAGCTGCCACACCCTCAGGCTTCCCCATTTCTACCTCTTCTAGCACATGACAAATACCCGACCTGCATCCTCAAAAAGCTAACACCATACAGCCAATATAGACATGTGAAGATGTTTTCTTTGTTGGCCTTTTTAAATTGTCAAAATTTTACTTGTTGGCAAAAGAATCAATTTATATACAGAATTATGTAAAGTAAAAAAATGAAGTCACACATTTGGTTTAAAATGCACACTGATCTCATTTGATCCTCATGCCAACATCAGGGTAGTAGATGATGTTATCCCACCTCAGACATAGGTGAGTGCTTAGAAAGATCGGGGAACGTATATGAAGACCCCCAGCAGTGTGCGATGGACCCGAAAGAGCAAGCTCAGTGTTTTTTCTGCCCCGGCTTTAAACCCATGAGGAAGGACGTATGGGAAGGGTGCTCAGACAACCAGCCTCTTTCTTGGGGTGAGAGATGGCTCTTAGCTTGCATAGGGTCAGCAGGTGTGGCTCCTGTGGAGGTTGGCATCAGTCCCTGAATTTGTGTGGCAGAGCTCCAGATCAGGCCGCTGGGGCACAGGGTGTTCTCTTAATGGGTCGTGGAGACGGCAGTAGGTGGAGGGGGTAGTACAGAGATTGGTATGAGCCCCAGACTTCAAAACCTGACCCTTCCTGAATGTTTACCTTATTGCTTTATTTTCAGAAATCATGAGGTCCAATGGATTTTGTTTAGCAAATACAGAAACTATTGTTATTGACCACAGTATACCAAACGGAAAAGAGCAACACCTGGGTGTGGATTCAACAGAACATTTGTAAGTACGCTGATTTGAATATAGTTTTACAGACGGGATCTCTGAGCTGTTGGCTAGTGCCAGAGACTGGGGTTCACTGCCATACAGAGCTTCATAGGCAGGAAGTAGATGTGGCCAGAAATGCCAAGCCATGCTGCCTATATTTGAACATTTATTTAAAGAGTTTGCCTTTTCTAGAGGACAGTGAGACCTTGGTTCACAAACCTTATGGGAACAGAGTTCCTTTGCCCAAGTGGCTGGCTGTGAGGGACCATTGAAAAGTTGCCAGGCTTTAGTTCAGGGTTTGTTCCATGCTGGACCCTAAGAGGGTATCAGGGCCACAAGCCTCGCTCATACGGCCTGGCCTCCTGGGATGGGGAGAAGTGTCACCTGCATATTGGCCTCACTTCACAGGGCTGAAGGTTCTCCAGATTCCTAGGTAGCTGGGGCCTGGCCCAGTAGGCCCGGTCTGAAGGGAGCGAGGCTGTGTCCGATTAGCAAAGGTGGGGCAGCCAAAGACACCACTTCTTTCTCCTCCCTTCTTCTGGTAACAACTCTGACCATGACAAGTGCTCTAGGAAAGGACAGCCACCTCTATCTTTAGTATGCTTCTGGCCATCTCTTTGGGAATTATGGGGCAGCAGTTTGACAGGGCATCACAACTTGGCTTCTGTTGACTGTCAAGGTCAAGCCTAGGGCTCTTACTGATTTTGTGAGCGTCCAGAAGTAATTTAACCTCTCCTAGCTTCTCTTAACCTTTGGGACCCTTATGATCACAGGGTCGGGTGTTGTGAAGACCTCAGAGAAGGAGTTTGAAATGCTTGGCTCAGGAACTCCCAGAGGTAGCTCTGCATGCGCAGTCTCCCTGTGGACACACGAGAAGTACAACCCAGGGGTGGAGGGGCCTCTTGGTGTCCCAGGTCCCGGCCCATCCACTCAGCCAAAAAGAAAAATGGGCTAGGACAGACACATACACACCTGGGTTATGACACCGCAGGACAAAGCATGGCCCTAGGATATGCCTGGGCTTTGGCAGGCAGCCTGAGCCTCCTCTGATGGCCCTCAGTTCTGTGACACATGTCTTGCCAATACCACACGGCATTGTACCCACTGTATGTATATATTGATAGCACTTTAGTTCATGACCTAAGAAGGAAGAAGAGAAGAAGTGGTGCCTTTGGCTGCCCTACCTTCGCTGATGAGCACATTAGTTCATGGGTGCTCTGTGCTAATACAGGGCCGGCACCACAGGGTACAGGGCTGATGTATATCAAATGGATGGCTGGAAAGGAGAGCTTCATGGGAGGAGAGTCTGGCTAGGACTCGTCTTGGTGGAGACCCTCCCTCAACACTAGTTGTTGCAGGGTCCTAGCTCTGGCTCCGCAGTGTTCCTGGAGGCCTTCTGCACCTTGGCATGAAGCCAGATTTTAGAAGTAAGTTCAGTTGTGAAGAGTTTTGCTGAGGAGAAGCACAGGGAGTAACATGACTTTCCCAGCTATCTCGGATATTTGAGTGGACGGGGTTGACAGCTTCAGGGTATGGCCACCTGCTCCAGGACACTTGGCCAGCAGGGAGAGAGAGCAAGGGAAACCTGTTATCCTAGGAAAGCTCAACAAGAATTATGTCCGCCCCCAAGCGGCTCAGGGGAGCCCTTAGAGGGAATTTCTGCCTGGGGCTTGCTGGGTACCTAATCTAGGCCAGCACAGCTAAGTTGATAGTCTGCTGCTATCTGTCTCTTGGGAGCGGTCTGTTTTCACACTGCACAGGGCTGTCAGGCAGGTGATGTGTCTGGGGATGGGAGGTCACGAAGAGATGGCATTTGAGTAACTGGAAGCTTTACCTTCTGGCTACAGCTGTTGTCAGTGGTGCTTCAGGGGGATCGTTTGGCCCTAGGGCTATGATTTCAATGCTGTCCAGCCTCCTCATTAGGACTTGTGCCATGGAGCCAAGTAGGCAGCCCCCACTTGTCTCCTGGGGAGAGCAGGTTTCAGTACCCAGGACCAGACCCCACTGCACTCCGGGAATGGGTGTGTGTGCCTGATGGAGATTTGAGTCAGTAAGACAGCTGAGCCTCTGCTGGAGCAGTTGCCAGGCTCCTAGGAAATTCTCCCCCAGACTGAGGTGGCCTTCATCTGTCCTCAGGTTAGGAGCCCAGGCGTTTGCCAGGCCTGCCCAGGGCTGAGGTGATGCATTCATCCCAGTTCTCCTTCCCTCAGGGTCATCTGACATGAGGGCAGGAAGTGAAAGGAGGGTAGGAAGCTGAGCAGGGCTGCATCTTGGCCTTCGCTGTGGTGACCCTGTCTCTCTCCTGGCTTGAGTATTTCCCTGTGCCCAGGAGTTCCCTTTTGGTTTCATTGCAATGCTGATTTGAAGGAAGAGATATACCATCTTACAATAAAGCTTGAGAGGTGGCCTTGCCTTTGTGAGACACGCTGCCTCACAGGCCACACTAACTTTTCTGCTAAACTCCATCTCTTTCTCTTTGAGAGTAGCCTGCACTCCCAGGCAGGCCATGAGGAGGAGGAGGAGCTGGGCCCTAAGTCCTTCTCCTGCATCTCTGTACACCCCTCAATATGGAGTGGAAGGAAAACCCAGCTCTGTGGCTGCCCTTGGAGCCCCATGTTTGAAGCTAGCATGATTCCGCATTATGTGCTCTTTTTTTATTTTTATTTTTTTTCTGTAACAGCAGCAGTGGCTTGAATGCACTGTGTGCTCTTGGTGAAAAGGTAGGGCCCACATCTCCGCAACCCCCATTCAGCTCCCCAGCCAGTGTAGCCAGGTCAGACACTTATTATTGTGTAGTTTGGTCAGTTTGTGTTCATCCCAGTCTTCCAAAGCTTTCCAGGTATAGTTGAGCTTCTATAAGGGTCTGCTAGTTAGTGACGCCTTCAAGCGCTAGGAACCAGTGCAGACGCAGGGTGTGCACTGTGGCTCATCCTTCCCACGTTCCTGTGAGAGCCAGGAAAGAGCTTCCTCGCCCTCCTCTGCCAGGTCCTACTGTGCTTGGACTGATTCTTAGTTGAGGAAAATTTTTCTGAAAAAGCATAAGTAGCATCTCAATATCCCTTCTTGGAGAGAATGTGCTTCCTGTGCTTTTCTGTGTTTCACATTTTTTAAAGATTAGAGTCTTATTGTTTTTCTGGTTTAGGAAGCCATGTCTGGATTAGACAGGGAGAGAAAATGGTTTCAGTTCATGGGGGAATCAGTATGAAGAAAGTATTTATGTCATCTCACATTTGGGATACATGTACCTCCTCTCCCCTCAAATGAAGGCTTCCCTCTAGAGCAGCGGTCCTCAACCTTTTTGGCATCAGGGACCGGTGCTTCTGTAAGAATTTAATGCCTGATGATATGAGGTGGAGCTGGGGCGGTGATGACAGCACTGGAGAGCAGCCACAAATACAGATGAAGTTTTGCTGGCTCACCTGCTACCCGCCTCCTGCTGTGCGGCCCGGTTCCTAACAGACTAGTACCAGTCTGTGGCCTGGTGTTGGGGATCCCTGCTCTAAAGGGAGCCCTCCTTCTGCTGATGTCACTACCCTCACCCAGCACCTCTGCGGGCTCCTCCTGCTTACCAGTCTCCTTCTTTATGTGTGCATGTGACCCGAGGATACAGTTAGATTGTGAGCCTGTGACCACGATGGCTTTTATCACTCATCATTGCTGTTGTCTGCAGGGCCCTGCACATGGTAGGCTCCTGTTGCCAAAGACAGGCTGCCTGTTCTGTTCACTGCCATGTCCCCAGAGCTTGACAAAGAATAGCCCCTAAATAGAGAAAAATTATCACTCTGTAAATGAATGAATGCCTCAATAACAATTGACTAATAAATATAGATAGCAGTCTCTAAGGCAGTAAAAACCAGAGCTGTAACAGTCTTTAAAATAGGCTCTATTTAACCTAACTAATTTGTAATCATGGTTTTGTCCACATTTCCTCAACGTGCATTGAAAAGGCTGTGCCCACTGGTCCGATGGCCTGTGCCCTGAGAAGAGCATCGTGGAAAGCCCTCCGTCCTGTTTGACATTGATCCCTAAGTGCCCCCCTGCAAGCGACCTTCTGCCCTTTATCCATTTCATCAGGGTGGGGGGCAGTGAGCTAGCCTAACCCCTTACTTCTGTCCTTCCCATTTCAGATTTGAGAATGGTGGTGAGTTTACCTCAGAGCTGGAGGATGGCGAAGACCCAGCAGCTTATGTCACCAACCTGTCTTATTACCACCTGGTCCCCTTCGAGACAGACATTTTGGACTGAGTCTCCTTGGATCCCCTCCTCTCTCAGCCCTTGACTGCCGGTTCTGCTGGTGTCCACTGCACAAGCTCCAGGCCGGGGTTAGGCCATGCCCACGGTGACCAGGCATTGCTGCCAGGCCCTACCCAGCAGCCTGCATCAGTGAGGCCTGGTGTCCTGTGAGTGGGCATCTGGGGTTTCCTGGGTTAAGGCTGACCCCAGGGTCTCCAACAACCAGAAGTCAGGCTTTGATTGCCCTGTGCAGCCTGCTGCTGCTGAGGGGCCTTCTCTCTCCACTCCGCACTACCAGCCTGTGTCTGCATTCCTAGGGCTCACTCCCCACCTGTGCGTGGAGGAGCCACAAGTGCCTGCAGGACATCGATATGTAAGGGCATGACATCCAGGGCCTTGCTGGGTTCTTCCTCTGCTGTTACTGCTTTCTGGAAAGGAAATCTTCCTCTTGGTACAGTGGCTGAGGGCCACCAGCCCTCTTCACCCCCACCACCCCTCACATGACAAGTGCACAGAACAATCCGTGTGAGATTTTATTGAGTTGCCAAGTTCTGGACAACATAGGCATGGTATGTTAAGTCATCAGGATTTCCCTGGGAACCAGGATGTGTGGCTTTCATTTTTGTTTTTCATCTTCTATCAGGAAACTGTGGCTTTGTGTCAGCGAAGGGGCTGTTTATAGAACGTTAATTGTGAATAGGAACAGGCACAGGGGAAATCATTGATAGTCAGGTGCCTGCCTGTATGAGTTGGGACTGGGTTAATGATTCTCCCCAAGAAGAAAAGAGATCCTGCGTGGCCTGCCAGCATCTCTTCAGGGTGGCAGTGCTTTAACCACCCTGGGGTCTGAGGTTCACCTCTCCTGCTGTTTACCCAGCTCTCATTGTTGTAATTGCCATATTAACATGAAAGGGTGGGAGTGAGAGGGTAGCACTGAGTCTCCCCATCTCCCTTTGCTCTTGGGGAGGGGCTGGGTTCTTCGTGCTTATCTCACAGTGTCTACTAATGACCAACATTTGCTAATGTAAATAATAGTAAATTATTGAGAATCCTAATTCTTTTACAGTCTGTTTTTAAATCTATTTTAATTAAATAAAATATATTATTCTACTTTTATGGATTTAACGTGTTTGTGCATAAAGGTGTGACTCTTTTTAATCCCTGACAGGGAGGGGCTAGAAACCAAACACTGCCCCTAAGCACTGTCCTCTCTTTGTTATTTAGGAAGTGTTTTTTTTTCTCGCCAAAGGGAGTAATCTGTCCAAATGAAAAGTGAATAAACATTTTCTCTTTGTTTAGGGTTTTCCCTTCTCCATGTTTCTTTTCGGCAGTACAGGAAACCTCTTCTGTGACCCAGCTGCACAGCATATGGGATTTCCGTGGATTTTCCGTTTCCGTTCTGCCTTCCAGCTGTGTTCAGTTTCATGCATCTTGCTTTCAAATTCGCTATTAGTTTGCTGATGTGGGTTGACCAGGCCACATTTCTTCTCTTGAGGGGTAAAATTCAGTTCTGCACAAGGATAGGGCTACTTGCTTAGCAGTTAAGATTAAACTCAATCACCATGTTCAGTTAATTGTCATCTAAGTTTCAATAACCAATTCCTGGGATTTCTTCATTACCCACGTGCCACAGGGAGCTGCTCCCCAGCTGTCTGGCCTGTGCAATGGCAGCTTCCTGAGCTCATCTGCTCGTTTGGACTGTATTTCCCATCAAGGCCGTGGTTGGCTCCCCAAGCCCTCTCTCAGCTTTCACTTGAGAAGGTTCACTGTTTCCTATTAGTACACAATGGGTTCTTTAAAATAGGAGTCAAATGTTTGGATATTTGTTTTCCTATAAAACACAACATAACATTATCTGGCTTCCATTTTGTTATGGAAGACATGATCTTATAGGCCTTCATGTTTCTACATTGGAAAGTACCAGAAACATAAATATTTAAGTGCAGCAGTAAATGGTTACCAGCACTCAGCATCACTGTGGGTAGGGCCATATGGAGTGGTGAGGACACCTTCTCTGTGTAAAGGGAGCAGTTACTACTGGATAGTGTGGGTCCAGTGTAGCTGATTCTCTGAGTTTTTCAATAGAAGCTGGAAATCTGATTTTTTTTATGCAAAATATCTCAATTTTGTAGTGTTGCAAAAAACAACAGTGACAAGAAATTTAACTAAGTATAAAAATCGGAGATTTTCAGGCTTCAAACTGTCAGTTCAGAGAATCAATACCAGAGGAGAGCAGGTTCATGCACCATGCTGCATCTTGCCCAGACATTTCTCCAGAGACAGCTTTAGAATGATCTGCTTATCTTGTTCTTTGCTCTGTGACATGTCCCTCATGCTGTCCTGATAACCAGAAGACCCTTGGCAGCGGTGGCCTGGGCACTCCCCATTATCTCTAACAATTGTGAAGACTAGTGACATTTACTGCATTAGATAGGCTAAGTGATAGAAATTAAACACAAACTTTGGTAAATCAAATCATTTAAATCGCCTAAGTTTACTATTTGAAATGAACTTTCAGCAAATTCTATTTATAGCCAGAGAAATCATGCCCTCTTTTTTATAAATAGATGCTGGATTTCACAGACGACTTTTGCTTGATGTGTAGGATGCACAATGTGGACGTGATCTAGGTCTGCCTTGTGATGATGCTGGCAGAATTGACATACTGGGTATTACCTGTCCTTGTGAGACAGTTGACAAGTGTAAGATACCCGCTAATTGAGCAGACTAGGGGCTCATTAATAAAAACAGCTCTCATGGACATAACATTAATAGGAATATATGCAGGGGTGCTGGCAACCAAACTGCCCTGAGTGATAGATATGTCCTAATCTTCACCACTTCCTCCCCTGGGGATAAAAAGCATTCTTGGTCTTCATTTAAGAGGGCATTCTCTCAAATTACAAGCATTTTTATTGCAAGTGAAATTTCTGTCCCATGTCAGCTGTGCTAATATACCTCTTATAGACCAACATTCTACTCTAGGCTCATACAGTTTTAAAATGTAGATTTTACTATCATATGAGTATGGCAAGGCCAACAAATCAGAAAGATTGCCATTGAAAAGATTGTTACTCAACAGATCCCAGGAAAAGTGAGTCACACTACACCACAGCACCACCACACTGGGAAGCTGCAGGGCTGTCAGGAGACAAAAGGGGATGAGAGAGCTGTGGGCAAGAGCCTTCGCTGTGGCTTCTACAAGGAGGAACAGGTGAAGCAGGGTAAGCAGGTTTAAGATTGGCCAGATTGAATAATTTTAGTGAGCTCTGGGGCCCAGGGACTGTGAGCTCTGGGGCCCAGGGGCTGTAACTAGTTTGGAATCTGGCCCTGGGGTGAGTAGGGCAGGTGGACAACCGGTCGGTTTGCCCTACAGAGGAGGTTGGGGGGTGAGGGCTCTGAATTGGTTGGTTTGCATTTGAAAAGCATGCTCAAAGGCAAGTTGTTTAGTATCTCTAGGAATTGGCTTATCCTGGGAGGGACAAGGTCCCAAGATGTCTAAGCTTCAAATATGGAAACTAGAAGATGGAATTATGACACATATTATACCTATGAATCCTTGGTCTGTGTAAAGACCTGATTTTTATCCCCTGCAGAGGGGACAGAGAACACCAAAAGTGTGGCATGTCTTTATGCCTCATGCAAAAAAATTCCAACAGGAACAAGGCTCTACAAATATAGATGTTACTTTTTCTTAGTCTCAATGTATAATATGTTCCTATAGTCCAAAAATCAAAATGATTTAAAAGATTTTTCACAGAAAGTGTCATTCACTTTCTTGTCCCCATTCTATTTCTAACATTGATTAGGTTTTAGTATATCCTTCTATTTCTCTATGCAAATACCAAACAAATATGAGCATACACTTTTAAGACAATAACAAAATTTCTCTATATAATTTAGCATTTGTAGTCAATAATAATGTGTCTTGAAGCATTTTAGAAATAGATGATCTACTCAAACCTGATAAGGTTTGCTTCTAATCAAAAAGTGAATGAGTAAAGGGCTTGGCTGATGTGCAGTGTATCAAATCTTAGACATACTTAACTTCATTAAGTTTCTGGGCAAAGTGTTAGCATTTCTAGCATTTGCTCCTGTCTGTCTTGGGAGTTGGGGTGAGAATAGAGGTTTTGGGAGCTAGCAGAGGGTTGTGATTTTATCATAAGCTAGGGGACGCTCTTGGGCTACCATTAGTAAATTCTGAGAGGAAATCTTTCTCCTGTGGGTGTATTCACACTAAACGACCTTGAGGCAGATGTCTAAACACCATAATGCCTGGCCATTTATTTATTTACAATCGAAACAACTGACCCAGAAGTCAGAATACTTAGAAGTTGTGGCTGGCCAGTGCATTCACTCCCAGTGGAGAATTTCAATTGGAAGAAGTCAAATAATCTAAAGCTGGCTCTGGGAATATGAAAATTGGACAAGAGAATTCATTGAATACTTGGAAATACCATTGGTACCAAGATTTCTTGAGTTTTATGGAAAGCATTATGACACCACAAAAAGTCAACAAAGTAACAGTTTAAAAAAGTGATATTTCCAAGAAAATATATCCACATATCTGGGGCAGGAAAGTGACTATTCTGTGTTTTTTTCTCATTTCTCTGCAGACAGGTGAAGATTTGTTATAGACAGGCAACGAGTTTACTGGAATCCCAAGTTGAATGAAGAGACAAGAGAGTTGACCACACCAATGGAAATCCAAAGACCAACATGTCCAAAGGCAGGGCTGGGTGGGATGAGGAGTACTCTCTTCTTGGTCTTGTAGCATCCTTGCTCAACAGGGAAATGCTTTTCCAAGAGGAGTGTATTTGTAGGGGGATAGGGCACATGTTTCCCTTTTCTAACTATGTCCCTTTAGATGGAACAATTATGGTTTGCTACTGTACTAAGCACTCAAAGTTGGTTGGGTTGGTAAGCTTCTCCACAGGGTGGTGCTTGATGGATACCGAACAAGTTTGCAATGCGACTGTGGCTGACTGTCCTTTACCTAGACACATTATTTCTTCAAAGGCTTGAATACATTCAGAGATGTCTTACAGTTAAGTCTTGGGATCCATTTTTCCCATTTAAAGAAAATTTTAATGTTTCAGTTCTAATCAATTAAGAGTTAAGTTTGGAGTATAACTCACAATGACAATCTTGTTATTTTATTTTTTGAGTGGCTATTGTTTGCATATTATAACATTTTTCAAAATACAAAGGGATGCTCTTTGAAAAGCAAGTGCCTGCCCATGCTTGTCCTCTAGGTACACAGTTCCCCAACCTAAGGACAATCATTAGGACCAGTTTCGTTAGTATACTTCAGAAGCATATATGGATATAACTTTTCTAAATATATGCAATATATGCACCTGGCTTTCTCACTTAATGATTTAGCTTGGAGAAAATTCATGGAACTGTCTCTCTTTCTCTCTCTCTCTCTTTTTTTTTTAACCTAAATGCATTTATTTAGCTAAGCACTTTTTCTTTTTTATTTTATTTTCTTAAATCCTCTTTTTCTGTTTCTCTTTCAATTTTATTTTGTAAATAGATAAACCATCCACATATTTCAAAATATCAATCAGTACTCATTATTTATTCAAGAAATACTTATTGAGCGCCTACTGCATGCCACTGTCTTAGATGCAAGGGATATAGTGGCAAACAATGAAGCTTATTTCTAATGGAGGGAGCCAGCAATAGACAGAATAGTGAATTATATAGAACATTAGAAGGTAAATGGGATGACATGGAGAAAAGTAAGCATTGGTGAAGAGTTTGAGAATGATTGAAGGTGGTTATGCGGGTGTACCTGAGAAGGTAAAATTCGAATAAAGGTGAGGGAGCAGGCCATGTAGACCTTGCCGGCCATTATAAGGCATTAGCTTTACTCTGAGATGGGAACCACTGGAGGTTTTAAACAGAGGAGTACCAGGATATGACATATATACAGGCTGTTCTGGCTGCTGGGTGGACAATAGGTTTGAGGGGCCAGAGTGGAAGCAGGAAGATTAGTTAAAGGGTATTATAGGGATCCAGGCAGCAGATGGTGGTAGATTGCAGTGGTAACACTGCAAGTAGTAAACAGTGGTCAGATTTGTGTGGGGTGTGAGAGAAGAGGACTCAAGGGTGACTATAAGATTTTGGGCCTGAGCACCAGATCATTTGCTCTCTCTGAACTGAAATTCTGAAGGCAGAGCAGATTTTGGAAAGGAGAGCAGAAAATCTGTTTCGGACATGTTAAATTTTAGGTGACTACTATTGTTATTTGGGTTTGGAGTTCAGGAGAGAGAGCCAATCTAAAGGTGGAGATTTGGGAATTATCAAGATAAAAGAGGAACTATTGAGAGTCATGAGACTGGATTTGATCACCACAAGAACAGTTATTGACAAAAAGGAGTTCTTAGGATTGAGCCCCAGGGCTCTCTAGCATCAAGAGAGAAGAGAAGGAACCAGCAAAGGAGAGTGAGAAGGGCCCTTGAGGTAAGAGTGAAACCCAGAGAATGTGAAGTCCAGGAAACTAAACTGAGAAGGAGTTTCAAAGAGCAGAAAGGTATCAAGCGTGTCTGCTACTCCTGATAATTAAGTGTGATGAAGGTAGAGAAAAGAACATTGCATTTTAGCATAGTACAAATCACTGTTAACCTTGACAAGAGCAATTTTGATGGAATGATGAGGGCAAAGACTTGAATTTGATTGGAATAAAAGGTATACAGTAAAATTTTTCCTTCTTGATGCTCCTGTCAACCATATGCCATTTTCCCGAGCTCCCACCCACAATCAAGTATCACTTTTCTTTTTTCATCTGTAGATCAAGTTTTTATGCATATACGCATATACATGTTTATATATCTTTTCCTTATTCTCCATTTTTTTAACACAAAAGTTAGCATATTATACACACCTTGCTTTTTTACTTAACATATCCTAAGGCTTTTTGTTCTGAAGGAGATTCCTCATTCTTGGTTGGTATCTGCACAACATTTCATTGTGGAATGTTCTCTGACCAGTAGTCCACTGTTAATAGACATGTGGGTTGTTTCTAATCTTTTTTTTATTACAAACGATCCTGCAGAGAATAATCTTTTCATAACACCCATGTAGGTTGTAGATATATCTGTAAGACAATTCCCCCAAAGTGAGGTTGCTAGGTTGAAGGGTAAGTTAATTTATAATTTGGTAGATATTGCCAAATTGCCTTCCAGAGGAGTTATACAAGTCTATATGCCCTACAACAATGCATGTGAATATAGCTAGGCCTCTCTTCATAGAAAATAGGATTGTTTCAAATATTTTACCACTGTAAAATAAGCAGAGAATATACCTGAACATACAAAATTTCTCATGAATAAGGATATATTTGTGGAATCAGACCTTTATTGATTCGTAGGAGGTTTTTTTGTTTGTTCGTTTGTTTTAGTGTGTGAAAGGTATGTAGAAGTTCTTTTTATGAAGGACATTAACCTTTGTATCACTGAGCTTTTGCTGCATAACACAAGCTCTAAACTTAGTGACTGAATGGCTATTATTTAGCTTATAGTTCTGTAGGTCAGCAGTGTGGATCAGACTTAACTGAGTCATTCTACTAGTTGGCACTGGCCAATCTTGGCTGGGCTCACGGGGGGAGAGCTGGTATAGGAAAGCTCAGTGGATGGTTCATTGTCTCTATTCTATACATTGTGTCCTGTTCCACCTGGCTAGCCTGGGCTTCTTCATACTGCAGCTCACAAATCCAAGGGCAGAAAGACAATACAACCCAGTAGCAAATGCTTTTCAAATCTGTTTTCATAACATCTGTTACTGTCCCAGGCACTGTGCAAGACACTGAGAGTACAGAGATATATAAGGTATTGTCTCAGTCCTGAGTGGACATTGGCCTGTATATGGAAAAACAAACAAACAAACAAATTACAAAAACAACAAAAAATATGTGAAGGTGAACAAGGAGGAGGAAGAGATAGATAAAAAGGAAAAGCAAGAAAAGAAAGAAAAAGCAATTACAGTAAAGTAAGTATAAAGAGAAGAGGTAATAAAGACAAAGTACCTGAAAGGGCTTTGAAGGTTTTCTTTAACCATTATAGAAAGGACTGAACATCTGTCTCTGGTTAGCTTCAAGATAGCAGTCAACTCACAGAACAGTTTGAGCTTTAAATCCACTCCTAATCATAGAGCTGGATACTCAAGCCCACGTGGCCTTTATCCTTCAGTCTGTCTGCGCTCCCAGCGCAAATTTGGAAGTTAAAATTCTGTGGCCCAGGAGCTTCTTTTCTTAGAGCTTGACTCCACTGGTATGTTTAGCATCCAGACAAGAACTGAGCAGTTTCAGAGTCCCAGGAACTCCTTCCAGGCTCTTTGGATCTGATTAAATGAGGTTAGAGACCTAGTGTGTCCTGCTCACGACCATTACTTCTGCCCTCGAAAGATGGCTTATGCATGAAAGGATGTGTTGAGAGAGCATGTCACCATGGCCAGAACAGATTAATATCTTTTCCCAAAACAATTTCATTGCCCCCAGGGCATATTTACTTTCCCTGAGAATCTGGCTCAACTTGATATTCAACCCCAGTGGGATGGGGGTGTGTAGTTTGTATCTGTCTCTAGCTGAAAATAATTTTTCTTCTCACTCACCAGAAAGAAAATTTTTAAATGATGAGGCAGTGTAAATGATGCTTTTTTCTGTGTCTGGCTCACCTGCTAAAGGAAAACAGTAAAATAATAAAGGAGTAAAATTACGTAATTTGGCCAACAGGTAAGTTGCCTGATTTGGCTCCCTGTGGGACTGGCTACTTAGATGATGAGTGTTTCCTATTCTGTCACAGAAGCTTTGTCAAAGAATTCTTGGTTTCTCTGTCATACCGTATGAAAAGGCCAAATGGCTGTAAGATTTCTCAGTGATAGGTCTCAACTGAGCCTTAATTATTCATATGTACTGGGTTAATTATTCAAGATGATGAATTGGTGTGCAGTGTGGGTTTACTAGTAAACAAGAGACTGTGTGAACACCATGTGGCAGAAGAGACAAGGCCTCGCTATCTTATTGATGGGCAGAGGGATTCATTCAGTGATGGTTTACATTGGCTCAGGATGCAATTCTCTGCTAGTGTGAAGAGTGATTTTGCCAGTACTTTTGGGGTAGGGAGATGAAGACATGGGGCCAGATTATATTTGATCTCAAATTGGTGGTGGCTTTGCCAAGATTTCTTATGTGTTTGCATTCTTCATCATTTGTTGTGAAATGTGTTCATTTAATAGTCATGAAACAGATCTTTGGCACAAATTCTTGTCCCAGTATGCAATGTGTGATATTGAAAATTGACAGAGCTGAGGAAAGGGAACTCAATTCTAAGACAAATGTGGAACCCTTCTGCTGACAAGGTAGACGGGACTTTCTTATATATCCCAACAGGGTGATCAAAGCAGCCTCTATGGGCCCCTGTGACTGTCTCCTGTTCCCCTGCCCAACATCACCCCCTCTCCCTAACAAAGCCTTGGCCCTGCCCCAGGACTCAACATTTTTGGCACCTTTTTGAGTGGAGGCTGCACATTTTTGGATAGCCTATGTATGCCAAGGTTTGCATGTTATCTCTGGCAGACCATAAGCTCTCCCTGCCTGTAAACAAGGCTGGCACTGATCTACCTTATGATCATTTCTGTCCTTTATGGCCATCAGTATTCCTCACCATCCCTTTCCTCAGTCACTGAGATGTTAATCAACAGTGTAGCTTTAGCTCCTTGATCTCTTTCCCTCTAATAACATTTTGTTCTCCTCCCTTTCAGCCACCCACTCCCATGGTCACACCTTTGACTCTAATTATCTGAAACTGTACCAGCTCCAAATAGTTAAACCAAAGATACCACCCTCTGGATGCAACTTCCAGTTCTTTCACGCTCATTTGCATATTGATTCTAACAGTAAGTAAGTAAGTAAATAAATAAATATTGTGGTAAAATATACACAACATAAAATTTACCATTTTAACCATTTTTATGTGTGAGTTCGGTGGCATTAAGTATGCTCACATTGTTGTACAACCATCACCCTAACCATCTCCAAAACTTTTCAATGTCTCAAACTGAAACTCTACCCACTGAATGCTAAATCTCCATTCCCCCAACTCCAAACCCTGGTAACCACCATTCTACTGTGTCTCTATAAGTTTGACTACCATGGGAACCTCATACAAATGGAATCATACAGTGTTTGTCCTTTTGTGACTGGCTTATTTCACTTAGCACAGTGTCCTCAAGATTCATTCATGTTGACTGCCAGTCAAGATGGTGGAATAGAAAAAAAGGCTGAGCTTTCCTCCTGTCATGACTACATCAAAATTACAACCAAATTATAGAACAACCACCCTTGAGAACCATCTGAATATTAGCTGAACAGAATTCCTATAACTAAGGATATAAAGAAGAAGCCATGTAGAGACTGGTAGGAGAGGCAAAGAGGCAGAAGGAAGGGCTGGTCCTATACCCACATATGGCAATTAAGAATTCAGAGGAATATCTTTGATGCTGAGGTCCCCACTGAGGAGTGAAGGGTTGCAGGCCCACACTGGGCTCCTTAGCCCAGAGAACCAGCACCAGGAAGGAGTCTCCCACCAGATGGCTGTGAAAATCAGCAGGGACTCAGTCCAGGTGAGAGAGAAGGCAGCCAGAGTCCCAAGTGTCCCCTTAAAGAACTTGTGCATGAACTGACTTGCTGATGGACTCACTCACCCCCAACTTCAGTGAAGGGACAGTAGTTCAAAAAAGCTTCAGGAACATACAGGAAAGAACTAAATCATCTGGCTTCAGGGCAAGGGCCAGAGGGAGAGGCAGCTTTCTCAGGTGCCTGCCATTGTTTCTTTGTGGAGCCCTTGCCTTTTTCAGCATACAGGCACAGGCAGGCACCAAGGCTCAGTCACCATTACCCTGGCTAACTTCACTCTTTCTCTACTCTAGTGAATCTCTGAGATCCTGCCCCACTCAAATCATGTACCCAGCAATAACATTTCTGAGGCTAACTTACACAGGGGCCAGCTTGGTTCTGAGCTTCAGACTTTCCTAAAATCCTCAAAGTTCCACAAACCCCAAACTAGAAGCAATTGGCCTTGGCATGCCTCATACCTCTTACTCAGTAGCCCCAAGCCTGGCACCAGTGGTAGCCAGGCTCAGTTCACAACATAACCACTCCCAGAAGCCTACAGGCCAAGCATAGGCAGCTACCAAAAGGAGGTCACTTTGTAGCTTTTACCAGGTGGCCCAGGCTGGACACAGGCAGCAGCTTATGTTGGCCTGTACCAGAGACCTTCCCAAGAGATCCCAAAACACCCAGTGGCTGGCTTCAGACCACACCAGGGCACAATTCAATTAGTACCACAAATGACATACTCAAATAATAGACTCAGCAGGCACCTGAGACTCGCTAAAGTGAAATTCAATCTGGAGGTCAGCCCCCACACAATAGCTTGTCTATTGAAGTCATGGCCAGTCCTCGCAACCAGGTCAACCCCGCACACTGACATGCCAGCAGCAATCAAGGCTCGACTTCACCAGGAGAGCACACAACCCTCACAAGGGACACTCCTAGAGCATCTGGCTCAGGTGATTAAGGAGACTGTGCCACTGAGCCCCACAGAACACCTATTACATAAGACCACCCTGCCAAGACTGAGAGATGTAGCAGATTTACTTAATACATAGACACAAATACAGGGAGGCAGCCACAATGAGGAGACAAAGAAACATGTCCTAAATGAAAGAATAGGACAAAACATTAAAAAAGAACTAAACAAAATGGAGACAAGCAATCTACCAGATTCAGGATTCAAAACCCTGATTAGAAAGATTCTCAATGAACTAAGGGGAAGACTAGATCATCTCAGTGAAAACTTCAACAAAGAGATAAGAAATGTAAAAAAGGAGATAGAAAACATTAAAAAAAAAAAAAGAACCAGTCAGAAATGAAGCATACAATAACTTAAATGAAGAATACGTTAAAAGAAGACTAAATGAAGCAGAGGACTGAATCAGCTATTCAAAAGACAAGGTAGCAGAAAACACCAAATTAGAACACCAAAAAGAAAAAAATCCAAAAAAATGAGACTGGTTTAAGGAGTCCATTTGATAACAACAAGGTAAACAACATTTGCATCATAGGGGTACCAGAAGAAGAAGAGAAAGAGTGAGGAATTGAAAACTAATTTGAAAAAATAATGATGGAAAACTCCCCTAACTTGGTGAAGATATACAAGCTCAGGAAGCACAGAAAGTCCCAAATAAGTTAAACCCAAAGAGGCCCACATCAAGATACATAATAATTAAAATGCCAAAGGTTAAAGACAAAGAGAGAATCTTAAAGGTAGCAAGAGAAAGGCAACTAGTTACCTATAAGAAAGCACCCATAAGACCATCAATTGATTTTTCAACAGAAACTTTTCCAGCCAGAAGGGATTGGTATGAAATATTCGAAGTGATGAAAAGGAAGGACCTAAAACCAAGATTGCTCTACTCAGCAAGGCTATCATTTAGAATCGAAAGAGAGAAAAAGAGCTTCACCAAGATAAAGCTGGTTGTGAAGTTCATCATAACCAAACCTATATTACAAGAAATGTTAAAAGAACTTCTTTAAGAAGAAGCAAAAACATTAAAAATATAAATAAGAAAATATTGCAAAATAAAAATGTTCTCACTGACAAAAGCAAACAAAATGATAGCATTGATCAGCCAACACTAGTAAAGCTAATACAAAAGTTAAAAATTAAAAGTAGACAATTGTATAATTAAAACAGTAAATTAAGAAGTACTCACAAACACACACATTAAAGAAAAGATAATGACAAAAATGTATATATGGAGGGGGTGAGTGAAAATGGTACTGATTATAGAATGTGTTCAAACTTAAGTGACCATCAACTTAAAATAGACTGCTATAAATATAACTTGGTATACAAAAAGCACAAACCAAAAAGTATACAAGAGATACACAATAAATAAAGAAAAAGGAATCCAAACATAACACTACAGAGAGTTAACATACAGAAGAAGAGAACAAGAAAATAAGAAAGGAACAGCAAATAACTACAAAAACAATAAGAAAACAATTAATAAAATGGTAATAGTTATATACTTGTCAATAATTACTTTAAATATAAATGGAATAAGTGCTCTAATCAAAGACAAAGTAGTAGTACATATATACAATGAAATATTACTAGGCCACAAAAATGAAGTCTTACCATTTGCAAAAACATAGATGAACCTAGAGGATATTGAGCTAAGTGAAATAAGTTGGTCAGAGAAAGAAAAATACCAAATTATTTCACTTATATGTGGAATCTAAAAATAAAATAAAATAAAATAAATGAATAACTAAGACAAAATCAAACTCATAGATGCAGAGAACAAACTGACTGTTGCCAGATGGGAGGTGATTTGGGGGTCTGGGTGAAAAAAGTGAAGGAATTAAGTGGCAGTTACAAAATAGTTATGGAGATATAAAGTACAGCTTAGGAAATATGGTCAATAATATTGTAATAACTATACATGGTGTCAGGTGGGTGCAAGACTTATTGGGGGGATCACTTTGTAAATTATATAAACATCTAACTACTATGCTGTACACCTGAAACTAATATAATATTGAATGTCAATTGTAATTAAAAAAAATTTTTTAATTAAAAAAAACAGTTCATTCATATTGTGTCAGAATTCCTTCCTCTTTAAGGCTGAATAATAATCATTGTATGCACGCATCGCATTTTGTTTATCCATTCATCAGTTGATGGATATTTGAGTTTTTTCCACTTTTTGGCTATTGCGAATAACAGTGCTATAAACATGAATGTAAAAGTATCTTGCTTTCAATTCTTATGGGTATATATTTAGGAGTAGAATTGCTGAATTACATAGTTAGTCTATGCTTAACTTTTTGAGGAAGCTTAACTTTTTGAGGAACCACTAAAATGTTTTCAACAGTGGCTGCACCACTTACATTCCCACCAATAGTGCATAAAGTTTCCAATTTCTCTATATCCTCACAAACACTTGTTATTTTTCTTCCTTCCTTTTTTTCTTCCTTCTTCCCTTCTTTCTTTCTGTATTATTCATTCATTCATTCATTTATTCATTCATTCATAATAGCCACCCTAAAGGATTTGAAATGGTCTCTCACTATGGTTTTGATTTGCATTTCCCAAATGACTTAATGAGATTGAGCATTTTTTTATGTGCTTACTGAACATTTGTTTGTATATCTTCTTTGGAGAAAGACCTATCCAAGTCCTTTGCCCTTTTTCAGCCCAACTCTATATATGACTTTTGTTGTATCTTTAAGATATCACAAATAATCTGAGGAATCATTCAACAGCTTGTTTCTGTAGCTGGACAACTTAGATCTTATTCATCAGCCTGCTGAACTATTTCTTTTTCAGAAACATAGATACCATCCAAAATTTTTCTATCTTTGTTTTTAATTTTTGTGGCTTCTTGAATCAAAACAGCTGAATTTGATACAAGTTCAATGTCATTGCCTTCAAGAATTAACTCATCTTTCTGGGCCTGAGATACTGAACAAGCAATGTCTAACTTCATCTGAACCCTGCAGATGTATTTTTCACCCATGAAATTTTGGCTTTCAATGGGAGAACCATTCTCCTGAATAATGACTTTGAGGGAGAAATGAGCATACACAGACCTCATCTTATACCCAAAGCCCAGTGTAATACCCTTGATCATGTTCTGTACATGACTACAGATAGTGTGAACAGTAGCGATTTCCTTTCTAGTTCCCTACCATCTGTCAACCTGGAGCCTCTTCTTTTTCTTTCCAAAGAAACTGAATTCTACACTGATGTAATTAAAGCTCCCCCGCAAGATGCCCTTGGGGCCCTTCATAATAACAACTGTGCATCCCTTCAGAGCGATGTCAACATTTTATGGAATGTTGACAATCTGATTGCTAAGAATGGCCTTCATTCTCACAATAGATGCAGTAAAGAACCCTTTTCCCATATTTCAGTTGGTGTCTTTTTTGTTGTAGGTTGAGGGATACACACACACACACACACACACACACACACATATATATGTGTATATATATGTATATATATATACACACATACATAAACACACACACACACACAAACACATATAACTTTTGTACATCAAAGAACACAACCAACAGAGGGAAAAAGCAACCCACAGAATGAAAGAAAATACTTGGAGTCATATCTCTGATAAGGGATTGCTATATATAGTCTGGACACTTTTGTATGTAAATATCCAATTTTCCCAAAACCATTTATTGATAAAACTGTCCTTTTCCCTTTGAATGGTCTTGACATGCTTGCTAAAAATTATTTGACCATATATGCGAGAATTCTACTACATCAATCTATATATCTGTCTTTATGCCACTACCATAGTATATTGATTACTGTAGCTTTCTAAGTTTTGAAATCAGAGAGTGTGAAACCTCCAACTTTGTTCTTCTCTTTCAAGATTGTCTTTACTATCCAGGGTCCCTTAAGATTCCATATAAATTTTAAGATGTGTTTTTCTATTTGCAAAATTTTTTGACTTATAGAGTTCTTCCAATCTATTAACCTTCTTATTCAAGTTCTTTTCCATAGTCCATTATCATTACTGCTTTCTTGCAAGTATTTTCAACTCTCTTGGTCCTTTCTCTTTTTTTCACATGAGCTTGGGTACCAAATCATCTTCCTTTTCTTCTCCATCTACCTGAACTAATGCACTACTACAACAACAATTATTTCTACTCTTGTTATTACTATCATTATGATAATAATAACAATTAATACACATTGAGTGCTTCTATGAGCCTGACACAGTTATAAATGAGTGAGCACATTTAATCTTCTTATTTCAGTAGAATATTTCAGGAAAAAATGGCACACTGGTGTCACTACAAATTTATAATCATTACCACAAATGAACATTCATAAGTACCCTATAAGCCTAAAATTTTTTCCAGTAGCTGACTTTCCACTCTCCAAAATGGTTATTTCTTACCTTCTTCATGTTTTCCAAAACATCACTTCTCCACACTCATTTCCAGCTGATGACCTTGTTTCATACTCCATTGAAGAAACAAGCCATCAAAAGGAAGCTCCTGCTACCAAATGCACAGACCTATTTACATCTACCCTTCTCTTCTCCATTCTTTGTGGGCTAGAGTCTCTCAACTGTGATCCTTTTACATTGATCAAGGGAAAGCTAGCCAGGAAAAGCATATGGAAAATGAGCCTGAGCTGGATCTGGAGGGATAGGTAGAAGTTAGATAGACTGAAGGGAAGAAGAATTCCAGGTGCAAGGCCTGCATGAGTGAGCACTGAAGAAGTAGGTGTTCCCCGATCTCTCTACCTTATCCATGTGTCTCAGCATAAATGCCATGTCTCTAGTCTTTCTTAACCTCTCAATCAGACCAGTTCTTGTTCTGATGCCAATTCTTTGACACCAACTGAATGTCCTGCAATTCTGATACTAATTACCTGGAATTAGTGTCAAATCCCACACATTAGAGGACACAATCTCACTTTACATAGCAGCTGCTTTTGGGGGGTCCCCAAGCTACCCACACTACTGTCTGAATTAGCTACAGATTCAAGGGTTCCTACCACCTCTCTTTAGGTTTGATAATTTGCTAGAGTGACTCACAAAACTCAGGAAAGTGCTATACTTACTAATGATTACAATTTTATTGTAAAGTATACATATCAGGATGTGCCAAATGAAGAGATGCACAGGACAAGCACAAGATGAAGAGCAGAGACACAGAGCTTCCATACCCTATTCTTGTGGAATCTGGGCACATCACACCCCACGCCCCCAGCTCATCAATGTATTCAGCAACCAGGAAGCTCCACTGAGTCTCGTTGTTTCAGTGTCCAGGGTTTTTACTGGAGTTTCATTACATGAGATTGGCTGATTAAATGATTGGCCAGGCAATTGAATTCAATTACTAATCCTCCTACCTTCTCTGGGCCTTAAATATTTTTAGCGTTTCTCACATTTCATTTCAGTAAGTTCTAGAAAAACATTGCTGGGAAGGATTGTAAAATTATCCAGGCCTGCTTTGGCTCTGTTGAAGCTCATTTACAATGTGAATATTATAAAGTCTGGGAAGAAGGGGATGAGAGGAATGGATGACTCAACAATTAATTGCAATAAGGGGTGTGAACTTATCTCTAAGTCAAGGAAAAAGGGCCAAAAATACAAAACATGGTATTTCATGTTTACCATTCTGAAAAGAGATTTAAAAATAATAATAATGCTTAGCTCATTAGATGGGAAGTGGGGAGACAAAACCTGGTTCCAACTGAGGAACTGAACACTCAAGCCTTACAGAATGTCGCTGGACATTGAAGTGGATGGAGAGACTCTGAGGGGAGGAATCTAGGTTCTCTAGTAGGAAATGATGGATGCTTTAAAGATTCTATTCACATGCTTTCATCATCCCCTGCTTATGGCCAAAGCACAGGAAAAAAAATTTTAAATGATGTTTATTCATGAAAGTAGCAAACAGTAAAATGGGAGACTGATGATGTCATGGTATAGAGATGGGCAACTGTCTAAACTAAACCATCCAATGCACCTGCCTCTTTCCAGAGCAGGTGCTTTAAATATTCAGGTAAAGGTCTCTATTCTTCACTTTATCTGCATGGCCTTAGCTTCGTTCTCTAGAAATTATATAATCATTAAATATTAGATTTAGAGGAAACCTCAGAAGCTATCATTTGTAACCCTAGTATATTGATTGCCAGGGCCACTCAGGTTCAGTCTCTGCATGGAATGGGATTCAAAAGCCTAGCAGAATAATAAAGAACTTTGCAATAGGCTTCTTGTTGTTTTTAAATGAGTGCCCCTGCCCCACCTCTGCCAATGGTTTTCCCCAGTGTACCATGGAGTAAGCCTCTCAGAAACCTTCTCTCAATGTTATTCCTGTCCAAAGTTCCATGTAGGGACAGCTACGATATCTCTCTCCTCTTGTCCCACCCCATGGTTTATTACTGCCACACTGTTTTTCTATTTACTTCTTTCTTTCCTTCCACCTAACCTTCTAAGTCACCCTTGCTAAAGACAACCGTCCAGACTTCTACTGCTTGCTCTCTTGTGGGTGCTCCTTGAGGTGTGTAGGACTTCACTAGCGCTGAAAACTTTCCTTCAAGAAATTCTTATTCAATATTTCTGCTGGGCAATACTAAACAGCTGGTTATTTTCATAAGAACCTGTCCCAATGCTGCAGGCACTACTTAAACCCTGGCCAAATGAAGAACTTAAAGGTTTTTCTTATAAGATTCCTTTGTGCTAAAGTAATCAGGAAACTGCATCTCATGAACCCATGGAATTACTAATTTTATTCCAGAGACAAAAGACAAGCCATCTCATCAACCTGGGGTCCTGGTTTGATCTTTTTGATTCTTTTCTCTTTGAGCCCTGTCTCCATTGAAGATCCATTCTTTGCTGGAGTTAAGAGAAGACCAGATACTTGTATATAGGCATGTCTTCCTTTTTTGGAGGTGGGGGAGGGTGGAAATACCCTCTCTAGATTTCATGGATGTTGAAGAGCCTGCCTCAAGAATCCTTAGTAAAGAGAAGAATTCTATGCAAGGCTCAATCCTCCCAAGCTGCTGGTGCTAATGAGAGAAGATTGGACTTTCCACTGCTTCTTTTCTCAATTCTGCTTTCCTCAGTGTGAGCAAACAAAGTTGTCAACAGTTAAAGAGCAGAACCTTTTCCATGACCCAGTGGATGGCGAACTCTTCTTTCTTTCTCAGGCTTTCCAGTCTGTGCTGTTGGTTGTCTTCGTTATAGCTGCAAGTTCACAAAAGCAACTTGCATGAAATTGCTCATTTTCTGTAATGTTTTGCCTGCTCTTACAGTAAGCCCCCACCAGGTGAATGGTGAGAGGGCCCTGACTAACGGTGCATTGTGCAAAAGCAATGTGCAGTTAAGTAAGTTTAGAGTGCTTTTCAGTTCAATCATATTTTTATTGCAAACTAAAAACAGAAGCTTTTAGTACAATAATTAAATATTAACATTTTATGCTGTGAAATGAAAATATAGCAATGAATTCAGAGCAAGATTTTAAAAGTTTTGAATACTAATATATAAACAGTTTATTTAAAAACTCTACATTATTATCTACAACTCAGTAACTACCAAGCAGTTTAATTATATTTTCTCATGGTATCCCTGCCCTTGAAGAGCTCCTGCAAATCACTTAGCTCTAGCTTCCCATGAATGTGCTTTTTTCTTTTTCCCCCCTCCTTTATTGCTTCTTTCTTTCCTACTCCCCACCTGGCTTGTGTGAGGTGATGGAACTTTCAGAAGTTCATCACCCACCCAGACTTTCTTGTTCAGTTTTAACACCTCAAACAAAAGAGTCTAAATCCCACAACTCTCGTGTTCACCCTATATTAATTGTGCTTTTCCCTTGGCAACTCCTCATTGTATTTTCTAGCTCAAGAAGGAACTGTCCTGCTTGAGTAGCTGCAGGAAGAGGAAGATGACAATCGCAGTGTACTTTCACCAGTATCCTGAACCCCTATAATTAGCTTTTTCTCTACTACTTGTCTCTTCACAACTACAAACTCTGCCACCATTAAAAAAAAAAACTCTTAGTGTAAGATAATTTTAGATTTACAGAAATGTTTCAAAAATAATTTAGAGAATTAGGGGAACTTAAATTCCCTAATGTTCACATTTATAGAACTAGAGTTCATTGCTTACAACTAAGAAATTAGCATTAATATAATATAATACTAAACTAAACTGTATTTATATTTTTCTACTAATGTCCTTTTTTTCTAGTCCATGATCCAATACAAGATCCCACCTCACATTTGTCATCATGTCTCCTTAGTCTCCTTCACTTCCTGATGGTTCCTCAGTCTTTTCTTGTCTTTCATAAACTTGCATTTTTAAAGAATATTAGTCAGTTATTTTTGTAGCATACCCCCTGAGTCTGGGTTTGCCTAATGTTTCCTCATAATTAGATTACTGTAATACATTTCGACAAGAATATCACAGAAGTTATGTTCCCTTTTAAATGCATCATATTAAGGTATATTTTATGCCACTGTCTTATTATTGCTGTTAACCTTGATCACTTAGTAAAAGGGTGGTGTCTGCTGGGTTTTTCCATTCTAAAGTTACTATCTTTCCCTTTGTACGTAATAAGATCTTGGGCGAGATATTTTGAGACTGCAAATATCCCATTTCTCCTCAAACTTTGACTCACTAATGTTGGTATTCATCAGATGATCTTGTCTGCAATTATTATTGTGGTGTTTTAATGGTGGTTTTTAAATTTTTCTTATTCCTTGTATATTTACCAATTGGGATTCTTTTGTAAGGAAGAATTGTCCTTTCTCCCTATAATATTTATTTATTCAATTATGTATTTATGAGTATGATCTCATGAAAATTGACTTTATTTTGTGAGTTATAACCAATACTAACATTACTTTGTTGCTAAAATTGTTTCAGCATTGGCTGTTAGTTGTTCCTTTAGGCTGATTTCTGTGCTCTTTTGACAAGTTCCATTCTTTTCTAATATTTTATTTCTGTCACTGCAAGATATTTCAGGCACATTTCATCATATTTTTCCTTCCCCAGTGCTGGAATTAACCACTTCTCCATGGATCCTTGGTTCCTTTTATCGAAGAGTGTTATTTAGAAACAAAAATCTGTGTTCATTGCTTTGGGGGTATCATTGCTTCGAAGCCCTTAATGCAGACAGAACTAGGAAATAAACGTATGTACACTAACCCATGCACATTCACATCTATCTATCATATATCATTTATCTATCTCTATCTATCTATCATCTATCATCTATCTGTCTATCATCTTTATATTGAAAGACTATGAGTTCATACCAATACCTCCTATAAATCCATACTGCAGGGTTCATCTTCACTTTCTCCCTTTCCTTATTTGTAAATTTATTTATATTATTATAACTGATCCATGATCCATGTTACCTCTCCTTCCTGTTTAGTAGTTTAGCTTTGTGTAGTATTGGTTATATATGCATCTAGTCATTACCTTGTCAAGCATCAGATTACCTTTACCCTATTTTTTAAGGGCTTGGAGTTGCAAAATTATAGAACTCAGATTTTTAAGCACGTAAACTTAAAGACACATTTTAAAGATCATAAAGTATGAGGAGTATATCAAAGTAATTTCTTCACAACCTCTTTGGCAGATATTTGGTCATAAATTCACTTTTTATAACAAAATGATGAAGAGGATGGGAAAAATAAATCAATATAACATGTTGATTATTTACTTCTCTGGTCTACTGTGTCTCACTTCCAACAGTGGCAACCACAAGGAGTAATTTGATGGCACTTTAAATCCCCCTCATGACCTCCCAAAGCCAACTTAGATAAACATGTTTTTCTAAGTGAAAACATTGTTCTTGGGATTCAAAATCAAGATGGCAAACTAAACTTGCTGCAAGAAACCTCTTTTTTTATTCCATAAACTTATCCTTGAAAAATTTTAAGGCTGAAAGCAAGTAGAAAAAAAGCCAGGTTCTAGAAAAATATTAAAAATCTATTCCAATGAGTAAAAGTCAAAATTGTGTGGCATCTTAAGTAACTAAACAGAAAATACATTGCAGAGGCTGAGATTTTAATATTAGGGCTGGGGGTCAAAGTTTTAGGAACACTTGGAACTTGGCTCTTTCCCAAAGCCTGGAGCCAAGGAAGTGTTATTTTGTGTGTGAACTAAGTCTAATAGAACTGCCCATGGCCTACAGACATGAACAGGAATCAGGTCTCTGACCCTGGGCTATGGGTGGAAATAAAATCGGTTGAGAGAAACAAGAATCCATCTTATAATGAATGTTGATGTCCAGACAGAATTCTTAACACTACCCATGCAGGGTCAAAATTTCTAAAAGTTTTGAAATAGTTTCGAAAGCAATTGGGAAACATTTCCATAGGAACCCCTCAGGAAACCAAGGTATTTATAGGACTCCTATAATAGGTATTCCCATTGAATATGAGCTCTCAGACAAAAATTGCAAAGAGGATAAGAAATTCAATCAAATGATTATAATACTGTTCACTAAACTGTACAATAAATGGGAGAAAAAGTATGCAAGGAACTATAGATAACAGCAATTTAATGATATATCTTTTTAGAATCCCATTTATTTTTTATTGAAATACAATTGACATACATTACATTAGTTTCGGGTGTATAACATAATAATTCAATATTTGTATATTTTGCAAAATGATTAAAATAAGTCTAGTTAACATCCATCATCATACATAGTTACAAACTTCTTTCTTGTGATGAAAGCTTTTAAACTTTACTCTCTTAGCAACTTTCGAATATGCAATACAGTATTAACTATAGTCACATGCTATACATTATATCCCCATGACATTTATTTTATAGTTAGAAGTTTGTACCTTTTGACTCCCTCACCCATTTTGCCCATTCCCCACCAATCTGTTCTCCGTTTTTATGAGCTTGGTTTATTTGTTTGTTTGTTTTAATGATAGCCTTTAATCAAGGAAGTAATAGAACATATAAAGCAGTAATAGAATCTTATTTTAAAAGATAAAAAGAACATTGGACTTGGAAATTGACCAAAAAGAAATTTTAGAAGGGAGAAATGTGGTCATTGGAATAATAATCTTTAATAGATACCTTAAACAATACATGACTAACAGGAAGATATAGCTGAAGAAATCATCCAAAATAGAGCATATTTGTGATGTAAATACAATGTAAAATACGGAAATGTAGATGAAAGATATAGTACAATGGAAAGCCCTGATATAGATCTATAAGATTCCAGGAGCTGAGAAAAGATAAAAATGAGAAGGACTATGGTCAAATAGAAAATAGCTAAGATTCTAGAATTGAAGACAAAGATTTTTATATTGAAACTATGCCAAATATGAAGAAAAACAAACACACAAACAAAATAACACAGATGCAGTTATAAAAAGCCAAGGCAAAGCGATATCTTAATTATTATTGAATAAGTTCTACTCAAGATGACAGAGTAAGTAAACACTGTGCTTGCCTCCTCTCACGACCACATAAAAGTTACAACTAAACTAAACAACCATCATTGAGAATCACCTAAAGTCTAGCTGAACAGAAGTTCTATAACTAAGGATGTACAGAAGAACTCACATTGAGACTGGTAGGAAGGGTGGAGATATAGAAGAGGCTGATGCCACACCAATATGGCACTCCTAAAAATTAGGAGTGATATCTCGGCTGTGTAGTTTCCCCCTGAGGAGTGAGGGGTACCAGCCCCACACCAGGCTCCAGAGTTTCAGTGCCAGGAATAGAAGTCCTTGCAATTTTGTGCTGTGAAAACCAGTGGAGATTTGTGACTGAGATGAAAGGCTATGAGATGCCCAGGTATCCTCTTAAAGGGCCTGCCTATAGACTTACCTGCTGATGAGCTCACTAGCTCTGAGTGCCAGTACTGGGGCAGTAGCTTGAAAGGTGCCAGAAACTACAGGAAGGAACTGAATTCTATGGATTCAGGGAAAGGGCTAGAGGGGCAGCTTTCTCCCAGACATAAGTGCTGGCAGAAGCCATTGTTCATTTACGGACCCTCCCCACTCCCAGCGTGAAGATATAGGCATGCACCATATCTGATGCTCCATCAACCTGGCTAACACTGTTCTCCCTTTCCTGGTAATTCCCTGGGACTTAGCTCTACCCAACTCGTGGGCCCACCCAAGCCACTTCCAGTGGCTTTTCTGTACAAACAGCCTGTCTTGGTTCATGCTGCAGACTTTCCTAAAATCTCTCAAAGGTTCATAAACCCCTAACAAGCAGCATCCTGCCTCAGCATGCCCTATACCTCTTGCTAAGCAGTCCCAAGCTTAGCACTAGTGGCAACCATCCTCTGTTCACAGCTTAACCTCTTCTAGGCACCTCCGAACCAAGGACAAGTGGCAACCATATGCAAATCACTTTGTAGCTCATACCAAGTGCACCTAGGCAGGGCACAGGCAGTGGCTAAGCTTGGCCTGCAATAGAGCTCCTCCCAAAAGGTCCTAGAACCAATACACCTGGTGGCCAGTTTCAGACCACACCAGAGCACCACCCAACCACCTTCACAAAGACACACACAAAGGCCATACCGGGGAGACACTAGAGCCCCACTAAAAGCAAATCCTGCTCCATAGGGTCATTTCCTATACAACAGCTCCTCCACTTTAGTCACAGCCAGTCTTCACAACCTATCAGCTCGACCCTCCCACAGACATGCAAACAGCAACCAATGTTCAACTACAGCAAGAGAGCACACACAACACACACAAGGGACACAACTACTACACAAGGCCACCTTGGTAAGATTAGGAGACATAGAAGATATACCTAATAAATAGAAACAAACATAGGGAGACAGCCAAAATGGGGAGACAAAGAAATATTTCACAAATGAATGAACAGAACAAAGATTCAGAAAAAAAAAAAAAACTAAAAAAAATGGAGATAAGCAGTCTAACAGATGCAGAGTTCAAAACACTAATTATAAGGATGCTCAATGATCTCAGTGAGAACTTCAACAAAGAGATGGAAATATAGAAATGGAGATAGAAACATAAAAAGAACCAGTCAGAAATGAAGAATGCAATAACCGAAATTAAGAATACAATAAAGGGAATCAGTAGTAGATTAGATGAAGCAGACTTTTAAATCAGTGATTTGGGAGATAAGGTAGCAAAAATCACCCAATGAGAACACCAAAAACAAAAAGAATCTAAAAAAATTAAGATAGTTTAAGGGACTCTCGGGATAGCATCAAGAATATCAATACTCTCATAATAGGGGTACCAGAAGGAGAAGAGAGAGAGCTAGTGGTTGAGAAACTATTTGCAGAAATAATGACAGAAAACTTTCATAACCTGGCAAAGGAAATAAACATATAAGTCCAGGAAGTGCAGAGGATCCCAAAAAAGATGAACCCAAAGGACCTGGACCAAGATACATAATAATTAAAATGCCACAGGTTAAAGACAAAGAGAGACTCTTAAAAGCAGCAAGAGAAAAGCAATCAGTTACCTACAATGGAGCTCTCATAAGACTTCTAGACGATTTCTCAACAGAAACTTCACAGGCCACAAGCGATTGGCATAAAATATTCCAAGTGATGAAAACCAAGGACCTAAACCAAGATTACTCTAGCCAATAAGGCAATCACTTTCAAATGAAGGTAAGGTAAAGAGCTTCCCTGATAGGAAAAGGCTTAAGGAGTTTATCACCACCAAACCTGTATTATAAGAAATCTTAAAGGAAGTTCTTTAAAAAGAATAAGAAAAAAAAAAAAAAGATCAAAAATAAGAATAATAAAATGGCAATGAATACATATCTATCAACAATTACTTTAAATATAAATGGATTAAATGTCCTAATCAAAAGACATAGGGTGGCTGAATGGATAAGAAAACAAAATCCTTGCATATACTGCTTATAAGAGACTCACTTCAGATCAAAATTTACACGTAGACTGAAAGTAAAGAGCTAGGAAAAAAATACTTCATAAAAATGGAAACGAGCAAACAAAAAGCTGGGGTAGCAATACTTGTACCAGACAAAATAGACTTTAAAATAAGGCTATAACAAGAAACAAAGAACCCAGTAATCTCGCTTCTGGGTATTTATCTGAAAAAAACCCAAAACACTATTTTAAAAGGACATGTGCATTCATATGTTCATTGCAACATTATTTACAATAGCCAAGTTATGGAGGCAACCTGGGTGTCCATCAATGAGTGAATGGATCAAGAAGAGGTGGTACATATATATATACGAAATATTACTCAGCCATAAAAAAAGAATGAAACCTTGCCATCTGCAACAACATGGATGGACCTAAAGGGTACTGTGCTGAGTGGAGCAAGCCGGCCAGAGAAAGACAAATGTCATATGATTTCACTTATATGTGGAATATAGAGAACAGGATAAATGAGCCAACAAAACAGAAACAAATTTATAGATATAGATTGCATTTTGATGGTTGCCAGACTGAAGGGAGGGTTGGGAGGATGGGTAAAGGGTACAGGGGATTAAGAGTTACAAATTAATAGTTACAAAATAGTCATGGGGATATAGAGCATAGCATGAGGAGTAGGGTCAGTAGTATTCTAATAAGTATGTATGATGTCAGATGCTGGATTTATTGGCGTGATCATTTTGTCAATTATATAAATGTCAAATTGATGTGTTGTACACCTGAAACTAATAAAATACAGTAGTAAGTCAACTGTAATTGAAAAAGAAAAATATGTAATTGTTTTCTAGGAGCCAAGAAGAAAAATTACTGAAAAAAAGTACAGATTATTTATGAAGAAACGACAACCAGATTTCTACTAATAATGACAAGCAACGGAATGATATGTTCAAAGTGATAAAAGAGATTAATTGAAAACCTAGACTTTTATAAATAGCAAATCTATCATTAGAAGACAGGCTAAAATGAATATATTTTCAAATGAACAGAATCTAAGAGGTTTTACTGCCTACTGATCTCTTACTCAAAGAACCACTAAAGGATGCACTTTATCAAGAAGAAAAGCAAATCCACAAAACTGAAGTAGAGTGAAGGAAGTAATATTGCACAAAGGCCTTAGAATGACCTGCTGGTAGATTTACATATAAATTGGCCCTTCAAATTTTAATCATAACTCACTCTGGAAAGAAGGTTAAAAACATGAAATTTTACTACAACAATAACAGAAGATAGAAGAGGGGTTAGATGTCTTTGTGTTTGGGGGGGGGGGGGAAAGGCAAGCATTAATTAGGTTTTTTTTTGCTTTATTTAAAATAAAATTATAAATGTGTGTCAAAAATTAGATAACAAAAAATCAAAATTAATTGTTTAACTTCAAAAATTATAGAAGAAAAAAGGAATAAAAAATTCTTAATCCAAGAAAAGGTAGAAAAGGAGAATAAAATAAGAGAAGACAAAGAGCATAGTAAAAAGAAAACACAAAAGAAGATGATCAAATAAGTCCAAATATATCAGTAACCCAATCAATATAAATGGACTGAACTCATTTATTTTAAAACAGACACTCTCAAATTAGATAAAAAAAAAAATTCAGTAATTGATTTTATAAGAAAGATATATAAAATTTAATAATTCAAAATGACTATTACTAAGAGAAAGGAAATATAGCAAAATTAATATTAGAAAAAATAAGATATAAGAGCACAAATAGTGATAAAGAAAATTATTAATGATAAAAAAATGCTCTAAGAAGAATATATAAAAGCAGTGAATTTGTATGCCTTTTAATATAGCCTCAAAGTGTACAAAGCAAAAGATGAAAAACTACCAGGAGAAATTGACAAACTCACAATGATAGCTGGAAATTTTAACGAACATGTCAGACATTGTTAGTTGTCCTTTTCTTACTTGCTAACAGAACATCATTTTAAGGGTGCAGAGGAATCTGGAAGGCTGGCATTTAGAAGTTCCTACCTAGATTTCCTGAGACATATTTTTTAAATTTATACACGGCAAAGATTGTTTCTTAATGAGCCTGTCCTACATGGCCTATGTTGATCTCTTTCTTTCCTTATAATATGAAATAAACAGGCAGAGAAGCACTTGGAGGTCTGCTCAGAGATTGTAATGTCCTCCACTGGCTGAATGTTTTTCTTTTGAGAGCCGCAAAATGCTGGTTTCACATTGTTCAAAGCAGCTCTGGGAAGAAGATAGAGAGATAGTGACTATGACACTGAGAGGTTAACTGACTTAGTTGAAACTACAAACCACACCAGTAACCAAACACTGGACCAAATTAATTTAAGAGAGCTGGTCTGGGACCAGTTCCTTTTCATGTCTCCTTACCCCTTACTCCACTCGCCATTTCTTACTCCTTCTCCATTTCCCACTTCATCCCAGCCTCTTATTCACATTTCTTTATAACATGTGGATGTTCTAAGTAGTTTCCGTAAAGATTCTAATTTTTAAAAATGTTTCTGTTATATTCCTTTAAAGAGAAGCCATGCATAACCTCTTTTTGAGGCTCTTTCATTGGCCTTTATTGCATAATTTAAAATTAACCAAGTTCATTTATGAAAACAAAGACAATTTTTTTGTTCTTTGTTCCAAGTCTCCTTAGTTTTATTTTTCACACTGCATTTGTGCTTGAGTGAAATTTACCTCTGAACTGTTGCCATGGTAACTAAGGAACTGTCCTAGTGAAAAAAACCTGTGACATGTAAATAAATACGTGGAGATGAATATGATGTGTAGCAACTATATTCACTCTATCACTAACCAGAAATCTGTTATATTAAAAGCCACTGTGATATTTTAATGTTCTCAGCAGATTTAGTCACATTAAACTTCATTCAAACAAAATACACCCCAGAATCAGGTACAATGACTAAATAAATACATCTTTTCAAAGTTATCTCTTGTGTTAGCTACCTTCCAAGATGGCACCCATCTGGGCAAATACACCCTTATGCAGTCCCTTTCCTCATTTACTTGGTCTGGATGTCCAATGCAATATATCAGCGGTAGACAGTGCTAGATCCTACAGGGGTTGTTGGTCATAAGACATGGAGAGGAATTCCTACTCTGGACTAGTGAGTTGAGTGCCCTTGGACAATCTTTTAGCTTTTAACTTTTTCAAGCCTTATTCCTTTATTTGTTAAACCCAGAACTTAGTGCTGAAAAGTTCATTAAATGGATGGAGGCATGGGGAGGAGAAAACATTAAAAGTTGCAACCAGATTATATGAGGTAGAGGTTTGATTTTACCTCTGGGATAGAATGTCCCTTTTTTATGCAAAAAAAAGAAAAAGAAAAGAAAAAAAAGAAATAAAAAAAAGAAAAAAGAAAGAAGAAAAAAAGACATTTATATTGCAAAGCAGACATGGATTATCTGTTCTGGAAGGTCCTGATCCTGGAGGTAGTAGCCCCAGTTGTCCCATCTGTGCTACATAATCCTGCCCCTCTGGCCATGACTGACTTACGTGAGGTGGATCTTGGCACAAGCTGAGCCAATCATATGATGTCTCATGGGAATTTGAATCAGGAATTGAGGATTATTGGAACCAGGTTATATTCAAGGCCATTTTCATGATCTCCTACTGTTGAGATTAAGGAACTAGTTCTAGCTTTTCCTAAGGCTTGAGTTTTTAGTTTCTGTCTTGGATTCTATGAGTGGCACAAATATCCTTTCTGAATTTTCTTTTTTATGCATAAGCTAGCGGTGATTGGGTTTTGTTGAAACCAAAAGAAATTTACTGGATACAAATATATAGTTTACAGGTCTGTTTAATTAAACAATATACATAAAAGCTTTTTACAAACCAAAGTTTATATTAGCCTTGCCTTTGTAGGAGTGCCTTTGTTTTTAAACAGTTCACACATATGACTTGGTATTTGCTGCACTTGGAGCACCCATCTCATTTGTAGGATCTTGGCTCAGACCTACTTTCCTGTGATCTTGAATGAGTTAACACCTCAAGATTTAGTTTCCCAGTCTGCAAAATGGGGATACTAAGCTGAAGCTCATAGGATTGCGTGAGAATAAAATAAGATAATGCATGTAAAGAGTTTAGCCCAGCATTTAGCACATTATAAGTGCTTGATAAATGTTAAATATTATAATTTGATAAGTAAGAATGAGCAATATCTGCAGAATTAGAATAGAAAGCCAATATGAATACTTGAATGTGAATATTTCTCAATTATAGATTATGAATTTCTACCTGTCAAACTGATTGTGCAGTCATCACATTCACTGCTTACAGACAACTTTCCACATTAATTTTTTTCTATGAAAATAAAGGGAGTTTTGTTGTTATTACTATTGTTGAAGTTCCTTGAGCCACATTCCAAGGAGTGTGCAGAGTCCTAGCCAAATGTCTCTTTCTTTGTGGGAATTTCTTAATACTGTTAAATAGCCGTGTCAGGAATAATTTAATATCTCAATAAATATGTCAACCTTTTTATGTTTCAAGCAAATAACTGTACCCATTTTGACATGGTAGCTAAAAAAATTAGTATTATAGCTATCAGTATTTTTATTCTTACTGTATAACTTCTCCAACTTATTCTCTAAGATAAATGACTAAATTTGGGGAATAAAGTTCTTAGAGACTGACATCACAAATAATTGAAGGTTTTTTGAAGGTAAGTTACTTGATATGTCTGCCTCTAGGAAAAATATTCTTCATTTTACTAAATGGTAATTTTTTTAGTGGCATTGCTAAAGCAGAGGGCTGTCTCACCATTTATACCTAGAGGCTCATGACTAATCCCAAATGGTGTTTCCAGAATGCCAGGAGCCATCTCCTTTATTTGGGTGGTCTAGTAGCCCTCATTGAATTCAGACATGTCCTGGTTCTTGTCTTTCAGAACAAGATGCAAATTTACACAGATTTACATGGACCTAACTCCAAGGGCAATATTCTGAAATTTTTCTATCATCTTTACATCAAAATCTTTTATTTTCAAATAAATAAGGCTCCTGAAACAACTGTTTATGGTTATAGACTGATTAATTGAACTAAAAATATATAGAACTTTAATAGTATGAGTGTTCAACACGTATGTCTTATTTACTTGGCATATTATCTACTACTCAGCCCTTGTTCTCTGATAGTGTTACTGTGGCACTTTTGGTCACCAAGTGACATTCACTCTCATTTAAAAAAAATTATCATTAAGGTTCTGTGGTAACTCTTAACTAGGCCTTTAAAAATCACAACCAAGAATCTTAGATTTTATTGCAGGCGCTAGAAATTCAATTCCGTTCAATTCATTCCGAGACTACATGTAGTTTTGAGATGAGTTTTGGCTAGTTCAGAATTTCAGTTATCCCAATGTAGAGTGATATCATTAAATAGAAAACACTTAAATATTCAACTATTTCTATATTAATAATATTAAGAAATTAAAAAAGAAATGTCATATGAAATGACCAGGGAATCTATAAATAACACTGAAGTTATTTAATAACTATACTGGTTTCTATTTTGCACTAACTTCTTAGAGCTATGCTTCTGTTAAAACCATCATGCAGGCAGACTGTCCTATTCAATGACAGACTTGTCGCTTGTCCAGGTGGGAGGCCCCAACAAGTCTGACAGGATCAGATTTCCAACTGTGCTCATTACCACTTTGTTTACTTTTTAACTTAGTTAAAGGTTTATTAACTTAATGAGGCTAAAGATTTTTCTTTCAGTGACAATCAGCCCTCAGCCAAAGGAAGCACATACTGGTGTCTGAAACAGCTGCCTCTGTCATCACAGACCCCTCAGAACAAACACCTTCTCCTTGGGGATCTAAGGGAAGCCTCCCCTCAGTCACGGGTAGTCTGGGTACCACAACTATTAGAGTTGCCACTTGGAGTAAGTAATCTTAGGCACAATTTATCAGAAGATTAGGAGGAATTGCTAAGGGGGGTGCCTACTCAGGACCTACTCTGGGCCAACAAAAAGGAACAGTTGGTGAAATAGAATTGAAAAGAACCTTGAGATACGGTGATCATTTCACCAATCACTGAGCAGGTGGGTACGCTAGTTGCTGAAGAGTTGATTTCTGGGTCTCAATCAATGGCATAAGCTCCTTGAAGGGAAGACATGCCGAGAAAAAACAGCTATTGCCTGGAAAATTAAACAAAATAAGTTAAGAGGAAGACTGAGTCATCCCTTTAGTTCAAATCAAATCATCTTGATAAAAAAGGAAAATATTGTTAAAGGGACTTTGATAATTGAAGTTTAAAAACACAGACAAAATGAAATGTGAGGTCCTAGACTGGATCTTAGAAAAGCAAAAGAACATTAGCGGAAAAGCTGATGAAATCTGAATAAAGTCTGTCATTCAGTTCACACTAATGGATCAATGTTAATTTCTTAGTTTTAATAAGTGTGCCATGGTTACATCAGATGTTAACTTTAGGAGACACTGGGTGAGGGAGTATATGAAAACTCAATTTACTAAGGTTGCAACTTCTCTGTAAACATAAAATATTCCAAATGGTTATTAAAGAAAATGAAAGAAAATAGAAGAAGGACATATTCCAGGATGAATATGAGAGAGCTGTGATCTGTAAGGAATGTGCCACCACCTGCTAAGCCAAGAAGGAAGCATCTGTGTTATATTTAGAATTAGAGCAGAAATAAGAATGGTAGATGGTGTGATTTTGACAAACAACACAAAATCAGCTGAGCCATTTTGAGAGTGGGGGTAGAAGGAGCAATGTTTGAGGGAAGCGATGGCCAAGTTAACTGAGGAGACTATAGAGATGCTGCCAGATGCATTACATAATTGAAATGCCTGGCTAGGCTGAACCACATTCCAGCCCAGTGAGATGATCTTTGAGAAGTTATGGAAAGTGGGAGAAGAGCCAGAGATTGAAGGTGGACAGATGTGGTGCTTATTTTAAGTAATAAGAAGAATGCAGATTCTCCAGATTATAGAGCAGTGGGCTTGATGTGGATCTTGGGGAAAATGCTGGCACAATCAAATAAGCAGTCTATGAATTCTTAGAAGGGGAGACCACAGGCAACAAGCATGGATTCACTGGAGGATAAGGAAGGCAAGACAAACTACTGATCTTTTTTTGGATAACATTACTCAAGTGATAGATCAGGGGAGTGACATGGGCACAGTGTATTTGGATTTCTAGAAGACAAAACTTTTCATTATGTGTTTGTGGATACAGTGGAATCTTAAGGAATGGTTGAGAATATGGTTAGTGAATTTAGTACACAAAAAGTATAAATTTAAATATCTAGCTGAAGATAATTGGTCTCTAGTGCTTGGCTTACCATGATTTAAATTAATGACTTAGATGAAGCCATTGTGTTCATATAGGTAGTGTTTGGCTTCTTGTAATAGAAACCCAACAGCAGTAGCTTAGCCAAATAGGGATCTATATTTGACAATTAACAGGAAGACCAGTCCAGGGCTGGTGACTGCTTTACGCCATCCTAAATATTCCAGGCTCTATTTGTTTTCCTATGCCATCCTTTCATACTCGTAGTTGCTGCATCATCTCTAGCCACATGTCCAGATTCCAGACAGGAAGTTAACTAAGTAAATGACAAGAAATATGGAGAAGCATCTATGTCAAGAAAGCAAGAATCTTTCAGAAATCCCCATTCCACTTGGCAGAATTCTGATTCCTAGCTGCAAGGGAGGCTGAATAAGAAAGGGTATTTTGTTTGTTTTTGTTTTGGTTAGGCATATAGACACACTGATCAGAATCAGTGTCATTTTAAAGAAAGAATGGATATCAGGTTGGTAGTTAGCTGTGTCTGAAAAATATGACATACTTATCTAAGTATAATTTTTAAACCTTCCTTGCCTAAACTTACTCTACTACAGACGAAAATCTCAGTGGAGATAATCATTCCCTCTATGCCAGTGTTTCTCAAAACAAGGTCTCTGGACCAGCAGCAGCATCCTCACCTGGGAATTTGTTAGAAATACAAATTCTCAGGCCTCACTCCAGACCTACTAAATCAGAAGCTCTGGAGTGGGGCCTAGCAGTCTATATTTTAGAATTCCACTTTGAATGAATGCAGTACACACTCAAGAGTGAGAACCACTAATATAGACAGTGTTGACTCAACCTATCTTTTAACATGTTCTGACTGATTTTTAACAGTTGTTTACATTATCTGTCTACCTTACATAAAATGTAAATACCCTGCTAAGTGCAAAGACCATTCTGGTACTTCTTCTAGCTCCTAGTACAGGCCATGACCTATATCAGGCCCCAGTTAAGGTGTGTATCAAAATCATTGCCTCTTAAGTAGGGTCACACTTTATCGGAATGGAGCTCCAGCCCCAAAACTGTAGCCCAGTGATCAAATATCAACACTCCACTAATGAGTGTGCTGCTTACTATGCAACACGAATTTTAGGAAAAGAAAACATAACTCAAGGATTTTAGCCTTGATGTTAATAGAATAGCTTGGAGCAAAAGACTGATTACTTTGCAGCTCTGCCACTCACTAGCTGGCAATTGCTTAAGCTTTTTGTCTTTAGATTCTTGATCTGAAAAACAAGGGGATAATAAGGCCACTTATCTCTTATAGTTGGTGTGAGGGCAAAATAAAGTCAAGTCTCATCTTTCAGGGCCGGCTCCTTTCTATGCCTCTAGAACACCTTAAAACTCACCCTGAAGTCTACATCTTTCTCAGTAGGAGTTCCATCTGCTCCACATCCCACTGACAGTTGATTTTGTCAGTCTTTTTAATTTTAGCCATACTAACGGGGGTGAAGTGATATCTCATTGTGGTTTTAATTTTCACTTCCTGGATGACTAGTTTTGTTGAGCATTTTTTCTTGTCCATATTGGCTGTTTGTCTCTTTTCATACAGTGTCTATACAGTCTTTTGTCCATTTTTAAAAATTAGTTGTCTTATTGAGTTGTAAGAGTTCTTTATATATTATGTATACAAGGCTTTTATGATATACATATTTTCAATATTTTCTCCACTATGTAGCTTGACTTTTTATATTCTTAACAGTATATTTTTAAAAAACCAAACAAACAGATTTTTTAAATTCAATAAAGCCAAATTTATCCATTTCCTTTCTTATGTGATTAGTAATTCTTGCATTTTGGTATAAGATTTTCACTTACTCTCAAGTCGCAAAGATTTTTATCTAATGTTTTTATTCTAGGCGTTTTATCTTTCACTTTTTGGCTTATAATCCAAATTAAATTAGTTTTTTGTCTGATACGAAAACAAGATTGCAGTTCAATTTTAAATATAAGAATATTCAGTTTTTCCAGCAACAATTGGAAAGACTATTCTTTCCCCATTGAATTACCCTAGCACCTTTATCAAAAATTAATTGACCATAAATATGTGGGTCTATTTCTGAATCTATTCCGATCCATTGATTTATATTTCTATCCTTCCAGTGCCATGCTGTACTGATTACTATAGCTTTATATAAATCTTAAAAATAAGGAAGTATAAATTCTTCAATTTTGTTCATGTTTTTCAAAACAGCCTTGGCTATTGTAGGTCTTTTGGATTTTCATATAAATTGAAAGTCTACTTGTTCATTTCTAGTGGGGCAAAAAGCAACTGGGATTATGTTGAATCTGTAAATCAGTTTGGGGAGAATAGACATCAAACAATTGATAAATATCATATATATCTCTCATTTTCTCTACTGGATTTCATTAACCAATGTCACCATAATAAAAATAATTAATTAATTAATTAATTAATAAAAATAAGTCAAATATTTAAAAAAGTGAAAATAAAAATAAACTTTCTCAGAAATGTTTAATAGTTTTCTATATAAAAGTCTTGTACATATTTTGTTAAATTTATTCCTAGTTTACATTTTTGATGCTATTATAAATGTTATTTTTAAATTATTTATTCAATATTTATTGCTAGAACACAGAAATACAATTTATTTTTGTATATTGACCTAGATACAATTATGTTATCTCCAAAAAATATGGCTTTACTTTTTCCTTTTCTGTCTTTTTTTCCCTTTTGTTGCATCTTTGGAGGTCATAGGACCTCCAGTACAATATCGAATAGAAGTAGAAATAAATATTCTTACTTTATTTCTGATCTTAGGAGAACCTATGCAATATTTTACTGTTAAATATGAGGTTAGCTAAAGATTTTTGAAAGATGCTCTTTATCGAGTTGGGAGAGTACCCTTCTGTTCCTCTTTTGCTGAGAATAGTTTGTTTTTGATAGTTTTATACATCATGAATGGATATTAAATTTCTTCACATTTTGAGATGATATAATTTTTCTCCTTTATTCTGGTAAAGAGGTCAATTACATGGATTAATTTCTGAATGTTATAATAATCTTGTATTCTCAGGTAAGGTCTACTTGGTCATGACATATTATCCTTTTTTATGTATTGCCAGATTCAATTTGTTAATGTTTTATTGAGAATTTTTGCATCTGTGTTCATGAGGGATATTGGTCTGTAGTTTCTTTGTAGTGTCTTTGTCTGTATTTTGTATCAGAGTTATTTCAGGTTCATAATATGTGATTGAATGTATTCTCTTCTGATTTTCTGCTGTAGGATGGGTATTATCTATTTTTTAACATTTGATATAATTCACCAGTGAAATCATCTGAGTTAAGAGTTTTCTTTTAGGGGAGATTTTTGATTATAAATTATATTTCTCTAACAGATATGGCATATTAAGATATGCAATTTCTTTGTGAGAGTTTTTTTTTTAGTTGTCTTTTAAGAAAAGTTTTAATTTTTTTAAGATATGTACTTTATTGCATATAAGTGTTCATTATATCTTCTTATCATTTTCATATCTGTAGAATCAGTAGTGATATTCTTTTTTTCATTTCTGATGTTGATCATTTGTGTTTTTCTTCTTGATTGGTCTTCTGAAGGTCTTATCAACTTCTTTAATCTTTTAAAATTTTATTTTATTATTAGTTTCAAGTATACAATACATTGGTTAGACATTTACTTAGTTTATGAAACAATCCTCCTGATTGCTCTTTTCTCTCCTCTGTCTCTACACCTAATAGCCGTCACATTGATGTTGACAGTATTCCCTATGCTGTGCTCCCCATCCCTGTGACCATCTATCAACTACTAATTTGTACTTCTTTAACCCTTCACCCCTTTCTCCCAACTCCTCAACCTCCCTCCTCTCTGGCCAATGTCAAATTGTCCTCTATATTTGTGAGTCTGTTTTTGATTAGTTTGTTCTTTTTCTTTCTTAGATTCTACATGTAAGTGAAATCACATGGTACTTATTTTTCTCTATCTGACTTATTTCACTCAACATAATCCCCTCTAGGTTCATCCATGTCATTGAGAATGGTAGGATTTCATTTTTTTAATGGCTGAGTAATATTTCATTGTATATATGAACTATAACTTCTTTATCCAGTCATCTGTTGATGGGCATTTAGGCTGCTTCCATAGTCTTGGCCATTATAAATTGTGCTGCCATGAACAAAGGGTGCATAGATATTTACAAATTATTGTTTTGGTTTTCATTGGATAAATACCCAGAAATGCAATTGCTGAGTCAAAAGATATATCCATTTTTAATTTTTTGAGAGATCTCCGGATTGTTTTTCATAAAAAATCAACCTCAGCTTTGTTAATTTTCTCTACTATTTATTTTCTGTTTCATTAATTTCTGCTATTTTCCAATTCTTTCTTTCTTTCTACTTAACTTTTTGTTTAACTTGCTTTTCTTGTTCTTAATGTGGAAACACAGATCATGATTTTAAATATTTTCTAATATAGGCTTTAAAAGCAATAAAATTCCCTCTACTACATTAGCAACATTTTGCAATCTTATATTTTCATTATCATTTAGTGAGAGGTTGTTTTCTTGTGATTTTTTTTCTTTGACTGATGGGTTATTTTGATATATTTTTAATTTTCAAAGATTTGGGAGGATATTCTAGATATTTTATTATTTTTATTTCTAATTTAATTATATGGTACTTGGAGATCATATTTCGTAAGATTTCAAAATTTTGATAATTTTTGAGATTTATCTAACAGACTGGTATATGTTCTGACTGGGAGGATCTTCCATGTACCTTGAAAGAAAAAAATAGAGAGAGTAAATATTGATTAGGTTAATTTGGTTGATAATGTTAAAATCTTGTCATTAAGCCCTATTTTTTAAAAAAATTGTTTCTTTTGTCAATTATTGGAAAAGATGCTTAAATTTCATAACATAACTATGGGTTTTTCTGCTTCTCCTTTTATTTCTGTCTGCATTTTAACATTTAGTTACTTCGCACTTATGCTTCCCTGATGAGTTATCTATTTATTCCTATTAGAACATGGCCTTCATGAGGGCAGGGGCTTAGTGTGTTCTGTTCACTGCTAAACCTTCAGTGCACAGAACAGCACCTGGCCCATAACAGATGGGTCAATAAGTTGTAAGATGAATGCATACTCACATATCTCATTATCTGAAGAGCTTTATTAGATTGTCATCGCTCTATTTCATAGATGAGGAAATAGTCTTAGAAATAATAAGTAATTCATCCACATTGCTTTCCCAATAGCCATTTTTATTTTCTCTTGCCTCTCTGCCACCTCCCTTGAGTGAGTAATAGTTGTAAACACAGAGAGCGGGCCTACAGAGAGGATATTCCCCTGCCTCCTCTAGGTCCCCCAATCTCTACATAAACATGAGGTGTTGATATATCAATATTAGCACTATTCTTCATATCACTATCAATACTACTGTTCCAAGTGCACTCCTAGATATCCCTGAGGTACTGAGGTACTCTCAAGTTCTGTAGGCATCAATACTAGGGAGCTAGTTTAGTGACCTGAACTTTTATCTCAACCCCTTGGCATTGTATAAATTAAGACAAAACATTTACCCTACTCAAATTGTGGGATGGCAAATGGAATGTGAATTGTGAGACAAGAGATCCTTTAATGTCTCAGAATCTTCTGATCTCCAATCTGGTGTGGTACATTTTCTAAAGATGCTGGGTCACTGTGGGACTGCTTATTGCCAGCATCCTCTCCCTTGATAGGTCTAGGTTGGACAAGACCCAGCTCCTCCAGCCCAGATCCTTGGGCTTGGTGTTCCTCCCCGGTAGAGATGCCTACAATTAGCAGCAGTGGGAGCTCACCCACAGAGGGAAGACTCCTTTGAATTGTGCTCCCAGTGTGAGGTCAGTTAACACCATCTGTGGTGGCCGGTACAGTATGATAATCGGCCTCTGAAGCCATGTTTTAAAGCCCTGGATAAGAGTGGCTGGTCTATATCATCACAGGCAGCAGAACTGCCAGGCTATGGCCTAGCCAAAAATTGCTCTCAGAAAATATCAGAACACATTAAAAATAATTTTTTTTAACTGGGGAGATATTGAGTTATAGGCAGGTGTCAGGAAGGAGGGAATATAAGCATGTTATAGTTTTAAATGCTGAGAGTTCCTAATTTTTAAAAGTCCCTAATTATGGCAAAATTAGAAGAGGAAATATAGTCTGTTTTATGTTTTGTTTTGTTTTGTTTTTCACAATTTGCATTCTTGTCAGAGAAATGAGTTATAGACTCAGCCTTTCTTGGCATCCTGGTCCAGCTCTGGTTGTGGGGTGATCTGCCACCTCCTTTTTATGTCCGCTATTTGGCAATTTCTTCATAGGAAGTTGTTAGGATGAAGGGGAAAGATGAAGATGAAGTCAGAAATGGAGGGAGCCCTCTTCATAGTGTGATCCATAGGGTTTGATAGTAGCCCTGAAAAGAGGATCCTGAAGAGTAATTGCTTTTGAAAGGGTTGAAATTGTGCCATCAGTTTATCAGTGGGTAGGTAAGATATCTCAAAGAAAAGAGTCAAGTGGAAACCAGAAGCTCTGGCAAAACAAATGTTGCACCTGACCGTGGCAAGCCTCAGTAAGTCTTGTGCAGTCATAGGTTTGAGCCCAGAGAGGCACAGTTTGCATAGAAGCCTGCAAAAGTCAGATAGCGCTCACTATCTAAACTTGCTTTCCTGTTCACTCATAGAGTGAAGTGAGCAGAGTTAACATTAGAAAAGTTCATCCTCATTGATTTAAAGAGATTTGTTCACTTTCACCCTAAACAAAAAGCCTCCTTCCTTCTCGTTTGGAGGGGGACATCCCTGAGTTACTTAATATCACATAAATCTCATGTGGCAGTGGAAGCACAGGCCTAGGAGTCAGGAACCTAGAGCTCATCACCAACTCACTTCCAACCAAGACTCTAGTAAAGCCATTCTTGCTACCATGCTGAGTTTTCCACATATACTGAATGGACAAGATATGCTTTCTCTTAATAATTTCCTGAGAACATACAACATAGTAAGTACTTTACAATCATTCAGTCTAATTGAATCCTCAAAATCATCCTCTGTAATGAGATAAAGAAAATTGTATTCACTAAGATTTCACCTAGGAAGGGGCAGGTAAATTAGGAATAAAATTTCTGAAAAAGTTCCTTTGAAGGGTGAAAATAGTAGAGAAACATTGGTTTAGATCTGTTAATTGATTCAAGGTTACATATGCCTCTTGAATGTTTTAAGTGATAAGTAGATGACTGTTGAGTAAGGGATCACAGGGCATGACAATCATGTAATTTAGTGCTATCGTGAAATAAACTTAAGCCATCATTAATTTGACCCACATTTAGTGGCAAAATCTTTTTGTACATGGTAAGTAGCCATAAGTGGTAAGCTAACTTCATAAATAGTAGGGATTTTATTGACATTTTTATGCTAAGCCAAGTGAACTTTTCCCTTCTTTCATTAGCCCTCTGGGGTGCATCAATATCAGCCACGTGGTACCTATCGGTGTCTTCATTGACACTATAGTCACTCTTTCACTCACTCATGCCTCTCCATTCAGGCACTTCCACAATTATTAAAGGACAACCATCCTGAAACAGCCCCTCAGTGGCCAGGAGAGCTTTGTGTCCTTCCTTTGTTTGGTTCTCTTACTCCAGGGCTCAGGGTCCCAGTCTTCCCGCCACACCTCTCCGTCAAAGAAGTCTTTGCGGAACATGGCCATCCACTGTCTGTTCCCTGGGCTCATCAGGCAAGTCAGCTGTGGACAGATATGAGTGATGTGTGAAGGGATAGCTCAGGATGTGGGGGTTGGTGTAGGACCCACTCCAATTAGCTGTACAACAGAAGTTGAGGGGATGCATGGGGAAAGTTTGTGGAGGCTGAAACCTTGAGTAAGAAGAGTCAAGGTCATAGAAATGAGCTTCACCTCCTGGGATTCTTGGTGGAAGGATCAATCACTATAATGCTACAATGCTCCATGATTTCAAGGCTCCTTTATACATATATCCAGTTTTTAATCTCACAACATGCTGCAAGCCAGCTGAGGCCATTATCATTGTCCCCACTGCACAGATGGTGAAACTGAGGCACAGAAGTCAAATGATTTGTCCAAAATCACACAATTAGTGATGATCCTTTGTCTATTAATTCTCAAAACAACCCTGTTTTACAGAAAAGGAAATTAAGACCTAGAGAGGTGGGATCTAAATCACTCATCTAGAAAAGCTGCAGGCCCTTTGGCCCACACAGGTAAGAGCTGTTCACTCTTCTGTCTAAGCCCCTGTTCTCTGTACTGCATCCTACCACCATTCATACAGCAAGAGCCAAATGTCCTGTTCCAAACCAGTGTCTAGTGTGACTGGGGAGAAGTTTGAGGCAAGGGCATGTACATGTGAAGGAGTTGGGCGTAAAATAATAAAATTGTACCCGTGTGCAGTGTTGGGTAAGGTGATCAGACTGAATCAAGTGCTGTTCATCCTTCAAGATCAACGGACTCTAACCCCCTTTTGGAAGCCTTCTCTGACCTGCTAGGGACACACTTAGTTGTTTCTTCCCGATGACCCAAAAGGATCTAGAATGACCGCTGCCTCCTAGGCATAATTATGGGGTTCCAGAGATGGTGCTTGTTCTGATTAGTCAGAGAAATTTTGCCCCCATTATTAATGCGTAAATGTATTTAGCTAGAATAGGTACAAGACACTGTTCACATGAGGGCATCTCTCATATCTAAATTAGGATGGCCAGGTCAATGCATCCTCCATAAAAATAATGGTAAGTTAGAATTAACTAATGCTGCCAACCATCTTCTCAAATTTTACTGAATAAATTCCAAATGATATTGTCTTATTTTCACTATTTTTTTAAAAAATAATAAAGCGAGGTGATGAGTTTCTTTAAGATGAAGTTCCTCCAACAAGCATTGAATTGATTTTCTCTACCAAGAGACAAGCTCAAAATGCCTCATGCTTTGTAACTACTTCTTGGCAGGAGATTAATGGTGACACATGTGTTCTTGAGTGTCCACTGGGGGAAACCACTGTAGGATTTTAAGCCTGAGGCAGAAACCAGCTGGGAGAAGCAAGAAGTTTTAAATGATAATGAGATTTTGGAGTTTTGATTTTAGAATGGACTTCTTGTTATGCATAAGTGTGCCTGGAAAAACTTTAGGGTTTGTCATACTTCAGCTAAAGGCAAGAAGTACTATTTGAGAGAGCAAATATAATAAAATAAAGCTGCTTTGTGCTTGTGCCCTGATCAGACTGTTTTACTCCATAAACTGATTACACCAACATCTAGAACAAAAGAGAACAGGAATCTGCCAATTAAGTGGTCTGAGATGAACAAGAAAAAGTCAGAATATGAAAATGTTAGAAAAAATTATTTAAAATTTGTCAATAAAGCCAAAAAGTGGGTAACATAAACTTTCAACATGATCTTGGGGCATCGTTGAACAACTCATCCAATAATAATAGGTGATTATTATTTAGTAATCTAGAGGAATGAACCTGTGTTTGACTTTGCTCTTTTGTTTAATGCGCAGTTGCATGTGAACTTGCAGATTTTCTACCCAGTAGAGAAGATATTCAAACCTCCCTTGTAGAGGACTCTGTCCCTATAGGACATTTGCCAACTTTGCCTGTAATCAGCAATCCTATTCTGAGATTCTATTTGTAAATGCCTTTTCTGATGGACAATATTAATCTTTATTTTTTGAATGCTCTCAAACCCATTTTAATTTTTTTATCTTACTGGTTTATTCGTGGATGAGTTATAAAAAATCTTTGATACTTGTTCATTCTATATTTGAATGAGAATCATGTTTTTAACTTTTTAAAATTACACTTAGAAGGATTTAGATTAATATTCCCTTTATCACTATGCATACCCTCCTGTTTCCTTTTGTTTCTTCCCGATAAAATGCTCATTCTTAAGGGAATCTGGTATTAAGTTGTTCCCAATTCAGTTTCTCTAAATGTGTTTTCATGACTTTGAATTCTGCTTTTTAGGCCTCTTTCTGTATGAAAGAGCAAACCCCTAATTCCTTTGGCCCTTCTGAATTTTGCTTTTGTCTGTCTCCATAAAGCTGATGCCTGCATTTGATTTGTGTGGCCAGAATCCCTTCCCCGGGAAGAAAACATTTAGCTGGAAGCTGATGTATGGGCCTGAGGGTCAGATAAGTATATGTTTAAATATTAATTTTGCCAATCGCTGAGTTTCAATGGTGTAATCCTGGGCAAATTACTTAATGTCCCTGAGGTTCAATTTCCTTTTCTGCAAAACAGAGGCCAAACTCTGTCTGCTGAAGCTACTGCGACAACATGAGCCTGGCCACTAAGTACACTGGCTTAGTCACCCTCCTGTTGTTCTAGGAAGGTATGAGATGTTCTCAGTACTCGTAGCTATTTGCCTGTGTCTGTCAGTCTCTGAGAATGGAAACCCAAATGTCTGTTTAAGGCTGTCTTGTTCAGCTGTGACCATCACCGGTGTGCACCCTGATTTGGTAGTGAACTGGCATGTGGCCTCCATCAGTTACTTCACGTGCCAAGTGCCCTTTCCTGGCAGGAGCAAGGAAAGCTTTTTGGGGTAGGGAGAAGGTGATGGAGGGCAGAAGAGAAGGAGAGAGAGGAAGAGAGAAGGAGGAGGAGAGGGAGAAACAGGGGGAGACACATGAGGAAGAGGAAGAGAGAAAAAGAACGATGGAGACAGGCAGAGAGGGAGAGAAAAGAGACACATAGAGAGGGGTGCATAGAGGAAAGGGAGAGAGGAGTTGAGGGAAGAGGAGGGTGGAGAAGGAAAGAAGAAGAGAAAGGTCCCTGGCGATGGTTTACAGGGGCTCATATCAGCTCCCAGCACAACGCTTCTATATTATCTCCCTGTGGCTACTGTGGTGAATTACCACAAACTCAGTGGCTTAAAACAACACATATTTATTCTCTCAAAGTTATGGACATCAGAAGTCCAGAGTTCGTCTCACAAGGTCAAAATCAAGGTGCTGGCAGGGTCTTACTCCTCCCAGAGAGCCTAGAGAAGAGTGTTTTTCCTCGCCTTTTCCAGCTTCTAGAGCTGCATTCCTTCGCTTGTGGTCCCTTCCTCTATCTTCAAAGCCAGAGGCGGAGCACCTTGCTTCAGTGGCCACCTTGCCTTCTCTCATTCTAGTGTCAAATTTCCCTCTGTCTTCCTCTTATAAAGGACATTTTTATAGCATTTATGGCCCACCTTGATAATACAAGATAATCTCCCCATTTTAATATCTTTCACTTAATCACATCTACAAAGTCTCTTTCTCTATATAAGGTGACACTCACGGGTACTGGAGATTAGGATTTGGATATTTTGGGGACCATTATTCAGTTTATCACATCTCTCTTAGCCTGCCTTAAAATTCTTCTCCTTGTTATGGACCAGAAGCCCTAACACCATTAGATTCATTGGGGTAATACACCCCCTCTTACAATGCAGATACCTCAGGAAAGTTACTGGGGAATCAATCGGCTATCCTCACTTTGCCCTGTCAGCACTCCCTGGCCTCTAGCTCGTGTCACTGTAGTGGGGGTCGCTCTTCAGCCCCAGGGAATTTATGGTGGTGGTTGGTTAAGGGGGAGGAGAAAGAGGATAGGCACAGGTAGGGGCTGCCCTTGCTCACTATGATCTGTCTCAGGCCCCGTGAACACTCAAGAAATGACACAACCACACACACCCACACAGAGGCCACCTGTGGGTTCCTGACAACTCTAAGGACTAGAAAGAAGAGAAAGACCAATGTACCAGGGCATCTACTTTAGACTTACAGAGACAGCCTCAGAGGAGGTGAGAGTTAATACGAGATGAGAAAGTGCTGGGTAGAGGAGAGAAAATATTCCTGGCAGAGGGAACAGCACTTTTCCAAGTGCTGAAGGGGCAAGACTCCCCTTCTCTCCCTTCCTTTCCACTTTTGTTCCCTTCTCCCTCCCTCTTTCTTCTCTCCCACTTCTTTCCCTCCTTCCCCCTTTCTCCTTCTTCCTTCCTTCCTCCTTCCCTCCTCCCTTTCACATTATCTGTGTGAGAAGCATTATGTTAGACAGGAAGAACACACAGGAACAAAACATGGTCATCACCCCTGATGTGGAGTGGTCAGCTCCAGGCCAGCGAGAGAGAAATCAAAGTATGTGTATTTATATGCTGCAAGTAGTGTGGGGATGAGCCTCAGCAAGATGGCATTTATGAGGCTGGTGTTGCTCCAACTTCCTCCAGGCATAATTTAGGGCTGACAATGAGGAGCTTTGTTGTTAGAGGAAGGAGGAGCTTTGCAGACAAGGGTCTGAGAGAGACAGAGAGAACAGGCAGGAAAATAACGACCTGGGTTTGAGTCTATTGCCCCAACCAGCTCCAGGAACCAGGTTTGATCTCCATGGAGAAAAGATGTAAAAAGGTACCATTTTATGTAAGCCTTAAGGTATAAGAAATGTCACCTCAAGGCTCAGTTGACAACTTGGGACTCTTGGCAGCAGTGAAGAAGGCCCTTAGCCCTCAGGCCTGTGTGCCCATTCTTCACTCCATTCACCCCTATCCATTCTGCCTAAGACCACTGTGGAGATTCATTACCCTGAGGGTTGTGCTCAGAGAGAGATGCCTGCAATGACGGAGCAGCAGTCAACTGAGGGTATGCAGCCATGCTCTGCTCCATGTGGCCTGGGTCCCAGCCTAGGAGCTGAGGTGGATCCATGTGCTGGCTTTGTCCCTGAGCCCATGTGGAAAACAAGAGTGGGCAGGAAGACATTGGGTCGTATATCCAGGTAGGAGGAATAAATTCCAAACAGCTGTGGGTGTGAAAGAACTTCATTTCTACCTTGGCCTTCTGAGGCCTGAGGATATTACATTAGAATCCAGATATTACATTAGGATTCATATTATGTTGAATAGCCATTTCCATGGAGATTATAAATTTGCTAGAGGAAGAGTGGAATTGTGTCTTTTTGCAGCTTGCTTTGCTCTTCCATATGTAGTTCATCCTGAGCACAGATTAGGTGCTATGTAGATTCCAGGGGATATCAGTAACTAGGTCCTGCTACCTGTGGATGATGTGAGCATGGTGCTGCCTGAAGGTGATTCAGAGATAATTTTTACATTGATTCGTAAAGAACATCATAACTGGCATTTACAAGAAATTTACTTTCCTAATCTCCCTTTGCCTAGGGTGACATTTAAATTAGCATTTCCTACCCTGCCTCACTGAAGTGTGGGTGAGCTACAGAGGGTAAGCAGTAAAAAATTATGAGACAAGACGAAGAAACCAGTGGAACTAAACACTTTCAGAATAATCTACCATGCTGAAAATAAAGGAGGATTCATTCTACTACTTACTCTTTATTTTGCAGGATGGGAACCCTGAGTACAATATGATATTAAGCCCATCTCAATTCGAATCTCTAATTCAGGCAAAGCTTTTTTTTTTTCTCAGAAAGCTTCAGATGGTTTCTTGTGAGGCATTTCTATGTGCCTCTCTACCTTCAGAAAAATGACCGTTGCTGATTATTATCCTGAGAGTCAGATATTGAAGGTACAATGTCTCTTAAGCCAACACTTTGCTGCACATAACAAAAACTGCTACTACATAAAATATCATAAACAGGATGAAAGTGAATTCCTCAAGTGAAACTAATAAAATAAAATAAATAAAATAAAATAAAATAATAAAATAAAATAAAATAAAATAAAATAAAATAAAATAAAATAAAATAAAATAAAATAAAATAAAAAGATTGGGTTACTAATCAGAGCAGGTCCACAGCGTCATCAGACACACAAGAGTCCTGTCTTTTCCCTCTGACTCCTTCAGTCTGTGGCTTCTGGACACAAGATATTCTCGTGGTCTAATATGACTTATGGAGCGCCAGCCATCACATTCATGGTCCAGATTGGTACAGGAGAAACAAAGGAGGAAAAATGTTGTCTCTGGGCTAAATTAGCTCTCTTAAAGCAATCTTCCCTCCCCTAGCTTCAAGAAAGGCTGGAAAATGGAGTCTTTTATCTAGGTATGTTGTTATCTTGAATAAAATTGTATTCTGATACTGAGAAGAGAGGTTCCTCCATGACACCAAGCCCCATTTATTACTAACGGAGATTATCTCTGATGCATCCTAGTACTTCCACTGAACTAAGCGCACCACTTGGTTGCAAATGAAGTTTGTTTGTGTTCATCAAATGTTAATAAAAGCTGCTTCTCAAACAGCTACTTGTTACTGTTCAGGACATTAGTGGTTCATTTCATAAAATACTTGCTGGTGCTGGGAATAGATAACCCACCAATGCAGTGGACACTAAAGCATGATAGCATACCTGAGCCAATCCCAGACCTACTCATGTGGTCATATTTAATTTTTTCTATTCTTTAAAATATTTTAAAGGTTATTTTATTCTGTTTCTATTTACATAACTAATATATAAGAATTCATTGCAAAAAAAATTCAAACATCGCAGGATAGAAGTGAAAGTCCCAGTGATCACATTCCCTTGAAATACCACCATTATCTGCTCAGTGTATTATTTTTCCTTTTGGAGATAAATATATATAATTATAATGGAACCATACTTTCTTTTTCACTTAGTAACATATTTTGGAAAACTTTCAATATCCCTCTATGTAGATCTTTATCTCTACTTCACTATTTTTAATATTTTGTAATTATTAAAATCTTTCTCAAAGTAATACATAGCCTATTTAAAAATAATACCAATCAATTTATATTTCTTCTTCTCCATCAATTCCCACTTTCAAAACCTGCTCAGGCACAATTTATTTTAACTCCTTTAGCCCTTTATTTTGGTAATTACCTTCATGTTTCTAAAGAATATGTTTTTTCTTCTATTTGTTGATTCATCAATATTAAACATATTCTATTGACTTTGTGCTATGGTAGATAATGACTTATCTCTCTTACACATACCTCTTTAAGTCTCCCAAAATAGTTATATCACCACATTTTGAAATCAGTGTTTACAATCTTTTGACTACATATTTTGCCCACAAGGAAAGTACCACAGTAAGATTATGTTCTCTTTTGTATACAACTTTGATTTTCCCAGAGATTTTTCACTCACATTTTTTTCCGTGAAACTATTATCAAAATTTTCAAACAGTTCTATCAGACCTAACAGATACCTGTCACTAGTTTTTATACAAATGTTTCATTATATCTGATGCTTTTTTCTTTCACTCACTTGTTTATTGACATGCCACAAAGAGTTAAGCTATTCAAGTTTATTTTTCACACCTTGCCTTCTAGCAATATTTTGAAACATGCCCACCTGGAGGCCACCAGCCTTTGGACAGGCACAAAGAGGCCCAGCCCTGCCTTTGGCCACATTCCCTGAAGGCAGGTGAGGAGGCCAGGCTTCCTAAAGGGTCCAGTAGGCTCTGAACTGTTGGGACTGTTCTGTTAGTATTGGTAGAATGTGCGTATACTAAGAAGTGAAATAAAAACAGTTATTAGTTTTGTGTGGCATTTCCACTTTTCTGGTAAGAACGAAATTGGGTCATTGCGGTGATTCCAATACAAGTTAAATGCTTTTACATTTGAGTTTAAAATTGGCATTGCACAATCCAAAGATGAACAGAAAAATTCATGCTAACAACCTAAAATTTTAATTTTTCTGTATTTAGAACAATGTTAAAGAGCAAATAAACACCATGACAAGTCGAGCAAGAGACCCAATGAGAAGGAAAAAACTGTATTTAGTGGCCCTTTTCGAACAAGGGGCTTCACATTTTTAATTTGCAGCCTGCCCAGATCTTTCTTTTGACTCAATCAACAGGAATGGTTTAGGTTACCTATGTCTATCAAGATGCTGAGGTGATGAGGTAGAAAGTTTAGATTAGAATCTTTGCCTTGGACAAGTTTATAATAAGACTAGAGAAGCTAAATTTACACACAGACATAGATAAATCCAGCACCATATAAAAATTGTCTGAGAATAACAGAAGAGAGAGAAAAATATTGCTGAAAAATACTACTTGCTTGAAAAAAAAAAAACACACCATAAAAGAAAAACAGAAGATGGCCCATCTGGGAGGGGAGGAAGGCGTGTGCTCTAACCCTACTGTTTCCATAGTTCCTGAACCTGAAATAGGAACACATCACCAAGCAAAAGGACAGAGCATTTGAATGTGTGATCATCTGAATATTGAGACTTCATTTTCTAGAGCTCCTTTCTGTTCCCACTCCACATTTTAGATTGAAATCTACTACTTTCTACTTCAAACACCTGCTTAGACTTCTTGAAGTCCACAGGGCTGTGCCTAACTTCTCAGAAGTCTTGCGTCTGTTTGGCACCTGAGTGGTTGCTGTAATTAGGAACATGCACTGTGGGCTGAGCAGCCAGAACTCCCTTTGCCTAGGAGGGAGAGGGACAGCTATTTGCCAAGATGAAATAAACCAGAACCTGTAGACTTAACATTAAATATGCTTTGGCCCCCATTAGCCTTGGGAGCACCAATTAAGCCATTTTTTGATTGCTTACAATTCGAATACGAAGGTCACAGTCCCAGGTTGGTGAGGATGGTGAGACTGGAAGTTCACTCCCTCGATAAGTAGGTACATTTGAGGAGGCTGACACCCAGGGAACACACCCCCCCCCCCGCCCCACCGCCCCAGGACCCCCCGCCACCACCAAAAAAAAAAGCTGTGTTTCTGCTCTGCATGCAGTGGCTTTGGCTTTCAGGGCAGAGCAATGGGATTTTGCCAGCACACTCTCCCAGAAAGTTTGTCCCTTTAGCCCTCACTATCAGGTCCAAGGCAATATTTCCATGAGAGACAGGTAGAGTAGGTGCAAAATATAATGGAAGGAAATACGATAGTATTTAAAGCGTGTTTATGAAATCAGTTACCTCAGTTGTGAAACATGCGTACACCTCCTAACAGTTCTTTTTTCTCCCATGTTGTATTACAGGGGGAGGGGCTGGAGAAGGTGAGTCAAGGAAAACCCACAATGCCATTTTTGTGGAGAGAGTGATCTTTACTGCTTCCACAACACTTTAGTAATTACTTTAGAAACTGCTTTAATTTATTACTTTTTTAAAGTAGCATTTTGGATAATGATGGTAACTATTATTAGTTACTGTTATTACTAACAAATTAGCCCTCCCGACCTAATGGCGTGAGGACTGAGGATATTCATGCTGCAGTGTCCTGGGTTCCACTAGAAAAAAAGGAAATGAGATTTTGCCTGTAGCAAAAAGGAAGTAAGGCCAGGGAACAAGCAACCAATTCCTCTGAAAATCTTTAAATTACAATAGTAAGAAACATTCAAGTAATAAGTTTAAAGATGACAAGAAAGTACATGCACACACACAAGCCTAAGATACCCATCTCACTTCTCAGAAATAGGTACCATTATTATTTTCCCTAACTTTTATTATGAAAAATTTAAATATTTCAAAAGTTTAAAATAATATTACAATGAGTACATATAGCCACCACATGGATTCAACAATTAACATTTTACCATATTTTTCATGCTGTTTGACAATGATTATTTTAGTTTCTGCTCTAGCCTTTTTCTCTACACGTAAAGTCCCTCCTTTATTCCCAAAATTGAGTTCATAGAGCCTACTGTGTTTTTTGCTTTTTACTCATAGCATCTTAACACATAACATAAAAAATTTACCACTTGACCATTTTTAAGTATACAGTTCAGTAGTGTTATGTACACTCACGGTCTAGGGCAACAACCATCACTATCCATCTCCAGAATGCATTTTGTTTTGCAAAACTGAAACTCCTGGTTGAATTTATTCCTAAGTATCTTATTCTTTTTGATACTTTGTAAATAGAATTGTTTTCTTAATTTCATTTTTGGATTGCTGTTAGTATACAGAAATGAAACTGATTTTTGTGTGCTCACTTTGTATCTTGCAACTTTGCTGAATTTATTTGTTCTAACAGTTTTTTTTCCTAGAATCTTTAGGATTTTCTACATATAAGATCATGTTGTCTGAGAACAGAAATGATCTTACTTCTTCCTATGTTATTCGGGTGTCATTTATTTCTTTTTTATTGCCTAATTGCTCTAGCTGGGACTCCAAGTCCTACGTTAAATAGAAGAGGCCAAAGTGAGTGTCCTTGTCTTGTTATTGATCTTAGAGGAAAAGCTTTTAGCTTTTCACCATTGAATACAATGTTAGCTATGGGCTTTTCATAAATGACCTTTATTACGTTCAAGAGGTTGAGCCTACTGTTTTTTAATCCACTTTTTCAACTCAATGTGATGTCTAGATTTCTCTATGTCATTTTTGAACTAAAATATGATCTTAAAGAATATATTTAAGAAGTTTTTATTACACAAAATGAAGCTTTCTGATTGCAGAAAAACCTAAAAAATACTGCTATGAAAAGGTTAAAAGAATTGCTTGTAACTTATCTCTATGGAGATCACTATGTCTATTTTGATAACCATTTCTTCTTATTTATTTGCTTACTTACTTTTTTATTTTTAAATTAAACTATTTTTACTGCAATATATACAAAAATGAACAAGATTGTAAAGTGTGCGGCTCCATGCATTTGTATAAAGTGAAAATGGCAATAAAATTTCCCCCAGATTATAAATACAGTACAACCAATACCACAGAAGTACCTTCTCATACCTTTCCTGTTCACCATCCCACCAAATATAACAAGTAGTCTGATTTCTCTGGCCACAGATTATTATGTCTGGGTTTAACTTTTATATAAGTAGAATCTCTGGTGTCTAGCTTCTTTTGCTCAACCTTCTATTTGTAAGGTTCACCCATTTTGTGCTTATGGAAGTTTATTTTTATTTCTATAAAGTATTCCATTATAGGAATACTCTGTAATTTATTTGAATTATAAATAAATAACAAATTATTAAAAATAAATTTATACTATGTATGTATATCTATTCTTTGTAGACATTTGAGTTGTTTCCTATCAAAAATAGGATGACTATAATTCTTTTTTATACATGACTTTGCACATGCACATAAGTAAGCATTTTTATTAAATTTATAGTTAGAATACTCAGCTTTAGTAGATATTACCACAGTTTTCCAAAATGATTGATCAAATTATACTGCCTGCAGCAGTGTTTGAGCATCTAGTTGCTCTGTGTCCTTGCTGAAACATAGTATTATTATTTTTTGTTGTTGTTTTAAACTATTTTGAAGAGTATATAGTAGTATTTCTTTATGGTTTTTATTTGCATTTTACCTTTTCATATGTTTATTGGTCATTTGGATATCCTCTTTTGTGAAGCACCTATTAGAATTTCTTGCCTCCTCTTTTTTTAAAATAAATGATCCCTTTTATTGTAAGTAATGTGCCATACTGGTCTAGCTTTACACTGCAGGCCCTCAGTCAAGATATAGTCAAATAATTGTGGCGGATGTTCTTTTGTACAATCCATAGTTCAGATGCAGACGCAGAGCTGAGGTGGGCGGGAAGGGCAGGATGGTGGTGAAGTAAAGACTGTCCTCAGCCCTGACCTCCGTTGGTTTGGCCAAGGCCAACATATCCCATTGAATGATGAGCAAATGGCCCATGGCCCTTACCACAGCAAGCCTGGGGTTGCTAGGAGACTTGCTTATTTCTTAAAATATTAGGTTGTCTTTCTCCTCTGTAGTCATAGTTGGGTTTTTAAAATGTGTTGTGGTTATGAGTCATTCGTGTATATTTGTTTGAATATATTCTCCCCTTCTATGACTTGCCTTTTCAGTTTCCTCAATGGTGTCTTTTGATGAACAGAAGTTAATTATAATACAGTCTAAATTACCTTTCCTTTATAGTTCTTGTTTAAGAAATATTTTCCTGTTCCAAGATCAGAAGGCCATTTTCCTATGCTATCTTCCAAATGCTCTATTGTTTTCCCTGTCATTTAAGACTTTAATCCATCTGAAATTGATTGATGTGTATGGCATGAATAGGAGGTCAAGATTCACTTTTTTCTCTGTATGTTTATCCTATTGGCCCAGCTACTCTTTCCCCACAGTTCTGCAGTACTACCTCTATCTAAGTCAAAGATACACACACACACACACACACACACACACACATATTGATATAAGTATATTCTCCCAAGCTATGACTTATATATATATATATTCAAAAAAATATATAATATATGTATATACATTATATATAATATATATGTATATATAGTTTATATATATATATATATATAAATGTATAGTTATTTCTGGACTCTCTATTCTCTTTCATGGGTCTATTTGTTTGTCCTGTGCCATGCTACAATAACTTTTTACTCTAGATTATAACTGTTAGTCTTTCATCTTTATTCCTCAGGGAGAAAAGCAGTAGAAAATGTCAAGCTCACCTCAGTGCATCTGCTTTTTCCCTAGGGTCTTGGCCCTGACTACATTGGTTTTTCTTTTGATGCCTTCAAATGGCTGTTTTCTTTAAAAATTTTTATTTAGCTTTTATAGTTTTTCTCAGTACAAGAGTTGGTCTGATTCAAGCTGCTCAGTCATAGATGGAAGCAAAAGTTCAACCATTTATTCCTTTAAAAATTTTTTATTGTGGTAAGATACGAATAACATAAAAAATTACCATGTTAACCATTTCAAGTTGTATAATTCGGTGGCATGAAATACATCCACAATGTTGTATAACTATCCACTATCTAGTTCCAGACCTTTTCATCACCCCAAAGTGGAATCGCCCATCCCCCTAAGCAGTCATTCCTTATTCCCACCTTCCCATAGCCCAGCCATTCTTTCTTATTTTTAATAACCAACATTAGTAAAGTGTTTCAAGCTTCTAAAGTACCTTACAGACACACTTTGTAATTTTCACAGGAGCTGTTGGTTGGTTCTGGTTATACCATGCAACAGATGAGGACAATGGGACCTAGAGAAATCCTGATGGATGTCACTTACCTGAGGTCCTGAACCGGCTGCTGTCACAAACCTTGCAACCTCAATCATTTCTTGGCAGAGAGAACCATTTCCTGTAAGATTTAAAGAGGATGGCTCTAGAAGTACAGAAAGGTTTATGAATAATAATAATAAAAATATTGGAGCTCATTTATGATTGCCTTTAAGAAGCTGCTAAATGTATTAAACATAACTCCAAAAACAGATTGAATATTAAGTTTTCTAACTGCATTAACTCCTTTGGATCTATAAACTTCCTTTGAGATGTAATATTGAGGCCTCTTGCGTTCAAATGATTTCCTGATTTGAAAGCATCCAGTTCATTGTTGGAACATTATTCAGGACTAAGATACCTCCCAGAAGTCACTGACATGACCTCATATACACGGTTTTAAATTCCTGTCTTCCCCTAGATTCGTGCTCCCAAGACACATGTTTTACAAATGCAAAATCAATAAATACCTAACAGAGAATGCAGCACACTGTGGAATTAGGAAATATAAAACTTCATACTTGATGGGAACTGAGAAAACTTGAAGTACTGTGCTGGCCTGGAGTGCAAGGAAGGTGGGGACAAAATTTGTGGAAAAGATGACCTTTGAAATTCAAGGCATCCTTTCCGTTACCCACCTGCAGATCCCCAAATTCTGTGGGGGATGCATAATCTCAGTGACATACCTGTGTAGTAGAAAGTCCTGTGACCCCAGGTTTCACATTATAGACCTGTTCTCTGAATAAACCAGTCAGTGGTGAGCCGAGGTAAGGGAGTGAGCCTCTGCTTTGCCACCTTCCTGACATGGCTTCACAGAACCTGGGAGCAGAGTTGTCAAAAGACAAAGCTTAGGTCACAGGTCAGTCCTTGTTAGGACCACAAGGCACGTGGTTTACATTAGGCCTTATATTACTGGCTCAGTGTCATTTCTGTGTCACCCTGACTTTCAGGAGGCTAAAATGTCCTTTCCTAAGAACAGTCAAGGGTCACTGGCTCTGGAGGAGTAAATACATAATGAAGGGGACACATAGGGACTCAGAACAGGCCTAGGGATGTGCTCGAGTGTGACCTACTGTTATAAAGGCACCTGTGCACCAGGAATCTGGCCAGGAGTGTTATCAATTCACCTGTCACCATGATGCATGAGTGACATACAATAAGCCTCACACATGTAGTGTTCCCCATCCCTGTCTCGAAAAACAGCTGAAAAAACTGACTCCTGAAACACATAGGAAATAATTTTGAGTGGGCTGCTTGTGGCAAAATTGAGAACTAGTAGTATTAATGATGACAAATAATGAACAACAGTAGTATTGGTTACTTTGTATTTACCAAAAAATATTCACATCTCGTTTGATCCCCTCTGCTGTACTGTGAGGTGGGTAGGTATCACCCCAGTTTTACTAGTGTGAAGATGAGGCATAGGGAGGTTCTTGGACCCTCCCTGACTTTACAAGGTGTGTTGGAGGCTTAGCTGAGATACGAGACCGAGTCTCTGAGGGAGCCCGGTTTTTCCTGGTGTCATGCTGAAATGTGTCCTTGGTTCCCCCAATCTCTCTTCACCCATGTGCCTCCTTCTTGTTAACCTTAGCTCTATTGATGTTTCCTAAAATGCTAATTAATAATTAATATCTTACACAAAGTTACACCAAATGCTGGAAAATTCCATGTGGTTGAAAAAGAGTCACCGTATCTCCTTTTCCTCAAGGGAAAGTGAATAATTGACCATTTGGCCTACCTCTTTGAAGCCCTGATCTCTATCACGGAACAGAATGCGTGGCTGCCAAGGGTCCTTCTCAGATGTCAGAAGCTTCAATAGAGTGGAAAAGGATGTTCTTTGTTCTGGGACCATCTCCAGCACCTAGGACACTCCCTGGCTGTATGGGACAGAGTGACCATCTAAACGACCATAATGTTACCTGCCCACTGCTCTGTGCCACACTGACTGCAGCAGGGAGGATTTCTTACCCAGGACATGAAGTCTGTGGCAGTGGCCTACGTAAGAGCCAGTAGAGACTAACCAAACCAACCTAGTGCCAAGAGGCTGAAACTGGGCACTAGCAACCGGGCGTACTGGGGAGTCAGGGAACAAAGAGAGGAAGAAGGGGAGATGGTGACAAATAATTATTTAGTAGCAGAGCCCCAGAAGTAGACACCAAGGCAGCTGAGTCACCAAAATGGTGAAGCCCCAGGGACTGTAGAGCTGTCCGGACAATTGGAACCATTGTAGTCCCTGATCGAGGTGCCCATCTCTTCTATGTCCCAAGACTGCTGGGCATCCTTTTACCAAAGCTTCCTGCACCACTGGTGCTCAGGAGAGGTTCGATAGTTGTGTGCTGAGTTGCAGGGGCTCTTCCAGTGGCTGCTTTGCATCCAGCGTTTCTCTCTTCTGATGGCCAAGCTGCAGCAGAACTCCCAGCTCTGTCACAGCAGGACTGGGCAGGATTGCAGCGCTGGCCCGGGGCTGTGTGCTTTAAGTGAGAACCTGCAGTCAGGTCATGTTTCCCTCCATTGCTCTCCAAGCAGGAGTGGGAGACCCTGAGGCCAACACCCAAGCAGTCAAGATGGTCTATGTGTAACATGGGGCTCTGCCAGAGTAACTAGCTGCTGGTCAGAAATATAGAATAGAGGTTGTTCATAACTGAGTCTACACAAAAGACAGTGCAGCTCAAACTGATCTTAGTGAGAAATACTGCTATACCATCCACCCACATTCAGGAAGCGCCCACAATGTGCCAGACACTGGGTTATGCCTGTTGCAGTCACTTTCTCACTTACAACAACCATATGAATGGAGCTCCTGCTGTCCCGGCTTTAAGGACAAGGGAAAGGGGCTCCAGAGGCTAATTAACTTGCCCACATTACTAAATGGTGACACAACAGCCAAACCTTGATCTGTCTGATCTGTCAGTTTTTAACGTTAATATAGACTTATTTTTCTGTATCATGGTATATAAATCCATTCCATCCTTTTCAGTGATTTATGTATTACATTAGAAGGATATACCATAATTATTTAAGGAAAGCCCTGCTCATATGAATGTAGCTTATTTCAGGTTCTCAATATCACAAACACTGCTTTAATGGATACCTTTGTATATGCATCTTTGCACATGTGTAAGGTTTTATTCCTCAAACCAAAAAGCTAGGTCAAAAGTGATCTGCATTTAAATCTTTTTTGATTTTTTAATTTGAGGTGAAATTCACATAATGAAATTAAACATTTAAAAGTATATACAATTCAGTGCCATTTGGCACATTCACAGTGATGTGTAGTCACCACTTCAAAATCTTTTCATCATCCGAAAGTAGAATTATATATCTGTTAAGCTGTTAACCCCCTTTCTCTTCTCCTTCCAGTCCTGGGCAGTCACCAATATTTTCTGTTTCTATGAATCTATCTATTCAGGAAATTTCATATAAATATAATCACACTACATGTGACCTTGTGTCTGGCTTCTTTTGCTTAGCATAATGTTTTTGAGGTTCATCAACACTTTAGCATGTACCACACATACTTCATTCATTTTTATGGCTAAATAATTTTCCATCATATGTATATACCACAATTTGTTTATCCAGTCATCTATTGACGGACACAAGGTTATTTTCATCTTTTGAGTGCTGTGAATAGTACTGTTGTGAATATTTGTGTACAAGTATTTGAGTACCTATTTTCAATTCTTTTGAGTATGTACTTAAGAGTTGAATTCCTGAGTCATTGTGATTAAAATTTTGATAGAATTTGGCAAAATGCTCTTGAAGAATTGTACTATTGTTTGCTCCTGCCAAAAGTAAAGAAGAATGCAAGTTTTCTACAATGTTGCCGACATTGGGTATCATCAAAATGTTTAATGTTTGCCAATATGATTGGGGATAAATAAAACATTATTACAGTGTATAATTTCATTTTGTTAATTAAGGTTAGGTTGGGCATCCAATATTCATTCTCCTACTTAATAGAATCCTGAATTTTTTTTTTTTTTGAAAGATAGTGTGTCTCGTCCCAGGTAATCAATCATGATTAGTCAAAGCTGGTAGTTCTCAGCTGGTGCTGCCAACTGAGAGTTTAAGGTTACCATGATGGTGGAGAAATGGATGCTGTCATTTAGCATTCATAGGTCAGGAATGACAGATGTCCCATGATTCATGGAACAATCCTCTCAACAAAGAGTTTTCTATTCCCAAATGCAAATAGTGCTGTGTTGAGAAACAGAAAGCCAATCACCACCACTGAAGTACTGACGTGTTGTTAGGAAGGTAATTCATCCCTGAGGATGATGAGAGTCACATTTGGAACCCTCTCAGATTCCCCCTATATCTGTTTTTTTGGCTGGTTCTGATTTGTATCCTTTTGCAGTAATAAAACTGCAATTATAAATGCAGTGCTTTCAGTGACTTCTATTAGTTTTTCTAGTGAATTATTAAACCCAAGGGTAGTCAAGGGAGCTCCCAAATCTGTAGCCAACTGGTCAGAAATGAGAATGGCCCTGGGGACTCTAAATTTGAGTCCCCGGGTGTCTGAATTGGTGTCTGAAGTAAAGGCAGATTGTGGAAGACTATGCCCTTAACTTTGAGTTTGGTTAGTCTCAGAGCTGTTACTGGAGTTTTATTATGTAAATGTGATTGATTGAATCATTGTCCACAGGCTGAAGTCAATCTCTGGCTCCATTCTCTCCCCACAGGGCAGGCTGATGTCACATGGCTCAAAGCTCCACCCCTCTGTCATATAGTTTGTCTTCCTAGCATGGCCAGCCCCCAACCTGAGTCACCCTGTTAGCTAAATTGTCAGTTATGATCTGACGGGCCCACCAGGAATAACAGAGATGCCCCTGCTTGGGAAATTCCAAGAGATTAGGGGTCCCCTGCCAGGAACTGGGACCAAAGACCAACTGAATTCTTTATTACATACCAATTCTAAATTTCTCAGCCTCCCTTGCAGCTGGAAGTGGCCATGGGACACACTCCTAGCCAGTAAGACCTGAATGGAAGTTTGCTGGGTGTTATGAGAAAGCTCTTGCTGTCTTTTGTTTCTCCTTGACCCAACTCCTCTTCTTTGTCTTAAACTTGGTTGCAATATTTGTAGCTGTGTTATATCTTGTGACAACTAAACTGAAGGAACAAATACATAAACACAGAGAAAGAGGGTTTTGTTTCCTCAGAGTGTTTTTTTAATGCTGAACAAATGCCAGTAAGGGTTCCTTCCTGCTTGCTGCAGATTTTTTGTTATGTGAAAATGTAAACCCCAGCCGTTGTCATTTGGGCTCTCTTACCTGCATCATGAGCTCTCCTGACACAGCATCCTGCCATGTGTCTATTGACTGCTATTTTTTTTTCCCCAAGAACCATTTGTTCATATTTCTAGCCTATGTCTAATTGGGCCATTTCTTTTTTTCTTATTGATTTGTTAGAGAGTTCTACATATTAGAGAAATTGTCCCTTTGTTTGAAATCTGTCACATGATTTTTTAAAAAATATATTATTTGTCTTTTAACTTTTTTCCAGTGGTTCTATCTTATAATTTCTTTTCTATATTAATGTGGTTATATTTTGTTTTGGCTTCCTTTTTGGCTTTTATTTTCTGTCATTCTTAGGAATGTCTTATTTATTTCACAAGAGTGAAAATATTAATCTGTGAGGTTGAAAATATTATTTTTTAACTTAACTTGTTAAAATTTAAACTTGTTTTGTTATAAGACCAAAGTTAGAAATGGTAGCAGATAGCATTAAGAACTTACCAGGTCTGTTCCCCTATTTTACAAGTATTATGTCATTTAATCTTCAGACTAGAAAACAGATACTATTATTATCTTCATTTCAGAGATGTGGAACTAAAATTTACAGGGTTTAAGTACCTTACCAAGGTCATGCACCTACTGAGGAAACAGTCAAAGTTTATACATAAGCAGTCTGAGTAGAGTCTGTACCTTTCATTGACCATTTTACCACAACAATGCAATTATAGTCATCCCCATTCATGTCCCACTTACATTTCTTCCACTTGATTTCTCAATTATAAGCACTGTATAATGTTTCTTCCTTTAGCAAATGGCTTGTTAGATATGTTTTGATTCCACCAACCTCTGCATTTGATTTTTGTTTTATCACCAAACTTACTTAAGGACTTGGGACCTAGACTGATATACAATGGACCTGCATGAGTGTAGAGGTTTCTCTTGCTGCTTCTGGTTTGGGCTGTCTGTTGTAGCAGACATATATTAAGAGTGCCCTTAAGCAGAATTTGTTTTAATCATCATAGATCTAAATATATATAACATGCAGACATGGAAAGAATTGTCTTAAAGAAAAAAAGTTTGCTATGCTCACAGATCCCTAGAAACAGAATGCACACATGCCATGCAGGGCTACATGGGAAGCACTGGGGTTGGCCAGGAGGCAGAGGGGGAGATGGGGAAATGTGGGCAAGAGTCTTTATTGTGATCTCTGTGGGAAGGAACAGACCAGGCAGGGCAAACAGGTTCAAGGCTGGCTAGTTCAAATAATCTCAGTAGGCTCTGGGGCATAGAGGCTGTCCCTAGTTGTCTGGTACCTGGACCTGGGGTGATCAAGGCAGAGAGAGAGTGGCCTGAGTGTGGGATCCCACAGAGGAGTTGGTTGGAAGTATGGATTCTTAGTTCGCATATGCAAGGCACACTATCTAATGAATTGTTTGCTATCTCTAGGAATTAGTTAACCCTGGGAGGGGCAGTCCTTCTGGGGTCGGTAAGGCCCCAAGAATTCAAAGCGTCAAAAATACAGACTAAAACGATCTGATTAATATGAGACAATTGTTGCTTCGTTTGTTGACACTTTTCTTTTTGGCGGGGATGTCTTCCATTCTCTGTCTTATAATGGGTGTAGCAGATTCCATCTTCTTACATAATTGTCTCCATTGTTTTAGCGATTGGCTAAGGCAAGGGTCTCTAACCCCTGGGCCACAGATCAGTACCAGTTCATGGCCTGTTAGGAACCAGGCCTCACAGCAGGAGTTGAGCGGAGAACTAGCAAGAAACTTCATCTGTATTTGCAGCCGCTCCCCAGCGCTAGCATCACTGCCTTGGCTCCACCTCAGATCATTAGGCATTAGATCCTCATAGGCACACTGGTCCCTGGTGCCAAAAATGTTGGGGAATGCCAGGCTAAGGGATGAGTGACTGACCGTATGTGGCCAAGGTCCATTTCCAGGATTTTCAAAATAGAACCAGGGAGCCACTCGCAAGGGAGCTGTAGGAGAACATGGCATCACAATGTAGATAGAAGTAGAGAGGAGAAAGAGAGAGAAAAACCTAGGGCACTCAAACCCCAAATCTAGTCATCTCTATATCTAAGTGAACTCTAGCTCTGTACTTGATTACAAGAGTTAATAATTTGCTCCTTTGCCCAAATTAGTTTAAGCTGGGTTTTCTTCATTTGCATTTTGTCTTTATGGAACAGAAAATGTGTGCTTTAATTTAGTCTTGGAAAGTTCCATGCTTTCTTTTCAAGGGGTGTTTAAACACCTAAGCAGCTCCTCTCATAAAAGGTGAGATTTCAGTGATTTAATAATTAATGAATTAAATTTCCTCTGAGGTGCTCAGATAAAAATTAAGAGTGAATTTTCAAAGCAAAATAAAAATGAGTAGATTCAGATGAATTTAATCATCTCTGTTTTAAGAGGTTGAATTTGAACTTAGCAGTGGGGGTGAATCAAGCACTGACGCACTTGACAAGACTAGTGTGAAAGGAGCACAGTTTACTAGGGTCCTTGGCAATCAAAGTAGATTTTAAGAAAGAGACATTAGGCAAATCATTCTCCAGCAAATATTATTTCCTATATACCCCTCAGACAAAGGATTATTAATGTGCGGTAACTTCTACTGGCTGCTGTTGCTGCTGCTTGGAAACGAGATGTGAGCAGGTACTGTAATTGGAATTCTAGGAATCTTAATGCACTCACATAGAAAGACAACCCGGCTCCACTATCAAAGAGACTGTCGGAGGCTACCATTTAACATTCTAATGCTGTTGGCTTGTCCTTGCCAATACTGGCTAGCCCATCTGAGTGTGGCTCATTTTTTCTCACTTGCTTATGCTTATCTGGTTTTTAATCTTGTTTACTTAACTTTTGACTCTTTTACATGCAACTTGAAATGTTCAAGATTTAAAATATACATGTACATCATCCACAAAGGGAATTAAATACCAAATAAAAAGGCAGAAATTGCCCAATCTCAGTCTCCTTTGCAAAGAAGAGAACCTGGAATGATTTCACACTAATCCTAAACTGGTGGGTGGTTTGATTGCTCGTGGGGACAGAAACTCGGTGCAAACCACAGTTACACTCACTCATGTGTTCTTAGCGCCGTCTTTGTTTGGTCAGGTTAACTAGTGGGTATTTTTACTTCTGTATTCACTAATAACAATTGACTTTAAAGCGGAAAGTTAAAAATCCTTCTCCAAATATTTCTGGGTTGAAAAAATATTACTGTCACCATCAAACCAAGTCTGGCTTTTTTCCTTTTTTTGAATGCCTGACCTCTTCCTGACTAGTTCTAACACCTGACTAGTTCGTCCTTGGAATACAGGTCTGGTATTGTTCCTACTGCCCTTTCAACCTGCTTCCTGGAACCCTCAGGGCAAAAAGACAAATATTTAGATACTCGCCAAACGAATAAAGATCTTTGATTTCCACGTGTAGCCAATTAACGAACAAAACTGACACTCGGCAGCAGTAGCCCTTGTCATTAATTATTCATTCAGCTACATGTTCAATAAACATTTATAAAGTGCTAATTATGTGTGAATAAGGCATTGTCTTTGCCCTCTTTACACTCTTGTCTGTGTCCTCCTAAAACTCATGTTCTAATTATGGAGAATAGATTGTGAATAAATAGCTGGGTGACAGAATGGTAAGTTTTATCCTTGCCATCTGCTGCTTATTTGAGGTTGTTGAGAACACCTTTCTCAGGAGGAGTGGACCTCAGGGTGCAACCCCCACATGTCAAGTACTAAACAATTCACACTTGCCAGCTTATTGAGTCTTTCAACAGACTTCTAAGACAATGAGTACTGTCCACATCCTCATTCCCTCATCAGGAAACTAAGGCTAATATGGACTCAGTGAATTGTACAAGGTTACACAAAATGAGGATTAGAACCCAGACAGTCTGACCCCCAGTCTGCTCACCTTGTGATAGTGTCTCCTCCTTCTAGTGAAACAAACAACAAAACTCTCTCTTGGTTTGGCAACTGTGAAATCACCCTCTTCCTAATTCCTACAATTTCTACTCCCAGGCCTGAAGGAGTGGTTGGTGTCCCTTGGGGACTTGTTGGTCCTGATCTCATTCTATGCATTCTACTGGGTGAGTGAATAGCACAGGCAAGGGGTATGTGCATACAGTGAATAGATGGGTTTTCTCATTTAATCGTTTTAAATTTGCAGAGCGTGTAAAGGGCATCATTGTATATTATAGAATTTAACACCAGACAGCTGAACTGAATACACTGAGTGTCTTTTGGCCCCTCTTCCTGTCATCTCCCCCTGTGTGTGAAACCTTGATTGGCCCCAGAGTCCCCTCACATTCAAGAACTTAACTCCAACCTCAGAAGTTTCCTCCTTCACTTATCATGCCAATACTGATGATGTGTTCACTTAGAGATGGCGATTCTTCCATAAGAAACCATCCTTTTTCCTAGCTTAAATCAGTAGCTATCATTGTTGAAAGACTTTTAGTAGCTGTGAGATTTCGGAGAACTTTGTTCAGGGCTCAGGTGGGAGTTCCTGCCCTTCTTCCTGCCCAGGTGGTTTGAGGGTAAGAGTCAGGTTACATGTAAAGGCTGGAGCAGGTAGAAGTAGCCCCGGGATGGAAAGAAGCAGGGCTGCTGGGGGCCAATTGGTGGGGGAGTTTGTACCAGGCCAGCAAGATAGACCACAGGAATCAACATCCCAGTTTCCCCAAGGCCACTGCTTTGCTCCCTGCATCCTCCACTCTCCTTTTTCTGTGCATTTTTATGGTGGGTTGCAGGGTAGAGGCAGCATAGCTGGTGGGAAGATTGGGATGGGAGAGAAAGAAGAGTCAGCATTATGTGCAGGAGGCAGGGCTTCTGTAGTAGGGCTGCAGATAGAATACAGGAGGCCCAGTTTAATCTGAATTTCAGATAAACAGCAAAAACATGTTTGGTATAAGTATGTCTCAAGTGCTGTCTGTGTTCTTATTTGCTAAGTCTGGCAACTCTGTTTTGTCACTCTAAGTTTTTTTCACCTCTCCCCTTCTCACAGCTTTCAGGTTGTGACACCCCCCCCCCCCCGACATCCCTGCCAGAAGTTTGGGGGACCTGCAGTCAGCCTGGCTCAGCACAAGGCGTTCTCAACACACCATACCAGCACAGCCCAAATCCCTGGGAGTGATTTAAGCACTGCTTTGCTAGCATGGAATTGTGAGATTCCTGAGGGCCCCTGCATGGGAGAGTTGTTTAAATCAGTGCTTCTTAAATTTTAATTGTATGTGAGTAGTCTGGGGGACCTTGTTAAAATGCCAATTCTGAGTCATTAGGTCTGGGGTGTGTGTGGGGGGTGGTGCTGAGATTCTAACAAGCTCCCAGGGGATGCGCAATGCAGCTGCTTAAAAACCAAGATACAGTTTAGACTTGAAACAAGACAGTGAGTCTTAGCAAAGTTTCAAATTATATATGGTTCCTGTTATGGGCTGAATTGCGTCCCTCCAAATTCACATATCCAATAGACTTCAGAGACTACACAGAGGAAAGACCATGTGAAGACTCAGGGAGAAGACTGCCATCTAGCAGCCAAGGAGACAGGCCTCAGGAGAAACCAACCCTGCAGACACCTTGATCTTGGACTTTCAGCCTCCAGACTTAGAGGAAATAAAGGTTTGCTGTTTATGGTACTTTGTTATGGCAGCCATAGCAGACTAATACAAGTTCCTTAGTGGAAGCAGTAGGGAGGGGTCACCCAATGGGACCCACAGCACCTTGAAAATACAAGAAGAAATGACCAGTCATGGAGTCAGCAACATGTAATTAAGAGCCAAGCAGAGCAGCCATTCTCAGAAAGGTTTAACTTGGATCCCAGAATTTAAATAGTGGAAGAGAAATATGATTTTTACCATTCTTTGGGCTGTCTCCTAGCTCTTGTGATCTTCACAACCTTCTAGTTGAAAAACTGATCAGGTGTTTTAATCCACATAATTCAGATGAATAATCTGAGTCACATGTGAGCCTATTGTCTTTAAAGGCCACACATTATGGTAAAGGAGAAGAGAGGAGAAGAAAGAAGAGGTAGAAGAAATAAATTTCCCTCTAACTTAATTTCTACCTTCCAAAAAATGAATCTTTATCAGTTCAGGGTAAATTCAAACAGATCCATGTTCTCAGTCATCCAGGGTTTGCTCCTTCCCTTCTCACTGGGGCTGGGTAACATTTTGGGGACTTTACAGATCATTGAGGCCTCTGTCCATGATGGCAACCACAGATCTCCGTATACCCAGCCAGCTCAACCATGGGCATGCTCTCCTGTTGGGATCTCTGGGACACTCATGCTTTATACCTGGGGGTTCAGTCATGAGCCTTCACAGGACACTCTACTTCCCCTTACCCCGACTTTGAGGATCCAGGTCCCCAGCTCTTTCTCAGTTACTTGAGAGATATTTGCTAGAGGGTGACCTTCTTTTTCTCTGGGACCACAAGACTCTCTGGGCTCTCTTGAGTGCTCCTGCATAGGCTATGCTACCATTTCTGTTCTGACTACACCAGGCTGATTGGAGGACCTCTGCTAGGTCTGCAGCCTCCCCAGACAGGGGGATATAATATCTGCTCTGAGTACCTAGTGTATTTGGGGATTTTCTAATCCCTCTTCCTCGAAGCTAGGCACAGAGGGGCAGAGAGCAAACCCCTATACTGACCAGCACTGTTGACTAGCTCTAAATCCCCCACCCTCCTACCTCACTCCTGCCCAGAGTCTTCCTGCTTCCAATCCTCACCCATCCAGCCAGGGTGTTTTGTACCCACTTGGGGTGGGGATGAGGTAAGATGCGGGCATCTGTCTCCACATCTAATCTTCCCAAGTCATTTACAGCATTAAATTCATGCCCTTGGCTCTCTGGATGTGGCCTTTGAAAAGAAAGAAGCTCAGGCCCTAGCAACTTAAAAAGCACCCCCACCAAAAAAACAAAAAACATTAGAGATTTTAAAAGCCTCTCTTGAAATTCGAACGATGAGTATTGACTCCATTTTTGCTCTGGCATTCCTGTTCTAACAACTCTACTACAAGAGCAGTGGGTAAAGGAGAGTTTCAGAGCTGCCTGAAGGAGGAGGTAAAGGCCAAGGGTGGGAATAACTCTTGGTGGAAACACAACTTTTAAAACTACTAAATATTATCCCAGTTCACATTGACTGGCTCTTCAAATCCTGTGATTCCAGGGCCTCTCTCCAGCAGCATGCCATCAAGTCCTTGAGACACCTATTTAAAATCCAGATGCCTGTTCACAAGAGCCAAGAGGTAGAAGCAACCCAGTGTCCATCCATAGATAACAGATAAACGAAACATTGTGCATCCAAACAATGGATTAGTATTCAGCCTTAAAAAGGAAGGGAATTCTGACAATCACCAAAACTTAGATGAACCTTGAGGACATTATGTTCAGTGAAATAAGCCAGTCACAAAAGGACAAATATTGGATGATTCCACTGGATGACATGAGGTCCCCAGAGGAGACAAATTCATAGAGACAGGAAGTAGAGTGGTGGTTGCCAGGGCTAGCAGAGGGGAGATGGGGCATTAGTGTATAATGGGCACATAGTTTCAGTTTGGGAAGATGAAAAGAGTTCTGTGGATAGATGGTGGTGATGGTCGCACAACAATGTGAACATACCCAATGTCACTGAATTGTACACTGTAATTATAAAAATAATTAAAATGGTAAATTTTATGTATATTTTACTGCAACTTCAAAAATTAAAAAATAATAAAAAGGATCATAATAATAATAATAAAAATAGATTCTTGTTCAAGCCCAGTCTCCTGCATCTTGCTGGTGAGGCCAAAGAGCCTTCACTTTTTGTAAACTCCCCATGGAGTTTTGAGAACCAGTCTTTATTAAAAATATGTGTGTGAGATGTGGCAGTGGGAAAAGAAGGATTGGGAAAGAGGTCAGAGGGCGATGAGGAAATCGATGGATACAAAGAGGGGACCACCAGAAGAGCAACTGGTAAGGGTGGCACTGTCCGCAGCTGAGAGAATTGACTTAACCCTTCGGCTTTTTAAACTCACACACAGTGCTCAACTTTGAACATCAAAGTGCTCAATTAAAGTCCAGCATCTTAACTTCATAAAGTACTCAAAGGGCAAGGAGACGCCTGCCTCACTATGGAGGAAATTCTCCAGATCATAGGGCTTAAAATCGAATCTGTTTTCAAGGCAGCTCAATATATTTATTTTCTATTTTTACATCAGACTCAGAAGAGAAAGAATTAGAAATGGAATCCTGCCAGCAAAACACAGCCTCTTCATGTCAATATTGTAAAATACCACAGTGATCTCAACATTGCCAGTAGCCAACTCCAACCTTTTCCTCAAGTATTGAATACATAAAGTGCCTTGTATAATATGTTTTTATTCTGGCACCCGCCCTGCTATGAAAACAATTTCATCCTTCTCTACATCTCCTGGAAGTTGACTAGAAACTAGTAGCTCCCTCATTATCCCCATTTGAATGGGAGCTGCACTGTGGCTTGGCCATATAAACTATCAGAACTTTAAAGAGTTAAACAATTGAAGGAAGAGCTATTTTGTCAGACTCCCTGACAGAGACTAAATCTAAATTTAAACAATTATGCCAGAAGAATCTGAAGGTGAAGAACCACCATACAGACAAGAACATCAATTTTGTCCCTGTGGAAAGAAGCCTAACCATTGCCTGGTGTTCACATGTTTACATGTTCCATTCTTCAGCTGGTCCCAACCACAGCCTGGAAAGTACACCCTCAAGGTAATATCACCTTTACAGCTGAGGAAACTGAGAGAAAAGATTGTGCAAAGCATCTGCAGTTTGAGATTTTGAAGCTCAAGTCTTTTTGTTCCCTCTTCAAAATCCCCATGGCCTGTCTCTTTTCTCATAGAACTGCACCCAGTTTAGGTGTCCAGTTTCCTCCATGCAGAGAAGTGTGGGGAGGGGAAGGTATTGACTAGTTAAGCCGACATCGGGGATCCCTGCAGAATATAAAACAGTTATGGTGGTAGGTGTGTCCTGAACAGAGTAAGTCAGTCGTGGTAGTGGTGGGGGTAGGCTCCTGCTTAGAAAAAGCCGATCTTGGTAGGCCATTGTTTTTTGATCTATGACTCCAGGCTGGCCCATGGGAGAGGTAGAGAGGGCCAGTGAATGGCTTCCAGACAATTTTCTCAGCTCCTAAGAAAAGTCTCTAGTAACAAACAAGGTCATGTACTGCTGAAGGACATTTGTAGGGAGTGATTATGGTTCCTGAAACTGCAGCTACCATCTTGCAACCCTGAGGGTACCAGGTGGAGAACAAGCTGGACCCAGAGGAGAGCTAGTTGGAAAGTGCTTCTCAGGTCCTTGATGACAGCTATGAACTGCTGCAATAGTCAAACTTGGAAATCTCCTACCTCAGGGTTTCTTTTTGTGTGCAACAATAAAATGTTCTTGTTGTTTAAGGTGTGTTTTGGCTGGGTACATATGACTGGAACCATTTCTACATGGCGTTAGCAAAATAAAAAGCTAAAATATTATCATAGTGTAACAAACAGATGCTTTATGAAGAAGAAAGCAAATTTTGCATGAATACCAGGAAAAAACAAGAGGCTTCAATGGCACTGAAGGCAGGACACTTTAAGTTATGCTTTTTCCTCTCCTGGTCATGCTTGCCTCTCCCATACTCCTTCATCATCCCACCATCTACAAGAGGCTATGAGAATTTTTAAAAATTCTTTATTTAATTTTAGTAAATTATACATAGCATACAATTTAGCAACAGTAAGTACATTCAGACCATTGTGCAACCATCACCACCATCCATCCACAGAACTCTTTTCATCTTCCCAAACTGAAACTATGCTCATTAAACACTAACTCCCATTCCCCATTTCCCCAGCCCCTGGTAACCACCATTCTACTTTCTGTCTCTATGAATTTGCCTCGTCTGGGGTCCTCATATACTTGGAATCATACAGTATTTGTCCTTTTGTGACTGGCTATTTGACTGAGCATAATGCCTCCTCAAGTTTCCTCCATGTCGTAACATGTGTCAGAATTCACTCCCTTGTTAAGGCTCAATTATATTCCATTGTGTGTATGTACTGTATCTTGTTTATCCATTTATCTGTTAATGGACACTTGGGTTACTTCTGCCTTTTGACTATTGTGAATAATGTTGCTATGAACATGACTATACAACTATTTGTTCTAGTGTCTACTTTCAATTCTTTGGGTGTATACCCAGAAGTAGAATTGCTGGATTATGCAGCAATTCTACATTTAATATTTTTGAGGAACTGCCATACTGTTTTCCACAGCAGCTGTACCATTTTATGTTCCCACCAGCAATACACAAGGATTCCAATTTTTTTGCAAGAGGAAATGAGTTTCAAAGCAATGGATCAAGAAAATAAGAACATCCATTTAAAAAAAGGCTTCATTACAGCTTTTGTCAGCCATTCAAGAGCAAAGCAGGAGCCTACATATTATTATTTTTTAAATTTCTATATATAATTTTAATAAATTTTATAGCGATATGGAAAAATAATATGTGCATTAAAGTTTAATTGTGGCAGAGGCAGAATTCTCTATCTAAATATGAATTTAGGAATTCGGGTTTTAAATGAGAACTGAGTGACACACAGCCATCTTACACAGATCTCAGAGCTGTGTGGAGGTGTGTCCCGAGTGGGAGGCAGTAATTAAAGAAAGAAAAGAAGCTGTCAAGAGAGAAAGTGTGGGCCAAAGCAGGTGAGGACATGTGGTAGGGAGGAGCCCAGGGGAACCACAAGGAGGGCATACATAGGCCATCTAGCAGCAGATTTCTAAGACACAAGAAGTAAACTTCCCAAGAAGACTGAATAAGATATGATTGGGGGGTTAGATACATTTTCTTGGGTAGAGACAAGAGCACATGAGTTTAGGGAATAATTCAAGCTCAATTTTATATGATGATCCTGGTAATGTCTAAGTCATGTTTTTAAAACTGTGGATTATGACCCATTAGTGGGTCATAAAACTAAGTTAATAGGTTGTGAGCAGCTTTAAATAAAGGCTGAGAGGTGGGGAAAATAGAATGGGAAATACCAGGACACACTGCACTTTTGATTATGTTGCATGTATAAGTATGTGTGTGTGTGCGCACGCATGCACACATGCACTCATATACAGGATTCCGATGTGCAGTGTCCTTTTTACAATGACTGTGCTTCAGACAGTCAGAAGGCTACTGATCTACAGGTTAGAGGGTCATATTCTCTGAGGGTTGGAGGCATTAAGGGAAAGCTCTGTTTGGTCTCGGGGTAGGAGCAGGATAGAATGAGGAGGTCTTAGGAACCACTTACCTCCTGATCAGGGTCTGGACCTTTACCTACCTATGTGGAAATTCCCTTCAGAATAGTTATGTGCTTGGATTTTTTTATGCACTTAAGTGTTTATGCACTTAAACATCTTTGAATACAGACAACAATAAAACCAAGACCAGTGAACACAGAAGGTGCCCAAACTGGAAAGAACCTCATTCTTCTGAGTTCACTTCATGTACTTAGGTTAGTCAAGGCTACAGCAGAGAAAGGGATCTTGAAGACTTTAATGTTTCTTTCAGGGCCTACAGTTCCCTCCCCAGCCATTGTATTTGAGTTTTCACTTCATCAGGAGATCACCAGCTGTTTAGACTTCCATACTTTCTAGTAAAAAAAGCTTCACCTTTTTCTGTGGTGGTAGAAAAACAACTATATTTATGAGTTATATCATGCAGAGCTTAAGGCATTTTCCAGAAGGGAAAAATCTCACTTCTTTTAACTTTCAGTATTTGAAAATGTAGACTTCATCCTTTAGGACTCTTCTCCTCCTTCAGGGATGCTTAGAGACAACTGGAGATGCTGCACTCAGGGAACATTCCCCCTAAGGATGAAGAAAGTTGTTACCAAGAACACAGACTGCTAGAGCAGATTAGAGATTCTGCCCAGTGTCTGCCCACCCATCTTTCGCATGGAAAACTGGCAGTTAGGACAGGTACATGGAGCACAAGCTACGTTTACTGGGACGATGACCTCGCAGGCCTTTGTCTTTGTGCAATTATGAACAGCATAACTGGTCTTTATTTTATTTAGAGTTTTATATAAATAAATAAAACTATATTTTAAACATTAAACAAATGTTAAATATTATACATTTAATTGTAATATTTTATTAAATAGTTAAATGTGTAATAATAAGTAATTAAACATTAGTATTAAAAAAATAAATAAAACTAAATAAAGTTTAACCTTCAGGAAGTGGACAACCAAGATACTGTGAAACATTCACAGTAACATCTGCACCCAATGGTGACAAGAGTACATGAATTTTGACCCCCTGCCTGAGGAAATGTGGACCGCATGCTTTCACAGGTAATGTTCTCCTTATGCAGGTCCAACCATGTGTCAGAAAGATGAGGGCTAGCTAAAGATGTTGGGAGACTTTCTCCTCAAAGTACTTGGAGCTGACAGGACTCTTATCATTGAGCTTTAGCTACAGCAGCCAAACCTCCATGTAACTTAGCCTCCTGCCAAGAACCCAGGTCTCAGGAACAACTGAGATCTTTGACCATCAGCCAAAGATCTCTCACCACTCCTGGGGCTCTCACAGCCCCTATCTGAGAGTCAGGTTTATTATCTCAAGCAGACCAATTCCTTTGTACTTCAAGAAGCTCGACCACTGACCATGTCTCCTGCCGTCACAGCTCGGTCAGAAGATCCTGAGTTGGACCAGCCTGAACCAAGAGACCATCCTTGGAAAAATGAATACAATGGGAAAGGAGACATTTAAAAAAGCGTCAGCTCTCAGGAAAATCATGTAGTTGAACTTCAGGGGAACAGTTCCCAGACAAAGGCAGGGAGAAAGATGATGCTAACTAGACAAAATGCTCACTGAAATGTGAACCACAATTTTCGGAAGAAGCTGTTCCAAGAAGAAGAGGCAATTCACCTGAGCTCTGATGCTTAGAAAAAAACAAACAGTATTCAGGGCTGGGACATTGGGGGGGGGGGGGGAACCTGGGAAAGCACAGAGCTGACGGTTTGAACAGTGACTCCGCGTTGTTTCTCTCTTGTTTTTTTCTGCTGAATACCTGATGAGCAGCCTTCACTTCAGCTCTCCAGATTCCCCCTTCTCTCTCTTCTTCCCTTTCAGACAGTAAAGTCAACGCTGTGCTTTAACGTGTTCAGCATTTTTTATCTTTCTAGAACTCTCTCGACCTTCTGGTTAGGTTTTGACATCAAAACCATGATAGAGGCAGGAATAGAGTTGTGTAGATGTAAACTCCAATTTTGTGTTAGAAAACCAGGGACATAGATGGGCAGCATATTGTAGTGGAGAGAACATGAACTTCACATTTAGATAGAGCACAGATATTTACTGAGATGCTCTATAAAATGGAAATATTCTACCTACCTGTTATGGGCTAAATTATGTCCCCCCCCCCCCCCACACACACACATACACACAAATTCATATGTTGAAGTCCTAGGCCCCAGTACCTCAGAATGTGACTATATTTGAAGATAGGGTCTTTAAAGAGGTGATTAAGTTTAAATGAGGTCATTACAGATAAGGCCTAATCCAATAGGACTGGTGTCCTTAAAAGAAGAGATGATTAAGACACGAACACATTTAAAGGGAAGACCTGTGAGGACAAGGGGAGAAGATGGCCATCCGCAAGCCGAGGAGAGAGGTCTCGGAAGAAACTAACCTGCAGAAATCTTGATCTTGGACTTCCAGTCCCAGAACTGTGAGAAATAAATTTCTGTTGTTTAAGCTACCCAGTCTGGAATACTTTTTATAGCAACACTTTCAGACTAATATATTACATCATACAACTATAGTGAGAATTAAATGAAATAATTCCTGTGAAATAATCTAGCACTGCATCCAGCATGGAAAAAAAAAGACTATAAAAATTGACCTCTTTTTCCTTTTTTCTTTTTTTAGTGCCCCAGTTTCTTTGTACCTGGCTGCCTTATATTCCTCTCAATTTAGTTGTGAGCTGAGCTAGAGGCTCAAAGTCAGAGGACTGGAATCCCAGGCAGCTCATCAATGGCAAGTCAGCTAAACCCAGTTCCTCAGTCTTCATCTGCCATTCTCACCCTCTTCAGGTCATATTGGCATAATTATTCTCCACACCCCACCCCTCCTATACATCTGGTTCCTTCTAAAGGTGTCAGACACTTTCCCAGTGAATAATCTACAGAGGAAGTAATCTCTTCACCTGGTTCCAGAACGTGGGAGGAGCATTTTGGCAAAGAGGGAGCCCAGTGTCTCTCCCAGATTGCTATAGTGGCACCCACTACCTGGAAGCCAGCTCGAATGGGGGTAAAGCAGACCCTGTTGAACCTACAGAGCAGGTCATGGCTCTCCAACCTGTGAGCCAACTCACCCAGTCATATCGATTGTGTTTATTTCCCTTTGCTCTTCCTGAGCTGCCAACCAAATTGACCTAAATGTTTTCAGTCTTGAATTAGCTGAATAGGTAGTTAAAGAAAGGGCCCTGTCCTTAGGCTGAGGATGGTAAATGACGTGGAATATCACCAAAACCACCACCTCCACTGTGGCAGACATCATTCTCATGACCTCTCTCCAGCTATCCTCCAGAAAGTCACAATCAATGAGAATCAGCACATAAAATCAGATTGAGGGGTTGAGCAGCGTTCTGACATGGTGGAAGCCACTGTTGATGTGTGTGACACCTTTGCTGCAGTGGGAGGCTCAAAGTTGAGTTTACTGAGGACCTCAATTTCCCTAAGCAGAGATGCTCTCCAGATAGTTTGCCTTGGCCCCTGGAGCTGTCTGAAACTGCCCAAAGTGACATTTGTTTTAGGCATTTTCCCTAAAGAGGGAGAGCTCTTTACATTTCTCGCATGCTACTTTAGAACGGTGAACACATGAGACTAGGCACACTACCTTGTAAGTCGAGCCCTATCTCAGAAGTGAGCATGTATGTTTCAGAATGAAAATCTCTTCACAGTATTATTAACTCTTACTGAGATATACATGAAAGTGATGGTAATGAGCTGACATACCCTAAGATTATATCTGGACTTGCCCAGGAAGCAGGGCACCAGACCTAGGTGTTTATCATACACCAAATCACAGTTTCTATCATAAGGAGAGTAGGCCCCCTCCCACTCACCCGTCTCCCCCATATTCTTTTGTAGAACTGGACTCCCCTGGAGGGGTAGAGAAGGACTCCCATCTTTGACAAAGTCCTTCCTTTCATCAGGGGCTCTGCCTCCCTTCCTGCACCACCTCTACAAGTAGCAGAAAGGAAATGGCCACCACTTCTGAAACTGTGCTGAGGCATAAACAACTTTTCCCCAAACAATGAATCCCTAACCCTGGGGCAGGACCAAGAGGTATGGACATCCTGAGAATAATATAGACCCTTTTAAGACAATGTTCTTTAATTACAACCCAACATTTATTTAGCAGAGGTGGCAATTTTTACAGATAAATATTAAATATCATTTCGTTTATGTCCAAAATAAGGGATTCTTTACTTGCATTCATTAGATGTGATTTTCCAAACCACAGAATTTACTGGTAGCCATGAACAAGTTAAACTGCTTAAAATGTAGATTATAATAAATCACACATTTTCAATAAAAAGCACTATGTTGTGCCTTCATTGTTTTCAAAATTTTAACTGATTCTGACTGTTGGCTTTAGGTGGCTCTCAGTTGCCTGATCTCAGAGTTCATGTTAGGCTTGCAGTTTCACCTAATTACTCAATAGAGAGATCCCCCTGCTACTGACGTGACAAAGCACTGCACCTGTGCCCAGGGCCAGGGAGGGAGAGGGCCTGAGTTGCTCAATCTCAGGAAAATGTTCAGAATACCTGTTATCTGGGGCGGGGGTGGGGGGAGAGGAGGGGACAGGCAAGCACAGAACCTGGATCTCTAGAAGGGTCTGGAAGGTCTAAAACCCCTGGAAAATGTCAAAAAAGAGTTTCTTGTCTGATCAGTTCAACCCTTCCCTGAACTATCAATTCAGACGCAACTTGGGGGCCTCCATGGAGACTGAGTCCCAGGAAGACTAGGCCTCTGGCCAAAAGAGCACTCGTGCTACCTGTCTGATGTAGCTGTCAGTACGTGGGAAAGGTGCGTACTTCACCTACATTAAAGGAACATGCATTCTTTGCCTGGTCTGTTGGCATATCTCCATCAGTCAGGGCACTGTCTTCTTCAGTAGTAGTGGAGTCAATGTTGTTATCATAGATTACATAAGGAGTCAATATGAAATACTGGCACCAGAATTCCAATTTATCCCAGTGACGTCACAGCATTCTTTAGAAACGCCCTCCTGCTGAACTAACTGCTCCTTGTTCTGTCTCTGAACCAACTATAGAAGAATCATCTAGGGTCTTCCCCAAAGGAGGCACTTAAAGGTATCCATCCAAAGCCTCTCCTGTATTAGCATTGCTCCTTCCTCTCCCAGAACATGATGGATGGGAATACCACAGTGTCTCCAGTGTCAGAGAACACCTATACTGACTTCTCTCTCTGTAACTTACTCAGAGCTTCAAAATCATGACACGAGGCTGAGATATTGGCTCCAAGTTTGCAAGTCCCCTGCCCCTCATTAGAAATTTTTGACAGATTGGGTTAGAGAATCTCTCTGTGCATAATAATGAGAAAGCTGTCAACCTAAATGCCATCCTGATATTTGAAGGGCAAGTCTCATGTAATTTTTGGTTGTTTAAGGGCAAGAAGCCTGGAACTCTGTCTTCTTGTTAAAATGACAGGAAGCAACAAGCAATTTTTCTCTTTTCTTTTCCCTTAACAAGTAGGGACTAATAGGGAGCTTGCTATATAATGAACTCATCATATAAGAGAACTGTTCTTCTGGTAGAGAAATACTTTAATAAGCTGCATTTCTAGTCATTATCACCATCATTATCACATATTTAATATGTATGTGAGAAGAGCTCTGCCAGGGACTCTGTCAAATGAACTAATTGCTATGGCCCTTGACTTTTGAGATTGCAAAATTTGAGGGAAAAAATGCTAATATGCAAAGTAGCAATTATATGAGATACCTTTCGGTCTACAATGATGTTGTGTATAACATCATTCACATTATATTAATAGCATCTATGTTAACACAGTATAATCATAACATCCTTGTAATCTCGAAGTCCCACATCACTCCAGTGTGGAGAGGCAACAGCCAGGAGACATGGTGAAGTGACACATCATTGGATCAAAGCCTACATCTAAGTAATACCCAAATTTTGGCCCCATTCCAACTCATGCCCTTCCTTGCCTTCCAGGCCCAGGACCAAGGTGGTCAGGACTCTCCTTGAGGTCCTCTGAGGCTGGAAGGGCTGGTTACTCACTGTCCCATCTTTTGCTGTACTAAAGTTTCTCCCACTAGTTTTGATTAATCTGAGTGATTTGAGGATTTGTTTCTGAAAATAAGAACTGCTTTGGTTTTTGTGCTTATATATATACTTAGAATAAGCCTACAGTTTGGGAGTATATATATTGAAGTAAACCAACTCCAAAATGTCTTTCTCTCACCAACATTACTCAAAAGGTTGGGCCTATTTAGTGCAGGAGCTCTCATCTAAGCCAGTTGAGCCACGCAGGAAATCCCTGATTTAAAGTAGGATGTTCGTGATTTTTGCAGGTTTTTTAATCTTAGCACTATCAACATTTTGGCCTGGAACATTCTTTGTTGTGAAGCCTGCCCAGTGAATCGTAGGATGTTTATAGCATCATCTCTGGCCTCTGCCTACTAGATGCTAACAGAACTTCTCGACCAAGTTGTAACAATCAAAAATATCTCCAGACATTGATGAATGTTCTCAGAGTGGGAGGGAGAGAAGAATAAAATTGCCCTCAGTTGAGAATCATTGTTTTAGGTGTACTACAAATTAAATTTGTTCTTCTAACAGTAATAATTCTATCCACCAAAATATTAATTTATGTTATTAATTTCATAAAATTAGCACAGAAAGTACTTAAGCTCTAAAGGAATTTCAGGGTTCCAAACCCAACTCTTCCATTCCCAAAACCTTTGGAACATTGTTAAAATTCAAGGTAGTTCATGTCACAACTGTGGGGTGGAGGTAAAGGTAACGAATGCAAAGATAAGCTCAGAGGAGAAAAAAGAGCAATGGGCTCCAAGTCTGTAGACCTGGGTTCTTGTCTTAGCTCTGTGTGACTGTGGGGAAGGCACTTTTGTTTTGCTCAGTTTCCCCCTTCATAGAATGAAGTAATGGGACTTACCTGTGGTTTTTCATGTTTCTTTTGCTATGAATCATGTCAACCTTGGAGACACTTCCACTAGTATACCCCAATTTTGATGACATTGGTAATTTGATCTTCCATTTTGGGTGAAATTTTTAGTTTGTGGTTGAAGTTACCCTTTCTCATAACTGATCAAGAATCCCAGTGTATTCTGACACCTGGATGACAAATGTTGAAATATCTAATATTTACTATTCCTTTTAGCTCTAAAATACTAGTTAAAGAAGTTTCTTATTCTGGTCAGCCAATATAAAGGAAAATATCCTTAATTCCTGATTTCCAATCCCTGTTACTAACCAGTTGGCAATTTTCCCTCCAAATGGCCATTTCATATAATCTGGTCAGTGGTAACAAATTTAATCCATGCCATTAAGCTTTCCTGTCAATGAGTCATCTATTTTTTTTACAAGTTGCTTGTGTGAGACTAGAGCATAATTTATGGGTGTATAAATATTTTGGCAACTTTCTTTGTTAAAAGATGATTTAGAGCCCCAGAGACTCGTGAGATTATCCTGATCTCCTTCCTTTTCCCCCACCCTCATTTCTAGAAATCATTATCAGGTTTGATATAAGTCCTACAGGATATTGGTTTGAAGTAGTTACATAAAAACAAGACTTTTATCCTTCAATCACAGTCTGAATACGCTAGACTCAGAGTATAGTTCATCATTCCTGGCTGTACTCTACCCCTTTTGTCTCTGTCCTTAGAGTGAGCTATTTAATCTTCCTTTATTGTAGTTTTGGAAGGGACTCACTCAGTCTTTTGTTGATCTATCTCTGGATGTTTAATGGAGTCCCTGCTATTGCCAGGAATTACATAGGTGCTTGGAATATAAAGATGAATGACTTGGGCCTTGCCCTCAAAGGACACCTCGGTCCAATAAAGGCTGTAGTTCCAACCCAATCATTGCCACACAGAATGTAAGTAGTAGCAATGAAACAAGCACAAGTTATATATATGGCACTAAAGAAAATGACACATTTTTTCCTTGAGAGACAAGAGGCTTTACAAAGTTTCACTTGAGATGCATCTTACAAGATGGGTAGCAGTTCTCCATGGGCAAAGAAAGGGGGAGGGGTGGATAATGAGTAGAAAGGTGTAGGATTAGAGACAGCATGGCAAGTTTAGTGAATTATAGGTTTGTAACTTATGGTGTGGATGTATGTCAGCATGTGTGTGTATATTTGTGTGTGTGTGTGTGTTCTTACATCATGTGTCTGTTGTGAAGGAGCAGTGAGAGATGATGTGGTAGCAGACGAAGTAGGCAGAGACAAATCATGTGTAGCATGATGAGGAGTTTGAATGGAGAACTTTTGAAAGATTTTAAACCAAGGGAGCAATTACCTTTGCCTTTTAGGAAGATATCCAAGGACCAGAGTGGAGGCTAGACCAGAGCAGGTCAAGAGAAGTGGTAGAAATACCAGTTAAGAGATTTGCTGTGGTCCAGGTGAGGCAGGGACTAGTGAGACCAATGCTCTGAGCCAAGGCACAGTGATGGCAGTGTGAGGAAGGGGGTGAGAGACAGGTGGGGGATGGTGTCAATAAGAGAAATGAAGGAGGGCTGGAAGTCTAGAATGATATCTAGGTTTCAGGCTTTGGGACAAGGTGGATAAAGGTGCCATTCGCCAAGAAGGGGAATCTAGAGAAAGGAATAGTTTTCTGGGGAAGATAGTAACTTTTGTCAGCAGCATGTTGAGTGAGAGGTATCTGTGGAAGACTAGGAGCAAAAGTCTGTGTCTCCATCTGTAATATGAAGTCTCATCATGAAAATGTGCTTAAAATTAAAGAAGCACTTTGAAATCCTCAGATGAAAGGTGCTGTGGATGAGCAAAAGGCCATTATTTAATGCATTTCATATACTCTCTTCATTGCCTCATCAGTCAGTCTTTCATGATGAAGAGATTCTTTCCTAGTCTTGATTTTAATTGCCTGTGATGCTTGTACTAGCATATTCTAGGCGTGAAAAACAAGAGCTGCAAATGTAAGACATGGGATGGACTGGTGCAGGCGGGGAGGGTTCCAAAGTTTCAGTCCAGGCAGCTGGAAAGGAGAGGAGAAGGCTCTGTTCTTAGTCCCATAAGTTGTAGATTCAACCCCTTTCACTGAATCACGTGGTAAATCCATGCCCTTTTTTGGTGTGATTCATCAAACTTAGAACTTTTCTGCAACATTTAAGATTTTTTTCTATCCTGGCACCTATTACGCGGCTGTTATTCAGGATCTAATATTGACCAAGATGACATGATCCCTTCCCTCATGGAACCAATTGTCTAATAAGAAGTATTTTTAAGGTATCTCACGATCAAGAGAAAGGATCAAGACTGAATCAATAGTCTCCAAGCAAATTGCTCAATTTCAGGAAATAAATGGACGCTCTGCCTTTAAGATAGCATTTGGAAAACCAGCCCTCACTCCTCAAAGCCTCCTGGGTTGGGGAGCAGGCAAAGCGGTTTCTCCTGTCGGTCTGACACACAGAATGAATCATCACTTGTGTGCAATCTTCTGCATCCTGGAGATTCAAAACCGGAGTCTCCATCTTCCCCAGCTAAAGTGTTTACATGGCATTATTTCTATGATTACTTATGACTTGCCCTGCTGTCTCCAGGTAAAGGGTGAGGATGAACTGGAAGGTTGTTTTAGGCAAAGGCAAGCAGAATGAAATGATTTTAGAACCTGTATCTCATGCCTGCATGAAGCTATACAGCTTGATCATTTTGGCACACCCTGGAGAGAGGAGAATGTCTGCCCTGGTTAATACACTGGAGGAAACAAAGAGAAAACGTCCCTGGTGGAAGCAGGGACCACAGGTTTCCTGTTCCCACTGACCGTGGTCTAAAGGAAGAAATGCTCATTAGAAGCAAGAACGTCTTGCTTCTATCCCAAAGCTATAGGCATTGTGCCAGAGTAATGCTTTCCTCGTTCTCAAGTTCTAAATCCTCTTCCAATTTTTTGCTTCCTCCCTCTCTCTCTCTCACCTGTCCTCATTATTGAGCACCTGTTGTTTCAGGTACTATGTTGAGTGCTGGAGAAACCAAATAAAACACAATCCCCACCTTGAAGGACTCCCGCTATGTAATGGGAATACCACTGACCATCTTACCAGGTCAGGGGGTATTGAAGTGATTCAGCATATATCCCCTAACACGATGACCCCAGAACCCACCTTTCCTTTTCATAGCCTTGAAGATATTGCTGGTGGAGCATTGCAAAGCGATTGTCTATGTGTGGTTAATCAGCAAGGACCAAGCAATACTTCAAGCCTCAAACAGGAAAAGAATATTATTGGTAGGTAGCTGGAAAATTAGTTGACTGCTGATGAGTTAACACCTCCATCCCTCATTCCCGGAGAGAAGCATTATGCAGCTTGGTGCCTGGGTACAGACAATTCAAGGTGCCCACCTGAAGAAAGGCCCAGGGAATCACAAACCTTTCAAGACTGCCTCCCATGGGTGCTTAGCTGCACTTGTACCAGGCTTGGAGCAGGAGAACCTTTAGGAGCTGTCCGTGGACCCTCCACAGGGAACAGTTCAGATGAATGGTCTGCGGTCTGGGGGCTAGGATGGGTGGACCAGGTCATTCTGGGATGAAGAGGGTGTCAAGAATATTCAGAAAGATTCTATCTATGGCAGCTTTCTCTACTTTCTTGTTTTCATATGTCTTCCACTAACATATTTTCATTCTTGTCTTAATCATATATTAAGTTAACTCCCCACCCCCCCAAAAAAAATCCACTTTCAGAAAATGTTTTATTCTTATTTTTTGCAAAACATTTTTATCCATGTAAATCTTTCCTTTACTTTTAAAAACTTCCTTTTAACTTGAAGCAAAGTCTTCCTTCTCCCCTCCTATTCTCTCATAAGAACCAAGAAAAAAACATCATAAGGAGCTAAACATTGGTTCCTCTTTCTCTGAAGATAGGAAACATCCATTTCAAACCTTTCTCAGATCTGAAACAAAGCGGGGACACCCATAAGTAGTTAAGCTCCTCTTTGAAAGCTGTAGGAGTTTCCTCTTCTGCCGCAGTCCTGTGTTAGGTACTGAGAAAAGTACACAGGTTTGGGGATCTCAATAGGGAGTGTCTAATGAGAACTGAGGATCAAAGAGGAGTGGCATCCAAGCTGGGTCTTGAAGAATGAGCAGGGTTGTGCCAGACATCTGTGCCTTTCCCAGCTCTCCTAGTCACCAACACTTAAACGGGTTCAAATAAACATGAAAGGTAACTTTCAAGAAGAGAATAAGAGAGTGGCGGGGGGGGGGGGGCGGCGGCGGGGAGTGGAAGTGTTGGCAGAGGAGTGACTGGGGCAGAGGCAGGTACATGAACTGTGGCATCTTTAAGGTTCTTTCAGCAAGCAGCCCCTTTCTCTAACTCTGGCACACGGCTGGTGTGAGAGATCCCAATGTGGTGGACCGAGGACAGTTTCCCCTAATTTCCTGTGCACCAGAAGTGACCCCAAGCAAGAAAGAAAAAGCTCCAAGACTGAGAGGTCACAGTACTTTTTAAAAAGTATGGTATGCCATATAGCTGGAGAACATGAGAAGGGCTAAGGAGAGGGAACAGGTGGTGAAAGCAGAAAGCAGATGAGGGCAGATCACAGATGGGAAGGCTGATGGGCTGTGTGTTTAAGCCATACCAGGTATGTGCTAATGTTCTGCATTAGTGCTTGATTTATGATCAGGTTGCGTGGATAAACATATTCCTGGATGGAGCTGTTGAAGTAACTCCCCGATACACTTGATTGTGATGTCCATGCATCTGTGCTTTCACTTCGTAGTAATTTATTGACAAAGTTTACTGCCTGAGCTCTGGCCCTTTCTGTGCTGGCATTCAGGCCAGAGAGAACATCTGCACAGATGCTACTGAAGTGAATTTGCAGATGGACAGACAAGCCGGCCTCCCACCTCAGGGCCCAGTGCTGCCCCCATGCAGAGCCCCTGCTCTCGCCCGCAGGCACAGCCACTGCTGTTTTGCTGCTTCTGCTACCATCACCACTGGCATTCTGGGCCTGAGTTCTAACTTGGTTATCTCACATTGCCCTGGATGGCCCCGAAACAAGTACCTGCACACCTGGCCAGGCTACCAGGCCAATTACTTAGAGCCCACACCGCCTCCCATGCCTGCGGGCCTGAGATTGCTTGTGTTCACTCTGCTGCACTGTGTCTCTCCACTGCTTATGCACACCCTTTGCTGTCGCATCAGACTTCACTTACAAATTACAAGTTGAAAGATAAAATTTGAAGAATTTTAGGACAGCTACAGCAGGACATTGAACCAAGCACCCAGCCCTTCTGAGACCACACAAGTGACACACCCATGAAGCCCACCAAGTACAAGGCAGCAGCTTGCTGAATGCCAGAGACATGGCAGGAAAGATGAGAGAAATCCCTCTAAGACCCTGGGGAAGGGCAGCAGGTGGAAAGAGATGCCCTGGGAGCAAAGTCTGGCAGGTAATAAAATTACAATATGTACAAAAAGGAAGAAAATATGACCTTTGGTTAAGAGAGCAAACAATAAATATAATTACATTTAGACTTATTCCAGATGCTGGACTTCAAAATAAGAAAGGCTTTACAATAACTGTGATAAATATGTTAAGGGATCTAGTGGAAAAGGTGGGCAATAAGTGTGAAGAGATGGAGGATTTCAGCACAGAGATGGAAACTACAGAAAAAGGCCAAATGGAAATGGTAGATGTAAAAAAAAAAAAAATACAGTAGTACAAATGAAGAATCAATCTGTGGGCTTTACAACAGGTTGGATATAGCAAGAACAAAAGACAGAAATTATCCAAACTGAAAAGAAAAAAAGAGAAAAAAACCCAAAGTGTACAAAATCTGTGGGGCAATATGAAGCAATCTAAGTTACAGATCATTGAAGTCTCAGAAAAAGAGGGGAGATAGATCAATGTAGAATAAATATTTGAAGAGATAATAGGTGAGAATTTTTCCAAAGTTGATGGAGCATCAACCAATAGGCCCAAAAAAATAAGTACAAAAACAAAAAACACACCAAAGTATATTCAGGGTGACACTGCCAAACATCAAAGGTAAAGAGAAAATCTTAAAAGCAGCCAGAGTGGGAAAGAAAGACACTTCGTACACTGGGAATAATAATATAAGTGTTGACTGACTTTTCGGAAAAACAATGGAGGCCAGAAAATAAAAGATTAACCCTTTTAAAGTGCTGAAAGACCTAGAATTTTATTTCTGGAGAATGGATCTTATAAAATTGAAAGCAAAATAAAGGCATTTGCAGACAGACAAAAGTTGAAAATTTGTCTCCAGCAGACTTGCTTGGCAAGAAGTGCTGGAGTAAATTCACCAGGTTCAGGGAAATGGGGCCGGCCCAATCTGCGGGAGGACGTGAAGTGTGCCAGAGAAGAGTGTTGGCTTTGACCTTAAGAGCCAAAACCAGTCACACATACCACCGTGGCCTCACCTGGCTCTTCCAGGACAAGCACAAGGCAAAGTGTCCATGGCCAGTGGCCATAACAGAAAACCCCTAGGTGGCCAGAGCCCTGCTGGCCACAACAGACCAGAGAAACTGCAGAGCTTCTCCTGGAACCAAAGCCAGTGCCAGACAGACAGGCTGGAGCACAGGCAAGGGGAGGACAGGGCGACAGCAGAGCTGCCTCACTTTTTCCACATCACAGAACACCTCGACATTGGTGGTGTTGGCATGCACTCTGCAGACACGGGTGAGCCTGTTCAGGAGGCTACTCACCTGGCAGCCTCCAGGGCCTTTAGAATTCAGGGCCTTTAGAGCCCACGTGTGATCTCCATCAGGACCACTGGCCTTGGGAAGCTCTGTACTCCAGGGCACACATGTGGTCATTCATGGCCCAAGGCTCTTCTGAATTAAACTTTGCATTGAGAAACCCTCAAGGCATAATCTTGCCTGCAAAGATCACAGGAGTCCCCCTGCCCTTAGCAACCCTTCTAGTTTATTTTGGTTGTATGGCATGCGTGAGTGAGTGTGTATGTGTATGTATGAGTATGTAAGTGTATGTGTATGACAGTGTGTGACTACATGAGTAAGCGTGTGTGAGTGTGTGTCTGTGCAGGTGTCTGTTCAAGAAGGAAAGGCCTTAAATAGAATTTCTACTTACTAAATTTTCATTTAGGAAAATCATGTAGAAATGGCAAATTCTACACTTTCAAAGATTTACAATCCATATAGAAAACAATTAGCCAAAGACACAAGATCTTTTTTAAAGCTTATTTGTAGAATAGTATTTATATACAGAAACCGTTAAAATAGTTAAATTTACTGGAAACAACTGCCTTTTAAAAATAATGCACAGTCATTAAATTTTTTTGAAATTGTAGAAAAGTAGAGAAAAGTGAAAAATAGTTTTAGAGATGATCATAGTAATATCATTTTTGTCTCCTTTCAATTTTTTCTCGATAAATGCTTATATGGGCTCTTTTTCCCCTGTATCTGTTTGTTTTGGAGGGACGTGTTATTTTACAACTTTTTTAAAAAATTTTAATTAGTTTCAAGTGTACAGTACATTGGTTAGACATCTATATAGTTTGTAAAATGATCCTCCCAATTTCTCCCTCCCTCCCCTGACTTTCTACCTAGCCAACATATTAATGCTAACTGCATTCCCTATGCCGTGTCCCCATCCCTGTGACCAACTATCAACTAGTAATTTGTACTTCTTCAACCCTTCACCCAGCCGCCATTCTCCCAGCCCCCCAATCACCTCTCCCTTCTGTCCATCATCAAATTGTCCACTATATTTGTGAGTCTGTTTTTGATTCGTTTGTTCTTTTGATTCCTTTAATTCCACATATAAGCGAAATCATATAGTGTTTATCTTTCTCTGTCTGACTTAAATATCTTCTAGGTCCATCAAAGTAATATCCTTTTCCATCCTCTTCCTTTTCATATGTAAGGATCTTGTTTTCTTATCCTTTCAGCCACTCTATCTTTTGGTTGGAGCACTTAATTCTTTTCCATTTAAGGTACTTATTGATAAGAATGTAGTTATTACCATTCTTTATTACTGTTTTTGATACATATTTTTTCTTCTTAAAGAAATCCCTCCAACATTTCCTGTAATACTGGCTTGGTGGTGATAAATTCCTTTAGCTTATTTTTGTCTAGGAAGCTCTTTATCTGTCCTTCAACTCTAAATGATAGCTTTGCTGGATAAAATATTCTTGGTTGTAGATTCTGGGTCTTCATCCTGTCGAATATTTTTTGCCAAGCCCTTCTGTCCTGCATAGTTTTTTTTTTTGAGAAATCAGCTGCTAGTCTTATGGGTATTCCCTTATATGTAATTATGTGTTTTTCTCTTGCTGCTTTTAATATTTTTTCTTTGTATTTAAACTTTGGCATTTTAATTAAGGTGTGTCTTGGTGTGGGCCTCTTTGGATCCCTGGGTCTTGGAATTCTCTGAGGTTCCTGAGGTTTTATGACCATTTCCTTCACCAGGTTCGAGAACTTTTCCATTATTATTTCTTCAAACAGCTGTCCAACATCTCAATTTTCTTAAGTTACGGTGATCAGATATTTTGACCCTTAATAGTGTCCCATATGCTTCTTAAATTATTTTTATAGTCTTGGCATCTTTTTCTTGCCATTCCGATTGAGTGTCCTTGGTTTTCCTGTCCTCTAGATAGGGCATTTGATCCTCTACTTTATTTACTTTGTTTATTACATTTGATATACTTCTCATCTCGGATAACATGTTCTTCATTTCAGACTGGTTCCCTTTTATAATTTCCATTTTTATTTTCATGTTTTTTATCTTTTTGTTGAAGTTCTCACTGAATTTATCTACACTTCCAAAAAGTCCATTGAGCATCTTTATAACCAGTGTTTTGAACTCCGCATCTGTTAGATTGCTTGACGCTATTATATCTGGATCTCTGTTCTGTTCTCTCATGGTTTCTGCTTCTTTGTCTTCCCATTTTGGTTGCCTTTCCATGTCTGTTTCTATGTACTAAGCAAAGGTCTTCAGTCTCCCGGTCTTATTACTCTGGATTTGTGAAGTAGGTGTCTAGTGGCACAGTCCTGAGAGGGGTTCAGCTGCTGGCCAAATTTAGCTCCAGCCTGTGCCCCTCCAGGGCCACTTGTTAAGATTCAGCAAGCAATCCAAAGTTGCTGTGCTTATAATTGCCTCAAAAGGCCACACCAGAAACCGAGGCCAGCTGCCTCTTCCAGTGTGAGTCTCAGCAAGGATCACCTGACTCGCTGAGGATACACCTGGATGTGGCTTGGATGAGGCCCAATTGGGGCAGGTGGAGTTCAGGGAATTCTCTGGGCGGAGAGATCTCTGTTACCCAGTTTGATGACTTCCCAGCTATGGTGGTGCTGTGTCTGCACACTGGGAGAGGGGAGGGCTTAACAGGGAACAATGAATACCGCTGGCACTTCTATACCCAGTGAGTCTCACCTCGGCCCTCACTCCAACAGTATGTCCCCGTAAGTCCCTGGCGACCCACTGTGTGCAGCCCAGTCGGCACTGGTACTCAGAGCAAGCAGGTCCATCACTGTGAAAGTCTTCTCGCAGACATGGCCCCTTTAAGAGGCTTCTGCTGCCGCTGCAGTCTCCATCTCACTCAGCCGCTAGAGACTGGGTAGTCCTGCATCCTCGCCCCATCCTACCTTCTGCCGGTGCCAAGTGATTTCTTGGATTTCTCTCTAGTTGTATGGCTTGTTAATCTAGATCCCAGTTGGTTTTTCCTTACTGCTGCTCCTTGTTTCCATCACAACTTTGATTTTGTCGCCAGAGGGATGAACACAGCCTTTATCATCTACACTATTTTTTTTCTCCTCTATTTTACTACTTTTTTTAAAAAAAATAATTTTTACATTGTTTATACTACTTAGAATTCTGTTTCTTCCTCTAAAAGTCCCCTCGTGTGGCCGAAGACCCCTTGCTCCAGGCTCACCCTTCCAATGACTAAAGCTTCTACAAAAGACCAGATAACCAAGAGGCTTCTGCTTTCTGTCAGGGGCTCTTAAAAACCTGGTTTCCAACTTGGAAGAGAAAAGGGGGGTGGGGAATATAGTGAACAACACACGTATTAATTGCAAAAAAGTCTGCCATGTGTAGAATTCCTGCTGCAGTGAGATGTGCTTGCTGGAAGGTGAGAATCTCTTGTGCGTACGTTGGGGCAGTGAAAATGACGCAAACTTCTGGGTCCAAGAGAGCTTGGTGATATATTAGATTGTATACAGTAAGGGAAATTGAAAACAGTGTAAAAATAGCCAACTCTTTTCTTATGTGCCTTTCCTCATCTTTAAAGAAAGATCTTTAAAGAGAGTCCCATGGGTCTTTTTTTTTGCTACTGTACTAGTCAGGGTTCTCTAGAGAAAACAGAAGCAATAATACACATATTATTACAATAAAAACCAATATAATATAGTTATATAATATATAATGATTATTACAATGATACACACAGAAAGATAAGAAACAAAAAGACAGAGATTTTTAAAAATTGGCTCACATGACTGTGGGGGCTGGCAAGTTGAACTCCATAGGGTGGACCAGCAGCCTGGGAATTCAGGTAAAAGTTAATGTTATACTCCTGAGTTCAAAATCTTCTGGGCAAGCTTGAAACTCAAGTAGAATTTCTAAGTTGCAGTCTAGACAGACTTCCATCTCTCTTAGAGAACTTCATCCTTTTCTCTTACAACTTTCAATTTATTGGATGAAGTCCACCCATTTTATGTACAATGGGTGATCTACTTCACTCAGTCTACTGATTTAAATGTTAATCACATCTAAAAAAAAAATACTTTCACAGCATCATCTAAGCTGTTGTATGACCAGATGACTGGGCATCATGATTTAGCCAAGTTGACATGTAAAATTAGTCATTATAGCTGTTCTGCAAACTTCAAGAGAAAGAGAAAATTAAAACTAAGCTGCATACATTTGATAAAGTGCCAAGAGCTCAGTTTATGAAGCACATGTCTTATGGGGACTGAAAGTCTGTACTTACAGATATTCTTTTCAATTAAACTCATTTCACTGGACCTCAAAAATGTTCAGGTCTTCTTATAACACCATGTTTGCAAACGTGGACTTTTAAGTCAGACAGACCAAGTTCAAATCCTGACTTTACCATTAATTGTGTAGCCCTCGGAAAGTTAGGCGGCTTCTCTGAGCCTCAATTTACACATCTGCAAAATGATGATAATAACATCTATTCTACAGGAGGACATATTTAATGTGGTTAGTATAGTGCCTGGTGCAGAGGTAAGCACTCAAATAATGGCTATTTTGTAAAATTACCAGGAGGTGTAAAATGTACTACCTTTGTTTGATTTTCATGGAAGCCACTAATATCCCATCAGCCTAGTTCATGGTTCACATTGACTTGTCCAAGCTTCTTTTTTCCCTTGAGCATCTGTAAATAGTGGAAGCTCACCCTAGTTGGGCCTTGGAAACTCTAGTTAGCTCCATCCCATGCTATCTACTTATCTTCAGAAAAACTGCTGCCTCAGAAACAGACATGGATTAGTGATTAGTTGATGCAGATGCCCTTCCCTCAGGGGTGGGGAGTTCTTAAGACTCTCTGCATTCCTGGTCCCTGGAGATAAAGACAACTTCTGGAAAGCTGATTGTAGCGAAGGATGTTATTGCATCACGGGACACATTTCTTTTCAGGAAAGCAAATCTCTTGGATTCTAGGCTTCAAGGTTATGGGTGATTTGGGGGTGCCCCGACACCAGGATTCTCCCATTTGTCTGGCAGCCAGAAAACAGAAATTGAAAAATACAGTACAATCCTTCTATAAAACACCTTGCTATTCCAGAGGTTAAATTATGTTGTGTAGCTATTTTTCTCTCTAAGACATGACAAATCTACATTTTAGATTCTGTCTTTGGCATGATTACATTCAGGATGCTCCACAGCCCTGAAGCCATTATAACATCATCTGTCCTCAGGAATGCATGCCATGGGATGGGATGCTGACTTATTGTCATCATAAGAGGAATGCGTCTGTCTGGACATCCCACCAAAGGGGCACAGGAAATAAGGGTCAGGGGAATCCTAGCACTGCTCTCTATCAGGCATTCTCCTCCCTCTCTTTTTTTCTAATTATAGGTAGTCATACTTCTTGTAGGTTATATATTTCACTCGATGAAATTACTCATTTTTGTAACCTCTGCATGTACCAAATGGCACTGAATTATATTAAAAACAACAGAAGGTATACATCGTTGAACATTTGTATCAGCCAGCCTATTGTTTGAGGATTCACCTCAATTGAACTTACAATTCACATGAGTATCATTTGGCAATAAACCAAGTTTTATTAAAGTTAGGCAATGTTTTTTTAAAGAGAGATAAACAATAAAATACTGACAAGAGCAAAAGTTAAAATTAAACAGAGACGTGAAATGTTGAGCAGTTGAATTAAAACAGAGACCTGATATCGCCTGGACAATATTTTCCCCCACTAGTGCCCCTTTACTCCTTCCCACCCCGGGCATTGGAACTTAATTATTGTTATATCAGACCCTCATAGAACGGTTCTGAGAAAGTGAGGAAGGTATTCAGGTATTCAAAAATTCTCTTCCTAATGTCATATTTAAAGTTCCCCTTAATTTTTAAATCCAATTTTCCCTGAATAAATGCTTTCTATTATTCACAATGAAGTTAATTATTTTTTAGAAGGAAACTAATAAAAAAAATTTCTGTGGCCCAGCCCTTTGAGGTTTTGGCCATTGTACTGTAGCAGTGTGCCCAGTTCTCTCTTAAAAAAAATGTATGTCCCTAGTTGTGGAAGATATTGAACCCATGAAACATGCAATGCTTCTGAAATGGAATTTTGTATATTGTTAACTCTTATTACAAAAGAAATTATATGTGAATTACAGAAACATAAAAAAAAAAGATAAGCAAACGAGCCATATCAAACAGTTATAATTCCAATTATCTAGAAATGACTACTGATAACTTCTTGGTGTATTCCAAGTGCTTCCATATGCATACAAACATGCACATCATATGTCTTTTCCATATGCATACAAACATAAAAGTGTATCACATGCACACAAACATGAGTATATGTGTCTCCCATGTGCATACAAACATACATTGTATATGTCTTATATACCAACATATCTATACATCACTTATCTTTTATATGCACACAAATGTAAATGCACACCAGAGTTATCTTTCCTGTGCATACAAATGTACAAATGTATATGTATGTTTCATATGCGCAAAAACATGTGAATACATCATGTGGACCTCTCCCATGCATGTATATCATAAAGTGTCTTGCATATAAACATATAAACATACAATTTGTATTCAAAATGTAAACAAACACTTGTGTATACCAGATGTTTTTTCATATGAATGTGCACATACACGTATATCATGAGTGCACATGATGTATGAGCACACACATGCATGCGACGCTCATAGGCACACAAGCATATAATGTACATAATATGTGTCTTTGGTATGCATACAAACACATGAACCTCATGTTTCTTTTATGTTCATGTAAACATGCATTTCATGTTTGCATGTATGTGTACATCTGCTGCTTTTTCAAAAATAAATGATGGATAACCTAGTCTACTTTAACATGATATTTTCACTTTATTTTGTTTTCTTTTTTACTTTTGTAGGATGCACATCTTTCCACAGCAATAGACCTTTTCCTGCTACAGCATAATTTTAAATAGCTGTCTATATACATGTGAGTATATAACAATTTATGTAATCGCACTCTATTATAAGACATTAGGAAGCTTTCTACGCTATGTTCAATAGAATATCCTTGGGTTTGCGATAGTCTCAAATAGTGTTGTCTCCAGGTAAGAATTAATTTCTTACTTTACCACACTTTATCACAGCATATTTTGTCATCATTTTTATAGTATGTTTCAGACTTGAGTTAGCGTCACTTATGTGCCGTTATATTTTCTCCTTCTATCTTCTCTTGAGAGCAGAAGTTGTTCCTGGAGGACAGGGTTCCTCGATCAACTGACTTCTGCAGTCTTGAACTATAATTCAGTGTCATTCAGTTTATAAACATTTACCGAGCTTTGTCCCACAGGCTTGTACATAGTAGATTCTTAATAAATGTGTGTTGAATGGAAAAATATCTCTGCAAAAGGAATCCTGCAGAAGAACCTGGTGGGTTATCTCCTTTTTCATTAGTTTTAGAGGCAGAACAGCATAGTGGTTCTGAGTGCAAGCTTTGGAGTCAGCCAGGCATGGGTTTGAAGCTGGGTTCTATGACCTACAAGATCTATGACCTTATTATTTAGTTCCTTAACCTTCTGTTTTTTCACCTATAAAATGAGGTTAATAATGGTACCCTCCGCAATGGGGCTATGAAGATCATGAAAGACAACCTAAGTAAAACAGCCCAGTATTTAGTATGCAATCTATATTAGCTCTCATTATTATTATTGGTTATTGTTTCCTGAATAAAATACTGTCAATAAAAGTTTTAAATTAAGTGCTAAGCTCTTAGTGGATACCAAGTTGAATTTAATTAAATATCTTAGTATAAGAGAAAGTTTTTAAAAAGAACGGAAATTTCTTACTGACGCAACTTTCAAACCTCTATAGGCCCTATCCACCCCAAATCATCGGCCTGGATATCTAGCGACCAAAACTGTTGGAGGTTTTCTCAAGGCTCAGTGGGTGTGATGATAACACAGTTCTTGGTGGCTGCACAGTGTGTGTTATCTGAGGGTCTCAGGGCCTGAATTGTGTTACTCGTGTGTGTATAACTCTGGTTTCCAGATGGAGAAATTGAACTGAAGAGAACTGTTTAAAAATGATAACTCTATATTGCAGACTGCTGGACTGTATTCACATCCAATGCTCAGTGTCAGAGTCCTCTAGACTATATGGTAGGTGTTCTGCAATGTCTGCCTAAAGCCGTAACCCTCTCTCCTCCTGCTCTTGCTACATCTCACTATTAGTGCCTGTGACATTTTGAGTAAGAATGCCTTCTGTTATAAGGATTCTTACACTCTGGAATGGATAAAAAAACACCTTAAGAGATTTCTTCACAAGCAAAACTTTACTTTGTCTCCTCTATGATTGAATAAAATAAGAAATTTTCTTTAAATGTTTACAAATTTTTTTATTCAATCAACTTTTAAGTGCTTCGAGTCTGCAGAATACTGTAATTACACTGTGATGAATAATAAAACAAACTAAGGGATTTAAATATAATCACTTTTTTATTTCATACATATAATAACTTTGTGTAATAGACATTATTATTTTCATTTTAGCAGTGAGTAAACTAAAGTTTATTCAAAATTGTTGAGACCTAAGGTATACACACATACAACTTTATAGCTACAAACAAACAATTTTTCAAAGTGGTTATACTAACTTATTTTCCTATCAGCAGTAAAGTGTTCTAGTTGCTCTGCATTGTTTCCAACACTTGGTATATCTGCCTTTTTTTTTTTTTTAACCATTATACCAGTATACATGTAGTGGCATTTCACTGATGCTTTAATTTTGCACAAACTGAAAACAAAAACAACAGAAAAAAATAAATACAACAAAGAACTGGTTCTTTGAGAAGGTTAATAAAATTGACAAACCCCTGGCTAGACTCACTAAAGAAAAAAGAGAAAGTATACAAATAAACAAAATCAGGGATGAAAGAGAAGAAATTACAACTGATATCACAGAAATACAAAGGATCATACAAGAATACTATGAAAAAGCATATAACACCAAATTTAATAACCTAGAAGAAATGGACCAGTACTTAGAAAAACACAACCTTCCTAGACTGAATCAAGAAGAACTGGAAAATCTAAATAGACCGATTAGCAGTATGGAAATTGAAACAATCATCAAAAAACTTCCAAAAAGTAAAAGTACAGGACCAGATGGCTTCGCCAGTGAATTCTACCAAACATTCAAAGAAGTTTTAATACCTATTCTCCTCAAACTCTTCCAAAAAATCGAAGAGGAGGCAAAACTTTCCAACTCATTTTATGAGGCCAATATTACTCTGATAACAAAACTTGGCAAAGATAACACAAAAAAATAAAACTACGGACCAATATTTCTCATGAATACAGATGCAAAAATCCTAAATAAGATACTAGTGAACCAAATATAGCAACATATTAAAAAGATTATACATCATGATCAAGTGGGCTTCATCCCAGGGCCACAGGAAAGGTTCAACACATGCAAATCAATTAAGGTGATATACCACATAAACAAATTAAAAAATAAGAATCATATGATTATATCAATAGATGCAGAAAAAGCCTTCAACAAGATACAACATCCATTTATGCTCAAAACACTTAACAAAATCAGTATAGAAGGAAATTACCTTAATATCATAAGGCCATATATGACAAAACCTCAGCAAACTTTATACTTAATGGTAAAAAACTAAAAGATCAGGAACAAGGAAAGGCTGTCCATTATTGCCACTCTTATTCAATATAACATCAGAGGCAAGAGAAAGATATAAAAGGCTTCCAAACAGGAAACGAAGAAGTCAAACTGTCACCATTTTCAGATAACATGGTCCTCTGTATAAACTCAAGGACCTGGGACTTAAGGAAGATTTTATGAATTTGACCTCGAAGGCAAGGGAAGTAAAAGCAAAAATAAATGGGACTATATCAAACTAAAAAGCTTCTACACAGCAAAAGAAACCATCAAAAAGTAAAGAAACAACCATCTGAATGGAAAAATATATTTGCAAATATATTTTAAGGGTCTAATACCCAAATATATTAACAGCCTAATATTCAAAATATACAAAGAATTCATACAACTCAATAACAACAACAAGAACAAAACGATCTAATAAAAAAATGAGCAGAGGACCTGAATAGACACTTCTCCCAACAAGGCATACAAATGGCCAACAAATATATGAAATGATGCTCAATGTCGCTAACTATTAGGGAAATGGAAATCAAAACCACAATGAGATACCATCTCACACCTGTTAGAATAGCTATAATCAATAGGACAAGTAGTAACAAATGTTGGAGAGGATGCAAAGAAAAAGGAACCCTCATACGCTGCTGGTGGGACTGCAAATTATTACAGCCACTATGGAAAACAGTATTAAGGTTCCTCAAAAAACTAATAATTGGTCTACCATATGATCCAGCAATCCCTCTACTGAGTATTTACCCCAAAGACTTGAAAACTCATATCCGAAAAGATATTTGCACACCGATGTTCATAGCAGCATTATTCACAGTGGCCGGTATGTGGAAGCAACCGAAGTGTCCTCTGATCGATGATTGGCTAAAGAAGCTGTGGTACATATATAAAATGGAATATTACTCAGCCATAAGAAGAGATGAAATACTGCCACTTGTGACAACATGGATAGACCTTGAGATAATCATGCTAAGCGAAATAAGCCAGACAGAAAAAGTTGAAATCACATAATATCACTTTAATGTGGGATAAACCTAAAAGCAACAAATGAATAGGACAAATAAACAGAGACTCATGGATATGGACAATAGACTAGTGGTTACCAGGGGGTAGCGGGGAGGTAAATGGGGTAAAAGGGGTCAAATAGGTGAAAGAAAGAAATCTAACTATGGGAGGTGAACACACAGTGTAAATATGTATATATGCCTTACTGTTAAAGTGTTCAAATGAAACTTACTGGATTTCATTAACTAAGGTTACCATAAATAATTAATTAATTTGAAAATAATAATAAAAAATAATCTAAATGAAAAATATATTTAATTTGTGAATACATCTTATTAAAGTTAAAAACTTTGCATGAACTTATGACTAGTAAAGATAAGCACCTTTGATATGCTTTTTTGATCATTTGGAGATCCTCTTATTTGGAGATCCTCTTTTGCCAATTTTTCTGTTAGATTTTCTGTCTTTTCTGATTGATTTACAAAAGTTCTTTATGTAATTGAATTTAAGTCCTTTTCTGGATATATGTATTGCAAATAACTTCCTCTACTATGTAGCTTGTCGTTTAACTCTTTTAATGATATCTCTAGTTCAATAAGAATTTTTAATTTTAATGAAATCCAGTTTATCACTTTGCTCTGTATGTTCTGTTTAATAAATCTTTGCCAATTCCAAGGTGAGGAAGGTATTCTGGTATGTTTTCTTTCAAAAACTTTATGATTTTAACTTTCACACATTTAATTAATTCCGAAATTGAATTTTGTATATGGTGTGAGATAGGTGCGAGTATATAATTTTTCCATACGGATATCTAGTTGATTAAGTACCTTCTCTGTTGCTCTTCAATGTCACCTTTGTCATAAATCAGTAGGCTATCCAAATATAATGTTTATTAATTCTCTATTTTATTGGTCTCATTGGTATATTTTACGCCAACATACCATATCATCTTGCATCTCACATCTTACTTCTGACTTTAGTTTACTTCTTGAGTATCTTCTTAAAAGTTCCTTTTAATAAGGTTTGTTAGTGAAAAATTCTTTGTTCTTGTCTGTAAAAATATTTTTCCTTATCCTAAAGGTAGTTTAGCTGCCTAGATTTACCATTATATTCTCTAAGTATTTTGAACATATTATCATATTCTAGCTTCTTTTAATGCTGCCGTTGCTGTTCTTCTGTAAACAATGTATTTTTCATCACCTTTCAGGTCTTCTCTATTTTTGTTCTGCTGTTCACTTATACTTGAATTCCTAGGTGTAATTTTTTTTTCACTTATTTTGCCTCCAGTGTTTCCTAAATCAAAGAATCTATGTCTTTCATCAACTCTGTAAAATTCTCAGACATTATCTTTTGAGCAGACATTTTTATTTTCTATTTTTAGCTATGGAACTTTTGTGAACTGAATGTTGAATTTTTTAACCTATCTGACAGATGTCTTAGGTTTTTAATATATTTATCTTCATAGTTCTCTTTCTAGGTAATATATTTAATTATGTAATACCAGTTAAATAATCATCTTATCAGTGCACATAATTTTAAAGAAAATATGAATTTTTAAAAATCTATTAAATTTTTTTCCCAAAACTATCTGTCTTTTGGTCATAGTATCTTGCTTACTTCCTACTTTTTGTAAATTATTTTCTTCTGATTTTCATCATTTAAAAAATATTATTTTAATAGTTTCTCTTTAAAATTTCTATTATGCAACAAAATCAGGAGACTTGTGTTATTCTAATTTTGGACTGAACTAATCTTTAGTGGTGCTTTATCTTTTGGATTTTTCAAAAGCTTGCGTTGAAAACAAATTTTCCGTATGGTTGTTGTTTGTTTTAAAAGTTTCCCCAGGTGTATCATAGGACTGGAACCTTAAGAGACTTTTCAAATGCATATTCCCTGGCTCTACTGATTCAGTGGCAGGCAGTATGAGCCAAGAACCTGAATTTTCAAGCTGTCAAGGAGGTTCAGATTTAGATGTTTCATGGACCACATACTGAGGGAGCCTGTTCAAAGTTTCCACACATGAGAAAGGAAGTATTATGTGTTTATTGATTCTATTCTTTAATCTCTAGGCTACACTCTCTCTTTAAATCCTACTAATAATATAATGTGAAGATACATCTGAGCTTGAAAGGCCCATATTCCAATAAAACTGTTCTTCACAGTTCTGGAAAATTAACTGTTAGCTTCAACTGCTCCCTTTGTTTAACTCAGAAGTTTTAAGGCCCTGTGAGATATTCAATTACTTTATTTAATATTTCAGGTGATTTTTGTTGCCAAAATGTTTTTGAAAATCAAAAATTTTTATATGAGCTCTCAGTAGTGTTATCGTACTACTAGACTCTCCCACAATAAAAATAAGGCTTTTCATTTCATCATTTATAGAAGTACGGTTATTGTATTAAGTATTAAAAGGTACTTTATTTTCTAGGAAAGTAAAAAAAGAGTTAGTCAAGACCTGTTCAGTGCAGAAGCACATGTGAGATATACTGAGGAAATTATAATTACCTGGAAGTTGGGGAGCAGGTAAAGTAATAGTCAGTGCTTCCTGTTCATGTGAATACAAACTTTTATACTCATGGTAACTCTGTTCACAGAAGTAGGGTATTCATAGCTTTAAGTCTTAGATGACAAAACAGATTTGCCAGTGTTTAACTTAATAACTTGCTTGGAGATATATGTACATTGTCGTATAGATGATAATCCTGGAATTTGTATTTTAAGTTACACTTTTAAACTCAGTCTCAAATGCAAGATAACATCATTGTGTAGATACAACTACACACCTATTAGAATGGCTAAAATTAAAAAGACCTATCATACCAAATATAAGATAGAGTATAAGGAAATGGAACTCATGTACACTGCTGGTGGGAATGTAAATTGGTACAACCACCTTGGAAGATGCTTTGTCAGTTACTTGAAAAATTATTTACCTTATGACCAGATATCTATTCCTGGGTATTTTCCCCAGAGAAATGAAAGGGTATGTCTATACAAAGATTTATACACAAATATTCATAGCAGCTTTATTTGTAAGAGCTCCAAACTGAAAACAACCTTAATACCCATCAGTAGTTAAACAGTAAACAAGTTATGGTGTACCATAGAACATTAATCAGCAATAAAGTGTATGCTGATACACATAGCAGTGTGTGTCGCTCAAAATAATTATGCTGAAAGAGCCAAACCAGAAGAGGAGAAGGAGGAAGAAGGGAAGAAGAAAGAGAAGGAAGAGAAAGAGGAGACACAATGTGTGATTCCATATATATAAAATTCTGGAAATGAGAAAACTTTTGGGAGTGATGAAAATGTGCATTATTTTAATCGTGGTGATGGTTTCACAGGCATATTCATAGGTCAAAACATCAAATTGCACATGTTAAATATGTTCAATTTACTGTATGTGCACTCTACCTCAATAAAAGCCCTAGATGACACTTAACTCTGTCTTGTAATTTTGTCAGTATGAGTTATGGATTTTTGGTCTCATGAAATACTTTTAAAATTTCTAGAGATCCCTGGGACCATTTTAATTCTCTATTCTTTTGGGTATGTTATTGAACTAATACCTGGGGCTTCTTACTTGACTCATCACCTTAAAATATCAGTCATGGGTTAGGGTTCCATGAGTGAAAAATCCAAAAGCATATTTAAATACCCAGAGGAGCAAGGCCAACCTACCTTAAAGGTGCCAGGACATATTTCCAAATATAAGGCCAGAAGATAGTACAGAAAAAGCAGGACCAATAATTTAAATTCTCTGTAGAGCAAGGTATTTAGATAAGCCTGCAGTATCAAATAATAATGCATAGGAACTTTTTTCTGCATCAATATCAGGGCTACATGGACCATCAGGTGCTCAGAGGAGGTGTTAAGTCACATATTTCTGGAATCTAGGACCCTCTGTGCAAGTTCACACTACACAATGTTCAGTATATTGATGCATGAAGCCCAGAGAGTCCAGGCTGATTCCTTCAGCTGCTCTGATCCTAGCCAAACCAGGGGACATGCACAGCGAGATCGTTCTCTTGACTCCATCGGTGAGAGAGAAAGTTATAAATTTCCTCAGCCCAGACTAGTGTTACACCAATGATTTGACATACAACTCAGGCTCAGAAATCATGAATGGATCTGTCCATCATTTGCTGTGACTTTAAGAACCCTTGTATCTATAAATACAAGCTCTTGTCTTCTGTTTTCTCTTTCCATGATTGTTTCAAGTAAACAATAGGATTACGTAATTGGATTCAAAAAGAGAGAAAGCCATAAAAGTGAAGCAGGGCTAATATCTTCAAAGGCAGTGTGAGGGGAATGGGATTTAGAGAGATTTGGTCTCTGCAAGTGATAATTTTATTTTTAGTATTAAAAACTTCTAGGTTTTTGTTTTGAAAACAGAGACTGATTATGTTAGAGTATGTCCTCTTCTTTGGAGATGTGTGCTAAAGTGTTTAGGGTAAAGTGTCATGATGTCTGCTGTCTATTGATAAACCATTCAACAACAACCACAAACAAAGCAAAACAAAACAAAACCCCAGCAACATCTCAGTATATAAGAAAGATAAAGCAAATATCATAAAATGTCAAGGGGTATATGGACATTCATTGTATATGTCATTCAATTTTCCTTTAGATTTGAAAATTTTCAAAATAAAGTTGGGAGGAAAACAGGCATAATTCCATCATAGTGCATTTTATCATTCAAGCCAATAGAGGTACAACGTCCCATGTCCAGTGGCAAATTCAACTTATTTACCAGAGGGATACTTTCAAGGGCTACTAAAATGATCTGAGATACAAAAACGCATTGCTCACACAGAGTAGGTATTCGGTAAATATTGAAGGGAGTAAATGGTCAATCAAGCTGATAATAAGGAAGGTAAAATTACTCTGTTATAAATCACAATCACCAAACATAGTTATCAAGCAAGGTGCTCACATTCTTTTACAATATATGTATGTATATTTTTGGTGTAAGCATCAAAGACAAACACTGAAACATGTAGGACAAGGCCTGATCTTGTTTAACTCGTGTCTTCTGGAAAGACTGCTTGGATATGAGATATGAGACTGATGATTGTCCTGGTTCTGCCACTAGCTAGATATTCAATCTCCAATGACCTGAATATTCTTTCTTGACATTAATTTCCCATCTTTTAAAAGGGTATAATAAAACAAATACTATCCTAGAGGATTTTATAAGATTAAAGAATTAAAAAATATAATTAAAATAGTTTAAAGTGCTTCACAAATGTAAGATATATATGTTAGTAATCTTTATGCTCATACATACAGCCATTTGCTGAGTAGAATTAATATCTACATATCAATTGGAAACACAAAATTAGTAGACATGGATTTAGGTTGTAGTCTTTGTTCTTTCACTGACTGCTTGTGTGACTGTAGAAAAGCTACTTCCCCTCTTCTGGTGAAAATTATGTTAAAGTTTCACTTTAGCACCTTTCCTTTGAGTTTTGAGATGTTTACATGGCTCAGGGATGCACAACTAAGACCAGTGGGTAGAAGCTGTAGAATCATAGATTTCAGCTGAATATAAATCATAGTGTTTGGAAGATTAAATTTACTTAAAAGTAGACTGAGTTAGGGAGATGTCTGGTCCAAAAGGTGTTGTAAGCTCCTTATTTGAGGTGTGCCCTGTTCCCTAGCTCCAAGCACACAGCAGCAGCTGACAAAGTAAAACCAAGAAAGCTACAACACAGCAATTTTCAAAATCAAGAAAGCATGTGCCTGGACCAGAAACAAAACAAAATAGAGCCAGTCAGAAGTGCCACAGTGAAAACTGGGCTCTGGGTACTAAAATAAGTGAAGGTTGTTGGCAGTTCATTCAGGCAACATAACATGGAACAGAAATGCTTCATGAACAGAAAAAGTGTTCCAATTGATGGTTACATGTTGCACCAGAAAGCATTGAGCCTATAATGAAGACTTCAGTGATGGATTTCCTGAAACCAGTAACACCAAGCCATTTACTGTAAGTTAAGGAATGGCTACACAGATTCAGAAATAGGTTTGGACTGAAAACTAAAAATTGATGGACAGGCTTTTCTGCTAATGAAGAAGCTGCTATCACATTCCAACAGAGCTGAAGAAGTTAGAGTTTGGTACTATGTGTAGTTTCAGGCATCCAGTAGGGTCTTGGAACATGTTCCCCCACACACATACTAGACAGGACCCCTGTACAAACTTGTAATGCCTGGCACACTTTAACCAGATTTTCTCCTGGTTTGAGGGAAATGCCCCACTGTTTTCATGTAGTTTACTATTACAACTATGCCTCACATTTCTTTTCCCCTGAACCTCATTGTTACAGTTTGCTTACACCTGATAGTAAAGGAACTTTCTATTTTCTCTCTGGATTCTTCCCAGAGAATGACTTCCAATGGGCCCTGTCCAATCGCCAAGACCCAGGCACACGTTTAGGCCCTTCTAAAAGCCTGTCTAGTCTTGGATTTTGACTCTGTAAAAACCATTGGGAGAACAAAGTGTAAGCCCCAAATACCCTGTACATGCTGCCATAGTCTCAATTTTGCAACTTGGGTCCCTTAAAAGCCATCCAGGAGAAAGCAAGCTGGGCAGACACCTACCCTCTTGGACTCATTCTCTACTCTCTGGGCCTGTGCTCCTCAGGTATCCTGCCTTGGGATGGGAAACATGACTAAACTCGCTCACAGGGGCACCTGTGTGTTGAAGTACAAGAGCTTTGGTGGCGGTAGCCTTGACATCCTGGCTGAGATACTTTGTGCTCGAAAGGGGACTTGGCTCCTGAAAGCTCACCTGCCTTTTAATGGTTTGGTCCACCCATGTGCTGAAGTCTGGGTGACCTTCTGAAGTGAGGTCTGGGGAGTCTTTAACTCTGGCAGAGCCACAGATTTCGTGTTGCTGAGTTGAGATGAATGGGGACAAAGGGGATGGATAAAGTTTGAAGTTGTGAACAACCTGTAAGGGTCAATAGCATGTGGCCACCTCTCCTTCCTCAAGTCTGGTTATTTCTAATAAAATACAAAATACCTATATTGAAATCTGTGTCCCAAACACATTGTTGGGTTTATTTCCATTTTTATAGTATAAAAACAATAATACCTACTTTGAAATGTTGTTATAGATGTACATATAGTCTTTCATATGTGTGTGTGTGTGTGTGTGTGTGTGTGTAAAATTTTTGCCTACTTTATGTCGCTTTTTCCTCTACTGTTTCATAATCTTGTAATACTAAGAACCCTTGAGTCCCTCTCCCTCCCAGGCCATCATTTATATACAACCAGTTCTGACACCATTTCTACCTTATGCTTGTTCCCAAGGCCAAATACAAGAGAAATATCAACGGGCTCTTATTCACGTCTCAGATCTCTATCTGTTAACTTACTTTTGCTGATACCTCCTAACTGTTTTCACACTTTCAGGAACAGTTTGAACCCATCTGAGACCTTCTCCAGCCCAATCCTTTTAGGGCAAATGGGACAAGATAGCTTTTCCTTACTCTACTTACACCAAGCATTCTTGCTGCAGGCTGGCTGTGGGCTCATGCCTGTCAGCCTCTGAGGGCTGGAGTCAAAGTTTTTTATTAGACTAATTTCTTCCAACAAGCCTGACTATTTCCTTACTCACTATAAACATGATCTACTTATGATCACTGACTAAGAAGTCATAAAAATTACATGTGCTATATTTTAAAGAAATTCAAAATATAAAAAGCTGAATTTATAATAACATCCTGTGAGGCAATATTTTGTATCACCAAGGATTCTTCTTCACCACAGACTCCCCTCCATCAGTACCTTTAAGTCAATCAAAGTGATTAAGAGACAGAAGAACCTTATTTAGTCCAGTCATCTTTAAACTGGATTCCATGGAGCAATGTGGGTTCTCTGTGGAGATGAGTTCCCAACCCAGATCTCAGAAACAACCACTTAAAACAAAACAAAACATAGTAGGTTCACTCTGTCTGTTTCCTGTACTGGGCTTCCACTTGTAAAGTTTGGTTAGAAGAAAAGATTCTATGACTAAAATGTTTTCAAAAACCATAAGCAATTCTAACATTATTTATTATACAGATGAGGACACACACACACTCACACACACACACGTGCGCGCGTACACACACACACACAAAATAGAGAAATAGAGAGACTTACTCAGAGTCGAAAGGTGAATTTACATATCTTAATCCAAACACAGTGTTTTCTAGTATTTCGTGCTTCTTTTCCTTGAAGGTTGAGAGGAGCAGAAAAAGAAGGAAATTAAGTGAATGTGTATTTTTAAAAACATCAGTTGCTACCCAGGGATTGTTCGGAATCCAAGAGAGAGGATGGCTATAAATACAACACAACTTCATCAATCATCAATTTGAGAATGAAACACCAAAGTCTAAAAGTTTATAGGGATTATTTAAAGAGAGGCCTTTAACACTTGTGAATACATACAATTACATACAGAGGTCCTAAGACACATGCTTTAGTTAATTGATGAGAACGCTTTAACATTTAGATCAATCATTTGTAAAAAGGAACTTCAAAGATGATTGAAGTTTTTTTTCTTTTAAGTACTTTAACCTTACCACTTTATTACGCAAACAATTCAGTTTGCTTAACAAACAACTTTTACATTTCATGATAAAGAGTTAAAGGTCAAATCATCTCCTGTCCAAATTATCAGAAATTAAGAATTAGTGGAAACTTAATTCTATCATTGGAAAAAGGGCAAAGATTTTTCGTGGAGCCCCTATCTACAAATAATTTGAGTCATCCAATGCCAGCCCATGAGCATCATTCTGGCTGCCCAATTTCATCTGATCCCATGAAAGAAGTTTGACACTAGCCAGTAACACTTGCCAAGCAGCCCTCCAGGATGATGCTACTGTGAAAGGCCCAGAACTGTAGGTTACCTGGTCAACCTTATGCAGCAAGGTTAGAGGGTGGGAATTGTAGATTGTCCCAAAAGGAATAAATAAGGACTGGGTCGCACATGGCTTCAGATCAAGCTTAGGGTACCCCTCCCTAGCAACACTGCTGTTCGCAGCCACCACAAGCAGTATCTGGCTTGCCTGGTATTGACTCTGTAAGTCAAAACAGCAAACGATATGTGTGCATAAAAAATTCTACATACAACTTTTCAGAAATATCTCTCTGGGCAATAATTGAACTTGGAATTGAAAATCAAAAGAGAGAGGACTTCCATTACTGTCAGACCTGCATTTTAAATATCTTTAATGTGAACAACTTGCATTTCCTGTTTCATGCATCACTGTGATGTTTCTAAAGGACTCTCTATGCTGAAGATCATTGATTATTCTAATGGAATGTTAGCCACCAACTGGTTCCATGGAATGTTCAGTCACTGCAGAGATTTTTTAAAGGATATCTTTTAAATTCAGTACAGCAGGGAACCAAGTTCTGAGGATCTGTTTTTCCTCCTGCGGTAACATTAAAGACCATGGTAATTAGAACTTGACAAAACAACTTCTGGTTTCCACCACCTGTGTGTAGACACACACGTTGGCAATACCAGGTATAAAGTCACCCTTCTTCTTTGTGTCAACCACACTGGTGTCTGTGAGTGCCGCATCACATAGTGAATAACGCAAGACACGGAATGGGCTGTGCTCTCCAGCCATAAAACAAAGAGGGCTTGTGATAAACCCTAAATTCCCACCCCAGAGACAGGACACATGTGTCCCCAGGGCGCTATGGAGAGCAGCTCTTCCCAGGGGTGAATTTCCTTTGGGTGGAGCCTGGCCTGGCAGCAAGCCTGGCCAGACGGAAGCCAGAGCCTGCAGGATCTGTGTATATTTCGATATCAAATGCACAAAATAATGCCTCCCATAAATAACAAACATTGGCTACTGTGTCCGTCATCCCTATTTAGAACAGGGAAAGATCACTTGAAACTCAACTTCAGCCAAATTTAGGTTCCAAGCGAGAAGGGTGGGAGGGGGTTATCTTCCATCAGGTGTTCGTGTTTTTCATATTCCCCTCATACAGTTCCTCCTTGGTATTTGTCATATGCCCCACTAGAGCCACAGAAGTGCTTCTGTTTTCTGCCCTGTCCTTAGTCCTTGTTTCTGGACATGTCAATAAGAAGTTGTTGGGGAATTTGCTTTTATGGTAAAACCAGCCTCCAGCCAGAATAAAGCAAACCCCGAGGCAGCCCCTCTTGCATCCATTTCTGCCCTCTCTAAAATCAGCATCATCCAAAGTCATCCCGAGATGGTTGAGTCTAAATCAGTCTCAGAAGAGGGTGCAGGTTTCCACTGAAAGGATGTTTCTAAATCCTGTTCAATATGAGCTGACACAAGTCTTTAGTTTGTTCCCTGATGGAACCCAAGTACCTACAATCATGCATGCCACAAAGAAGTAGTTCAATGAGTACTTGTGCAATGAATTTCAGACAGAGAGAAAAATGAAATTAGATTGCATTTTTTAATTAGTTAAGACATTTTATTACTAGTAGACTTTATAAAATACAATATTTAAACATTTGCTCTGGCTCATACTTTTGTCATCTTATTTTAGTGAATAAACTAAAACTGTCATATAGATTCTATTCAGGATGCAAAGAAAAAGAGGAAAAAATGCATGTATGAGGGTCTGGTGAAATCAAGAAGAAGGATTCCTTCATGTGAACTATGAGCCTAAGTCTGCTGTGTCAGGGCCAATTTTAATTTTTCAGAGCTGAGATCTCTTCCCTAGCTATTGATGACTTGAAAATCTTCTACTAGGTTCTAGAATTGCCTTGAGCTGGAGTTGTCATGTATCATGCATTATATGGTTTATAAAAAGGAACTCTCTGGGGACATTTCATGAAACTTTTGAGATCCAAATTTATTAGTGGTGACAGCTGCCTTGGGCAAGGGTCCCTGGTTGATAATACTTCCTCAGATGTGGCATGACCACTAGAGTAATGGTGATATACTTCAAAGCCTGTCATCAGCAAAGATTCTCCCAGTCTTACTTAATGAGCAATTTTTAGTCTCCTAAAAGGGAAAAACAACATCAGCTCCAATTTGTTTAAAACGACAGCAAAACCAAAAAGTTATTTAGAGCTCAAATGCTTTCACACCTTTCCTCTAGGTTTAATTGTTCCAGGTAAAGAGTTAGGAGAAAGCTATAATATAATAAGACAAGTCCAATTTTTAGAATCTGAGGCTAGCCCTAACTATATTATTAAACCAACTCTGTGTCCTTGAGCAAGTTACTTAACCTCTCTGGTATTCTCATCTCTAAAAATGAGGGGCTTGGGGAGGTTCAAACACAGGGAGCTATGGACAAACACCAAATCCAGATGACTGGAGATGAGTCAAGGTGAGAGCTGTGGGCCAAGATAGTAAAGAGTAGTGACATCTAGAGGGGTCACAAACACAGCTGCAGATAGACCTAGGCCATCTGCTGCTCAGGCAGTGGACTCAGGTGCATGATGTGTCCAACACCATGGTGGACCCCGGCCAAGCAAGCAAGACACCCATCATGCTGTGTCAAGGCAGAGTCAACTCCTTCACTATACCAAGGCCAATGAACAAGTGGGAATGTGCAGTACATTTCAGGAGTGGAGATAGAGGTAAGGAATGCTTTGGAAAACCCTCCCAGAACTCCTTTGTCAGTATTCTTCATATTAGGATAATAATTGGAAATGTCGCTTTTAGTAGACAGAGTTTCTTTGATATTGAAACCCATAATATTTGTCATGAGATGTAATGTTCAGATCAAATATTACAAACATTTTTATTTCTCAATATAACACAATTTTTTAAAATCTTATTTTCAGCAAATGCTATGACATAGAAAGACCTCTCTCTACCTTTTGCCAGAATCACATGAGACCAACCTGCTTCATAATCCATAACTCAGGCCAAGACAAGGGAGGGAGTAGTGACACTGTAAGTGTCACCAAGTGCAGAATGAGGATCCGCCCTGAAGGGCTCACTAACCCTTCCTGGGTAAGGAGATGGCAACAGTGCTGAGAGCAATTTTGAATGCTTCCGCTTGTGACCACCAATTCCTTTCTATTTCCTCTTATAAAATATGTCACAGTGCAACACATGAGATTACAGAGAGGACACAACCAAAGCAAGGAGACTCTCATTGATAGTACTATTCTTTTTCATTTAATAAAAAAATGAAAGCCTTGTGTTAAGAAATTAAATTATCTTTGGAGAGAGAATAAAATGGCATAGATGATAGAAGTTTCATTCATCCCTCATGTGACTAAATCAAAGTTGTGATGGAAACACAGAGCAAACAGCAAAGAAAGTCACCTAGGATCTAGATGAACAAGCCCTACAACTAGGAAGAAAAATAAGAAATCACCCTGCAACAGTAGAAGGTAGAAGGCTTCCCAGTCCCCAGAGTTTGAATGGAACTGAAGCTATGGCAGCTGCAGATGCCTCTTAAAGGGGCCATATCCATGAGCGGACATTTGCAGTGACAAACCTGCTCACTCTGAGCACCAGTGCCAGGTCTGCTGCTCGGGGGCACCAGGGACATACCAGGGGACACTAAGTTGTCCAAGTGAGGCCAGATGCGAGGCTCTCTCTGGGACAGAAGTGCCGGCAGTATCCATTGTTTCTCTGTTGAACATTCCCCCTGCACAGAAGAAGCTCCACCATAGCTGTGACATCATCATACTAGATAACAGAGGTCACTCTGCCCAGAAGATTCCCTGAAACTCTGCCTCTCTCAACCTGGGCCCCACACAAGTCACATCCAGGTGCTCTTTGCTGAGCAGAGCCAAGACTCACACTAGTGGCAGCTGGCTTTGGTTTCTGGTGTGGTTTCTTGAGGCAACTATAAGCACAGTATTTATGGATTGCCTGCTGAATTTTAACAGGTGTCCCTAGAGGGGTACAGGCTGGGGCTAAATTTTGGCCTGCAGCTGAACCCCTCCCAGGACTTTGTCACTGGACACCTACTACACAAATTCACATCAATAAGACTGGAAGACTTAGAGCTTTGCTTAGTACATAGAAACAGACACAGAAGTCAGCCAAAATGGGAAGACAAAGAAGCAGAAACTGTATGAGAGAACAGAACAGAAATCCAGGAATAATATAGTCAAGCAATCTAACAGATGTAGAGTTCAAAACATTGGTTATAAAGATGATCAGTGAACTTGGGGAAGTATAGATGAATTCAGTGTGAACTTTAACAAAGAGATAAAAAACATAAAAATGAAAATGGAAATTATAAAAGGGAAACAGTTGGAAATGAAAAACACATTATTTGAGATGAAGAGTATATTAGATGGAATAAACAGAGTGGATAAAAAGAGAATCAAACCACCCCTAGAGGATGGGAAAGCCAAGGACACTCAATCAGAATGGCAAGAAAAAGAAGCCAAAACTATAATAATAATTTCAGGAGCCTATGGGACACTATTAAATGTAAAAATATTCATGTCATAGGGGTACCTGAAGGAAAACAAGATGTTGAAGAGTGATTTGAAGAAATAATGATGGAAAACTTTCCTAACCTGGTGAAGGAAATAGTCATACAACCTCAGGAAGCTCAGAGAGTCCCAAAAAAGAGGAACCAAAGAGGCCAACACCAAGGCACATCCTAATTAAAATGTCAAAGCTTAAATACAGAGAGAATTTTTAAATCAGCAAGAGAAAAACAGTTTTCTACAAGGGAGCACCCATAAGACTGATGCTGATTTCTCAAGAGAAACTATGCAGGACAGAAAGGTTTGGCAAAAAATATTCAACTTAATGAAAACCCAATATCTACAACCAAGAATATTTTATCCAGCAAAACTATCATTTAGAGTCAAGGGACAGATGAAGAGTCCCAAAGAAAAATAAGCCGAAGGAATTTATCAACACCAAATCTGTATTATAGGAATTGTTGGAGGGACTTCTTTAAGAAGAAAAAACATGTATCAAAAACAAGAATAAAGAATGGTAATAACTACATTACTATCAACAAGTACCTCAAATGGAAAAGAAATAAATGCTCCAACCAAATGATAGAGTCGCTGAATGGATAAGAAAACAAGATCTCTACATATGCTGCCTACGAGAAACTCACTTCAGATTAAAAGATACACAGAGACTAAAAGGAAGGGGATGGAAATAGATACTGCCTTGATGGACCTAGAGGGTATTGCCCTGAGTGAAATGGGTCAGATAAAGACAAATATCACGTGATTTCATGTACATGTGAAATCTAAAGTACAAAATAAACAACAACAACAACAAAAGCAGTATAAACTCATAGATACAGAAAATATTTTGACGGCTACTAAATGGGAGGAGTTTGGGATATAGAAAAAAGGCAAAGGGATTAAGAAGTAAAATGGATAGTTGCAGACATGGAGATGTAGAGTGTAGCATGGGGAAGTTGGTTAATATTGTAATAAACATGTAAGGGGGAAGAGAGGTACTAGATTTAGTGCAGTGATCGATTTATGAGTTGCGTGGATCTCTGATCACTAGGCCATACAACTGAAACTGGTATATGCCAACTATAATTTTTAAAAACTCATTGAATTGTAAATTCAATATAAATACCACCAGCTAATTATCTATTATATTTCAATAAAGCCAGACAAAAAGAAATTAAATAGTTTTATATTTTGTACTTCATTGGCACATTAAATGTCATTTATTAAAATGTTTTTAATTCAGGAAATGTTAAAATGGAACATTAGCCCCTTAGCAAATCGAATTTTGATAATTAATTCTGATGTTAATGGAGAAGAATTGCCAGGCAGCCTTGTATAACTTTTTATTACAAAAAGAACAGCAGTTGTGGGTAGAGATAGGGAGGGTGGAAAATTCGGTGAAAGATTGTGGGTGGAGGAAGAAATAAAGAGGCAGACATGGTGACAGGAACATCCTGCAAGAGGAGAAGAGGAAACAGGAGGAGTACTGACTGGGACGGAGGGCAAGAGGCATGTGAGTTGAAGTTCCTTGAGCATTCTTGATTTGGATAAGTTCTGGAATTTTTTCTCTAGGCAGAAAGCTTCTGGGGACCCTGAGATGGTCTCTAAATTTCTGCGGCTCCCTTTCGAACTATTCCCCACACTTCAGCCAGAATGATCATATAAACCCAAACATTATCCCTAAGTCCTTCAAGAGTAAAATCCTTAAAGGCTCACAGCCACTCTGATCTAGCTCATGCCTCCCTTTCCAGTCTCATCACCATCCTTCCCTCACTTTCTGAGCTACAGCCTTCCTGGCCTTCTCTCAGTGCTGCAGACAATCTATGGGAAGCCTCCCCCAGGAACTGCTGACCCCGAAATCCCTCTTCTTTCTTGACATCTTCTGCCTCCTATATTCGCTTCCTTCTTATGTTTTTAGCTCAAAAGCCACTCCTCAAGAAATTGAGTCCTTAGCCTAGGTGGAATCCTACACTGGCACAGGCCCCTGTCCTTTACTTCCCTCATCAAAAATTTATCAAGAGGGGAGCAGGTTTTTTTCTTTTTAATTTTAATTAGTTTCAAGTATACGGTACATTGGTTAGACATCTATATAGTTAGTAAAGTGATCTCCCCAATTGCTCCCTCCCTCCTCTGACCCTCCACCTTGCCAATGTATTAATGCTAACTGCATTCCTTATGTCATGCTTCCCATCCCCATGACCATCTATAGGCCACTAATTTATACTTCTTTAACCCTTCACCCCATTCTCCTCATACCTCTAAAACCCAAACCCCCTCCCCTCTGTCAGCAAATTATCCACTATATTTGTGTCTGTTTTTAACTAGTTTGTTCTTTTTATTCCTTAAATTCCGCATGTAAGTGAAATCATATAGTGTTTATCTTTCTCTGTCTGACTTAAATACCTTCTAGGTTCATCACAGCAGTATCTTTTTCCATCCCCTTCCTTTTCATATGTAAGGGTCTTTTTTTATTATCCTTTCAGCGTTCTATCTTTTGAATGGAACACTTAATTATTTTCCATTTAGGGTACCTATTGATAAGAATGTGGTTGTTACCATTCTTTATTCCTGTTTTTGATTCATGTTTTTTCTTTTTTAAAGAAATCTCTCCAACATTTTCTGTAATACTGGCTTAGTGGTGATAAATTCCTTTAGCTTATTTTTGTCTGGGAAGCTCTTTATCTGTCCTTCAACTCTAAATGATAGTTTTGCTGGATAAAAGATTCTTGGTTATAGATCCTTGGTTTTTATCTCTTTGGATATTTTTTGCCAAGCCCTTCTGTCCTGCATAGTCTCTCTTGAGAAATCAGCTGCCAGTCATATGGGTATTCCCTGACATGTAATTATTTGCTTTTCTCTTGCTGCTTCTAAAATTTTTTCTTTGTATCTAACTTATGGTATTTTAATTATGATGTGTCTTCATGTGGACCTCTTTGGATCCCTGTTTTTTGGAATTCTATGAACTTCCTGGGGTTTTATGTCCATTTCCTTCACCACGTTTGAGAAGTTTTCCATCATTATTTCTTCAAATAGCTCTTCAACATCTTGATTTTTTTTTCACTTACACCAATCAGACAAATATTTGGAGCCTTAATAGTGTCTCACATCCTCCTTCAATCATCTTTATAGTCTTGGCCTCTTTTTTCTTGCCATTCTGTTTCAGTGTCCTGATTGGCTTTCCTACCCTCTAGATAGGGCATGTGATCTTCTTCTTTATTCACTTTGTTTATTCCTTTGTTTATTCAATTGAATATACTTCTCATCTCAGATTGTATGTTCTCCATTTCAGACTGGTTCTCTTATAATATCCATCTCTATTTTTATCTCTTTGTTGGAGTTTTCTACATTTCCCAAAAGTTCATTGAGCATATTATAACCAGTGTTTTGAACTCTGAATCTGTTAGATTACTTGACTCCATGATATTTGGATCTCTGTTCTGTTCTGCCATATGGTTTCTGCTTCTTTGTCTTCCCATTTTGGCTGCCTTTCCATGTCTGTTTCTATGTACTAAGCAAAGCTCCTATGTCTTCGGTCCTATTGGTGTGGATTTGTGAAGTAGATGTTCAGTGGCAAAGTCCTGGGAGGGGTTCAGCTGCAGGCCAAATTTAGCCCAGGCCTCTACCCCTCTGGGGCTACTTGTCAAGATTCAGCAAACAATCCACAGATGTTGTGCTTATAGTTGCCTCAAAAAGCCAAACCAGAAACCGAGGCAAGCTGCCTCCAGTATGAGTCTAAGTGATGCTCAGCAAGGCACATCTGAGTCACTGAGGATAAACCTGGATACAGCTTGGGTGGGGCCCGGGTTGGGGTAGGCAGGGTTTCAGGGAATCCTCTGGGTGGAGCAACCTCTGTTATCCAGTTTGATGACATCACAGCTATGACAGGCTGTGTCCGGTGCACTGGAAGTGGGGAGGACTCAACAAGGAACAATGGATATCGCAGGCACTTCTGTATTGCGCAAGTCTCACCTCAACCTTCACTCCCACAATCTCACTGTAAGTCCCTCGTGACCCCTGCGTACAGCTGAATGGGCACTGGTGCTGAAAGTAAACAGGTTCATCACCACGAAAATCTCCCCTTTAAGAGGCTTCTGCCCCTGCCAGAGCCTCCATCTCACTCAGCCACTTGGGACTGGGTCACCCCACATCCTCGCTCTATCCTACCGTCTGCTATTGCAGAGTGATTTCTTGGATTTCTCCCTAGTTGTATGGCTTGTTCATCTAGATTCCAGGTGATTTTTCTTTGCTGCTGCTCTTTATTTCCATCATAACTTTGATTTGGTTGCCAGAGGGATGAACAGAGCCTCTATTATCTATGCCATTTTTTTCTCCTCCTCAAGAGGGGAGCAGGCTTTTATTAAATAAGAATTTACATTGTTCAGGCTTTTTTTTTTAAGTATGTTTTCTGGTGGTAAAAATAAGTATCAAATAAAAGACATACCAGTTTCTAAGATATTAAAGAGGGAGACCTAGTTTACCAAAAGTTATTCTTAAAAATATAATTCCCAGTCATTTCTCATATAAAGTTTTACAAAAACCCTAGAATCCAGTGCCATTGCCCTTGAAGCAAGATTTATATTTTTGTCTACTATGATGGATAAGATAGTAATTAATATACATAGACATCATACACTATATTTAGGGACTCCACCATTCCTTATTCTTGAGTTCCTTTCACCACGAAATATGGAAGAAAAAAAATCCACTTCATAGTACAGTACAGGGCATATTAAAAGAACACAATAAATGGTAGCTACTATTTTTACTTCAACTGTATTTTTCTGTAAATTGAAAACAGTGGGAAAAATTATGGGAAATTTTTTTATAACAAACTTACTCTAAGAATACTTTTTTTCTAGCCTTAGGGATTAAGAATTCTTCAAGAACAAAGAAATTAGGAGAGAAAATATAGTCCTTTGAATCTACATACATAAACAAATCCTTAACTAATGGTTACTGAATTTAGATTTATCATTTTTCTCAAGAAGTCCAACTCAAATTTCCTGAGAATAAAATAAAGTCAAGGGATCAGAGTGAATCCATTTGGAATAATGTGGGATGTAAAAATTTTCTTTAACAAAAGAATTTTATGAGATTTATCTTTCTCTGATAATGATTGTTATCTTTCTGGTAGTTTTCAATAGACTTACTGCCTACTATAGTAGTTAGGGGGGAAATGATCAGTTAGAACCCATTTCAGATCTCCCCCAGACATTTAATTGTACCCTACTTAGTCTCAAGTCTTACTTCATTAATATAAATAAACACATTTGAAAATTTAAAAAAAAACATTCTGAAGTATTTGTTATGTTTATTAGAAAATATTTCTGATTGTGCTTCACTCAGGAGTATTTTTCCTTTAATTCCAGCTTATATGGAGTTCCCTGAATCTCTTTATCATCAACAGACCTCACTGAGTACCTCCTACCTAACCAGACCTGTGCCAAATGTTGGCCATAAAAAGATGTATAAGAATCAGCTGTCCCTCAGAGGAGGATTATGGTAGCCAGACTCGGAGATGATCCCCAATAATGCTGTAGCCTAGTATTCACATCCTTGTGAGGATTCCTCCCACATTGTATCAGGGTTGGTCTGTGTCACCAATAGCATAAGACAGAAGTGATGGTGTGTCACTCATGGTCTAGGTCATTGGCTCCTGCTTTGTTCTCGCTTGGATCACTCATTCACAGAAGATTGCTGCAATGTTGCCTTGTGGAAAGTCCCACACAGCGAGGAGTAGGGAGGAACTGAGGAAGTAAAGTCTCCTGCCACAGGCAGGGGAGTCGGCAGATTCCCCAGCCCAGGTCAAGCCTCCAGATGACTAATCATGATGGGCAGCTAGAATGCAGACTCATGAGAAACCATGAACCAGACCCATCCAGCTAAGCTGCTCTCAGATTCCTAACCCTCAGTGACTATGTGAGATAATAAATGTTGGTTGTTTAAAGCTAGTAAAATTTTGGAGTCATGTGTTATGCAGCAATAGATAATTAACACAAGGGTACAATCCAGTTGAGAAGGTTGTCTACACATTTAGGGGAAAAGATAAATACAGCAAAAGATAAGAGTTAAATAAGCAGCAGAAACCAAAGAGGAATTAACGTTTGGTGGGGGGGGGGGGGTACTAACCAACCCATTGGCTGAGAATTCCACTAAAATGCTTCACCTAAGAGCTTTCCTCTTATAGCATCTATTTGAATGGACCATCTTTTGTTCTTTTCTGAAACTCAGAGTCACTCTGGCTAGGGGCTTGCCAACATGGCTGTTGTTTGCATGATATCCTCCAGTGTAGCCATACAGATTATAAAAGGTTGCATTACATACTAGTAAGTAAATGGCTAATCTCCCAAGATTCTCAGCTGTTCCCCAACCTAAGCCTACCCCCATTGTAACTAACAGGCTATCAAGTGGCCCAGCAGGGGTGTCTAGTACCCTGATCCCACTGCTGCCCCCAAACTAACATCAGTCTCATGAATCAGCACCCATGCATACTCCCTACCAGGTCAATGTGCGCTAACACAGGACAAAGCATGTGGTGCTACTATAGCTCGATGCCACCTCTCTAAAAGTAGAAACTTATTTCTGTTCCAGTGACACTCTTTCTGCTCTGCTGTTGTAAGAAATTAAAAAGGAGATTTATGAAGTTTCCCTTCCATCCAAAGCTTTGTGGTCCTCCATACCACCCCAAAGATATAAATGCTAAATTAAGCTGTAGAAAATGAAGGGGATTATTAGGGTCTTGTGGGGTCAAATTATGCATATATATGTGTGTGTATACATACATATATGTATACATATACATATATGTGTATATATGTATATATATGTGTGTGTATATATATTTATACACACACATACATATGTACATATACACATACACATAAAGGCCTATGGAACAAAAGTGTGATTTGGTTTGGTTGGGAAAGTTGTTTGGTTTTTAGTCCTTACCTCTCCTTTTTTAAGAGTGAAGCCTTAAAAAAAAACTTTCTGATTGTTTATGATGCCCTATATGATGTTTATAATAGTCTCTTATAAATTAAATGCAGGTCTCAGATGACCGCTCCTCTCTCCATAATTGAGGTAACTTTAAGTACGAAGCACAGTGACTGGCTTATAGTGGGCCCTTAATAAATGTCAGCTTCATTATCTTTATTTTCTCCCAACAAAGAGTAAAACTTTGTTTTATTGGAAATAAAAGCCTCAAAATGCACATATATCGTCAGTTTTCAGAAATGGAACGAGATCATTTAAATATGATAGTATCGTGCGTGAAATGAAAAGTGTCTGACTTTGTCAGTAAGGAGACTTTTGGGTCCAAAGTGTCTGAGCCTCTTCTCTTGGCCCCTTTAAAAGGTTTATTGGCGTTTACTTTGGTGATTCAGACATGTGGCCAAGGCAAATTCTCAGCAAAAAAGAACTGTCTTGTTAAGGGGTTCCTAAGGAAACAGCCTGTGTGAGGCTTAGATGCCCTTAGATACAGAAGCAGAATTCCCCCTTTAGAAAGAGACTGATGATGAACACATGGGTAAAGAGAATGCCAGAGCACCAGATGCAGCATGAACCACATTCTTTCTACCTGTTTTTTTTACTAAGGACATGTTTCCCCATTTTATGCTGTGTTATTGTCCCTCAGACATACAAAACACATGTGAGTTTGGGTCACATATGGCATCACCATGTCCCCGGAGTCCTTGCCCTGGGTGGTAGCCTCAGCAACATAGGACTGCTGATCATAGGTGTGGGATGCTGGCTCACTAGGAGTTCAGATGCCAAGCAGGCCGGGCAGCCCACTCCTGAGCCACCGTGGCCACATGCGTGCCTCACCCAAGGTCAGCATTTCGGCATCTGTCAGTTTCCTCTAGGTGTCACCTGTGCCTGTTTTGTCTTTGGTCTGGATGTGACATGATAACATGTTAATTAAAGAGTAGTTAAACCAAAATTAAAAGGCAATCCAAAAACTGGGGGAAAAAAATATGTATTATATATGAGAAAAAAGAAAACAACCCAATAAAAAATACAATGGACACTTAAAAGCAATTTATAAAAAAGAAACATAAATGATATGTAATATTTTTTAAAAGAATCAACCTCACTATTGATGAAGAATTCAAATTAAAATGAGATACTCAGGGGTGGAGAGGGTAGGGTCAGCACTACCAGGAGGTTGACAGATAACAAACCAGGGTGGGGGTTAGTTGAGGGACCCAGGCTCTCAGCTACTTTTGGTGAGGGTGTGGACAGGTACAACTTTTCTAAAAAGAAATTGGCAACACACTTTCAAAATGCATATATACTGTGACCACAAATTGTACTTCTAGGAACTTAGAGAAACAACTGGAGATGTGTGCAAAATGTACACATGTAGCTCAGCCTTAGTTATAACAGCAGAAATGGAAAAAGCACAAATGTGCAATAGTAGGGGATTAGTTAAGTAAATAATAATATAGCAATGCAATAAAATATTATATATCATGACAAATATGAAGTAGTTTGATATGGAAAGATGTTCATGATATACTAAGGGAGAAAAACAGTTATAAAAGTCTATATTTCATTGAATATATCACACCTTTGCGTATAAGGTGCACCAATTATATTATTGTATCATGAAGGGGGAAAAAACAGTTGTTTACACATAAAAAGGAAGGTATGAAAGAAGCAAATTAGTTAAGGTGAACCTAAAGCTTCTTTACCTTCAGAGTCCGACTCTCTTGAATAAAGTTTAGGCTCAACAACGTTGCTGCCTGTGTTTTCTCACACAGTTTCATCCTCCATACCAGCAGGATGTAATACAGCAATATTGCATTTCTCAAAAAGGTACTCCACTATTATCTCTAGTATTTCCTTCCAAGCATCTGATAGCCACTTTGCATGTCTTGATGTACAGTTGAGAAAATAACAACTATGCCACAACTATGATAACGGCAATAGCAATGGTAAGCTATATTCCATTTTCAGTGATGTCGAAATGTGAAAAAAAGTGCATTTCAGAATCATTGAAGTATAGCAGTGAATACAGTAGGTCTCTCCTGTGTAATAATTTGGATGGCCTTTGTCTCTCATTCTTGATACGTAACCTCTAAATCCTTGGATTTTCCCAAGTGATAAGAGTGACTTTGTGAGCCCTGGTGATCTATGCTAGTGAGAGTGTTCAGGATCAGGGCTGACCATGCCTGGAAGACCAACCATGTGATTCAAGGGTTGGAACTTTGAGTTCTGTGATATCGACCTAACCTCCTGGGCAGGAAAGGTAACTGGAGATTTAATTTAATCTCATAGCCAATGATTTAATCAACCGATAAAAACTATGTACCCTGACACGTAGGTGAGTATCTCTGGTTAGCAGTACCCTGCACATTGCCATACATCAGTAAACCAGGAGGATAACATGTCCTGAATCCAGAGAGAGGACTCAAACACCACAGTTGGGACACTCCCAGACTTCACTCTAGGTGTCTCTTCTCGGCTGGTTCTGATTTTTATCCTTTGGCTATAAAACTGAACATAAGTATACACTTTCTGAGTTCCGTGAATCATTCCAGTGAATTATCAAGCCTTAAGGATACAGAGGCCTGGGAGCTCCAAGTTTTCAGCTGGTTTCCAGAGTGAGGGCAATCTTATGGAGGACTGAGCCCTAATCCTGTGTGTGCTAATTCTGGGTAGTTGGTGTCAGAGGTCATTGCGGTCCACTTTGTAAAACACAGTAAGGAAATAAATACATATGTGCATTCATAGATAGTCAAATATGTAGAAGCATATACGTTAAATTGTTAACCATACTTTAAGTATCGATAGCTTTCTTTCTTGCAGAGTAGAATCCATTGATTTCTCTTGGCAAATACATTTTAAGGCATCCTTTTCTTACTTAGTCTTCATGGCATATAGAGTTAGGCCACAGTTATAAACTGAAGAAATAAAAACTATTTCAAAAATGTATGCTTAAAAATGAAACAACATTTGTCCCTCCGTTTATCCTCAGTGGGGACGGTGAGGGTGTATACAAGATCACAATGCACAGGTGTGGAAACTTTGCTTTTTCACTAAAGGAAAGATTGACCACAGAAAATAAAATGGAGAAAAAATTACAAATGTCATACCAATTAAAACTACTAACTCTAAATTAAAAACATATTTTTTTAATTAAAAAAAAAAAAAAAAACCTGCCCCAGGAAGAATGAGTTGAACTGCCTTCTCGAGTAATTCAATCTGAGGCCTGAATCCTGACTGCTGTCAGAGAGCCTCTTTAAGAAGAAAAGAAAAATAGGTTTTCACGTGCCACCTGCAGCCTAGGTTGAAAAGGGTGCTGACACTACCAGTGATTCAGTGACGTACACTATGACAAAACAGCAACCTCCATCAAGACACAGGAGGGGCTATCGTGACCCTTGCTCCACTTGCTCCGGCAGCATCAACCCCCACCCCACTTAAGCTAAAGCTTCCAACCTGCCATGGGAAATAAAATAGCCACATTTATAACTAAAATAAAGGTGAGCAGGCTCTGGTGAAGCCCTCCCATGGGTGAGGTGCTTTAATGTACTCTGTGGCCTCTGTTTTGCCTCTCAGCAGTCGGGACTGGATTCTCACTTGTATTGCAATGTATTGGAGCAGCCTTGAGAGTGACCTTCACAGAGATGAGGTCGATGTGTATATTCGAGGTACCTGGGACCTCAAATAGGCTTCTCTGCTCCCCACACACTGGTTTCTTGACACTTTCCTTCACTTTGCCTGTTCACTTGATGTTCCATGCATGGAGAGATGAATGTTGGGACTTCAGCCACAAAAATCTATGATAGCTTGACATTAGCAATAAGACCTAAGTCTCCCATGGCATTGCATTTTAAAAAGTTCTCTAATGAAAAAGCAAAATTAAGCATTAATTCATTTGGCAAATATGTGGTGAACACCTACTATGTGCAAATCTTTGGATAGTAGAGACTAAATAAGTGTGAAGCCTATACCAGAAAAATGATAAAAATTCTGTGAATTTTGATATTAGAACTATGAAAATAAACAAGGACAAGAGAAAGCTAATAAGAATCTCTGCCTTATCCATCCAGACCTACTCTGTCCTTGTTCTTGGGTCACTAACACAGATGTTATGTATTTTGTGTCCCGGGTGCCTTAGTCTCCTGTGGGAACAAGCTTCCTCTGTCATTCTTGAAAGAACAAGGGAGTATTCACTTGCTTCTTTTTATACTTCAAATTTTGTTTTATAAAACACACATATGTATGTACACATTACCTCTCAGAACAGTAGCTAAGCCTATTAAACTGTTTCATTTGAAGAAAAAAAATGCCAAGTTCACTGGAGTCTACAAATTACAGAGCAAGACTGAAGTGGTTGCTTTCACCACTAAATCAAAAATCAGTGGATCACCTGTACTGTTCCCACAATGAAAACCTTAAGTTTTTCAGGAGTGTGTGAAGCTGAGCACCTGCAAACTTGAAATAAATACCCTGTGTGTTACCAGCACCTGCTCCTTCAAGGCCGGAAAATATCTCTGAATAAATTCCCTGAGCTCTGCTGAGCAAGGAAAGGTCACAGGCAGAGGGCCTATAGAATTCAGCATCAATGTGTTTGTAATGATAAGAATAAAGCAGACCATATTACATGGAACAGGAAAAGCCTGTAAATTTCACACCATGGAAATTAGATACCACAAAAATATAGTACTTAAAGTCAATAAGAGGAGACAGGCTTTGAAATTTGCATATGTCACTTTTCTACCTCAATTAATACCTATGGGGAAGTTTGTGAAGGAGACCCAGGGTCTAGATGGTACTAATTGTAATATAGATGCAGATTCTAGAGCAGTACTGACAGGGGAGGAATTCTGACTCCAATACTTACTCATTGAATAACCTTAAAAAATTATGTAATTTCTTTACTGTAAAATTGAGCATACTAGTATTGTTATGCTGTTTAAGTGTTATGAGTAGTAAATAATTTAATTTCTTGGTAAGCACAACATTAAGTTTTGTCTACATGATAGAACCTCTGAGACTTCCCCATTCTCCCAGGTCCCTTCCCTCACGTAGAAAGACTCTGCAGTAAATCGTGTTTCTAAAGACAGCCACAATAATGTCTCTCCTTCCAAATGTTCTTTTACACTGTAACCTCATGATGCTTCCATCAAGAGGTGATGTTTATGTCCCTTCCTTTCGAATTTGAACCAACCCAGTTGCCTTTCATGGCATAGACTATCATGGAAGTAACACTGTATAACTTCCAAGACTGAGACTTAGACATATAGCTTCCCTCTTTGTCTTTTAAAATACTTTCTTAGAACCCAGCCACCATACTTGAGGAAGCCTAAGCAGCCATATGGAAAAGCTCTTGTGGAGGAGAACTGCGGTTCCCCAGGTGACAGCCCCAGATAAGCCTCTGGCTGGTGTCAAGCACTAATTGCCACCTTCTGATTGAGATCATTTTGGGACTTCAAGTTATTCAAGTGCCCTGACTATATAAGGCAGAAAAACCTTCTGGCCAATCCATCAAACCATAAGATCTAGCTATTAAGTTTTGAATCCCAAATGACCTCAATTCTCCAGGGATACAGGTAATGTAGATAGTGCTTTTGTCTGCAACTGTGGTCTGTGTAACATTCCAAAGTGCCACCATGTAGCTCCCATGCACCCCCTGAGGTGTTCCCCATGCCCCACTATAACTGACTCTTTAACCAGGCTATGGAAAACTCTCTCTCTCTACCAGGGTTACAGCTCTCTTTTCTAATTTACAAAAGGGATACATGGTTCTTCAGAATATCACCCCCTCTTATGAGGAAATGAGGACAAATTCTCCAGGTCTGAACCAGTCCTTCACTCTTCCTACTCTAGTGCCCAACCTTGCCCATCCGCTCCCATACTCATCTCTGGGACAGTTTCCTGATGCCTCAGTTGATGGAGCTTGACTCCACCCGGATGGTCAACCCCCATTACAGCCCCTGCCTGTCATTCAATGTCATAGCCCCCCACTTCTGGGAGGGTCCTGCTGCTATAGCACATAACACACCCATCAGGACAAAGACCATGGATAGTGAGAGACTACCTCTCCTCTAGGTGAGAGTTATACCTCCCCACATAGGTCAGGAGCAGCTTTCACCTCTATCTTTAAAAATCCAGTGTCCTAGACCTCAGCCCAGAGCCCAAAGTCTTCTCACAATGAGTCCCAGGAGGCCTGGCAGGTCCTCATGTAATTGAGACACCAAGTGGTTTCTCTGGTATCCCAGAGTTCCTGAGTTAAATATTTGACTTCGCATTCCACATATATTGGATTGCTGTGAAACTAATAAAGACAAGACGTTTGCTTAAATGTCACTATACAATAAATCAATAATGAAATAGATTAAAAATTAAATTGAAAATGATTTTCCAGTGATTTACTTAAGCGCGCGCGCACACACACGCACACACACACACGCACGCACGCGCGCGCGCGCGCGCGCACACCCCAGGGCCAATACTAAATCATTATCTGCGAAATATGTGGGCAGGGATTGTAGAGCCATCCTATTTAATTGAACCATCACTCTAAAATAAAACCTCATAGTCACTAAGGAGTTATTGCCCATTATCTCATCTCCCTAGCCATTGGCAACCACCAATCAGCTTTCTGTCTCTACGAATTTACCTATTCTAGACATTTCATATAAGTGGAATCATACAATGTGTGATTTTTGGTATCCGGCTTCTTTTACTTACCGTAATGTTTTAGAGATTAATCTACATTGTAACATGTATCGGAGCTTCATTTCTTTTTATGGCTCAATAATAGTGTACATATAGATATGCCAACTTCATGTATCTATTCATTTATTGATGAACATGCAGCACTTACCACATCATCTCATAACTGTCTGCTTGTCTTGTTCTTCCTGAGGGTAGGGCTTAAATTTTAAGTCCTTTACAAAACTCTGGGAGCAGGACTTAAATTTTACATCATCTCTATATTCCTAATCCTTGGGCATGCAATGAGAACTCAATGAAAATTTATTTAATAAAGTTATAAAGTGTGGAGATTTGATCCTTCAGATTAAGCCAATCCCTGTTACATGTATTTATAGCACTCTAGACTTCTCTGCCATAGTATTTACCAGGATTGTAATTAATAATTGAATTGCATTTTTTAAATGTCCACCGCCCACACAAACACACACACACACACACATACACACACAGTTTCTTGATTATTGCCTCGTTCACTGCTCTATCCCAAACATTTAGCATGGTGTATTAACTGCGCCTTATTTTCTATAGTTTTGATGCTTCTATACCTGGGGTTTTGCCGATCCTGTAAAAAAGCCCCTCCAAGGAATAGCTAATTCCTAGGAATAGTAAACAATTCACCCATGAGTATACTTTTCAGATACAAACCAATCTATCCAGAGTGCACACCCCAATTACCTTTTCATAGGCTCTCACACTTTAAGGCACTATGCTCTCTGCCCTAATCACCCAGGACCAAGTACCAGACAACTAGGGATGGCCCCTACACACCAGATCCCAATGAAATTATTCAAACCAGTCACCTCTCAGCCTACTCATCCTGCCTTACCTGCTCTTTTCTGCAGAAATCACAATGAAGGCTCTTGTCAGAGCTCCCCTCCCACCTCTGCCACCTTACAGACCCCGGTGTTTCCCCTTGTGCCCCCCATGGTCTGACATGCTCCTTTCTTCCTAGGAACTAACAAGCTATGTTTTACAGGGCAATCATCTCCTAATCTGTTGGTCTTACTATACCTCAAGTTTTCTATTAATATACAGTGTCTGGCACTTAGTAGGTACTCAATAAATATATGTTGAATGAATGTATCAAATGAGATAAAACTCCTTGAAGATTGCAGAGTTTCAGTCATTTAAGTAATTATCCCTTTCTTTTTTCCTTCTAATGTCCTCTCCTTTATAGCATTGTGATTCAGGATGTAGATTTTCAAGCCGCCATGTCTTCCTGACTGTGTGACTTTGGACACATTTCTCATCCTCTCAGTACCTCAGTTTTCAAAATGTGAATAATAATAATAATAATAATAATAATAATAATAATAATGCTTATCTCACAGGATTGTTGTGAGGAGTGAGTTCACATTTACAAAACTCACATAACAGTGTCTGGCTGACATTAAAGTGCTTTAAAACATCAGCTTTGATTATTTTCCCACCAACCTCTCTCTCAGCTCCCACTGCTGACGTAGTAGGTGAAGTTGGCTTCCAGTCCTCCACCCTTTGAACTGACCGTCACAGGTCCTCTTGAGCCCCAGAGGACTCATGTTTCAGCCTCATCAGGGACACTATGAGAGTTATACAGAATATAGAAAGAAAAACAGCAATGATAACCCAGTTTTCCTTCCAGACAGAAGGTAGGCATACTTTTAGAGCCATTTGGCATCATTTTGCTGTCAACTTACTCTAAAATTCTATTTCTAAAATTTCTCCCCATTTGGGCCTAGAATTAGCATTTAAACTCATAAAAGAAAAAAAAAACAGAAATGCAAGTTCCTCTTTTTAAATAAAGTAGCCATCCATCAGCAGAAGACCATGCAGGGTGCCCTTCATTCAGCTCACATTGCTCTCTCACCTCCTCCAGCACTAAAGAGCTGCATCGTGTCCCTGCGAGATGCCTTGTCAATCTAGGAGTATGTTCGAGTGTAAAGTCCACTGTGCTGAGCTAAGAAAACAACAGAAGAACTGGGTAAAGAACAAAGAGAAATGTAAATCAAAAATAAAATCCAATCTTGGTCCAGAACAGAAAAAGATTTTAAGACTAGCTGTTTTCTTTCCCTCTGGTTATTCTCAGTGCAGAGAGAAGGCTCTGGCCTTGGTTTGGATTTTAAGATTTAGATTTTCACATAGCAGAGAAAGGCTTAGTTTTGTCTCTCTCTCTTTTTTTACCCATATAAACAAATAGAAGTGAGTAGAGGGATGGATTTGGACCAAATCATATCATAACTCTGAGTTACGGAAAAAAGAGGTAAAGGCACCTGCACACAGTACACATGCCTGTATTAGGTGAAGTGATTTTCTGTTCATAGACTATGAAGTACTCAAAAATAAAGACCATGCCTTTCTTACTTATTTGTAAGGTCTTAGTGCCTAGCACTGGGCCCAGTTCCTAGTAGCTACTCAGTAAATGACAGATGGGATGGTAGCTGGATGGCTGGATGGCTGGATGGATGATTTATCCATAAGAATTAGCTAGGAAGAAAGGAGAAGTAGGTATAGATAATGATTCTGAATAATCAACAGTTCACTAAATGGTCCTCCCTTTTGGTCATCCTCACAAGGACCTTTTAAAATTAGGTAATGGCCCAAGACCTCAAAACACATAAACTCAAATGAATTTTAATGACCTGAGCTGATGGAGCTGAATATCTAATTTTCACCAATGGTCGAAGCCAACAAAATCTTGGGTCCAACTTGGATTGGCACCACGTCCAACTAGTGACCAAGAACCAAGGAAAAGCCATTAGTAAACCCGTAAAAATATTCCCACATTCCATTACTTCCTACTGACAATCCTGATCTTAAAGCATTAATCAATGTTTCCCCTTATGATTCCAGGAGGTTCAATTTTTGTCTATCAGATATGACAGAGATTGCAACAGTCTGCCAACCCAAGATTTACCCTTTCTTTCCATCTTACCAAAAGAATTGTAATTTGTTTAGGGGTAGGGGACAATGGGGACACAGTTAAAAAACCCATTTCCCAATATCTTTTGCAGCTAGGGGTGATCAGTTAAATAAAGAAGAATAAACCTTAATTGCTTTAATCCCTTGTTTTTCAAAACTTTGTTACTTGCAGCCTAACCCATTTCTTAACTGGTACGCCTGATATCCTATGTATTCAGTTTGAAGAGATGCCACAAGAGAAGGAAGAACTCTAAAGTCCAGGAAACTTAGCAGGTAAACCAAGTTTCTACAAGTTAAGGGATTGGTTTCACTTCAAAAGTTAAACAGGAGAGAGTTTAACCATCTGAAAGATGGTCAAAGTAGTTACCTTGGGAGGCAATACCTCAAAATATATTTGAATCTTTTCTGAACCGTATGCTGAGAGAACTTACAGGCTACACAGGTTCATCTTTCTTTATATTCCCACACCATTTGGGGTCAAGAATAGTACTGCCAACTTGATAACTCATCTCATTGGTCAGAAATGTTTTCATTCCAGATGACTTTTGACTATTTCAAAAAAAAATCAAATATTCCTTCAAAGGATGAATTTTGTCACCACTGAGGGTATTAACATGAAATCACTTGCAAGCTGATCCTAAGTCACCTCTCTGTCCTTTCTCAGCAAGACTATACATAATAGGAAAGTCACCAAGGGAGAAGAGCACTAAAGACAGCCATGCCTATATATGAGAAAGTTCTGTCTCCCATGCCACCCCAGAGTTAGAGATTCAGCTGTTGGTCTCTTATCCCTAGTGCACTTTGAAGCCACCTCTGTACGTGGGTTAGATCTCTTACCTCTGATCCTGTCCTGTCTTGTCTTTGATGATCTCTAAGTATGACTCAAGTTCAGTATACTTGGAACATAACAAAAGGTCCAGAAAAATGAAGTGTAGCTAGTTCTGGCCAGGACCAGAAGAAAGTGGCATCCTCAGAGTGGAGCAGTGTCTGTTCACAGGTGTGGGTGGTCCTAGGGACAAACCAAAAAATATGTGTTACCTGGGGACTAAGTTTGAAGAGCTGCCACACAGGAGAGAAAATGCTAGCAAAAGCCAAGACGCTAAGCTGATAAGTTAACTACCTAGAAGTTAATGAACTGGTTGATCACATTAGAAGCAAAACCAGGAGGAGAAGGAGCTGGGGAACCAGTGAGCACGGGCAAGTGTAGATGGATTGAAGGACGATTCAAAAACAAATCCTGAAGTTCAGGTGCCAGCAAAAATGGAGTGAGACCATTTTAGCCTATCTCTCCCACTAATTACAGCTAAAAATTCTGGAAAGAATTTAAAAAGCAACCAATTACCTCAGGACTCTGAAAAGTAAACAAGAGCATGTGATTTAAGGAGGGAAGTAAAAACTTGAAGAATGACAAATACAGCAGTGAGACTACTCATTTTTTCCCCTTCATCTCCTGTCTTTGATCTAAAGGGTGGGCCACAGACAGAATGACAGAGAGTAGACAGCAAAAACTCCATGTATAACCTTCTCTTTCTAGCAGGACCAGGAGAAAAGATCCCTGTGAGCCTGCAAGTATAGGAGGAATCTGCCTTTTTGTCTTTCTTCTGTCCTCATTTTTCTACCTCTCCCCTAAGGCCAGCCTCAGTTGCAAAGCAATACAGCTTCTGCCACATCAGCATAGGCACCTAAAACTGGAGTAAATAACCAGTCTTTCTGGCCAGAGAAGCCATGAAGAGGGGACCCTGGTAAACAGCGTGGAGAAATTGGTGTGAGGGGATAGCTGGAGACAAACATCCCCTAATTCTGCGAATGAACCCATAAAAATCCTAAGTTTACGCCTGAGTCACACATACATGGAAGAGACCCAAAGAAGCATTTTGCAAAGGTTTTGAAAACCAAACTACAATTGAAAACAGCCCTTGAACTTCTAGACTAACCCTGGAAGAGTACGTGCCTGGACAGTCACGAAGCATGGGAAGGGCTTGGAAATCTGGATTGATACAGAGAATACTAGCTGTAAACAGTTAGTCAGGACTTGTAGCCTGAATCTGACCAGTTTGCCCACCAGAACAAACAGACTAACATTATCCAACGGATTTATTAATAGACTATATTTCAGAATAATTTTAGGTTCTAAAGACTGCACCTAGTTTAAAGCCTGCACTCTATTATTAACATGTTACATTAGTATGGTACATTTCTTACAATTAATTAACCAATACTGATATATACTAAAGTCTGTAGTTTACTCAGATTTTTTTTACTTGCTTCCTCCCCACCCTGCCCATCCACCTCCACCCCCCACCACAGGATCTCATCCATTTAGTCGTCATGTCTCCTTAGTCTCGTCTTGGATGTTACGGTTTCTTAAGTTTTGAGAAATACTGATCAGGTATTTCGTAGAATGCTTTTGTCTTATTTTTGTTTTATAATTAAGTCTAGGGCTACAAAGTTTTTGGTTTTTTTAGATAAAATTCACAGATAATATTAACCATTTTAAAGTATACAATTTAGTGGCATTTGGTATTTTTATAATATTGTACAACTATCACTTCTATCTAGTTAAAAAATATTTCCATCACCACGAAAGGAAACCCCATACACATTAAGGAGTCACTTCCATTTCCCCCTCTCTCTAGTCCCTGGCAACCACCAATTTGCTTTCTTTCTCTATGGATTTACCCATTCTAGGTATTTCTTATAAATGGAATCATACGATAAGTGACTTTTGTGTCTGGCTTCTTTCATTTAGCAAGTTTTTGAGATTCATCCATTTTGTAGCACGTTATCAGTATTTTATTTCTTTTTTATCATAATATTCTCTTGAATTTATTCCATCGTAGGGATATACCACATATTATATATCCATTCATCTGTTGGAAGAAATTTGGGTTGTTTTGGATATTATGAGTAGTGCTGCTATGAACAATTGTATTCAAGTTTTTATTTGACTATCTGCTTTCAATTCTTTTGGGTACATACTTAGTAGTGAAATTGCTAGGTCATGTGGTAATTTTATATTTAATTTTTTGAAGAATCATCAAACTGTTTTCCAAAGTGTCTGTACCATTTCATACTCCCACCAACAATGTGTGAAGGTTCAAGTTTTGTTATATCCTTGACATTTGTTATTATCTTTTTTATTCTAGCCATCAGTAGATGTAAAGTGGTATCTCATTGTGGTTTTGGTTTGCATTTCTCTAATGACTAATGATGGTGAATATCTTTGCATATGTTTCTTGGCCATCTGTATATCTCGTTCAGGGGAATGCCTATTCAAACACTTGGCCCATTTTTTAATGAGACCGTCTAACATTTTTTTGTAGAGTTACAGGAGTTCTTTATATATTCTGGATACTAAACATTCATTAGATAAAAAGTTTGCAAATATTTTCTATTTTCACTTTCTTAATAATATCATTTAATGCACAAAGTTTTTTAATTTTCATCAGTTCTGATTTATCTTTTTATTTTTATTTTTTTGCTTATGTTATTGTTGTCATATCTAGGAAATCATTGTCAAATCAAAGGTCATAAAGACTTACCCTTGTTTTCTTCTAAGAGTTTTGTACTTTTAGCTCTACATTTAAATACTTTACCCATTTGGAATTAATTTTTGTAAATGAGGCAGGGGTCTAAATTTATTCTCGTTCGTGTGGATATCCAGTTGCCCCATAGCCATTTGTTAAAGATACTATTCTTTATCCCATTGAATGGCCTTGATATCCTAGTCAAAATCAATTGGTCATAGATGCATGGGTTTATTTCTGGACACTTACTTCTATTCCACTAATCTATATGTCTATCTTTACACCTGCACCATAATGTTTTTGATTACTATACCTTTTTAGTAGGGGAAGTATAAGTTCTCCAACTTGTTCTATCTTTTTGATATTGTTTTTGGCAGTGCAGGCCCCCTTCCAATTCTATGTGAATTGAAGAATGGCTTTTCTATTTCTGCCAAAGGTTTTTAGAATTTCTATAAGGATCTCCTTGAATCTATAGATTGCTTTGGGTAGACTTGTCATCTGAATATTAGGCTTCCAATTCATAAACATGAAATGCCTTTCCATTGTTTAGGTCTTTTTAATTTCTTTCAGCAATGTTTTATAGTTTTCAGTATACAATTTCTACATTTCTTAAGTATGTTAGTCTTTTAAATATTATTATAATTGGAGTTATTGTCTTAATTTTTTTCATTATTTATTGCTGGTGACTTTTGTGTGTTGATCTGACCCTGCAACTCTGCTGAATTTATTTATTAGCTCAAGTTTTACTTCCTTTCCAATTTCGATGCCTTTTTAAACTTTAATTAAATAATTAATTAATTGATTAGCCTAAGTTTTCTGGCTAGAACTTCCAGTACACCATTGAATAGCAGTGGTGAAAGTGGATATCCTTGTCTTGGTCTTAGGTGGAAAACTTTTATTCTTTTACCATTGAGTATGATGTTAGCTGTGAGTTTTTTTTTATAAATATCTTTTATCGTATCAAGAAAGTGTCCTTCTATTCCTAGTATATTGAATGTTTTTACCATGAAAAGGTATTAGATGTTGTGACATGCCTTTTCTCAATCAATTAAAATGATTATATAGATTTTTTCCTTTATTCTATTAATGTGGTGTGTTATATCTATTAATTTTTACATGTTGAGACACCCTTGCTTTCTTAGGATAAATCTCATTTGATCATGATGTATAATTCTCTAATAAACAATTGTATTTGGTTTGCTTGTGTTTCATGGAGGATTTTTGAATCTACATTTATAACATATATTGGTCTTTAGTTTACTTTTCTCATAGTATCTTTATATGGCTTCTATATCAAAGTAATGCTGGTCTCATAGAACAAATTAGGAAGTGTATCCTTCTGTTTTTTGGAAGAGTTTAAGATGGATTGGTATTAATTTTTCTTCGAATGTTTAGTACAAGTCACCTGTGAAGCCAGCTGGTCCTGGATTTTCTTTTTTAGGAAATTTTAAATTACCAATTCAATTTATTTGTTATATTTCTGTCCATATTTATATACTCAATATCTACAAAATATTAGTAGAAACTAGAGTCTCACAACATAATATTCAAATGTGCAGGATTCAATCCAAAACTAAGTGACATATGAAGATCCAGGAAAATGTATCCAATTCTCTAGGAGAAACATAATCAATAACTGTAACTCTGAGATGACCCAGATGTTGGAATTATCAGACAAAGTCTTCGAAACAGATATTATAACTCACTTTATGAGATAAAAATGAACATTCTAAACAAATGGAAAGATAAAAAATCTCAAAAAACAGAAACTGCAAAAAAAAAAAATGAACTCTTTTAAACTAAAAAAAAAAAAAAAAAACAATATTACTTTTAAATGAAGTATCCTGGGTGGGCTCTATAGCATAATAAAAATGATAAAGTAAAAAGCCAGTAAAGTTGAACATAGATGAATAGAAAACACAGAATTCGAAAAATAGAGAACATTGAAAAAATCAACAAAGAATCAAGAGCCTGTGGGATAATATCAAATGATCTAATAATGGAGTTCCAAAGTAAAAGAGAAAAAAGATTGGTGACAAAAAAGTTTTTAAAGAAATAATAATGGCAATTTCCCAAATTTGTGGAAGACAAAAATTGAAAGATTCAAGAAGTTTAGCAAAATGCAGTATGAAGAAACACATACCAGACTCATCTAATCAAATTGCAGAAAACCAAAGATTTTTTTTAAAAAAAAGTCTTGAAAGCATCCACAGGAAAACAACACATCACATATGAAGAAATAACAATTTAAATTACTTTGGATTTCTCATTAAAAATCATGAGGCTAGAAAAAAATGGAACACATCTTTAGTGTGCTAAAAGACAGTAACCTCAACTCAGAATTCTATATTGGGTGAAAATATCTTCAGGACTTAATATGAAATAAATACATCCTCAATTACTAAAAAGTAAAAGGATTTGTCCTCAGTTGACATCAATTAAAAGAATGCTAAATAAAATCTATAGGCTGGAAGAAAACTGGTAACTTCAGGAATGAAAGAAAGGCAACCGAATTAGCAAAGATCTGAATAAATATTAAATTATTTTTCTTCTCTTACATCTGTTAAGATGTGCATGACTTTCAAAAACAAAATTTACAACAATATACGGTGGGCTTTTCAATGTATATACAGGGTAATATGAACTATAGGGTTGTAAAGCTTCTGTTATATTTTTAATAGTAAAAGTTGGTAAAAAGTTGACCACATATTCTCATACTAAGAACAACCATTTAAAAATGCAAAGAGATATAGGCAAAAGCCAGGAAATAAACAAAAAGAAAATACTGAAAATTTTTCAAATAATCCAAAGAAGCCAGGAAAAGAGGAACAGGAAAACCAAAAAAGGCAGAGGGGAGACAAACGGATAACAAATAATAAAATAGTAAATAAAACAACTTGAAAAAATAGCTTTCAAATGCATTATGCTAAGTGTAGCAAGCCAATTAATAAAGTTAAATACTGTATAATTTCATTTATATGACATTCTGGAAAAGGCACAACTGTTATGATGGAAAACAGATCAGTGGTTGCTGGATATAGGGAAGAGGTTAGTTTGATTACAAAATGGCAAAACAAGAAAAAAAATGTTGATATAATGGGAGTGTTCTGCATCTTAATTATGGTCCTGATTACACAACTGTAAGCATTTTCCGAGACTCATAGTAAACTTAAATATAAAAATTTTTAAAGTCGTAAGACTACGTCAGTCCATTGCTGCACATCTCTTTCCTGGGTGTCTTCACAAGAGTCTGGTTTGACAGCTCCCTTACAAATTGGGGGCTTAAAAACTGTAACACTGCAATAAGCACTCATTATCTAAACAGGGTAGCCCATTTGAGGGGGAAAAATCTGTTTAACCATTAGCTAGCTGCACTACATTACAAATTATTCCAGAGAACAAAATCACTCTTTTTAAAGATTGTTTTGAAAAGCTACTATCATTTCAACTTGGGATGCCAAGAATACACTTATCCTGGACTTGGCAGAAAACCCAGGACTCCTCCCCCACACTACCCTCCCAGAGTAGGAGATGAATAGGTGTCTTAGAAGTTGCCAAGACAGGAAGGGATTTGCACTGATTAGGCAACTGTTCCTGGGTGGCAGTAATATGTTCCAAGTGCCTCTAGAGGATTTTTGGGAGCCAATATGAAGTAAGCATAGCAACAAAATGTAGGGTAGAAAAACCATAGTGGAAAAAGGAAAATGTGTGTAATTTATAGTTGGTATCTGACAATTCGTACAGGACTATATACCTAATAAGTAGTTTATTTTTTAATAGTATCCACAATGTATCCCAAAAAGTGATTGGCTGCATGTGCATTGAGAAAGGCAAAACCACCTTACTCTGTAATAGTAATCCATCCATCCTCCTATCATGCCATGGGTTTCCATAAATAAGTCTGTGCCTTGACTTTAATGCTCTCCTTGCCTGGCTATGGCTTCACTTTGGATGTCCAAACATCCATGTGAGACACAATGAAAACTACTGAATTAGCACTTCTTTGAAATATTATTCCTGCCTGTCAAAGGGTTCATAACAGGCCTCCCCAAGATGTGCTACACTGTCATGTGGATTATTTTGGGCTGATGGCAATTGAGACCCTGAGGATCAAGAGAAACCTTTACCTCTTCCTCAAATAATTTAAATTTTGGACCTTGTCCATATGAAGAGTTATTCCCAGAAATAACTCTATACAGCAAAGAAAACATCTAATAAACATGTGCTCTGCTTATCATCTTGCCAATGACCCTCCTCCCACTGAAGCCTCAAAGACAGGATCTCTGACTCTCTTGTATGTAAGGTTCCCATATGTACATATGTAATAAAATTTGGTTGTTTTCTCTTGTTAATCTGTCTCATGCCAATTTAATTATTAGACCAGCTGGAAGAACTTAGAAGGGTGGAAAAAAATTTCTTCCTCCTTCACAATTGCAAAATTAGAAACACGCTTATATGAAAATTAGCTTCTGAAGGTTATGTGTTATCTATAGGCGTCTGCACTATCATTATCAGTGGGCAATTTCTAACTAACTCAAGGGCCATTGATTGATTGAAAGAGCTTTGTGGATGCAATTTCCAGCAACAAAGTGAAGTTCCGTGAGCAGCAGGCAGCAATGTTCATGATGTGATGGAGGAGGGGCAGTGTACTCACTCAGGCTAAAGAAGGGCAACAATGAGCAGGCTGCTGTTACTTTAGAATGTCTCTGCATGGACCAACTACTAACTAAATCAAAATTACTATTGGACCTTTAAATTTTAATATCACACTTAACGATGAATTATTAAACAGGAATTCTTGCCAATTCCTGGTTTTCTTCTGTCTTCATGATGTTTCCAACAGCCTAGCCTGATCTGACAATGATAGCTGAGGTCAGCTCCCCTTTCCTTGCTTATCATATCCATTATCCTCTATCTCTGCTGGGAATGCAAACCCTGCCAGCCACCTATCCTCTATGCGACTGCCATCCCCAAGCACCCACTCCAACTTTCCACTTGACTCGACAATCATTCCCATCTTTTCTACCCTCTCTTTGGTACCCTCTGGAGTCTTGTTTCCTGGAAACAAAAAAATTTTTAAACACTCATCAAATATTTTTCCATTATGAAAATCTGGTTCCGCCTTGAGGACATTGACTCAAGTGGTATCTTCCCTTTTACTAGATCTCTCTTAATTCTCAAGGGAGTCAGCATTTTCCAATTGCTCTTCTGTAAATCAATAGCCTTCCCCTATAAGGCTAGTACCATCAGTTCTGCTATACTCTCTCCCAATGAGCTCTATCTTCCTTTCCTAGGCTCCAGATCATCTTCCAGGATGTCCAAAAGTCTCTATGAACTCTTCATCTGTTCCCAAACACACTGCTCCTCCCAGTCTCTCCTTTCATAGCCCGCATCCTTCAGCTCATGCTGGTCTTTCCTCCTGGCTGCTCACTCATCCTCGTGATAATCTCCTGGTCAGCCTTTAAATCCAAGTTTTGAATTACCTCTGTAAAAGAATCCCCATTTTCTAACTTCCAAGAAATGTGGAGACTTTACTCATTCCTTCTATTGAATACTGTAGATTGTTGTAGCACAGCAATTACTGAAAAAATGTGGAATTAATTAATATGGTCTCTCTCAATTGACCTAGAACATACTAATGGGATCCTTCTTTTCCTTTCTCTCTTCCTCCTTCTCCACTTGTTTCTCCTCCTCCTCTCTCTTTTTTCTTCTTTTTTTAGGATCTTATTTTTTTTATGCATAGTTCTGTATCTGGCTATGGATCCTTGCTAAATGAAGAAATGAATAATTTTTGTAGAATGCAAAATGTCTGAATAATCTACCTTCATTTAGCAGATGAGGAAATTAAAACTGAAACCCAAGGATGTAATATGACTTCTCAGCATCACATAATTTGTATCGAACCAGTACTAGAATCTGGATTTTCTGAATCCTAGCTCAGGGAGTCTTCATAGTGTGCCACACTTCCAGTATTTCGATGATTTCGGTTTTTAAATTAAAGATTTCAATCATTAAAATTATATAAATACGCGAAAAGATAAATTTATTCTGTTAAATTTTTTGGAAGACTTTTAAGAATGGTAATGATATATTTATACTTTTAAAAGCAAGAAAAGATAAATCCTCCCAGACACCTTCAAAAAAGAATCATAAGAATGATATCTATACTGAAACTAAGGAAATTTTTATCATTTTTACCAACTTGAAAGACTATCAGCCAGAGGAAACATGGTTTGAATTGAATTGAATGATATCTATATTCACTGAAACATGACAATGTAATATGTTGAGTGAATCAGCTATTGGGGAGGTGGGGTGGGCAGGGAGACACCAGGACACCTCAAAGGCTCTCAAGTAAAGTAGCTAGTGACCTTACTTGATACTAGAACATCTCAAGTTAGTAGCTTCACTGGGGCAGAAGGGAGTAGTGTAGATTAGGATGCTTTAGAAAAGAAATTACACATTAACCTATACTAGATGCTGAGGGAGTTCTACCAGCTCAGACTATAATTTAAATGTGATCAAGCAAAGGTAATTCACTAAATTTTTGAGGAGAATGAGCAACCAGAAAGAAGAAAGCTAAACTAGGTAACTAGCACAAATGGCTCCCAATTTAAAAGATTTAATGCAGGAAACAGAAGATAATTTCTCATAAATTTTAATTAATATTCACAATGACATCCAAGGGGATAAAGCAACAACCAAAAGCTCCTATGAAAAAGAAAAAAAAAACAATAATTAAAGAAATATATTTAATCAAGGAACTGACCAGCAGAAAGAACACTAGTGAAAATATTTTTGGAATTGCCAAATCTGTTCAAGAGAGTCTCCCTAAACATGATAAAATGGCAAAGGGGCTAGAAATTACAAAGTGAGGAACTAACTTATAGTTAGTTCATAGGTTAAATCTAGTTAATATCAGTATCTCTTTAATAGCAGTTACATATATTGAAAATATACACAATAAGCTAAGCCATTATTAATAAATAATAGACATTTAACAGTAAAACCTTTTTTTTCCCTTCTGAGTTGTCTCAACCCAACCCAAAACAATTAGGCCAATTCTTATGGGCCAATAGAGATAATTTTAATTACACACAATACTTTGTCCCAAACACTTAGACATTTTTCCTAAAGAACCCATGTTGGAAAAGCGCTCGGCAAAAGGAGTTAGCTGTGTGCCAAGCCCCATCTTTCCTTACACAAGATGGAGAGAAAATCAGCCTTGTGTAAAATCTAGGCTATCGACCAACTCAGCTCCTGAGCAAAAGACTTGTAGGAAGTACTCATCGTTCAAGAACAAACAGTGATTTTTACCATAGGTCAATCTTAATCCAGTTTAACAAATAGTTACTTTACTGAACAAAACACTTAACATCTCAGTCTGAAGCAGCTGCACTTGAGTTAATTCAAGACCTTCCCCTAAAGAATAGGTACTTTTCCTACATGACTTAAAGGGGTTCATCAAAATATACTTTCCAGAATAAAGAGTTGTACACACTCCAAAATGATTTTCTCTTCCATCCTAATATATTAAACTACTGCAAACTCCAATTATTAGCATTATATGTAATAGTGAAAATTAGTTTTAAATTATTTTTTGAGGAATGAATAGAAGAGGGAGAAATATGGATAAAAGTTCAGATTTCTTATTAAAAACCAGGTGATACAGGGATGAAAAGGGAAGTAAATACATGTTTAATTTTTTGGCTATGAATGCTGGTGTTCATGAACAATGTTTAATTCTTAACTTCGATAGACCAATGTAGGATAAAATATGTTTGTAGTAATTTTAGAGTAACTACTATTAGAATAACATTTAGATGTAATATTTAATACCATTAGAAGAGAAAAACAAGGACAAAAAAAGGATTGAACAAGAAAGAGTCAGGAAAGGTGAAAAATGAAAGCAATAAGAAATCACAATGAACATAAAACATAAAATAAGATGTCAAGGGAAAAACTGAATGTATCACTAATTACAATAAATAATGTGCCCGGGTAAAATTATTCTCTTCGCTATGGCTTACATTCAATAAGAAAAGAATAGATTCAGTGACAGAGCAAAAATCAGCTAAATGCTATTTCTAATGCACATACCTACAACAAATAAATGATAAAGAAAAAGGCAGGAAATAAAGTGAGGAAGAATATATCAGAAAATGCTGACAATAACAAATGGCAAAAATATTAATATCACACGAAGTACACCTTAAAGTCAAAACACTGAATAAGTCTAAGAGGAATTTTACTGCTAAAAGATACTATTTCTAAAGAAATTGTAACAGTCATAAATACACACTAAACTACATTGTATGGAAATACATGGAGAAAAAAATTTTAAAATTCAAGAAATTTTGACAAGATCACAATAAATTTTAAAAATATGTAACAAAATTTAACAGATCCAATAGAAAAATAATTAATATGATTAGAATATGTGAATTATACAAGCTTTATTGAATGGACATACTAGTTTTGTAGAAACCAGAAAAAAAATTTTAATGTTCATGTACTATTTACAAAAATTGTTTATAGACTGTGCCATAAAGAAAATCTTAATAAATTTGTATAGATAGCTGATAGCGTTGATATAAGAAATGTCTGAACATGTAAAGAAGTTTTATAAGAATTTATTTGCGCCAAACTGACATATTCTGGGAAGAAAGATCTCAAATACTCCGGAGAATAACAGTTTTGCAGTTTCTTTTATGCATTTGAGATTAAGGAAAAAAGATTACACGATACTGGGAGTCAAGGAGGGAGCTTGATTACGGCCTATTTAACAAGAATATGTGCTCCCCTGAGGGTAGTTATATTTATTTCAAAGCTGTTAACCTAGATGCACAAAAATAATGGGCAAGTCTTTTTTAAGGCGAAAATAAACCTTTTACTAAAAAAGTTATAGACTTGGGGCATGACTACCAACCATGATCTCCCCAGTTATGAATTTATAATCAGATCACCCTATGGGGTTACTTTCCATAGAACCCCCCTTTTTTTTTGGTCCACAATAAAGAGAGAGATACGTAGCAATTAAACACACCACATTTTCTGAAAACAAAACTTAGATAAGCCACCGAAATATGGCCCCCAATCTACTTAGAAATTTAAAAGCACTCATAAGTAACTTTTAAATCAGAAATGAAAAATTACAGTAACAGATTAAGTAATTAGAAAATGAAATAAAAAGAGCTCTACATTTCAAAACCTATGGAATATGACCAAAGTCTTATAAAAAATGTAAAAGTATTTGAAAAGTAGTCTCCTTATTGCATAAGAGCATGGATTCCGCAGTCAGGTTAGACAGGTTCTAACCTCAGCTCTTCCACTTACATAATTCGTGTGACCTGGGAATAATTATATAACTTTGATGTGCTCGGTTTCCTCATATGTAAAATGGGAATGATAATAATATTTATCTCTCAAGGTGTTATGAAAATGAAATGAGGCAATCCATGAGGTCTCCTTCCATAAGTACTCTGGAGATAGATTAAGATAAATAGATACACAAATAGAGAGAAAGAGGGAAAGGGGGGAGAGAGATTGAGACAACTGGAAAGAAGGTTGAGATTGGGAGATTGATTGATTGATTGATTGATTGAGAGATTTCATCAATGTTAGGGGCCGAATTTTGTCTCCCCTCCCAAAAGGTGGATGTCTAACACCCAGTACCTCAGAATGTGACTATATTTAGAGATAGAGCCTTTAAAATGTAATTAAATTTAAATGAGATCATTAATGTGGGACTTAATCCAATCTGACTGGTGTCCTTATTAAAAAAAAGTGATTTATTTGGACACACACACACAAAAAAAAAGCCCCTCCAGAGAAAAGACCATGTGAGGACACAGCAAAAGGAGGCCATCTGCAAGCCACAGAGAGAAGTCACAGAAGAAATCAATCTTGCCAGCACCTTGATCTTGGACTTCCAGCCTCCAAAACTATAACGAAATAAATTGCATTGCTTGAGCCAGCCAGTCTGTGGTATTTTGTTACAGCAGCCCTAGCAAACTAATATGGACAGTGGCAGCAAACCTGTCCACCATGGCAATGTGAAGTGGGCAGGAGACAGACTTCTGTTGCTCCTGAAAGTCTCAGTTGCCAGCTCCCTCGTGGTGTGAGCCTCACTGAACCAAGTGTGAGTCTAATGTTAAAGATACATGTATTTCATCCAACACAGCCCCTAAAGAAAATCATCCTTTCCCCCCAGTACCCAAGTGGAAAAATAGAAATTGGAACCAACAATGGAGAAAAACTTGCTGTGCTGAGCTTACTGAGCCCAGAACTCCGTACACTGCACTTTATGGTTGACTTAAAGGATTTTCAACAACAATTTTGTCTAAATAATGCTGGATAATGGAGAAGGTAGAAAGAAGAATCATTAGATCCCCTCACTCCACCTCCAAAGTTGCTACCAAAAGGAAAATAAATTTTATATAGTCACAAACTTAAACATTATAAAACAATAAATAAAATTATTTAAAATATAAAAAAATCTTTCTCTAATTGTGGGTTGGAAAATTCTTTTTAAGCATGACCCAAAACCCACAAGTCATTAAAAAAAGATTATACTAATAAAAATTATACAACTACTTAAATATTAAAGATGTTATAAATGAAATGAAATATCTGACAAACTATAAAAAGTATTTGTGAAGAAAATTTGTAAAGAAAAGACAAAATAAAAATGACTAACAAGTATATGAAGAGACTTCACTAGCAAGCAAAAAAAAGAGAAATTATCACTGTAATGAAATACTCCTTTTTATTCATCTGATTGGTAGACAACCAGGCCTGGTGGGAGGTCAGCTGGTACAAAAGAACAATTTGTCAATTTAATTAAAATATAAAAGAGTCTCCCTGAAGGCATACCTGGCCCAGGCTTGGAGCTCAAATCCACAGGTCCAGAGACCACAACCACACCCACCAGCAAGTACCTGTCCTGAATCCCCAGACCCTTTCACCCTTTCTCCAGGTGGGGGCAGCAGCCTGAGGCTCCTGGTTTCCCAGGGAGCAGGTTACCTGTGTGGACTAGGTTTGATACTGGAAAGAAAGGAGCCAACTCCTCACTCTCTTGGCTCCTCCCTGGGCTGTGGGAATATCAGAAAACCTCAGGGCCTGCACCTCCATTCCCTTCCTTCTACTACCCCCCCCCCCAAACCATGTGCACCAATATCAAGGCCCCATCAAATTAGAAAGGGGACACTTCCTGGGGGCAGTTCTTCAGCTACTATTTTCCCATATGGAAGAGACATTCCGATTCTGCCAATCCACAGTCTACACATCTGGGGGCTCCACCCTGCCTCCTCACACCTCTGCTGACAGGTCTTGTTTAGCGTCCTTGCTGGGTCTAGACCTTCAGTAGTAGCCTCTGCACTACAAGGTTTCAGCAGCATCAGATTCAGGTCACAGCCAGCTTCACCCAGCTGTGTCCTCAGACCCACACACCCCAACCAGAGGCAGTCCGTCGTCAAGTACAATCATCTGTGCCAAAGTAAGCAATAAAGTCTTTTGCCGATTATTAGTAAAAATATTATTAAAAGGCATATACATTCAAGCTAGTGAATCCCTTTGGGGGTACCTACTCCAGAGAGAGCTGACACATGTGCAAAAGGAAGTATGCTCATCGTGGTTCCTAATGGTGATCTACTATAAACAACCCAAAATATATATCTGTAGAGAGTGGAGTGCTAGGTCTATATTATAAAATACCACGTTGCGGTTTAAAATAATAAGCAACTATATATGCACTGATATGAAAAATAATCAAGTCATATTTTTGATTTATTTATTTTAATTAGTTTCAAGTATACAGTACATTGGTTAGACATCTATAATGTTCATAAAATGATACCCCCAATTAATTGCTCCCTCCCTCCCCTGGCCCTTCACTTAGCCATCGTATTAATGCTAACTGCATTCCTTCTTCCGTGCTCCCTATGCCCAACTATCAACTACTAATTTGTACTTCTTTAACCCTTCACCACATTCTCCCAGCCTCCCAGCCTCCCCTCCCCTCTGTCTGTCACCAAATTGTCCACTATATTTGTGAATCTGTTTTTGATTAGCTTGTTCTTTTTATTCCTTAGATTCCATATATAATTGAAATCATATAGGGTTTATCTTTCTCTGTCTAACTTAAATACCTTCTAGGTCCATCAAAGCAATATCTTTTCCCATCCCCTTCCTTTTAGTCTGTGCGCATTTTTTAATCAGAAGTGAGTTTCTTGTAGGCAGCATATGTAGGAATCTTGTCTTCCTACCCATTCAGCCACTCTATCATTCGGTTGGAGCGCTTAATTCTTTTTCATTCGAGGTACTTATTAGTAGGAATGTAGTTGTTACCATTCTTTATTCCTGTTTTTGATACCTGTTTTTTCTTCTTAAAGAAGTCTCTCTAACATTTCCTGCAATACTGGCTTGGTGGTGATAAATTCCTTTAGCTTATTTTTGTCTGGGAAGCTCTTTATCTGTCCTTCAACTCTAAATGATAGCTTTGCTGGATAAAGTACTTTTGGTTGTATATCCTGGGTCTTCATTACATCAAATATTTTGTGCCAAGCCCTTCTGTCCTACATAGTTTCTTTTGAGAAATCAGCTGCCATTCTTATGGGTGTTGCCTTATATGTAATTATGTGTTTTTCTCTTGCTGTTTTTAATATTCTTTCTTTGTATTTAACCTTTGGCATTTTAATTAAGGTGTGTCTTGGTGTGGGCCTCTTTGGATCCCTGGGTCTTGGGATTCTCTGAGCTTCCTGGGGTTTTTTGTCCATTTCCTTCACCAGGTTCTGGAAGTTTTCCATCATTATTTCTTCAAACAGCTCTTCAACATCTTGATTTTCTTCAGTTATGCCGATCAGACAGATATTTTGACCCTTAATATTGTCCCATATGCTCCTTAAATTATTTTTAGAGTCTTGGCATCTTCTCTCTTGCCATTCTGATTAAGTGTCCTTGACTTTCCTATCCTCTAGATAGGGCATTTGATCCTTTAATTTATTCACTTTGTTTATTCCTTTGTTTATTCAATTGAATATACTTCTCACCTCGGATAATGTGTTCTTCATTTTAGACTGGTTCTCTTTTATAATTTCCATTTCCATGTTTCTTATCTTTTTGTTGAAGTTCTCGCTGAATGTATCTGCACTTCCCAAAAGTTCATTGAGCATCTTTATAACCAGTGTTTTGAACTCTGCATCTGTTAGATTGCTTGACTCCATTATATCTGGATCTCTGTTCTGTTCTCTCATATGGTTTCTGCTTTTTTGTCTTCCCATTTTGGTTGCCTTTCCATGTCTGTTTCTATGTACTAAGCAAAGCTCTTAAGTCTCCCAGTCTTATTACTGTGGATTTGTGAAGTAGGTGTCCAGTGGCACAGTCCTGAGAGGAGTTCAGCTGCTGGCCAAATTTAGCTCCAGCCTGTTCCCCTCCAGGGCCACCTATTAAGATTCAGCAAGCAATCCACAGATGTTGTGCTTATAATTGCCTCAAAAGGACACACCAGAAACCTAGGCCAGCTGGCTCCTCCAGTGTGAGTCTCAGCAAGGAGCACCTGACTCGCTGAGGATATACCTGGATGTGGCTTGGGTGGGGGCCACAAGTTGGGTGAGGCGGGGTTTCAGGGAATCCTCTGGGCAGAGTGACCTCTGTTATCCAGTTTGTTGATGTCTCTGCTATGGCTGTGCTGAGTCTGCGCGTTGGTAGGGGGGAGGGCTCAATAGAGGAACAATTGATACCTCTGGCACTTTTGTACAGAGTGAGTCTCCTCTCAGCCCTCATTCTGACAATGTCTCCCTATAAGTCCCTGGTGCCCTCTGAGCACAACCAAATTGGCATTGTTGCTCAGAGAGAGTGGGTCCATCACTGTGAAAATCTGCTCTTGGATGTGGCCCTTTAAGAGGTATCTGCTGCTGCCACAGGCTCTGTTTCACTCAGCCACTCAAGATCAGGCAGCCCTGCGTCCTTGCCCCGTCCTGTTGCAGTGTGATTTCTTGGATTTCTCCCTAGTTGTATGGCTTGTTCATCTAGATCTCAGGTGATTTTTCTCTGCTGTTGCTCCTTGTTTCCGTCACAATATTGATTTGGTCGCCAGAGGGATGAACAGAGCCTCTATCATTTATGTCGTTTTTTTTTTTTTTACCTCCTCCTCTCAAGTCATATTTTTGAGTGAATTAACAGCCTTCAGAATAATACAGACCATATCATTCATTTACATATGGATGTACACATAAATGTATATATGTGTATTTGTGGCTCTGCATGCCTTTGTATGTATCCATTTATATATAAAGCCATAAAGCTATGTAATTTCATGGGAACATGAATATGCAAGTACATAGCTTAAAAATTCAAAAGAATAAACACCAAATAAGAATGGTAGGTACCTGTGAGGAAAGGGCGAGTGGTCAAAATAATGTCTTAATTTTTCCCAAGGAGAATATAGTCATTAAAATTAATTCCACATTTGTAAGAAATTAACAGAATAAATACAACTGACCAAAAAACTTTGTGAAAAGTTATTTAACTTCTCCATTAATCAAAGACATGCAAAGGTTTTAAATGGCAATATGTTATCCTTTCACTTAGCAGTCTGGCAAAAAAGTAAATAGTGTTAGAATTTAGGCTGTTGGCCAGGGTATGGGTACAAGGAGTGTGTCAGACATCCTTCATGACCCTGCACACACCTCAGCCGACCTGTCTGTCCAGCTGTTGCTGCAGCAACCAGCTGTGCGAGGTGCAGCCTGATAGCCTTGTCCTCAGCGCACTCAGCCTTTTGCTCTCTCTGCTGCATTTCGCCCCACACCTGAGTTCCTCCTTCCCCCAAGCTAGCTGGACCATTCTTGGCATGTGAACCACATGGTAAAGGTCCAGAAGGTGACAGACACATCCAGGGAGTGATGCTTGACAGGAGCCGGGACCAAATGCCCCCAGGGGTACTCAGCTCAACAATTCACCTATGCACTGGCTCTTTCTCCTTCCCTGTTGACCTTCCCCACTCTCCCACTCCTGTTCCCTGCTTCCCAAAGTAAACCACCTGCACACAAGCCCTGTCGGGCTCTTCCTTCAGAGGAAATCTAGGACTGTCTGGGATCTGCTGAAGAACAGATGCATTTGCACAACATACCTGGAGCACAGTTTGGTGTGTGGAGTAAAGGGTAGTTACACATAAGCCTGGTCTCGACAGTTCCACTTCTAGAAATTCATTCTGCTGAAAACTTGCACAAGGGCAAAAAAAATCGTTATTCGTTCATTTATGATGGATCCATTTATTATGTTTGTTCATCCATTTGTTTGTCTGTTTATTCTGTTTTGTTCCAGGCACATGGTGACTACAGCAGATAAACACTCTTCTTCTATTAGGAGGAATTTGAGAATAAAGGACAGACAAGCACACAGACAGATGAATGTGTGGGAGTCTCCTCACTCTCATTATTCCTGATAGCAAAGAAAGAAAAGCAGGAAACTTCCAGAATTAAAGGAAAGGGGTTAAATAAATTGTATTGCACCAATACAATGAATTAGCATGAAGCCATTAAAAAGAAGCAGTTTCATAAGTGCTGATATGGAAAGATGCAAAATATTTATTAAGTGAATAAAGCTAGTTGCAGAACGACATATTTAGAGTGACTCTATTTTTTAAACAAGAGTTATTTCCACACACATGCTCACACACACACCAGGATTATATGTCAAATACTGTTAATAAATTTTCCATTTTTTCCTAAGTACATAACCCATTAGCATTTGTGTGCCTGGAAATAATTTGGGTCTGTTGCAGAAAAGATAAAAAAGGAAAGATAGGAGGAGTCAGCATCTGACACGCAGAATATTTTCCTGAGAGAGGATCACCAGATGTTTTTATACCCCTCAGAGTTCTCCTGTGGTATGGGGAAGAGGCATCTTTGCTTACTCACTGTGGCGGCCAAGCCATGAGTTCAGTGGCAAAGAAGGGTTTAATGCAGGAGAGAGGAAGGGAGGACAGGAAAGGCAAAGAGGAGCATGAACAGGTCAGAAGTGCAGGTCTTATTGTTATTTTCTTCCCTTGTGGTTTCAACCCAGAGAAGAAAAAAATGCAGTAAAATCAGAGACACTGAATATGGTGGGCTTTGGCTTCTGCTGCCTCTCTCAGACTCTGTAAAGGGCTCACTGCCTAGCTGTTCCTACCAACTTCAGGTGTGGCCACATTGACCTGGTGGAACAGCTGGGCAAGGCGGAAATAGCCCTGGGCTGACCTCAGTGTCAGTAGGGCATGGACACTGGATGGACATCCATGGGCCCGCAGCAAGCCTATTAGGGCAGCATGCACTGACCTTGCAGCAGAGGCCAGGGTGAGCAGGCGAGAGGCCTGAATGGAGGACAAGGCATTAAGAGGCTCAGGAGTCTGTAGACAGTGGTAGCAGTCTGGGTTTCCTCAGCCAAGGGGACAAGTAGGAGACCTGACTGTGAGTGACCAGAACCAAAGCGTTCACTACAAATGCCGCAGAAAAGCTACAGTGGGAGCATGGGACATTCCCAAGCAGATGACACAGCCAGGGCATGCCAGGTCTTCCCCTCTGACCAAGCTCATTGACAGCCTCTACTTTTTCACCCATGAAGCAAAGAGAATGGCAGGAAAGGGGAGAAGAAGGTGATCTTAAAATCTGGGCATATTTGCCTAGAGAAAGTGAGAGTTATCTGAGGAAATTGTTTACATTTTCAAATCAAAATTTGAGCCATACCGGACATTGATTTACATTTTTTATTTAAAAAATAGAGCATAATTTGAAATGTTCCCCCTGCTAACCAGTGTGGTAGAGCTCTGGAGAAAGACCAATTAGATGTAGATAAAACCAAGAACCTAATTGTCTCTGCACTTCTGAGTCATAGGGTGAGTCAAAAGTCTAATGAGATGCCCAAGATTTGACTTCTGGAAGCAGGACTGGTCCCAGGTAAGTGAAGGCCCAGATGGGTATTTTCCCTTCTACTATGTACACCTTGTACTTTTTAAATAATTTTACAAATCTAGAGAGATGTAAAAAACAAAAAACAAAAATCCAATAAATACTTGGAAAGCAGCTTCTCTCTTTCATAAAATCCCTCATTCCAGACTCCCTGAATCCCTTTGACTTTTCCTTTTTATATGTCCTTAATTATCAACCAATATTTAGTTTCTAGTTTTACTCTCAATGACCAATCAAGTCTGACAAAATAAGTTAAACTTTTATTTTTCTTTTTTTTTAAATTCTCTATTTTTTAAAGTTTAAGAATTTCTTTTAAAGTTTCTTTTGCACAAGAAACTTCTGTTTTCCTTTCTTGTCCCATGGCATTTCATAAGACCTACCAACCATCCTCAATCAGTAGATCATGACTAAGGAAACCAGAAGAAAAGCAGTATTATTATGCCTAATTTCTACCCAGTTTTGACCCTGACAATCTTTTACTCAGGGAGAAATCCTATTTAAATAAAAATAAACAAACAGGCCACCCCAGTCTCCCTATTGGTCTTGCTTGCCACTCCTGGCAGCAACAGGCCCTGTTGCAGGGTTTGATGTTGCAAGTCTTCATTTCAACTTTGAGCCTGGTCACTGGTCACCTGGCTTTGGGAATGCCCCAGGAATCATGCAGAGCAAAAGTGGGTATGCTTCACCCTCCCCACAATGGGCTCCTAGATGACTATAGAAACATAGTGGTCCCTCCAGGAGAAAAGGTGGGAAGGGAGTGGAGCAAGGGAAAGGGGAAGGAAGACAAGCAAATGTCTACTTAGCATCTTCAGCTTAGAAAGCATTATGCTAGGAAAGCACTTTCACATAGTGTATCTCAATTGATTTTTTAAAGGTGGATTTTATTTATTTAACAGCTTTATTGAGGTGTATCAATTAATTTTTATATCCCAACTGAAGAGCACATGCATATTACTACAACCATTCTTCAGATAAAGAAGAGGTTCAAAGAAATTGAGCAACTTCCCCACTATCACACAGCTTTTACACAACAGAACAGGGATTTGCTGCAGGTCTTCCAACTCCCCACATCTCACTGACTCTACCACTTCTGCCACACCAAAGAGGGAAGAAAACAAGCCTTATCAAAGAGGATCTGAATTACCTCTGTGGGAAAACCTGTTAACAGGAATATGAGCAGGTCTCAGGCACATTTCTGCTTATTTTTGACCTAAAACATTCTCAAACTGTGTGATTTCTCTTCCAGACCTGAGTAAAAATCTTTCCCTGCCCTACAACTGCACAGCTAGAGACTTCGTGCGTATTTCATACACATTATCTCTTGAAATAGCAAAAATCAAATGGCTCCTTCTAGGCTATGAAAGTCTACCCAAAGTGTGTGTTTCCTGGCTAAGAGGAGCCCCTGTCCAGTATTCCAGTTTGGTGGGGCCTGCCCTGTTTTGGGTGGCATGTGTCCCTATACCCATTCAGTTAGCACGGCTTCCCGAGAACAGTCCTTGACACTAGGGAACATGAGTAAATGCAAAATGGAGGGGAAATCTCCATCTTTCAGAACAGAGGGTCTGAGATCTCTTCATGCATTGGCACAAGCAAGCATGTGCAGAGAGCAGAATGGGGAAGGAGCATGCCCACACTAGCACAGTGAGAGGCTGGCCCGTTTACTTGCCCTCCCTACAAACTGCTGACTCTGTTTCCACTCATCAGGAGAAAATGAAACAAGCTCTACCTTTGGTAGCCATGTGGATGTCAGTCATGAGTGCCCATGAACCTCCCAGACCCTAAGGCTTCTAATGCCAGCCTTACTATATCCTCAGAGCCACCCCTGAAGCTTAGGACTCTAAATGCATCTGTAGCATGGGCTTTTCGACTCTTGTTCAGAACCCCAGGCATACCTCTGGAGGACCATGGCATCCATCAGCCATTTCCGATGGGGGTTTGGGATGACTCCACCTCCAAATACCTCATCGATTCATTCATCCACTCAGCATTTTGAACACTATTTATTCAACACAGATTTATTGAGTTCCTATTATACACAAAAGTACTCTTCTGGGTATCATCCTGTGCACTCCTTGGTACAATGCCAAGGGTTAGCCATTAGAATATGGAATATAGAAAAATATAAGATAACGTATTTCCTCAAAGAGGCCAGATAAGACTTACATACACAGTGTAGTAAGAATAAGGAGCTATCTTCCTGCTGCTGACTTTGAAACAAGAACTAAGAAAGAGTGAGACCAAAACTTCAGGCTAGAACGAGATCTTCCAGTTCAGTTCCTGGCAGTCCAGGCTGTGTGGGGACAAGTTCACCAGCCACTGCTAATAACTTTGGGGGAACTGGTTCAGGGCCTTGGACTCTCCAGGTACACTTAAAATGGAAATCTCCAACGCAGGCTCCCTTCTGAAACACCTACTGAATATGATATCATCCTTCCATGGTGAAAGTTAGAGCTCAGAAATCCTCCCTCCTTTTATTTTATTTTTTTTACAGTATTTATAAGAATATCACATTGAAAATAAGAAAGCATAATTAACATAACTCACCAGCTCAAGGGCAATGGCTTGTTCTACAACTTTTGTCTGTATCAAGGCTGGTATCTTAACCAACTCCCTTGATCCTGGGACAATTTTCAGCTCAGATAAGAGGGAAATAATAATAACAGCTAAGTTTGTGGTCTTCTTGCTGTAGGGCATTCCCTAAGAACCCAACATCCATTAACTCACTGAATACTGAGAAAACCTTCCAAGCTAGAAGCCACTATTATTTCCATATTAGAGAGTAGGAATGTGAGGCGCAGAGAGGTTTATTAACTTGCCTGAAGTCCCACAACAGAGTCAGGATCCTAACCCAGGTTGTCGAGCACCAGAACCTATATGCCTCTAAGAAAGAAAAAATAGCACTTAATTGCGAGCTTTAGGCCCCTGGTAAGATCCTCATTGTGCCCAAATGTCCTGTGAAGTTAGGCGAATGATGGAGAAAGGGTGTATATATTGTAATTCAACCTGTCAATCTGACCTAAGAAATCAAAATGTATTTTTCCTTACATTTATTTCCAAACTTAAATGGGGCCAACTCTCTGTTCATAGAACAACTTTGATCTTTTATTTTGATTAATAAATTGTAACCTCTTAGTATCATACAACTTGCAATAAGGTTTCATCCACCCCGCCCCAAGAAATACGGCATGGTTATTGATGACATAGATTTTAGAGTCCTTTCTTGGATCTCTTGAAGGCTGGGCAGTTTCTGGGGACAATGATGATCAGCATACATTTTGGGATATCCTATATCCTACACAAAGGCAAAAAGGAGAAGCAATTTGGAATACTTTAGTAACACCCTTCAAGGCTTTCCTTAATGTCTATTTTTCAATTGATTTTATCTGAAAAAAAAAATGGTGGGATGGTAAATGTACCATCTGATTCTCTCAGATTAGAAGCAGAACTGGGTCCTCCACCCCGCGCTGGGGGCCTTGCTTCCAAGGGGCCTCCCACGAGCTGCAGGAGTGGCCCCTCAACAGACTGCCAAAGCATGAGTAGGCCCAGCATCTGCCAGATCCCAGTGAACGCTGCTTCCCAACACACTGGGGAATGGTTCATCTGGGAGAACTGAATTTGAGAATTTGATTTTTTTTACCCTAGAATTGTCAATTCGGCTTCTCTTCCAGGATTAGAATAATCATAAAAGAAATTGTTTACACCGAGCTCCACATTCATTCCTATAAAATGAAATCTGAAAAAAAAAATCCTTTTCTACATTTAGCAGCTGTTCAGAATGAATGTTGCTGTCATAATTTCTGGATGACAGATAAGATCCCATAAGATGACTGAAAGTTAGCCAAGTGAGCTTGCCCTCTCCCAGCTTTGTCCAGAGGGAATGAATCATATTGCTGTGCAGAGTCATTAACACACCTCCACACTCTAATTGCCTCTGTAAGTCCTCTCTGCTATGGGGAAGATTCAAGCTGATGTTGTAAAGGCCTGTTATTTTTAAGAAAATAAAATGAAGACTATAAATTTTAATTCAATAAATGTGGTATTTGCTGATAGAATTAGGACCTGATATGACAGAGAGACATAGCCTATCATGTTTATGGGAGCAGTGCCATTGATTTGTCTTCCATGCTTTGGTCACCCTTCTATCCCTGTGAATAAAATGAATTAACTCTTGAAAACTCTCAGCCTGCAACTGCTTTTAAAGCCAGGGTTATGTCCAAATCTCACCATTTGACGGCAAGAATTGATTTCCCACACTTCAGATTCATAACCTTTCTTGACCTAACCCCCTCTGAGATCAGAGGCACTCATTTCCCTGGTCGTTGGGAGTGTTGCAGCTGATGGCTCTCAGCTGCATCCTCAGGAATTGCCCACTGCAAAGAAAGCAGCCTTGCCTGCGGTCCCACTCCCTTCCTGGGCAGAACATCGAATGGCTGGTCACAGGAGAGCTGGTGCTCTTCCCTACAAGTGCCGTGGCTCTGAAGGGTCACCCTAGGTCTAGAGGTCCTAATGGGAACTAATTGTTTTATTATGACACAGAATCTCTCCTTGACAAAATTCTAGCCAGGCTCCTCTGGACTCTCTTCTCAACTAGGCTTCAACCTTGGCCTATAAAGACCTGAACAAACACCAACATAATTTTTAAAAATTCAAGGCTACATCCCTAGGATAACCCTAGCCCCCTAAGAGTACATGCCTCAAAAACTCAAAGCTGCCAACAGAATTGACCATTTCTTCCAGCCAGCACCTGAGGATGGGGCCGTCTCTCAGACTCTGTAGGAGGAAAGGAGCCTAACTTCGATAAGTACCAGAGAGCAAATCCAGGTCATTTTCATATAGGCTACCCCTTCCTCCACTCTTTTTAATTTTTCACTTTCCCAACTCTACTAAACCCCATTCACCCCTCCCTATTCCCTCATTCTCCCTTTAAAATGCCCAGTCACCTCTGTACAGCCCTGTACGAATCAAAGTTGAGTTCATGTTGGATTTTCTTCCCTATTGCAATAGTGTGTTCCTGATTAAAATCTGTCCTTACCATTTTAACTATTGTCTGGCTTGGCTTATATTTGACAGTTGCAATGATATCTCAGTTCAGCTTCTGCCCAGTAAGTCTCCAGCCCTAATCTTGCTTGTTTAATTCCCCTAGGTTGATCCTGAGAGCAATCTCCAATAAACTTCCTGCAAGTCTCCTTCTCAGGATCTGCTCCTGAGAGCCACAGTATTCAAATTTAAGAGACTCACTGAGCTCTCCAAGGGAGCAAGTATCAAAGGATTCCAAGGACAGAACTTGGGGTGCTATAATACTCAGAGGTCTAGAAAATAAGGAGAAAGGAGCGGAGCGACTGAGAAGGAACAAGCAGTGGCGGAGGGGGTCAGCCAGGAGAATGTGCTTCTCATGAGGCAGGGGAGGGTTTGCAGAAGAGAATGATTCTCTCTGTCACACTCTGCTGGTAGTTAGATAAGGACTGATAGCTAACCTTGGGATTGAGCAATGCCAAGTCATTATTGACGATGAGGATGGTGATGATTGTCACTGGACTAGAATGTCACTTTTTCCAGAAAGCCCTCAAATATGTTACTTTGTTTAATCATAACAATAACCATGGGGAATAGATGGGCTAGATGTTTATTTCGCTTATAAGTGTGGCATATTAATTAGGCTTCTCCAGAGATACAGAACCAATAGGAAAATTATGCAGTTGACCCCTGAAAAATTCAGAGGTTAGGGTGCTGACCTCCCACACAGACAAAAATCTGCATATAACTAATCAACTCTACCCATATGGGGATTCCCAATCTCAATGTAAACCCTTGAACAACACAGCGTTGAAATGCACTGGTCAATTAAAATGTGTAGGTCAATTAAACGTCAGTCAATTGAATTGCATGAGTCAATTGAAAAAATCTGAATATAAGTGGACCTACATAGTTCAAACCTGTGTTGTTAAAGTATCAACTGTTTATACATATGATTTTTAATAAGGAATTGACTCACATGATAATTATGGGGCTGATAAGTACCAAGAGCTGCAGGGTGAGTCAGCAAGCTAGAGACACAGGAGAGCTGATGGTGTAACCCAGGCTGAGTCCAAAAGCTTGAGACTATGAAGAACCAGTGGTATAAATTTCAGTTCAAAGGCTGACAATCTCAAGATCCAGGAAGAGCTGATGTTTTAGTTCAAGTCTGAAGGCAGAAAAAAGCTAATGTTTCAGTTCAAAGGCAGTCAGGTGAGAGGGATTTCCTTGGGCAATCTGCTTTCCATGGTTTACTGACTTAAATATTAATCTTATCCAAAACACTCTCACAGAAACACCCAGAATAATGTCTGACCAAATAATGGCATCTTGTGGCCTGGTCAAAGTGACACATAAAATTATCCATCACAGATGGTAAAACAGAGTTTTAGAGATGAAACATGACTTAGCCTTTTGGAGGGGAAGCAGGAACAGGGGAAGCTGGACCCCAAAGCAGGGCTGGTACCTGCTTTGCCAGGAGGTACGGTGATGGCTCTCACCATGCCCCACAAGCACCCCTACCTGGACACATTCCACAGCTTCTGGCCATGCTCATGCCCACCTGGCTCCCAAAGCCAAACCTCTTCCCTAAAACCTAACCTCTGTACAAAAGGAGAACTTAGTAGAGAAGGGGGAATGGATGCAGCAAAACAAACCCGCCTTCCACTCAGCTAATTTTTCCTTGAATAACAAACAGTTTCCCCAAGGAAGCAATGGAGCAGCCACGCAAAGAAGCCGCATTATCAGCTGGTGGGCAGCAACAATCCTAGGGGGCAGAATAGCCCTGAAGGGAGCATCTCATCAAGAATTCTTTTCACACAGAGAGGAAGGAAGTATGTGCTGGGTACACAGATCACCCTTTGAAGTTTTGTACATTAGGGTCCAATGCCCCAAAGATTTGCCAAACACACAATTTACTGGAGTTACATGGGAGGAGGGTTGCTATAACTGACACTCACTCATTTCTCTCACTGGTCAAGACAACTGCTGTACATCCTTGGGTCTGCCAGCTCAACCAGACAGGTGACCAGCTCCCTTTATTTGCCTATGATTTTAGAGCCTGATTCAAGGATTGAAACTGGCATTGCAACCATTACTGACCTCCCTCCCATTGTGTCTTAAGCCCCTGTTAGATATGCTGAGAGGATACACTGGGTGCAAACTGAGCTAGATTGCCTCTAAGAATTCTTAAGGATTTGGGGTCAAGTAAATCTGATTCTCCATCGGCTGTCATAAAACGTAAGAGGTGTCCTAAAACAAACAAATTATCCCCATAGACTGAAATAAGAATATTGATGAACAAAACTTTACGAAGGCACTTAGCCTCTCTGGGAAAGCTTGGCTATCAGACCCTTGTTCCACTCCCTCAGGGATCCTCTTTTCTTCTATGACCATGGGAAAACTGGCTCATTGTCCATTTTTCAAGGCACCTCTCCCCAACTGGCCAGCTTGCTCTCATACAGAATGTGACTTCATACCTCTACCAGTTACCACCCCTTCTCTCCACCTTGGATTCCCCAACACTCATTTGACCCTACATCTAACTTTAGCTCCATGCCAACTCCTGCTGCCTCACCACCTCAACCCCACAAATTCTCCACAAACAGAGCTGATCATCAACATAGTGGTATTAGTATCTGCCTATTTTAGCTCCTAAGTAACTCAGACGCAGGTGCGTCTCCTCACCTCCACCGGTATCATCGTCTTCAGGTCACCATGGTCTCCACCTGGACAGCTGCACACTCCTCCCTGACTACATCTCTCCCAGTCTTTTCTCTGCAGGGCCAGTAGATGGGTTTTTCTTTACATGCAAATATGATGATGTCACTTCTCTAATTTGCCCACAGGACAAAGTTCAAGCTTTATTCCATGGCTTCCTGAACCCTGCATGGGTCAGCTTCTCTCTCCTTTCCAGCTCATCACTGACCACTTGTTCCAGAATTCAAGGCTTTAGCACTCAATACTTCTTTTTCATTTCTCAGATTCACATTGTTTCCTCTTGACTAGCATGATACCTTTTCTATTCTCCAACTGTCCTCCCTGGACAGCCTGGCCAATTCTTACTCTCTTTGCAGCTACAGCTTTGAGGCCACTTCCTCCAGGAAGTCTTCCCTGACCTCTCAAGTATGGCGTAGAGTCCTTCTCTGCTCTCATCATACCTTACATGACCCCATATAGTACTGTCATGGCCTGTTTGTTTATCTGTATCCTCTACTAGAACCAACTATGAGCTTCATGAAGAAAGAAATTGTACCTTTTTTTCACCGTTTTACCTCCAGCACCTAGCACAGTTTTCAGTAGATGGTAGGTGCTCAACAAAAATCTGTCCAATAAATGAACGACCATTGGGAGGAGTCAATAAAATCATTCAATAAGATAAAGTATCTGAAAGAACTTATTTAAGTACCTGTAGGCCAAAATCTAGCTCACAGCCTGTGTTCATAAATAAAGTTTTATTGGCTCACAGCCAAGCCCATTGGTTTACTACTGTCTATGGCTGCCTTCCAGCTACAATGGCAGACTTGAGTTGTGACAGAGACCATTTGGGTGCAAAGTCTAAAATATTTACTATTTAGCCATTTCTGGAAAAGTTTATTGCCCCTGGTCTAGATCTCAGCATAAACACGTCTGACCCAAAGTGAAAAAATGAATAAAAGTTTATTAGTCGGTGCCCTATTGGAGGGAATTGAAGCACTGTCCAATTAATTCACTCCTCTAGCAAAGATTTCTTTTATTTGTATTATTCAGATAGTTTTATCAACTACCCCCTCCCTGAGATTCTTGGCAGTATCTCTCCCTAAGTGGAGTTAACTAACTCTTTCAGGATCTACAATGGCATTGAGAATGCCCTTCTCTGATACTCTAATTACCCTCTGGGGGCCATAGTAAGTTTAATTCACCCTTAAAACAAGTATGAGCTATTCCTATGCCAGCAGGGCTGAATCACCAGGCCAGCTATATAAACTCACAAACTCAAAGCTAGTTCCTTTCCTGTGGCTCTTGGAGGCCTCAAAAGCAGGAGCCTGTGCTGAACTCACAGCTGGGGACAGGTTAAGAAAGGCCAACTGCACCACCTAAATGTTCACGTGTAGTCACAGGTGCAGTCTGTTTCTGGATTCATGCCCATCTTGAAGAAGGGATATGTTCCTAGCTAGAACAGTGCAGGAGTATCCAAATTTCCCTCTATAAAAGGCTGCCCTGGGGAAATTTTGCTTTATATTGTGTACAAGCCCTTTTCGGCAGGACAGTGATGGGTGGGCTAGAAGAATTGCTGAGCAAATTGCCTCTGCAATGAGATATGGAAATGTCACAGGCAAAGAATGGAATTCTGTCCCTTTCCCAGGGCAGGGTGAGGTCTCCAAGGATGGCAAGAAACCTGCTGATGCAAAGATAAAGACTTCCTATGTGACCTCTATGGGCAAAAAGGGCAAGCGCTGAGTGCAATTATTGAAGTTCAGGAAGACAGATTTTCCCAAGTCTGAAGCAGACTACAGCTGAGTTCTGGATAAGGACACGAAGTTAATTTTAAAGCATCAACTAGTTCCTGTAAGAATACTTTTGTTTGTTTCTTTGTTGTTTGTTTTACTATTTGCCTATTTCCCATTTGCAAAGACTATTCTTCGTTTTTGTGTTTTCTTTCCCCCCATATAGACAGTCTCAGATCATCAAAATATTGATTCAGATGTTATTTCTGGGACTAACAAGATGTCAGGGGTCAAGAAACCATCTGTGGTCTCTTCAGCAGGTAGATGAAATCCCCTCAGTCAAAGAGAAGTAAATAACATGGGCGGAATGCTCACTTATGGCTGTTCACTATGCGCAATGTTTTACAAGTAATCAAGTAATCAGGTAATCCTTGTAAATCCTCAGTAATCCCCGCAGGGATCCTGTGAAGTGCCTGTTAGTGACACACACACACACCCATAATACAGATGAGAAAACCTAGGCATAGATAAATCAGGTGCTCAAGGTAAAGTTCTTAGTCTGTGCTCCCTCCAAAGCAGAGCCCAAGACAGACTTGGGTACAAGTAGGTAACTTAGGAGTTAATCCCCAAAAGCCCAGGGCAGGGAGAGAAGGATAGGAAAGAAGGGAGTCACACAAGCATGTGCTATCATATGATAAGATGCAAGCAGAATGCCTCCCAGAACTGTGCAACTGAAAGAGAGCAGGCAAGTACCAGCGTCTCCTCTCTAGGGCACAAAGCAAACAGACCTGCAGTATTCTCTTGAGGCAGTACTCTTTTGAGGTGCTCCTGAGCTAAGATGAGGGGACTGAGGGCGATGCATGAGCCAGGGGTGCCTGTTGCAGTAACAAACGAAGAAGAATTCAAGTCCGGTCTCTCTGACTCCAGATACCACCCTCTCCACGCCACCTTCCCATTCAGCTGCCCTTGTGAGCAGAGCTCTATCTGGGCTGCCTGGAGGACTGGAGGCCTTACCTGGCATTGGCAGGCTCACACCCTATCCACTTGGTAACTTGATTCCAAGTGTAGTGAGGAAAACGGGCTCATGGGCCCATGGAAATGCAGTTTGCTCTGCAAGCATGGTGAAGATAGTCTGCCTTGATGAAGCTATACACACAAAAGCCCAAAGCCACATGTCATTTTTCAGGCTGTGCACTGCACAGCCCAAAAAAACACTATTCCCAGTGCAGTCTAAGTGAATGGCAGCTCCGAGGATTGTGCAGAGAATCGTCTGACTAATTATATATAGTGGCCCTGAACCCAGTATTTTCACTGCCCGCTTCTCCAAAAGTGCATCAGCTCTCAGATGCTCTGGGCCACTTGCCCTCTCATGGGGACCAATCAATATAACTCCTTCGCTGATCTCAGCTGCCCCCTGGTTCCCATCAGTTGTCGGTGCACCATTCCTAAATGACACTGATCACCCATTTGCCTCCCATACCCTGCTGAGCAAACCCAGGTCACTTCTGAAAAAATGTGATGTAATGTGACCACTGGAGAATGTCTGCCACCAAAGAACCCTCTTTGATGAGGACCGTGATGGTTTCCAGGCCTGGGGAGGTTGAAGTCAATTTTGCTGGGAGAGTCTCACTGTGAATAAGAGCCCACTGCCCCTTTCTCCACAGCCAGCATTAGAAACTGGCACCATTGTCACGAAGTAGAGAGAGGAAGGGGAGGGGTCGGGGAAAGAACACTGCTCTCCAGTTGCTGCACTTACAGAGACCGTAGACCATCTGCCTTCTTTCAGAAACATGACAATCATTGGATTGTCTAGGGTTTAAGATCCATCTAAATGCCAAATTTTATACCTTAGGTAAAAGAAGGTCCTAAGAGATTTCCGAAAAGTAATATTAAAAGCTCATGCCGAAAACACATCTCTTCTTTTTCTTTTCTTTTTCCCTCTGCAAAATTACAGTTAAGCAATCTATGTGAATTCACTAGTGAGAAACGTGTAGTTAATGAAAGCCTTCAAGTTGTGGGGTCCAATTCTGCAATCCATCCAAGTCTTCCTGGACACTCGTGGCCTCACAGATTATCTAAAAATATTCATAGAACCTGTGGATGTCCATTTTCATGCAAAAAGACATTTAGTCTTTCACTGCTCAAAGGCCAGGTGCTGTCCTGATACAAAGTTGAAGAGATTTAATCCCCGCCATTAGAGGCTCACACTTGAGGATCAGAGGGGACACAGGACAAATAATATATAATAGTTACAACACATGAGACAAGTACTATAAGAGAAGAGTGTTTTCTTTTGTTTTAAGTACAACAGAAAGGCCACGCTAATGCTTTCTGGGTAACTCAGGAAAAGAATTAGTCACAGAAGGAACATTTCAGTTGGGTCTTGAAGGATGAGCAGGAGTTTTCCAGGGGGCATGCCAAGCAGAACAGGAAATATATTCAAAGGTTTAGCAATTTAAAGCCTTGTGGCATATTCAGAGGGTTTAAATAGTTTTCCGTGATAGGAGTATGGAATACAAGAGGCAAAGGATGAGAAATCAGAGGATGTTATATGAGCTAAGGCTGAAAGTCCCTGTTGGGACCCCACTACAATAATAGCTTCAGGATGTTTCTCCTAGGGATCTTGATGGTCACATTAATTATATGGAGATCAGGATTAAATTAAATTAAATGTTCAGGCTAGCCAAAATGCAGCTTCTGCCTCCTTAATAATAAAAGGAGGTAGCAGTCTCTCAATGAGATTTGGAAAGCAAGGGACTCTTTGTCCCTAATATCTTCTCTACTAACCTGACCCAAGACTGGAATGTCGCCATCTGAGTGCCATACCTTTGGATCATAAAGGCTTTTCAGTCTTCAATGTACCTTAATAAAAATGCAAATAGCCTGGGAGTTTAGAGCACCTTAATCCTTGTGCTTTGTGCTGTATTTTCCTGATTCTGTTATTTACCATTCATGTTTCCACTCTGTGAAATCCCTGCTCACTGCTTTTCCTAATCTTTCCATTGAATTATTTCTTATTGATCTGTAGTAATTCTTTATGTCCTTTGGTCGATAAGCCTTTATCAGTTATATGTGTGGCGAGTATCTTTCAGTTTGGTGGCCTGCTTGATGAACACCTAACATATCTCTCTGCTAGCACCTCACCTGGGATCACTGACTTTTGTGTCTGACAAATGGTCAAGAGCTAGGTTAGGACCCAAGAAGGAATCCCTGGCCTGGAAGCAGAAGGTTAGGCACTGAGAGAATGAAGTCCAAGAGCTTACCTCAGAAATGCTTACAAGGCCTTCAGGGTTTGGCACCTGCTCACTTCTCTTGCCAGGCTCACCTCCTCTGCCCAAATGTTGAAGCCCAGTAAACTTTTCAGATCTCTGAATGTGCCATGCTCTCTCTGCCTCGGGGCCTTTTCCCACGCTATTCCCTCTACCAGAGCCTCTTTCCCAGCTCCTCCTCCAATCCTTTCTACCTGGGAGGTTCTACAGGTCTGTCAGTTTGCACCTGGTTGTCCTCTCCCAGTCATATCAGGATCCAGTTAGATTCCTTCCCACAGGCTCCTAGAGGAGACTGACTCATTCCTGCTGAGATTCATTTTTAATTCACCCCTGAATTATACGTCTATCTCCCCAGGTAGGTTCTTAACTTTTGTGGACAATGCCTTCTACCTCTTTTGCATTCCACACATTGTCTAGCACAGTGCTTGGCTCATGATAACTATTTAACACTTTTTTTAAAAGAACAAAATTATTTGATAAAAGTAGTTTGGAATGCAAGGATACTTTTAAATTAGGCATCCCTGATCACTAGGATAAATATAGTTATTTTTAAAATCAACATTTAGGCATTTTATAATCCAAATTGACTCAAAAAATGACCTTCTATCAGGGGTCACCTGTGGGTGGTGCGGTGATAGAAGCAGCCCAAACCCACATCACTGTCAGAGGAGAGTCCCATTGGACTAGGCTGTAATTGCAAAAGAAACCATTGTTGTGTTAAGCTTTCACAGCAGCCAGTGTTCATTTATCCAATTTTCTCAGCTAAAACAATTTTCTTTTAGAATTGCCTTTGAAATCTATTTGGAATGTCCTCAGTGCTATCAAACCATTATCCTTTGAATATGAATGAATTCATTGATTCAAGTCAGTTCAACAAAAGTGCATTGAGCATCTAGTGTATTTAGGATAGAATGACAGGGGCTGGAAAAGACAGCAAGCTAAACCAGGTAGTCTCTGCTCTCCTGAGCTCACATGGTGGTACATAAGGAACACCTTTGCAGCCAGGTATACCTCTAAGGCTAAATGGAAGATGTAGCCAGGAAGATATCAAAGTAAATATTTGAATTTTAAGTTATAAGGCTGTTTCCTTGGAAAACACTGTATTGAAATGAGAATGCTATGTAATGACTGGAAGCCTGTGTAAAATCTATAGTCACTCGAACAACAATATCGAATAGCCTCATTCTCTGCCTGAGGAGTCCAGCTCACTAGCTTTGGGTGGGTGGTGATGAGCCCGCTTGAGAGGCGGCGTGACCTGCAATGGAGGGTTATGGGCTTGAAACTCTTCCTTATCTCAAGAGGTGATCTCTGGGCTGAGTCACTGAGTTGTTCAGTTATCAAGTCTCTCTTGGTAAGAGATCAACCACTTTGGTGCCTCTGTTTCTCCTCAGATGACCCAAAGAAAAGGATAAACCCCTTCATGCTGCATCATCAGGTCATGTAAGGATAATGAGGGAATGATTGCCGAGGGCTTTGGGTTCAGAAGGTTTGTTGTGATGAATAAATCATGGCAAGTATTGACGCCATTATCAATGATGGCTGGGCTCCCACAGCACTCATATAACTGCTTTTCTAAAAATTCCTCCCCAAAAGGGCATATTTGGTAAGAGTGAAGAGACAAAACTGATGGAGCAATGAGGGACTATAAAGACTGCCCCACTGGGATAAATAAAATGGTTTATACAAATAGAATAGTCTGATAAGAGCACAAGCACCTGACTGACTTCAGATCCTACTTCAGACACTGCCCCTGGCAGCACCTGGCAGTACCAGTGGCCCTGACAACTAGACTCGTGTGATGAAGCTGAACAGACTTGCCTAGCCCCCTGTCTCACAAAGTGCACTGCATGGTACACTATAATCTACAGGCTCACGTTGTGCATCACATTTCCATTCTGGGCGCCACACACAAATTCTATCACCTTACAATCTCTTTAGAGGTCAGCTGAGCTTTTCTGGGCTCCAGTTTCATTGTTCCTATGTAATACATAAGAAATAATCAAATCGACTGGAAGAACCTTTCAGCTCAAGCTTTCTTAAATTCCAGTCACAAAACTCAGAGCTTTCATTCATTATCACCTTTCATCCTCACAACTAGCCCTTGTGGTAATTTCCTTTCATTCTCATCTTACAGATGAGGAGACTATGGCAGAGAGAGGTTAAGTACCCTAAAATGAAGCCATACAGTATATAAATAACAGAGGAAAAAATTCAAAACCTGTGTCTGACTCTAAGATCTAAATTCTTAGCTATTATTCTGAATACTGCCTGTGATGGTTAATTTTATGGGTCAACTTGACAGGGTCACGAGATGCCCAGATATCTGGTTAAACACTATTCTGGGTGTTTCTGTGAGGGTGCTTCCAGAAGAGATTAGCATTTGAATCCACAGAGTGATTAAAGTAGACCACGCTCCCCAATGTGGGTGGGCCTCGTCCAATCTGTGAGGGCCCCAGTAGAACAAAGGTGGAGGAAATGGGGAATTCTTTCTCTCTCTGCCTGATTGTGTGAGCTGGCACTTTGATCTTTTTCCTAGGACTTGATTACATATATCATTGGCTTCTACTGTTCTCAGGCCTTCAGACTCAGACCAGAACTACACTACCGGCTCTTTTGGGTCTCTACTCTAGCACACAGCAGAGTGTGGAACTTCTCAGCCTCCACAATTACATGAGCCACTTGCTCATAACAAATTTTTCAATAGATAGATAGATACATATATATATATACATACATACGTAGACATAGATCTAGATAAATATAGATATAGAGAGATGACAGAGGTAGACATAAAGATAGAGATGGAGATAGAAATAGAGATAGATATATAGATGATATAGATAGATAGATAGATAGATAGATAGATAGATATAGATGTAGATGTATAGATGATAGACATAGACATAGACATAGACATAGACATAGACATAGACATAGACATAGACATAGACATAGACATAGAGACAGAGAGAAGTAGATATCTCCTATTGGTTCTATTTCTCTGGAAACCCCTGACTAATATACTCCCCCTCAAGCCAAAATCATTCTTTGTGGTTCTTTGTAGTACTTTCTTCTTTGCCAATTCTCTATGATAAGGATGATGGAATTAGAAGTCTGAGTAACAATATATTCATCCATCTACCCATCAACATTAGTTGCTATTATATTAAATATAAGTTCAAAATAAGCATACTATTTTTAATAGTGAACTACTGAGTTAAGATAGCTTTAGAAAATTTATCTTCCCAATTTTCAATAAAAATAAGAAAAAAAATTTAACTGGCAAAAGAAAGAAAGAAAGAAAGAAAGAAAGAAAGAAAGAAAGAAAGAAAGAAAGAAAGAGAAAAAGAAAAAGAAAGAAATAATTTTTCAACAGCAACCAAGGCAGAAAAGGGTATAATCAGAAATAAGAACAGTTCAAAAACTAAAAGCAAAGAAAAAGAAGATTCTGGAATGGAACACAGAGCTTGGACCCGGCATAACTAGGTCTTCAGGAAGCCTCCACATCACTCCCAGAAGCCATACTGGTGAGTCCTCAAAATCCTGTGAGCCAAGCAGAGAGGAGAGCGGTCTCTCTCTTCTCTTCTAACCAAGGAGTGATGAAATCAACTGTGAGAGAGAAATGGGTAAAATAAGGAAGTAGGTGAACTAGGGCCTGAAAGAAGTTCTCCAGGTCTGCACATTGCACTAGGGAAATAATCTGATACTCGAGAGTGCTTCACATGGAAAGGGGGTATGCCCTGCAACTAGATGGAGTAGGTCCTGGGACTGGGTACTTAATAAAATTCCCTTTCATAAAAGAAAGTCTAGATAGTGTAACTAATATGCCAGATCACAGCAATGAATTCCTTCCCTCTACCCCTGCAATTCTTTATGGCAACAGAAAAAGAAATTAGTCTTCCAATGACTTGTAGAGAAACAACTCCATCTCAGAGAATGAAGGAAAAATGAATGTAAAGTTACCTCTTTAATTCAGAGCAAACAGGAGAAAGTCACTAAAGCACATGTGAGATGAAAAGAAATGGCTGAGCAACTATGCAAACACATAGCACAAAGAAAGGGAAGCAGGGTGGGGTTCACCAAGAGTTAAAGATCAGAAGGTAAAATAACAAGGTGAGAGAAAAGGCAGACTGCACACCTAAAGAAATGAGTGGCAAACAATGAACTTATTTATATATATAACATGTCACCCATCAGTAAAAGTTATGCTTACCAAACAGAATTTGATTAATGAAAGGTTGGACAATATGAAAATAACTGTACTAGTTTGCTAGGGCTGCCATAACAAAATACCATGAAAAGAGAGCTTGAAACAACAGAAATTTGTTATCTCACAGTTCTAGAGGCTGGATGTCCAAAATCAAGATGTTGACAGAGTTGGTTGCTTCTTCAGACTCTGAGGGAATCTATTCCAGGCCTCTCTCCTGGCTTCTGGTGCTTGCCAGCAACCCTTGGCCTTCCTCTGCTTCTAAACATACCACTCCAATCTCTGCTTCTGTCTGCACATGCTTTTTTTCCTCTCTGTATCTGTGTCAAAATTTCCCACTTATTGGGATGTTAGTCAACTGAATTAGGACCCACTGTAATCCAATATGACCTCATTTTAAAGTTATTACATCTGCAAAGACCCTACTGCCAAATAAGGTCACATTCGAGTACCAGAGGTTAGGACTTGAACATCTCCTTTGCAGGGGGCTCAATTCAATAAAAAATAATGATATAACTTAATAAAATTACGAGGAAGAGTCAGGTAAATGAAAATGGTATGAGAAAGCCAATATCCTCATCTTCATTTAGAAGGAAATGATTGATAATGTTCTAACATTGAGACGTAGTTTGTGTGTGTGTGCATGTGTGTGTACATATGTAAAGTCCCAATCTTCTAATTTTTCTGTAATCACTTACACTTAGAGAAATAATCTCTTTTGTGGTAAAGAAACACTTATTAAACATTTGACAACCTCAGTTTATTTTTGTTTTATAAAATAAATAAAATTTAAATGTAATGATTTTTATCCTTTTAAAGACTCTAGTGACTACTTAAGAGGTGGTTCCATTAAGCAATTCTAATACATACTACCTTCCTGCCTGACAACAATCAAAATCATCAGAAAAGATATGTATAAGCCAGAGTCTTAGTCATATTTTAAGCTCCCATGGCTAGCAGCATCCTAGCCCATGGGTACAGTTTAATAAATGTTTGCTAAATTGGATTATTTTGTTGCTAATTATGCAGATAACATACAACACAACCAATGCCATCATGTCCTGTGGAACCTTGCACCCACAGAGGTACAAGGTGTCCAACTTTCAAGGACTGCAATTTTCATTTCTCTTTTGCACCCAATGGTCTAACTCTGGGAGGAGAGGGTGCAGCTGTCCCCAGATGGGCTGACCTGTACTAATAAGAAAATGAACCCTTTCTTTCTGTTTGCATTTAGTGGCCCTTTCTCTAAAGTCATATTCTCTGGCAACATAGTAATTTCATCCCTGGACAACAGAATCTGCTGGTAAAAGGCCAAGGATGTGATCTGTCAGCTATAACCCTCCTCCTCAGAGGGTGTTATTGTTGCTAATGAATGTAGCCTGGTTCAGAAATGAACTGATGCTTGCTGCTGACAAATGCTGCCAGGTGTGCTGAGACATCCATAGACCTATTTGGAAAGCAACAGAGAGTGACTTTCAGGGTTTAGTAAAAAGCAACTTGCAAGTATAGCGCTAGCCTTAGCTATTTACAGGCTCTTGGGAAGAAAAACCAGGCCTAAATGCCTCTGGCCTTTTTATCTGCATCTATCTGGTATAAATGTCTCTTTCTTCTCTCTCTCTTTCTTTCTCTCTCTCTCTCTTCCCCCCTCAACCCCCACCCCCCAACTGCATCCCCTCCCACCTTCTTTCCCTCTCTCTCTCATTTTCACCCCAGTGCAATCAATATTCTGCTCAATCACAGTTTCAGATCTGCCAGGCTATGTTTGCTCTTCCTATGCTGACTCATCCAAGAAGTCCATTGCGGGCCAAGCGCTCCCTCTGGCCAGAAACATCACTTTGTGAAATCTCCAACTCTGGCTCATCTATGCTCCAGTCGCTTTCCTTTTTCCTTTTCCCCAGAGTGTCGCTAGGTCATCTCCTGTTCCTGGCTACCCTGGGAGTCCCAGAGACTGTTACTGCATTAACAGAGGCTGGGGGGCTCATGGGTCCCTGGTGACTAGGACGAGGTCTGGAGTCAATAAGCACACTGTAAATACCTGCAGCCCCAGCATGGCACACTCTGTCTCCAGGTTGGTTTGATTTCCCAATTTTATGTCCTAACTAAGATGAACTAGAAGGTAGAGAAAAATAAATACTCATTTGAATCTTTTCCCAGCTGTGGGTGATAGAGTTTTCAAGCTGGCTGCACCCCCAAGATCACTGTGTTCAACTCCTCTCTCTACAGAGGAGACAGAAGGATGTCAAGATGGGCTAGGGTTTCCCAAGGTCGCAGTGTTCTGGGTCTCAGTTTAGGGTTATTTTCTTGCTTCCTTGTGTATCTCCTTGTGTGCTACCATCCAATGTTCAATGCTGCCAAGTGCTTCATTCAGCAAGTTCTGAGGTTTGCGCCTGACAACTGAGAGCGACACCAGCGGAGCGATCTGTTTGGAAGTGTCCAGGGTGCTTTCAAACGCGACGATGGAAGGTGGCACTGTGACTGGGGCTCTGGGTGAGGCCAGGGAGAGCCGGCCGGCAGGGTAGACTAGGATAGAGCTTCGTCTTAGAGGATTCCTGAGGATTATAGGATTAAAGCGCTCATCTGCCTCTCTATTTCGGTTCCGTAGCTGCGGACAGACTGAAATGGCTGCACACTGGAACTTTTGAAGAAGGTAATGAGAAGTTTGTCATTCTGCATTTTGGGGTCACAAAGCAACATGATCTCTTCTGAAAAGTTCTCGTCTGGCCTTGTGGAAATTTCTGCAGAAGGACAGTGCTTGGTTTCTATTAATTCTGCGCCCTTGGTTTGCAGCGAAGTTGGCGTGTGGGAGGACTGGAGGGATGATAGGAAGGAAGGGGAGACGAAGAGAGGGAGCAGGGTGGGTAGATAATGCGAGAGAGGGAGGTGATGGAGAGCGTGGGAGAGATGATGGGGAGCAGGATGTTCTCTTGGAACCTGGCTGTTGCACTGTGAACCTTCAGAAATGACAGAGTTAATCAAGCTGAAGTTTGAGATTTCAGAGGACACTGGCCCAGCAGAGGAAAGGGGGACCATTAGGGGCTTACTAAGCCAAAGTGCTACTCCTAGTCAGTCAGCCCAGGGTTCTCTCAAAGAAGAATGTGCATATGCTGTTTTGATGGAACTGTGGGAAGGAAATAATCAATTGAGGGAGGAAAGAGGAGACCCCCAAGGTACATTCTTTAAGGCTTCAAAATCATAGGATTGTAGACCTCAGAGCTGAGAGTCACCTTAGAGGTCATCTGCTCATTCATGCAGCCTGAGTAAGACTGCTCAGTAAGCCTTCTTTGCATAGTTATGAAAGAGAGCTCATTGCAGATTAACCATTCAATTTGGAGGAGCTCTTCATTTTACAATCACAATGATTCTTTCCTGTCAGTAAGCCCAGAACCTTGGAGGCTTCCCTGACGCTGTCCTTGCTCCCACCCAGGTAACACATTAGCCTCCATCCTCTCCCCTGCTCCAGGCTCTGGCTCCTTAGCTGCCTGTTGCCCACTATGCAGTCCAAACTCCTCAAACTGCCAGGTTTACATCATCAGCTGAGAGCCCCTCAACACCCCACCCTCTGCCTAAGCAGCTCCAGCTTCTTACCATGTTCTCTCCTCTGTCGGTGCATTTGAACTGGGCACAGGACCCCTTGCCTATGCCTTCCTACTGCCCACATCCCAGCCACACCTTGCCTGCTCTCCCTACTCCAGATTCTTGATGCATTTTCCCCCTCAGCACTTCACAGGAACTGGCTTTGGTCTCAAACTCTCTTTCTTGTGCACCAGCGTGTCCCTCACCCCTCACCACTCACCAGCTTAACTCCAGCTTCCCTGAGACCCATCACAAAGCAGTCAGGCCACTACCCTTCCTTGCTCTGCACAGGGGGTGCCCTGCACTTCTCCTTCCCAGGGTGCCCCTCCAAGTCTGTCTGCCACGTAGATTGGTGGCCTCTGCTAAGAAGGGGCCTTGCCTGTGTCAGTGTGGCTCCTTCTCCTGTACCCAGCATAGCACATGGGTTGTAGGAAGTGCTTAGCACATTCTCTGAGTGAATAAGTGTCCCCTTGTCTACTGAATACAAATCAAATCCCCATAAGGCCCTATAAAGGTAATCCTGAAATTCCTTTCTATCCTCTCCCACTCTGTGGTCTAGTACAGGCTACACAGAACAGACCGACCGCTCTTTACTCCTCAACAGACTGCAGTGTTTTCACCATGAGAGCCTTGCTCATAATAATATATACTACATGTTATGTGTAGTAAATAATATACTAATACATGATAATATTCCATTTTATTTATTAACTTAATATATAATATAAAATTAAATAGTAATCATATTTGATATATATTTAATAATAGATTATTAGATAATGTGTTAATATATTAATAATGATATGTTAATATAACAATATAGCAATATATTATATATGACATGGTAACATCAAATAATATCGTATGTATATTATAGTAATATAATAATACATTGCACATAACATATTATCTAATAATGTATTATCACCTAATAATTTATTACCATTAAATACTGAGCACTCATATATAATTAAATAATTAAAGTGGTATATAAAATTACATACATGTGTATGTATATATGTAATAACAACATACAGTAAGTTATTCTTCTGGGCCAGCCACCCTCACAGATGCTTTACATGCATTCTCCTATTTAATTCTCACAACAGCTCTACCACCTCAGGTGGTTTTGCACCTCACCCCTGACCTCTAATGCAAAGTAAGAGTGGATTGGGATGTCCCCTTCACAAAACCAGTACTTCCTTTATGCCTCTTTGATACACAGCAGGTCTCAAAGTCTGCCAGCTAGCATGGCTATTAGGACACAATTTATAACTCCCTGAGATGTGACAAGCCAGTCCAAAGCCAGAGAGGCAAAGCTGTTCTCCCCATTTACCTGCAGCGCAGGAGCTCATACATAGCTGGTGACAATGGCTCACACATGGTTCCCACACAAGCTAACATTTAGACTTGAGAACTGACACATAAACAGCTGCGTGATTCACACATTTGCTATTTATTCTCTGGTGCAGACATTAGCTTGGCCACATCTTTAGTATATTTGTTAGACCCATTAGTTGGGTGTCATTTATCCTGTTAATTTGTTCATGACATGGAAGTTCCACCAAAACTCAGAATTGAAACTCTGGGCTGACAATGGGCGGCCAATATGAGAGGGGCTGGCTCCTCTATTGGCCTCTTATAGAATATCCCAAACTTCTCAGACTTACAGATGAAAGAGAGCTGCCTGGACAACATTAGACCCCCAATTGCGGCTTGTTCCACACAGTCATGGAGAGTCACCCCTGGTTCCACCATCGGATGCTCACTCAGGTCACCAAGAAAGATATCAGGAATATCTAGTCTATAGCATCCTCCTCTCAGTGCCACACAGATGGCCCTTCAAGTATGTCACCGTCAATCTTGGCAGCTTGTGCCTTTCCTGGTTCACCTTCAGAGGACCCAGCAGAAAACACACCCTTTTTTCACTAAGAAGCAGAGTCAGCTGGAGGCAAGAAAGCTAACATTTTAATGAAATTTAATATTATTTAATATCTATTTCAAGATGTTGCTGAGTGCTGCTTCTAGCCCTCCTCCTCCTCCTCCTTTTCCCTTTCAGGCAAAATTCAAGCTCTATACCATTGTTTCTAGCAATTTCCCTCAGGCTCTCAATTTATCCGCCTAGATCAGAGAACAAAAATGTCCACAGGAACTGGGCTTCCATTCTCCAGAAGGCACTTTAGCCACATATGGGAGTAGGGAGGGACTCACCCCTCACACTGAATTACCCAAGGATCCCTTCCAAACACACTGGGCAATTCCCCTAAGCCACGGTCTGTAGGGAAGAACCATTTTTCTCTCCCTTGTCACATTTCTAGGATGGTGCCAGTGGTTGTCTTCTGTCAGGCTCCTAAGAAGCAGGTCCTGAGACCAGGATTTGTGTGTACTTGATTTACTTAGGCAGTTCCCCTCGAGAAACTGATTAAGGGATGGGGACAGAAGAACAGGAACTGGGAGATGGCAACCCCAGGCTATAAGAGCAGCTTCAGCCCATTCTGTAGAGAAATCTGGAGTGACAATTAGACCTCAGAGTTTGTCCTCCAACAAAACAAGGGACCTGGGCTTTCATACTTCTTCATCAGTTAGTCATTGTTAATGGTCACCCCCAAGAGAATATAATTCCCAGACACTTTAGAAACTCTGCGAGTGGAGGCTCCAGTCACTGAGGGACAGACCACGTACAGGGGCTGCCAGTAGAAGCAAAGCACATGGACACTGGGGCTTGGACACATTGGAGCGATAATGGGGACCATACTGCCGAGGTGGAGCACCCACAGTGTCCACTTCTGTGGCCCATGTTGAGTGGCATGTTGAACAATTACTGCCCAACAGGGCCACTCCTTAATCTGGCTCTGCCAAAAATTGGGGATTAATAACCTGGTGGAATCCAGTTATAATCTTGGCATCATCGGGTAACCAAGATGAGCCTCAGTCTTAATATCTTAACCTCTCTGTCATGTACTCATGTACACACACACACACACACACACACACACACACAATGACACATAGCACATATGCACACATGCACTCCCATCTGCCTTCAGAGCACAGCATAAGAATCTCAGCAAAGCTGGATCTCATTTACCATAGTCTTTGAGACCACAGACCCAGGTGGGAATCTCTTTCCCCCACTCTGGTCAGTATCATCTACAGCATCACCGCCCCCATGCTGCTCCTTCCTGCTCTCACTTCATAGAGCTTCTGTGTGTGTTTGAGAAAAAGCATCTGTTTCCCGAGTTCTGTTTCCTTTGTCACTGACCCTGTGTCTCCCTCTGCAACCACAGACTTTATTTGTGAAGCCTTTCCTAGAGCACACACAATTTGTGTGCAAACCCTTCTCAAACCCTTCTCGCAGGTTTCTGGAAGCTAGTGTCCTAGCCACAGAAGGTTCCAGTTGTCTGGGGCACTGGTTTCCATTTTGTAAGGCAAGGAACTGTCCTTTCCTAGAAATTATCATTGTTTCTCCCAATTCTACTGTGTCCAGAGTCTGACTGCCAGCTGGAGACCCACTCACAACAGCACCCCCTTCCTTACACTGAGACTACACCCGATGATGTTGGTCATTGCAGAGATGCCACAGAGCATATAAGGAGCATATTCTAGAAGCAGATGCCCAGCTTTGAGCTCCATCCCTACCACTGCTAGAGGAGGGAGAGTTAGCTCACTTTTTTTATCTGTCAAATGGGGATAATAATAGTACAATATCTACCTAGGAGTTTCTTCTGAGGAAACAGAATTATGATGTCAGCATGAAGCCTGGAGCAGAGCGAGCATTCCATAAATGGTGGTTGTGAGCACGGCAATAGTGGCTATTGTCCTTATCATTGTGGGAATGGACCCAAGGAAGAGCTTTAGGGATTTCCCCTCTTGGTTTTGCAAACCAAAATCAAATATCATTTTCTGGTCATTGACACTAGGAATACCCAGATACCAGAAGCAAGCTTTGTTCCTCTGTCTGTTTTCTTAGTTCTATAAGAAGGAAGTACTAGCATATGGCAATGCTCCCTAAAAACTGACCAATCAGACTTACTGTGGAGTGAAAGAAATTTGTGTGTTTAGCTGTGTGTGTATTGTAATCAAAATAGCAGAAGTAAATTATGGGAATTGAAAATAAAATTGACCAATAATGATCAATCGATTGATTGATTGATTAATTGACATTCCTCTGGGTTTGGGGACGATGTGTTAAAAGTCAGAATCAAGCTTGAATTGGCTAAAAGCAGGAAGAAGTTTATACCTTTTAGCATTCTCTTCTTACTATTCACTCACCAAAACTTTTCTTTTGTTTTAACTCTTTGATGATTTTAAGTTTATAAGAGAGGTACAGGAATAGTAACAAGAATCCCTACATATTCTTCACCCAGTTATCAATTAATAACATTTGCCACATTTATTTTATTATTCCACTATAAGTACATATGTATACCATTATTTTTTCTGAACAATTTGAAAATTAGTAGCAGATACCCTCTAAACATTTCACCAAGCATTTTATAAGAACAAGAATGTTCCCTTACATAAACATGGTATAATTTTCAAATTCAGATGATTTGACATTGATATAATACTATGATCAATTCTACAGTGCATATTCAATTTTCACTTGTCCCATTAACATCCTTTATAGATAAATTTTCCTTGATCCAGAATCCAAACAGGACCAACATAGTTCATTTAGGATGTCATGTCTCCATCATCTCTTTTAATCTAGAATAGGCCCTCATTCTTTCTTTATTCTTAAAGATACTGATTTTTCCCCAGCTTTGTTGAAGTGCAGTTGACAATAATGATGTTTTAGAAGAGTCCACCTCTTTTGGAGAATGGTCCCAATCTGATATTGTATATATAACATGTTCTCATGATTAGAAGACACTCCACCTCCAACCCCACAGAGTTCAGATCCACTCAGTCTCCCTCATTCTCTTTCTTTGAAGGCTGCCCCTCCCCCACCCTGATCCTACCCCTATGAATAACTCCAGCAGCCTCCTGCACCCTTTGATCAACAAGGAGCCATAACAAGACACAAGAGGGCATGAGGGAAATGAGTGCAGGGTATTCGTTTTCTGGTTTCCTCTTACGGGTGCTATTTCCCCCAGCGGACACCGAGTTCCTCTCTAGGCAGCCTGATCTACACAGCTCTTTCTCCTTCCAGGCTGCAATACCTTCTCTATGCCCTCGCCCCTCGCACCCCCTCACCCCCAGGGCTCAGGGGTGATGATATCTCTTTTGCTGCTAAGCCCTGATTCATGCACTGCTTCTTGGGAGGCCCCTAAAACTTGCCCATGTCCTTGTAATTAGTCCCTTTGTATATAAAGCCTCTTGAATTATCCTAATTTGAGTGTGCCATTTACTTCTTGTTGGGACTCAGATTGATAGACTAATCTTGGAGTTGACTGGCATACCTATGTCTCATAATTCAGAAGCCAAAAAGAAAAGATTAATAATTATAAATGTAAATAACAACTTCTATATAGAAAACAAAACCAAACACAACACAAAGTGGAAAAAAAGACAAAAACTAAGGAAAATATTTGTAGCTCATGAAAAAAAGACAAAAACTAAGGAAAATATTTGTAGCTCAAGAAAGTGTATTTCTCTAAAATATATGAAGAGCTCTCAGAGATGAAAAAGAGAAAGACCATGAGACCAACAGAAAAATAGGCAAAGGTCATGGCAGTTCACAGAATAAGAAATATAAATGGTCCTAAATACTTGCAAGTGCTCATAATCAGAGACATGAAAACTGAAACTACACCGAGGTACAACTTTTCCTGGGTCAGATTGAAAAAGTTCCAAAAGTTTGACAAAACACTCTGTTGGCTAGGCACTAGGGAGGCAGATGCTGCCGTTCTTTCTCAGCGGGACCGCTAACCAGTACAACCCTTACTGAGGGTAATAGTCATCAAAATTTCAAATGCATTTCCCACAGAATCAGTGATCCCACTCCTGGGGGTTACATCTGTGAGTAGGAACTGATGTATGGCAAGACTATGCCCTACAGCATTATGACACTTAAAAACGTGGAAACCACCCAAGTGTCCATGTCTGAGAAACTGGCTAAATAAACCTATTATTTACTCACACAATGGAATAGCCTGTAACTGTAAAAAGAAATGAAATAGCTCACTGTGAATCAAAATCAAAATATCTCCTGGACACATTGCTAAGTAAAATCAGAAAATTGAGAAGTGCTGTATAATTTGGTATGCTAACTTTGGGGTAAGAAAGTAGGAAATAAAAATGCCCATTTCTATTTTCTTGGGTTTGCATAAAGAAACAGTGAAGGGTTACCAAAGAAACTAACAATAGCTGGAGTGGAAACAGGAGCGTGCAGATGGGCAGGGTAAAAGTAAGAATTCTCCACATGCACCTTCCCTATCGACACGATTTTTGAACAATATGAATGTAGTGCCTATTCCAAAAGATGGAAAAGATAGAAGAGGTAGAGGAGGAGGCAGAGATGGAGAAGATGAAAAGGAAGACCAGGAAGAAAACAAAGACAAAAGATATACAGATGAAGGAGAAGGAGGTGGAGAAATTGACCTTGTCGCTTGGGTGTGAGGCAGGGTGAGCTCTCCTCTGTAACTGTCTCTCTGGTTACCAGAGTCACGGACTGGGAGGGCAGAGATGAAGAACATGGGCTTTGGGATAAAGCAGACCTTGACGTGAATTTTGGTGTCTCTGTCTTCTTTCTGGACAAATGATTTAACCTCTGGGCCACAGCATGCATAATGGGTAAATGAGGATGTTATTAGTACTCACTTCATAATGTCGTCATGATGACTGAATTAGGTAATATATGTCCTCAGAAGTTGCTGGCTCATAGGAAATATAAGTCATCATTATTTTTATAGCTTGTAGGCAGATACGTTGAAAGATAAGAATTTAATTGACCACGTAAACTCTTTGTACCAAAAATTCTCCCTGGAAAATGAAATTAATGTCTTCCAAATAAATACTAAGACTTCTATTTTGAGATGCATTGCTGAGGGCTCTTTACTCAGTTGTGGTTCCATCATTTAATAAGCCTCCATTAAAGGTACAAGATATCAAGATACAACTTTTATTCTCAACAAAAGCAATATTTGGTTTTCCTCTCTCTTCCCATTTTCCTCCTCCTCAGACTTCTCGTTCATTTCGTCCTCTTCTCTTTTTTCTTCTTTCTCATTTCCTTGTCTTCGTCCACTTTTGCCTACCTTCTGCTCAGCCTCTGTAGTGTCAAATGAACGTTAAAAACAGAAGTGACCTTAGAAGATCATCAGTTCAATCCACTCATGTTGCATATAAGCAAATCAAAGTACAGACAGAATAAGGGTTCACCCATAGATATGACCACCACCACCACACTGCCCAGGTGGTCACAGGCCAGGACTGGAGCCAGCTTTCCCATGAAGTTTCCTTTCCACTCAGTTTCTGGAGGTCATCTTATGCCAGAGTATCCCAAACCCTGTACTGAAAGAAAATGCCATTTTTTAGTTCCTCAGTCTGCATTTAGAAAACAAATGAGGCAGAAATGCTTTTTCATTTGGGAGTTTAGGTGAGATCAAATGCATTATGCTTTTGAAACTTCAGTGGTAGACATGTTTGTCAGAGTGCTAAAGACAAAGAAAATCATGGAAGGTGCTCAGTGAGGTCCTGCCTCCATGTTTGAGGACATGTGTGACTGAGGTCTCACAGGACCTTCCAGCTTCATGACTCTGTAAACAGAAGTTTTCTTCCAAGCACTCTCCTCTCTATAAAAGCCTGGCTGCTATAACTCAAGTTCCCAATCTGGAAGCTGTGGATCAAGAACCAAATTGTAGAGTAAGGAGGGAATAAAGAACAATGATATCATCCATCTATGAGACAGTTACTCCCTGTAAGATGCTGTGGTAGGAGATTTACATATATAGCAGGTCCAAATATCACAGGACATAAAACTCAGAGGTGTAAGAAAGACCACATTTTCACTCTTCTGTAACTCAATTTCATCCCTACTTTGAGGTCCATTCTGCTTAGAGGCCAGAACAATTTTAATAGAATCACTTCCCAGGATTTCTCAGTCATTTTACATGAAATGCAGTCAACTCAAACATTATGACACATTTTGGCTAATGAAATGTGAGCAGAAATTATGTATTTCACTTCCAGGTAGGAACCTGTAAGAGCCAGGAAACAAGTCACCACTTTCCTTTCCCCGAGCCTCAGTCATCAATGATGTTTCATATGGTTCTGTTTTCACCCTCCCAGCAAAAGGTGAGAACAATGTGAAGCAGACATACCTGCTCTCAAGATGGACAGGTAGTAGGAGCAAGAGATAAAACTATCATTTAAGCCACTGAGATTTGGGGCTGTTTGTTATACTGCGTACTACCCATCCTGACCAACATGAAGAGAATGAAGTTTTAGAATGCCCTCCTATGCCCTGCCGGGCCCTGAGAGAAAGGAGGGGGTCTTGGGGACTTCTGTACCTAGTACTCCTGGCTATCATTCGCACACTGTTGCTACCACACCATAATGCATAGGAGTCTTCCCTACAAGATTTGCTATGATCCCAAACTTCTGCTGGGAAGTGGAGCATGAGGCCCTTATACTCTCAAATTCCCAAACTTTTTTGAAGCATCTCTTCTCATTTTCCACCAGAGGCTTGGTCCACAAAGTGGAAAAATGGGTAGGGGCAAAGTAAAGTCTACCCACACCAGTACTTACTTCTGTCATCTCCTCTCTAACATCTTTGTCTCGGACTCTGATCTGGTTTTGGGGAATGGTAAAAGGGGGCAAGGAGGTAAGGAAGAAAAGGTCACCAGCTATTAAAAGGTAATGTCTGTATGCGCTTCATATCAAACCTCAGCATTGAGGTAGTTTTGCTTTTTGTTTTCTCTTTTTGCTCCCTTAGGGAGATGGTGAATCTCACAGGTAGACTCAAACAAAAATCTAAGTTCCTTGAGGACAGAGAAAAGTTTTCTAAGATTCTGTGTTACTTCCACAGAATCCAGCAAAGATGAGTGACCTGTAGAATACATTTTTAAATGACTAAGAGGGATCTTATTCTTCTGCCCCATATGATTCTAAGATTATATTTTATGGGCACTAACCACATCTGCATCACCTCAGAGGCAAATAGAGAATGTCCTGTTGGATCCGTTTCCTTTTTAAAAACAGATTTCTTTTGAGGGTGACCTGGGACTCCTTTATATAAACATGGCATATAAAAAGCAGCTAGTTGGGTCCCTGTGGGTTTTCCCCATTGGACTAGTCATAATCCTTCTAGCTGATTCTGTTAATCTGCCTATTTCTTTTCTAATTCTACAGGGAAAAAGTAAGCTAAGCCTTCTGGTTTCTCTGGTGACACAAAGGTCTCAATGAAGTAGGACTACTCATTGCTGTAATAGAAATCTGGAGAAAATGAAAGTAAATATTTTCCAGATAAATGAAATTTTCAGTTGGATTCTCTCTCCACAATTAAATTTGTTAGCTTAGTGTCCTGGTTTTGCAACATAGTGATTAATGCATTAAACCAATTAAACTCTAAGTAACTCTTCACATTTGTTTACATATTTTTTTAGACATGCACACACAAAATTAGTCTGAACCAAAGGTGTAATTTATTTGTCTGCAGTCTGAGTCACTGAGTCCCCTCGGGGTATCTTCTAACTTATTCTTTCTAAATCTCGATGGACTATTTTTTTCAAAATGTGATTTATTTAGAAACAGGATATCAAGCATAGAACCCAAACTGTTCTGTTTTCTATTTCAGAATTTGCTTCCATGACTTAAGAGACTTTAAAACTCTGTACTGTGCATTTTTACAACTCTGAATTGGTATGCAGTGGTGAACACTGTTACTATGATTACTTTATCACAGACATCAGAAAAGGCCACCCTCCCTAGATGTGCCTGTCACTGTTGGAAAGGTAAAGCGGGAAGATAGGAGAGATGGCCTTCGCACACGTTTTCAAATCTATTAAACTTGATGACACTACAGCATTAGACAATATTTGCCCTAAAGTTCAAAAGAAGTTTTCTTCTTAAATATTTACTTAGTTTTTGGTCTTGAGCTGAAAGAGAATCAAAGATATACCCAATAATTAAAATCCAGGAGGAAGACCACAATTTTTTTTCTAGACCAACAACTCTTCTAGAATATTCATGAACTCTACGTGTGTGGCCAGGAAGACACCACGACTCAAGCTGAAGATGTGCTGCTACTTACCAGATAATGGTAGGTGATACACTGACTCTCTCTGGACCCCAATGTCCTCATTTATGAAATGCAGATAATATCTGGTAGGCCCATCTCAGGAAACTATGTGTGATTTTAAAGAATTTAGTGCCTGTTGGAAATCCTTGGTAGTGTAACATTTGTCCTAACACAGAGCATTATTATGTGTCTTTTCGTTACTGCTCCCAAACAGTCTCCACAGAGAGGTCTGCAACAGGACCCTTTGTGGGGCAGGAAGAAAATATCAAAATGCCTAGAATGTTCACTCACAATCTTGAATTTCTCTTTTTGTGTACTTATGCAGTATGTGACTTGCCAAAAAAAAAAATTAAAAAATTAAAAAAAAAAACAAGTACACTTCCCAGACCTCTTGTGGCAAGGTTCTAGAGGTGATTTGGCTTTGTGTATTGATCATATTTCTAGGTTCTGTAAACTCAATGCTTTTAGATCTGTCCTATATGCATTTGCTAGACAGGTCTTATTTGGGACAACCCAATAATATGCCTGAGTCACCTTGCCTTGGCTTCCTGCCTTCCTTATCACCACCTCCCCCAGGGAGAGTCCTCCTGGGGTGGGTGTGCTTTTCAAATACAAATCAACCGATCCAGAGCTCACACACCCCCCACCTCTCCTATTGGGCTCTCACACTCTGGACCACTGTCCACCTGCCCTAATCACCACAGGTGCATGTACCAGACAACTAGGAACAACCCCTATGCCCCAGCACCCACTGAAATTTTCCAAATCAGGCAATCCTAAACCTGCTCTCCCTGCCTCACTCATTCCTTCCCCGAGGAAACCACAATAAAGGCTCTTGCCACAGTTTGCCTGGCTCCCTCTGCCTCCTGACTGACAACAGTGCTTTCTGTGTGGCCCTGCATGGCATGGTATACCCCCTTCTCTTGGGATCTGTGAGAATAAGTTATCTTTTCAATGACAATTGGTTTTGCTATACCTCAAATTTCCCATTAATACACTATCTTTTAAACATGCCAATTGCTGCACTCACGGGAGACCTGCTTTTGAAGGATTAAGAGGGCAGTGGGTGCAGCATTCTTTTTGCTGGGTCCCCAGATGCTATGACTTCCTGACCTCTGGTTTGCAGCTAAGGTCCTCTGTTCCTAGAGCCAAGAGACCCAGCATGTGCTTCCTGATCCCACAGCATCCCGACTACTGCAGAAGTAACTGTTTCCTGGTCAGACCCCGTCTGTGGTGTGTTTCTGGGGCCATTCACCTATTCCAGTCTAGAGTGTATTCCTCCAGACTTTTGTTAGCACCAGATTCTCTGTATTAAATCCCTTTCTGTTTAAACTTTGTTGTCTGCAGCCAGTCCCGGCTGATACAATGTTTCATAATGAATGTATCACTCGGGGTCCAGCCAGGAGACAGAAGTCACACTAGAAATTTGAACAAAGTTTAATACACAGAATTATTAAGTAGAAATAGGAGATTCACTCCTAAGAGGAGGGACAAAATGCTGAAGAACACGGGAGTAGGTGACATAAGAAGTGGCTACTACTTCTAGGGCTGAGGCAGCACACCCCACAAATGAACACACTGGGACAAGGGTCTCTCCTGCCTCTCGCCACAGCTGAGATTCCAACCTCACTGGAAAGTGTGGCTAAGGGGCTGCAGGCCAAGGATGGGGGGCAGGAATTTGCTGGCTGCAGTGTCAGCCAAACTGGCTAGAAAGTCTCCTGTTGGGGTGTCAGAGAGATTCACTGGGGAGTTCCCTTTGGGTGTCAGCAAGACTTGCTGGGAAGTTACCTGCAGGGCCACTGGTGAAAGTCACAGGAGGGAGGGTGCCAATGGCCCCTGCTAAGCTCCCAAATTGTTTCTTGAGTTTGCACATTTTAGATGTAAGTTTTCCCAGTAGACACCAGAGTTCACTAATGTGCGATGGTAATTCTACAGTGCAAAGTTTCTTTTCTGTGTGACTGTAAAGAATCCCTTTTCCCTTACCAAAAAAGAAAAAAAAAATTAAGTCGAATCTTTGATAAGCCATCTAATACATTGCCTTTTCCTTATTCCTTTTTTTTTTCGGATTCAAGTTTTCATCTCTGCTCTTAACAATAACCCTCCAAATTAGTGCTAACTATCCTATTTTTTAAAGTCATTTAAAGTACTGATAACAGAATTGGGATGTTGCATTTAGAAAAAAAAAAAAGAAGAACAAAGGAGAAAATAAAAAGAGACGAAAAAGAATTGCAAGAAACCTGGCATCGCAGCAGGCCAGGTTCTGAGTGTTTTACCATCTTATCATGCCAGAGTCCTTTTTCCTCTCCCACAAATACGGTCACTGTCCAGGAAGCCTTTTTCCATCAGTGATCTATTGCTTTCAGGCTAGCTTTGTGTGGAAAACAAGTAATTTAGGGACACCATAAAAGCTTATTGATTATCAATGGTCCATTCTGTGGTAGGTACTTAGACAAGGGGAAAAAAGGAAAAATATAAATAAGCCCCAAGTTTACTTCTGCAGAAAGAAATGGACCCAATACCAATATGGCACTTTCCCAGCCTAGACCATTTCTTGCACTCATTAAAATTCAGAAGCAGTGATCCAAGTGTGTCCTGAAGGAAACTTTCCAGTCTCACTAATGGATCTCTCTAGCCTTCCTCTCCACCCCCAGGAAAGGTTCTCTTTATAAGAAGTGGGGAAAGGGCAATGCTTCTCAAACTTGAGCAGGCACCAGAATCACCTAAAGGGCTTGCTGAGCTGAAACCTCAGAAGGTCTGGGCCAGCCCAATAACTTGGTTTTCTAACAAGTCCTCGGGTGATGCTGATGCTGCTGGTCCAGGAACCACTCTGAGAACTACTGGTTACAAGGCAGTAAACTATAGTGGCTAAGAACACAGACTCTGAAAGTCAGACCACCTTGATCCAAATCCTTGCTCCACCACTGATTGTGTGACCCTGGGCAATTACTTATTGGTACCTTAGTTTCCTCATCTTTAAAATGAGAATTTTGGTAGTACTTACTTCATAGGGTTGTAGAGAGAATTGAATGAGTTAGTATGGATAAAGCACTTAGAAGAACACCTGGCATGTGGTAAAGACCGAGCACAAATATTAACTAATATAAATATTTCAATTTAGATGATCATTGTTGTTCGTTCTGTGACCCTAGTCCGTCCTCAAGTCAGCAAACCTGCTGTGGAATGTCTTATGTGTGATTCACATTCTCCTCTCAGATCTGCCAAGCTTTTGCTCTGAGAATAAGACTGATCAATCCATAACTAGGCCTCGGTTTCCTCATCCATAAAATAGGAGGGTTGACTAGTTGACTTTCAAAGTTCCTTTTCATATATATACAAAAGGATTTCTATACCTTACAAGAAGACCTTTGTGTGTTCCCGGGCTATGACTATACCCAGTCATGCCTTCTTTTTTAACTTGCAAATGTAACAAGTATCTGAGTCCTATACAATTCAGAGTGCAGCAGAGCTGACTGCATGTGGACTGGCTCTTCTGCTTTCATTCTCTTTTTTGGTGTATCTCCTGCCTCCCCCAAACGGTTATGGTGGAAGGGAAGGGAAAGGAAGGGAAGGGAAAGGAAGGGAAGGGAAGGGAAGGGAAGGGAAGGGAAGGGAAGGGAAGGGAAGGGAAGGGAAGGGAAGGGAAGGGAAGAGAAGAGAAGAGAAGGGAAGGAAGGGAAGGGAAGGGAAGGGAAGGGAGCTGAGCCAGGTGCTATATAAGTGCCTGGCACATTTCTTAGGTTAGCCCCATGGAGCAGGTGGCTTTGTCCCATTTTCCAGATGAGGAAACTAAGGAAGGCTAAGATGAGGAGCTGAGAAAGGCTAAGTAACCTACCCATAAACACCCGGCTGGCGGGTGATGAAGCTGAGATCTGAGCCGTGTTCAGAAGCCTGTGCTTGGTGCAGAGGGGTGGAGAGATGTTGGTACAAACAGACACAAAAGAACCAACCAGAATGCACCTGAGTGTTCAACAAAACAGAGAGGGTGCGCTCTTAGTGTGGCTGCCAAACCAGTTCCCAGGGTCTATTTAACACAATCCTCCCAGACTCAAGCACTTAATAAAAGGTAATGGTACTCTTCATCTCTGCCCCAAAAGCTTTATAGGAAAATGAGAGGCAACCAGCTGCACCTTCTTGCATTTCCATTTGCGCAGCTATTCCCCTTCTTGTGGTTAGGACACTCTACCACTTCCTCCACCTGCCCTTGTGCCCATAGCAGTAACCACTCATCTGTGAAGGCTCAGCCCATCACTGCCCCCCAAGTGGTTTCGAAGACCTGGGCCCTCACCCTGCAATGACCACTCTTCCCTCATTAAACCAGCACCCTACATGTTTCTACCTTGGTCCCTGGGACACTGTAAAGCATTCTCTCCTTCCCTATCAGACCCCCTTTTATGGGGCTAAATTGTGTTCCCCCACCAAATTCACATGTTAAAGCCCCGACCCCAAGAACTAATTAAGGTTAAATGAGGTCATTAGGGTGGGCCCTAATACAATATGACAGATGTCCTTGTAAGAAGAGGAGATCAGGACACAGACAACACAGAGAAAAGACCACGTGAGGACACAGGGAGAAGGCAGCTCTCTGCGAGCCAAGGAGGGAGACCTCCAAGGAACCAACACTGCTGACACCTCCGCCTCAGGCTTTCAGCCTCCGGAACTGTGAGAAAATAAATTTCTGTTGTTTAAGCCACCTAGTCTTAGGTATTTGTTATCCCAGCCCTCGCAAATTAATACCTCACCGCAACAAATGTAATAAACACCTTGGCATCTTAGGGATTGGGGATCGTTCATCCTAGGACTCTATACGCCCTAGGTAGTCCCTGGTAAACGGGTGTCGACTGAATTAATGGGTGGGTATCCAAATGTACACCATCCTGGTATTTCATCATAAAGCCCTTATTATATGCCCCTCACCTGATACATGAGATAGGTGAGAAAAACTGAGACCTCTCACCCCTGCCCAGAGCTGTGCTTGAGAAACAAAAGGCAAAAGGGATCAGGTGAAAATCCACAGGTATTTCTTTTGCTGAGTGCAGAAAAAAATTTAAAAGAGCTGTTCCTGGCACCACAGACTGGCCTGGCTATGTATCCTCCTACTGGACATAGGCCATAGCACAGAACACCGACCGCTGATGTCACTCTGAAACTGTGATAAAATGAGACAAAGCAAACCCACTTCATAATTTCCTCTAAGCACAAAAACAAGGTCAGTGTGCTACCTGCAAAAATATCCCCTCAAAAATACCTCTTTTGGCTAAAATGAGTGACTGCTACTTTGACAGTTATAGCTTTATCTTGTTTTAGTCTCCCCTCCTTATAAAGATTTATTGAGATATCCAAAGAATTATCCTCACTTTCTGACAGCGTCCAATTTCTAATCTAAAGCTAATCCCAGCTTCCTTAGACTCTCCCCCAAATCTTTCGACTTACAATAGTTCATTTCTAACCCCCTCTTAACTGTGATTCCCCCATACTTCCTCCTGGGGAACCTCTCTCTCACTGCAACCAGAAATAAACCCAACTTGTCCGAGCACAGGTGTGCTCCTGGTGGCTGTAAGTTAGAGCTCCCTGACAGTGCTTTTCACTGGCTTTTGCTTGAGGGAGTGGGATATGCTAAGTGCCAAAATTTTGATAAGGGATGTTGAGAGGAAGATAAAGTGGAGGTACTGAATATTAAGAAGAGGGATTTGGTGATGTCTAAAGGTAGAGAGAAGTTGGGAGGGCACATTGGAATAGGTTGCCTCTGTGAGAGCAATGCAAGCCTTTCCTTCGTCTTCCCCTCCCGCCCCCCCCCCCACCAAAAAAAAAAACCCTTCAGTAAAAAGTCTGTATTATTCATCAAGCTCTTAAAGTTGGTTTTGAGTTTGGGGCAGAGAGGGGCTGGATCTTACCATAGCTGGCCAAAGAAACTATAAGCAGAAACCTTAAGAGATGTAAGTGGCCCCCACAGGCTTTATCTATCAGGTTACTGAAACTTTCTCTTTATCAATCAGTGTGCAAATGTCCACAGGACAGTTTATTAATGGTAGGAATAATTTAGTCTTCACAATGTCCTGTACCTTATCCTGGTCATGGTGGGTGCTCAAGACTGACTGAGGGGGACTGCATGAGAGTGAGACCCCTCTATGACCATTCCAGGAGCCCCTTCTGCCTTCCAAAATAAGTTGCCCAGGGGACCCACCACTACCCTGCCTATGACTGATGGAATTAGCACTGGGCTTCTGACCCCAAGGCAGTCAATCTATAGACTGGCCAGTAGCCCATGAAGTGTCTGTCCTGTGAGCTCTGTAGATCAGAGATGATAGTAGCTAATATATCTATTCTGGTCATTTCTTGGGCAGTCTGGATGTAAAATGGATGAAAGACAGCATAAGTGGATTTGATTAGTCCTATGATTGCTATAATGAAGTACCACAGTTTAAGTGGCTGAAATAACAAAAATTTATTGTTTCTCAGTTACAGAGTCTAGAAATCCAAGATCAAAGTATTGGTAGGGTTGTTCCTTCTCAGGCCTGTGAGAGAAGAATCTGTTCCAGGTCTCTCTCCTTGGCTTGCAGATGGCCATCTTCTTGTTTATGTGTCCTTCTCTGTGCCCAAATGTCCCCTTTTTATAAGGACACAAGTCATATTGCATTAGAACCCACCCTAATGACCTCATTTAAACTTGATTTCCTCTGTAAAGATTACATCTCCAAATTAGGCCACACTCTGGGTTACTGAGGGTTAGGACTTCAACATATGGATTTAGGGGAAAACAATTCAGCCCACAACAGTGAGCAGTCAACAAATACCCAAGTCAGACACTGGAAGGCATTTCTTAGACAGTCCCTTCCAAACTATAATGTGCTCATGAGTCTTCTGTGGATCTTATGTCATGCAGATACTAATTCAGTTGGTCTTGGGTGGGCCCTAGGATTCTGTATTTTTAGAAAAATGACCAGATGCTGCTGGTCCAGGAACCACACTTTAAGGTCCAAGGGAGTAGTACCTCTCCCAGGCTCTGCTCTTTTCTTGAAGAGGACTCACTGATCTGAAGGACTGAACTATTCTCAGTGGTTCTTGAGTTCCATGAACCAAGGTGGAAGTTCTCAACCTTTACAGCACATTAGAACCACCCAGGGAACTTGAAAAAAAGTCCTCACAGTCTCACCTTCCAGCAATCTAAATTAGCTGGTCTGGGATGGGCCTCTGTAATTTTAAAAAGCTCCCAGGTATTTCTATCACCGCTTTCAGGTATCCTTCCCACGGGTCAAATGTTTACATTTTAACAGATACACTTGTTTAAAATGTGACCCTAACTGTGAGAATTTAAACACCAATTTCAATGGTGGGAAAATGTTTGCGGACAGACAAGTCTTTTGTTCTTCAAATAACAATAGCATGAGGTCATTTTAGTGCTTTATAAGATCATCCTTGCCAGAAAGTATAGGAGGTTGAGACATGGTCTATAGTGTCAGTTCCCTTATTTGGAACAGAAATGTACTCATTCTCCAAGAATGCATTGGGTTGTTCTCAGGGTGAGAACTAGCTCTCACCCTATATAGCACCTATAATCCTCACAGGGCAGGATATAGTCTTTCCATTGTTGGTGGTGCTTTAGCAGAACGAGGATATCTGGATGAGAATGGGCCTTTGGCCACCAGTCCTTTAGTACCATGACCCAACAGGCAGGTGCTTGAAAATATGTCTATGAGAGATTTAGCTTATGTAGGTCTCTAGTGCTGGCAATGAAGGCAAGAAGCTAAGAACTGGTAAAAATAGGAGAATGGCATTTCAATGATGCTATAAGCAAGAGCATTTTTTAAAAATCATATAGAATTTGAAAATCAAAACAAAAATAAAATGCGCTATTAAAGAGTTTTACTTTTCTCTTTGTCCAAATGAATGACATGTGAGCGCTGAGTCCTAAATACTGTACAATTTAGAATGTGTATCACACATTTGTGTGATAATGGCCTACTAACTAACGACTGCTTCCCTGCCTGACCATAAGTCCCTTCTTATAAAGCATATGGTGTCTTCATCAAAGACTCTCCAGGAACTAGCACAATGCCTGGCACATAGCGACATCACAGGCGTGATAGACTAGCTATCAAGCAGGGTGTCTATAGGTTTTGCTCACTGCTCTACCCCAGTGCCTGGCACAGAGAGAAGCTCAGCAATTATTTGGTGAATAAATGCCAGGTCATTGAATACTTGAAAGTCAAGTTCTTACTACCCAAAGGCATGCCCCTTGATTCTTTGGATTGTTTCATTTGCCCAGATTGATGCAGCCTTAGCAGGAGGGAGGATGGGATGAGTGAGGTGAGGCAGGGAGGTAAAGCATCTTCGACTTTGACCTTCACTCTTGCCTTGAAATAGACTAGGCCCAGCCACCTACTTCCCAACCCACCGCTGAGCAGTGTTTCTTCAGAAGATGACTAAAGTGTCCTGGTCGACAACTCTGTCACACATGCTTCCCACACAGTCCTGCCCTGATGCTCCCACTCTTGCCCTCAAGTGACCCAGAAAGCTACCTTTTTCCAAATGAGGAGACCCAGCACATTTTGCCACTGGCAAGCACCCTCAGGCCAGGATTGCACATCTTAAATAGATTTAAAATAGCATAGCTGATATTTTGGAAGCTGATTAGTAACCTGATGTTTGCTCAGCTCAGCTGCCAAAGTTGAAGTCTATTCATATTAATCAACTAGTAATTATTAAATACCTACTGGGAGTTTTAGACTCTGCTAGGTCAAAAGAAACACAAAACGATCCATACCAGGAAGTAGTTTCCTCTTTACCCAGGGAGGCCTGGGGACAGCTGAGGATAGCAGCGAGGCGCTTCCTTGTGCACCATGGATGCTGAAGGTAACAACAGTGAGGGATAGGAAGATGACTGGGGACAGGAACAGGTGGAGATGGTGGGGTTGGAACCTGAGCAGATGCGGCACAGCCATGAGGAAGCATGACTATGAGGGTGATTGTGGGAGGTAAGCTGCAGAGGTGGGGAAGGGCATGATGTCTCAGCACCAGAAGGATGCTGTCCTGTCTGGCCCGAGGGTATGTCCTAGGACTACTGATCAACACTTAACTAACTGGCATGGGGCCAGCTGCCAGTGGACGTGGAAAGCCTTGATGCCTGAAGCATTAGGCAGGTAATTCAGAGAGATGAACTTGCTCAGCAGGCCAGACAGGAAACAGACCGGAGGCTGCAGGGACTCCAAACAGGGAGGCACATGGCAGGCACAAGGGGCTATAGGCCTGGGCTGGGGTAGCAGGATGGGAATGGGCAAGAAAGAACAACTCTAAGGTAAAAACGACAGGACACAGTAACAGACTGGATGGGAAGAGTGATGAAACCAGAGAGATTCAGGCCCTGGGAAGTAAGAGAGGTAAAAAAAAATTAAGACAAACTTCAGTGGCATAAGAATTAGCTGGAGATCTTTTCTCTTTCTTCTTTCTTTAAAAAAATATTTTATTACTATTTTTTAATTGTGGTAAAATATACATAACATAAAATCTACTTAAAATTTTTAACAATTTTTAAGTATACAGTTTAGTGGCAGTAAGTACATTCACATTGTTGTGCAACCATCACCACCATCTATCCACAGAACTCTTTTTTCATCTTCCCAAACTGAAACTCTGTGCCCATTAAACACTAACCCCATTCCCCCAACCTCATAATCCCTGGCACCTACTATACTACTTCCCGTCTCTGTGAATTCGACTGCTCTAAGAACCTCATGTAAGTGGAATCATACAGTATTTTTCCTTCTGCATCCAGCTTAGTTCACCAAAGCAGTTCACCGAGCATAACCTCAGGATTCATCCATGTTGTAGCATGTGTTAGAATTTAATTCTTTGTTAAAACTGAATAATATTCTTTTGTATGTATAGACCACATTTTGTTTATCCATTCATCTGCAGATGGACACTTGGCTTGCTTCTGCCTTTTAGCTATTGTGAGTAATGTTGCTATGAACATGGGGGTACAAATATATGTTCAAGTTCCTGCTTTCAATTTAACTCTCTCCTCTTGCATTTTATCATAAGCAAACCGAGTCACATCTTAAACATTTTGCTTAGAAATCCCCTCAGCTAAATACCCAATTTTATTGCTTGCAAGTTTTGCCTTCCGCAAAACACTAAAACACAGTTCAATGACGTTCTTTGCCACTTTATAATAAGGGTCGCCTTTCTTCCAGTTTCCAATAACATATTCTTCATTCCCATCTGAGACTTCATCAAAATGGCCTTTAACATCCATATTTTTATCGCCATTCTGTTCATGAGCATATATGTATTTTCTGAGACTTTCTCTCCAGCTCCTCTCTTTTCTTCCTGAGTCCTCACCAGAATCGCCATTAACATACATGTATTTACCAGCACACACTTTAAGTCAGTCTAGGCTTTTTCTAGAATGGACCTTAAAACTCTTCCACCCTCTATGCATTACCCAGCTCCAAAGCCACTTCCACATTTTTACATATTTCGTACAGTAGCACCTCACTTCTCAGTACCAAAATTTATATTAATCAGCTCAGGCTGTCATAAGAAAATACCACAGACTATGTGGCTTAAACAATAGAAATTTATTTCCTTACAGTTCTAGAGGATAGAAGTCCAAGATAAAGGTACTGGCAAATTCAGTTCATGGTAAGAGCTGTCTTTTCTGGCAGACAATCACCCCTTTGAACTGACTAGGGTTCTACCCTTATGACCTCATTTAATCTTAATTATCTCCTTAAAGGCCCAATCTCCAAATGTAGTCACATTGTGGGTAAGGGATTCAACATATAAAATTCATTCCATGATTCAGTCCACAATAGCATCTATCCCATGGCCTCTGTTTAGGTAGCTGTGATATCATGTAATGAACACTAGACCTCAGGTCATGGGGGTAGGGGCATAACCTTTCCTTGGAATTGTACAAAGGGTTAAATTCAATCATGAAGGGGGAGGCATTTTACTGCCCTACATACCTAAGGATTTCTTAGTCACATCCGTCCAGACCTCCTAAGTGGTCTAACAGTCAAACAGACAAAGCCCAGCTCCATCCTCGCCTTTGGAGTGCACATTCTTCATAATGATTTCTTGCTTGCTAGGAAGTGCAGGAGGAGTAGTATCCTGTTTGTTGGTCATTATTTCAGAATGGAGATCAAGGAGAGAAAATATTGTGTTGCAAAGGATTCTCAGCTGTGTTCAGTCTCAGCATGGCCTGATTGATTGGTCGGGTCTGCCTCACACATAGGGGGAGGGGTAGACTTAGCTCAAACTATGCAGGGCTCTGAGAGTCAGTCACAGGTCTATTACTTTTCAGTTTTCTAGGCTCTCAGTAACCCTGCTACCACTCTCCAGTATAGGGATGTGTTATTCAAGGACATAGAATCATAATGTCAGAAAGAGGGAAGCACTGCTTAATGATTAAACCAAAAATTACCATCCTGTCAAATCCTCAGTATTCACAGAAGTAAGAATAATGCCTTACAAGCAAACATTTCATGAGTGGATTCCTGCGCACACCCACGAAACAGGCTAAGGAAGCACTGTTAGCTAGCTCTCATGCCTCGAGCCTCATTCCGCGAATTACAAAGCAAATGAACAGGAGACCACCTGCTTCATCTCCAGACAAGACAAATATTTAAGATAATTAACAAACCTATAAATAGTTACAAGATTTACGTATGTTTACATGCCTCTTCTGTATGCTTTGATATCATTTTTTTCATTGTCATTTAGCACTTCCCATGAGGTATTATAATTACATGATTCTTCTTTGTTTCTCTCATTAGACAATGAACTCCTTGAGGGTCAGGAGCATCTCTTATTAATCTCTGTTTTGCCCAAGCTTGGCACGCAACCTCCTGTATTGTTAAAGTTGTGTGTGGGATGACTCACAGATGAACCAGGAGGGATGTTGTCAAGCTCTCAGAGCCAGAGATGCCAGTGATGCCTTCCTTTTCTTGTTCCATTCTCCCATATCTCATTACCTAAGGGTACCAAAGCAGGCACCACTTGATTTATTTTTGTCTTTGTGTCTGCAAATGAATATATTAGCTGGCTTTTTTTTTAAAAAGGTGGCTATTCAAAAGACTGGAATTAGATATTATGTTGGATGCTCACAGAGTTAATCGTGGGATTAGAAAAATGCCCTTATTTGGAATAGGATACTTCCTACTTTTTAACATAGAACATGAAGTAAGCATAATTCACTGTTATTTCTAATGTCCTGGTACATTTCAGAGACCTATTTAAGATAAATGATTTTCAAATGTCTGATCAGTCTGGTTTCAAAGCCTCTATGGAATTAATGTGCTAAAATATATTCAGATCATTTTAAGTCCGGGCTCTGCTTTGATATTTGTTTGTCATTGCCATCACTGATAGAAGTACAAGTTCACATTAATAGAACATTGCCAATGGGATATATTGTACCCTGGCCATTCATTTAGGTGCTCATTCTCTTGTTCAATTCGATGAGGAGAGAGTTTCCAAGACAAGCCACTGGAAATGTTTACTGTGACCCACGTGTAGCAAGGAGGGACAGAGATGGAGGAGTATAAACGTGGGTGTGCGTGCACGCGCTCGGCTTCAGATAGCATGGAGATACACAAAGAAGAGATTTTGAAATAGATCATATATAACACAGAAGTGTTTTTTTAAATTAATAAATACACATGGTTAAAATTCAAGACAAGTGAAAAAAAACGATTCAAGAATATGTAGGTTAAAAAACATTCTTGAGAAGAACAGGAAATCAAGGATTCGAAGCACCAGGAAGGTTTGATTCACTATTGCTTGCCTGAAAATTGGAGAGCGGAGGGGGTTGTGTGACAAGAAATGCAGGTGGCCTCTTAAGAGCATCCTTAATTTTCAGCAGTAAGGAAAGAAAAACAGTCTTACAACCTCAAGAAAACCAACAAAAAGAATGAGCTTGCAAGCATACTTTCCCCCAAAGCCCTCAGATAAAAACACAGCCCAGCTGATACCTTCCTTCCAGTGTTTGATGCCCTGAGCAGCCAACTAAGCAGTGTAGGACTTCAGGCCCACATACCTAATAATTATGGTTTCTGAAGCAAGGACCATGTATTACTCTTTTTTATATCTTTACTATTTAGTAAAATGTCTGGCATACACACATGCTATTCTAATAAACGTTTTTGATTAAATGCAAAAAAAAAAAAGTCATTCTTCTACATCTTATTTAGTGGTTTCTGGTATATTTCTCCAGCATTCCTTATATTTATATGGATATATTTTATTTGCTTCATAAAAGAAAGATTATAAAAGAAGAGTGCTAATTGCAAATTACATTTATTATGTAATTACAGCATGCTCTAAGTGCTCATTTAATCCTCTAATCAATTCTAAGAGGTAAGTATTATTATAATACTCATTTTACAGATATGGAAACTGAGGGAAGTAACTGAATTAAGTAACTCGAACCAGGCAGGGTTGAAGCTCCTAACCTCCACTCCCTTGCCTCTAAGGAAGAGAGAAAAATTTGCAGAGAGAGTTTCTGTTACCTCCAACAGATAAACTATTCAAAAGCAAATTAATCACTGCTCCACAGGTCCCAGAAGATAGACCGAGGCGGTCCCTGGAACCTGAAGGGCAGAGTGGCAGAATGTTCCCATCATGAGCCACAGTGGAGTCATCAGCCCCATGATTGTCTCAGTATCTATGAGGAAATTTATGCTGCTTCTAGGCATGTCCAGGGTGTGGTAGAAATGCAGATCAGCCTAGGTGGTCTACTCCAGGATGAAATCCAAGCCCACTGGAGTGTCAGGTCCTAACTAGTGGTGATTCTGTGTGCCCAACACTTAGTGCCATCTCTCCCATATGAGATACTGAATGAACGGGTGCCCAAAATAAGAGAGAGAACTATTCACTAACCCATTTCAAAAAAAAAAAAAAAAGATTGACAGCCATCATGGCCCAGTTGTTGGGCTATAATGATGAAGATACGGGGGTGAACAGGACATCTTTCTGCTTTAAGGAGTCTACAATCTAGAGGAGAACACAAGTAGACACACAGGATGCTACTATATATAATACACATATATGTATATATATGCATATATATGTATCTATACATATATATACACATATACACACACATACACACATATGTATATGTGTATGTGTGTGTACATGTGTATATATATACATATATATTTAGAGAGAGAGAGAGAGTTAGTTCTGTCAGCCTGAACTGACTAACATAGTTGTGACTATGGAGAGGGAGTTCATGTGGAGTAGAGGAAAAGGTCACTGGAATTGAGGAAGTCAAGGGACTGAGAAGTTAGAATTCCAGAGCTGGGACAGTCATATAAACATCAAAGTCACCAGAATTGTGGTAGGACTCACAGTGGTGAAAACAATGAGTAGTTGATTAAGTCTTTAAAGCACAAATGAAGGGAACCGACTAGGAGGTGTTAGATGACAGCACATCAGATGGATAAGATGGGGAATAGTCAGATCATATGAGTCTCAAAGCAGTAAAAGTGACAAGAAAGGGATAACTCCTACTCCTGACTCCAAGGATTGGGAAGAATGAAGAGCAGCTATTGGTGAGGGCTGCTGGGAAAAGTATAGCCCCATATCCTTGGGAGAGGTGGACATCTGTCACAGCAGGAAGTGTAAGGAATGTGCAGTAGCATTGCAAGCATAGAGATGTCTATATTTGATGAGTTGAGAATAACAATAGAAGAAGGGCTGGAAGGCTGGGTCAAAGGTGGAAGCTTCCAGCTCTCCCAAGGAAAAAATATTTTCATATGAATCAACAATTTTGTGATGTGGTTGAACCAACAGAAGGACATAATATTACAAATACATGCATTGTAAAATGGAAACCATAACCAATTTATGAATACAATTTATATGCACCATGTTGAATAATACAACATATTCAAGTACCACATTTTAATCTTACTAACCCTAAGGATAAGAAGATGAGTGATGATAGATGATAGAGAGGGCTTCCATGGTGGGTGGTAAGAAAAGATAAGAGACATGTGAGATGTGATGGCTCTGGCAGGCAGTAGGAGCTACCAAAATGTTGGTCCCTATAAATGGGAGTATTTGAGCCCCGCTGGTCCAGGAGAGAAGGCCAGTGATAGGATTAGCTGGTCCCATTACGGACAGCGACGGCCTCTGATGAAGGGAAAGAAGAGCTGACTTCACCAGGACCCCAAGAATGGGGTACAAGAGAAAACAAGGTAAACCACCTACCTCAAAAGACAGGTGCCCTAAGAGAAATTTACTCTGCCATCCAAATATTTAGTTTGCTAAACATATGCCTCAGGGTCAAAATGTCCTTCTAAGTTTTCTTCATGAAAAAAGATTCTGAAAGAAAAGGCAATTACTAATACAAGTGACAGCAAGTACTAAGAGAAGAAGAGTGACAGTATTTCTGAATAGGGATTCACAAAGGACTCCAGTTATATCCTCAGGGGATGATTAGAGTCTGCTCTGCAACATGCAGAACAGATGAAAAGTACCCAAAAAAGGAGTACACAAAGAAACTTGACAAAGACTAACGGATTGCTACGAATCATTGTTCTAGATCCAAGTGAAGGGGCCCATCAACCAGGAGTTGTGCATGCTCTGGAGAGTGAGTTCACTCACTGCCATTGTGAACTGCTGAGAAGATTCTGAGAGAGCTGGGGAGCTCTTCCACCTTCCAGGGAGTACCGGTCAAAGACTCCAGAAGTAGGCAACACACTTAAGAACCAAACAAAGACTAAGAAACAAAGTGGACAGAACCAAAACTTGCCTTTATTTCTATTGAGAAGAATATGCCAGTCCTTTAGAGAAACAGAGATCAAACAAAACCACATTTAAGCAATGTTATTATAAAAAGACATTATTGTACTAATAGTTAAGAAAACTGCAGTCAAATTCATCCACAATATTCTTCTCAACTATTCTTCTCAATTACTGTTTGCAAAATTCTTCTCAACTATTGTTTGCAAAATCTTGAGTTAAAGAGCACATCTTTATAATTTCTTAAACATATAAGAAGGCACAAACAATAGACTGGTGAATTGACTACATTAAAATTTAATACTTCCATGTAACAAAAGGCACCATAAGCAAATACCAAGAACAAAACAAGCTACAGACTGGGAGAAGATATTTGCAATGCATATAAGCGATAGAGGATTAGTATCTAGTATACTAAAACATGAAAATCCCTCCAAATCACTGTTTATATGAATGAACAATTGGAAACAAACTAGATCTCCATCAATAGGAAAATAGATGAATAAATTGTAATGAATTCATAGGAATAACACTAAAATAACAGTTCAGAATAAATGTATTAAGTCTCCAAATATCAACCAGTACAAATTTCGAAAACAGAATCGAGAAAAGATGAAGGTCGAAGAAATATATATGAAGTGTTATCTATGTAAAATACAGAGCACCACTAAATATTGAGCATTGGCACATAAACATTTGAAAATATAAAAACAGAATGGAATAAACGGCAGGTCAGAAGGGTCCTGCTGAGGAGAGAATGGGGGCAGGATGAAGGAGGAGCATGAAGAAGTTTCCACCACCTCTTCAAAAAACCTGAAGCAGATATGTCAACACTTATAAAATCTGGATGGTACATGCTTATATCATCCTCTGTACTTTTTGGTAGGTTTGAAATTTTTCAGAGAGAGGAGCTCTCTATGCACTCCGAGTCCCTGTCTGAGCCTGGGCCACTCTGATCTACTTGTTGGTCCCTAAATGGTCTTCTAAACCTTTTCTTCTCTTCAAAGTGGGGTCAGCCACTTAGATCACCTAGCAGCTTCTTGGAAATGCAGATTCTCAGGTCTCACCCAGATCCACAGATTCAGAACCAACAATTTAACATGCTCCAGGTAATTTCTACGTACATTAAAATCTTAGCAGGCTCATGGAATTGCTCTTACTGTCTCCATCCCTCTGCTCACTGCACCCATGACCAAGCACACTGTCAGGATGTACTTCAAGGATTGCCTGTTCCGAGACTTCTCTGAAACCCTGTCTTGCTCAATAGTCATCTATGTATACTGTATACCTACTTTTCTCAAAACAGGCATCATTATCATCATCTGCTAACTGGGTCATGAATTCCTTATCAGTCCCTAGAGCTTTTGGGCAGTTGTCCTATCACAGTTTATGGCAAGTGGCATAAGGTCAATGAATGTTTTATAAATGAACAAGAATCTACACTTTTAGATACCAGAAAGGGTCGTCTCCCATACTAAACTGTTCATTCAGGGAGTGGGAATGTCTGGTTCTAGAGCACTTACGTACATGGAATTGATTACTTATTATCTTTTTAAGCTCTAAATCTAAAATAAATTAAATCTACTTTAAAATTATCCACATTTAAAAAAAAATATGCATTTTAAAAATTTTGTAACAAAGTGCTATTTTTTTATGGCACATCTTTGTAAGTTGATGTAAAAGATATCTCCGCTTTGAGAACTCTTAATCTTTTGAGAAGTCTTGGCCTCATTTCAAAGCTTGATGAAAGATGTGGACCTTCTCCCTAGATAAATGCACATAATTATATAATTGCAGTATCCACAAACCCCAAGAAAGGAGCTTCTGCCCTAAAGTAGACAAGCTGTGTCTGATCCCCTTACCTTGCATTGTAAGTTTTCCACTGCCTCAGGAACTAAAATGTGTTTGTGGGAACCTTTGACGGCAACCTCATTTTTTTTGCTGATAAAACAATTCCAGCAACCCACCATAACTGGCTGGTAAAGTGACATTTTGAAGTGTTTTAAGTTTGAATTAATCCCACAATTTCCACCTCTAGATGTAGAAGACAGGAAGTCACCATAAGAATATTTACTGGTCAGAGGAAAATCATGGAGTAGGGGTGTGAACCTGAGTGAACAGTGGGACCTGTCCTCAGTTACCTGCACCAAATAGTATTTAATCAAATGGCTTTATTTTCTTAAGAGAGGTAAAAAGAGCTTAGGTAGCAGTGAAAATATTTTATTCTATATACAAGTACCATCTAACTACCACATGGCTTAAGTGTAGCAAACCAGTAACACCAGAAGGAATCAAGAGATGGGAGGGGCACTTGCATTAGACTCTCGTGATGTAAGAAGGCCAGATCATGAGGTCACATGCCCCCAAATTGTTGCTCATGTGCCTCAAAGAAAAGTCCAACAACCATCCCTCTCATAAAATGACTCCCATTCTCTTCGAGGAAATACCACCTTCTAGCACTAGTCATCTCCCTAATATTCAGTCATTGGACCTGTGAGTACTTCAGTAGAAGACTATAACAATGAGTATTTGTACCATCTTTTAACATCACAAAACTCACTTCTGTTGGTTTAGCATGTTAATTACGTTGTCAGAAAGAAAGAGAAACTGACAAGTCCACAGAGCTGTGAGAAGCACCCACAGAAACCACAAACCTGTGCAGCTCTTACTTAGTGCTGAGTCATGGGAGCCTGGGCTGTCTATTACCTTGTTTGTATGCAGCTCTTAGATGTTTGTGAAATGATCGCCTGGAAACATATCAGCTCTTCCTAGACACTGAATTCTGAGGCCTGAGGTTGATGAAAACAGTCTTAGAAATGTTGACAAAGGCTTAGAAATTTCAAGCCGGGTAGAGTTCATAAGAGGCTAGCCTTTCCAGAAGAATTGTCTCTATTTTAGGGACTCAAATACTAATTAAGTTCTGGAGATAAATTGAAACTTTAGATGGGTAACATTTTTATTCTGGATTTTAAGTTACTTTAAATACTTCATTGATTTTTTTTTTAAATAAGCCAAATTCATCAAAATAATAGAGGTGAAAGATAATGAAATTTGCTTTCACCTGTGGCTAGTTAACTAAATTAATTAGCACTAACAGGAGAGTCAATGTGGTCCTTAGTGAGATAGCTGGTTTTCCCTTGTTTTATTCATCCTTTCATTCACCATTGATTGAGCCCCTACTAGGTACAAAATATAAAGGATACCCAGCTGGGTCTTCAGGGAGCTTGAAGTTTCAGGGAGGGACACACAAAGAATCTATTTTAATTCACTATTTGTTTACAGAGAGATGAAGCTGGAGAATGGTCAAGGAAAATGCCCTATTGTGTATCAATAGTTCTATCTTTGACCATAAGGTATTCTACACACATTCTTTTTCTAGGGAGGTGGTGTCAAGGATTTATTAACTGGGAATCAGAATTTATTAACTGCGCTCTAGTCCCAGGTTGACCTCTGATGAACTCTTTGATTTAGGTCAAAGGATTCAATTTCTTTAGGCTTCAGTTTCCTCTCCTAGAAAACAGAGGCATAAAGTAGATGACTAGATGTTCTGTTTCACTACATTATTTGGTTTCATTCAAAAAATGGTGTTTTTACAGAAAAAAAAAATTACGTAGATGTTAGAGGTTCTGTTCATCCCCCTAGGGACAATATCAAAATTGTGACAGAAACAAGGAGCAGCAGCAAGAAAAAATGTCCTGGGATCTAGATGAATAAGCCATACAACTACATAGAAATTCAACAAAGCACCTTGCAACGGTAGAAGGTAGGACAGGCCAAGCACGCAGGGCCACCTGTCCAGAGTGGCTGAGCAAGACAGAGGCTGCTGCAGAAGCCTCTGAAACGGGTCACATCAGCAAACGGATTTTCATGGCGATGGACCAGCTCGCACCAGTGCCTGTTCAGCTGCGTACAGAGGGCACCAGGGACTTACAGGGAGACAGTCAGAGTGAGGGCTAAAGTGAGACTTGCTCAAAATGGAGGTGCCAGCGGTATCCATTGTTCCCTATTGAGTCCTCCCCCGCCCCCCCCGTCCCAGTGCATGGACACAGCGCCACCATAGCTGTGACATCATTAAACTGGATAACAGAGGTCGCTCTGCCCAGAGGATTCCCTGAAACCCCACCTACCCCAACTTGGGCCCCACCCAAGCCACATCCAGGTGTATCCTCAGTGAGTCAGGAAAACCAATCAGGTCACTCAATCATAAGACTCACATTGGTGGAAGCAGCTGGCCTTGGTTTCTGGTGTAGCCTTTTGAGACAACTATAAGCATAGCATCTGTGGATTGCTTGCTGAATCTTCACAGGTGGCCCCAGAGGGGTAGAGGCTTGGGCTAAGTTTGGCCTGCAGCTGAACCCCTCTCAGGACTGTGCCACTGGACACCTACTTCACAAATCCACACTAATAAGACCGGGAGACTGAGGAGCTTTGCTTAGTACATAGAAACGGACATGGAAAGGCAGCCAAAATGAGAAGACACAGAAGCAGAAACCATGTGACAGAGCAGAATAGAGATCCTGACATAATAGAGTCAAGTAATCTAACAGATGCAGAGTTCAAAACACTAGTTATAAAGATGCTCAATGAACTTTTAGAAAATATAGAGAACTCCCACAAAGAGATAAAAAATGAAAATGGAAATTATAAAAGGGAACCAGCCTGAAATGGAGAACACATTATTAAGATGAGAAGTATATTCAATTGAATAAATAAAGGAATAAACAAAGTGAATAAATAAGAGAATCAAATGCCCTATCTAGAGGACAGGAAAACCAATCAGGTCACTCAATCATAATGGCAAGAAAAAAGATGCCAAGACTATAAAAATAATTTAAGGAGGATGTGGGACACTATTAAGGATCCAAATATTTGTCTGATTGGCATAACAGAAGAAAATCAAGATGTTGAAGAGCTGTTTGAAGAAATAATGATGGAAAACTTCCCAAACCTGGTGAAGGAAATGAACATAAAACCTCAAGAACCTCAGAGAATTCCAAAAATCAGAGATTCAAAGAGGACCACATACCAAGACACATCATAAATAAAATGACACAGTTTAAATACAAAGGAAGAATATTAAAAGCAGCAAGAGAAAAATAAATAATTATAAGGGAACACCCATAAGAATGGCAGCTGATTTCTCAAAAGAAACTATGCAGGACAGAAGGGCTTGGCAAAAAATATTCGACAGGATGAAGACCCAGAATCTACAACCAAGAATAATTTATCCAGCAAAGCTATCATTTAGAGTTGAAGGACAGATAAAGAGCTTTCCAGACAAAAATAAGCTAAAGGAATTTATCACCACCAAGCCAGTATTACAGGAAATGTTGGAGGGACTTCTTTAAAAAAAAAAAAATGTATCAAAAACAAGAATAAAGAATGGTAACAACTACATTCCTATCAATAAGTACCTTAAGTGGAAAAGAATTAAGTGCTCCAACCAAAGATAGAGTGGCTGAAAGGATAAGAAAACAAGACTCCTACACATGAAAAGGAAGAAGATGGAAAAAATATTGCTTTGATAGACCTAGAACATATTTAAGTCAGACAGAGAAAGATAAACACTATATGATTTCACTTATATGCAGAATCTAAGAAATAAAAAGGACAAACTAATCAAAAACAGACTCACAAATATAGTGAACAATTTGGTTACGGACAGAAGGGGAGTGGTTTGGGAGGCTGAGAGAATGGGATGAAGGGTTAAAGAAGTACAGATTAGTAGCTGATGGATGGTCTCGGGGATGGGGAGCACAGCATAAGAAATGCAATTACCATTAATTAATACACTGGCTGGTTGGAGGGTCAGGGGAGGGAGAGAGCAATTGCGGGGATCATTTTACTAACTATATAGATGTTTAACCAATGTACTGTGTACTTGAAACTAATTAAAAAATTTTTAAAAAATTGTGTTTTCCTCCTCAGGAAAGGGAGAAATTATGAATTTTTTTTTTTTTGTCTTGGAAGAAAAGCAGTCATGGTATACTGACAAATACACTAATAACAAGTTCAACCCTGAGGCAGCTCCTTCTTCCCCTCTTACATTTTGACTAACCACCACTGGACCTTAAGGTCCATATTAAAACAAATGAAAATAACCCATTCCCCCTTGGCCTGGGCATAAGCACAGTGGCTATTTGCAAAGCTACATAAAGGCCTTAATTAGTATTAGTTCGCACTTGGTTTTAATACAAAATAGCATCTCTTAGCAACAGAGAACTTCAAACAGTGAGGCCGAATTCCAGTGCAGACACTACTGGAAGCAAATGAGGAAGCAACTTGAGGGGGAAAATGAGAGACTTTGGCATGGAGTCCAGAAACTGTGGGACTTGGTAATCAGAAGAAGGAGGGATAGGAGCCACCTGAATTATTTTCCCTAAACAGCCAAAGTGGCTGATTAGCACGTTAATCTGAAGTAACTGAAGATCCCTATCAAACTGTTGATAAAAGTGCGTTCGTGTAGAAAATTGCCAAAGCAGGATCGGCAGAATTTCACACCCTGCCCTGAGATTTAATTAGGTGGGAAAATGAACAGGGTACCCATCACATGTTTACTCCTTTGAAGGGAGGAAAAATAAAAAGTGGAGAAGAGAGAACCCAGAGGAACAAGACACTGTTTTGACTTTGTTTTCTGATCCTTTTATCTTACTGCAGTTAGAAAGCTAGGCCTCTCTGAGTAAAGCAAATATAAAATATACCTTTATGTGGAGGACATATAGGCAAGGAATGATTTAAATTCTTCAGTTCCTCTTGGGGTTTGGACACATTGTCACGCTCATTAAATGAAAATGTGAAGGATAAACGCTCAGCAAAGATCAAAAAAGGGATGGTGTTTTAAAGCAGAGATAGAGAAGAAAGAAAGCTCTTTAGCAGCTAGTCAAAGCCTAACCTCACAGTCGCTTTATCACCAGGACAGATTTCCTCCCCTCAAAAGCTTTCACGTGCTCAGAAGTAAACCATTACCTAGAGAGCCACTTTAAGGACAACAAAAGAAATTCTTCCTCCTTATTTTATAGTTACAGGTCATTTTAAGCACCAAATGGTATTTCTCAGTTTAATCACTGAATTTGGTTTCAGCTGACTTTTAGCCACTTTCTTAAAGTCGAGCGTGTAAAAAATTTTCACAATTCAGAATATTCAAAAGAATGTGTTGGCAAACTCCAAATGTAATCTCAGGAAAAGAGGGCCGAAAAGATTTGAACAATAGCGGCATCTTTTTCATGAGTCTATTGTCCTCCTTTGTTAGAAGAAGAGAGATTTGTGTGTACACATTTGAGCCTGCTCTTTTAAAAACATCTATTTCTATTTGTAAAAGTCTCATTTAATGCAAGGCAGTAAGGTCATTTTTCATTGAACTAGGTAGGAAAAAAGGCAAAAACGTAAAATAGAAATCACAGGAAATGGAGTTTAGATTTTCCTTTATTGGATCTTTTCTGCAGTTTCCTTCAGGATCTAGAGAGCTACACCTGGCTTCCTTGGCAACTCAAACCAGCTCTGGCTCCAGCCAGAGGTGGTGCATCCCCATGAGGCCTCAAATGAAAGGCGAGGGATTAAAGTAGTTCACCTGTGCTTCTGCTTAGTTCTGCTTTGGGGAAGCATATTTCTCTTACATAATGAAGAGAGGGGAATACACAGAATTTTACACTCCAGAGTCTTTTTAGTGGGAGAATATTTCTGAACTCAAAACAAAAGGGAATCAGGCAAGTTTATAAGAAGCCCTCACTGTCTAGAGTTCTGTTTTGTTCATTACTCAATGGTTAATACTGAAATTATCTCCCTGACTACATAAGCGATTCCTGGGGAACTTAAGGACTCAGGGAAGTCCCTGGGGAGGGTAGTGGATGACAGTACCGGCCTGAGGACCTGTAAAAGCACATTTTCCTCAAAGAAAGCAATTTGGGTTTTTCTAAGGTCACTGGTGGTGGAGCAGAGAGGAAGCTGGGTCCTGAAACAAAGGCAGACCTCAAGGAAGCCCACCGGGCACGACCCCCCTGTTGAGAGGATAAGGGAATGGGTGGCAGCTATGCAGCTGGGAGTAAGCCCTAGCAGATCCTGGATATTTGCCCAATCGAATGAGAAAGACCTGTGGGAATTCTCTACTTTGCTGAGCTCTTTTCTCCTAGAGCATGGTACTCACTGTAGTGATTAGAATCCTGAACCCGGGCATGACCTGTTCTGAGTTTTGGTTTTGAGTTTTGGCTCTTATACTATGTGACTGTGGGTAAGTGACTTAATGTCTATAAAACTTGCTTTCCTCATCTCCAAAATGGCGCACTGGTACCTCCTTCATAGATGTATATGGCACTTTATGTGAGGTATACATGGAAAGGTGTTCAAATGCTTAAGGAATGATAGCTGCGGTCATTAAGATTATTAGAAACGTGTCACATTTCTGGTTCCATCAAAGATGCAGAGCAATGTGTTTACAGCAGGACAGGACAAGCAAGATGAGGTGAGGCCAGGACCTAGCACTAGCTCTGCCCAATAGATAAGATCAGGGGCTGCTCCTAGTGGGGATTGGGTTGGGTGGCCAAAACACCTCCCAGAGTGTGACAGTCCTCCATTCTTGATGATGTTTATTTAGCCTAGTAGACAAGATGGAGGATTGGCTTGCCTGCCCCTGGACAAAGTGTGGCAACCAGGGAGGGATTCAAAGATCTGAGCCAGCAAACATTCAACTACCAGAAAGTCTGACCACAGGCAGCAAACTCGAGTTCTATGTCTGACTCTACTGTAGAATTATTTAGCAGAACTAATGGAATGGAACGTCCACTGGGCATTCCAACCTCTTTTATCTATTTGATTGCTATTGGAATCTGCTCCTAGTTTGTGATGATGAACAGTCAGATAAGCTCAATATAGATATTTTTAGTGCTTGGGGTCAAGATGGCCACTTCTGCTAGCACCTAAATAGTAATGGATATTGTATAATTGTTTATACTTCCGATTCCTCTTTGTTCACATTATTTCATTTGTTCCTCATAGCAGCCCTACGTGATAGGCAGGTAACGCAGGTGTTATGATTATTTCCATTTTATGAATGAGGAAAATAAGGCTTTCAGAAGTGATGTGACTTGTTCAAGCTGTGGATGAAAAAAAAAAGGGGGAAGGTTCTATAAAAAGTAACCTCACAGTGTGATAGGACCATAAATTCCTAACTGGGCAGGTCATGGTGGGTAGTCACACCCCAGGCCTATAACTTCTTTAGTGAAAGGTTTTAAACCAGCCCTATCCACTGTTCTTGTGCATCTAGGCTAACATGCCATTGAAATACCAGAAGAAATCCCCCTCAAAAGGGGTATTACACCTCAAGATAACACAAAATCTGGCTAACTATCCTGTAATCCAATTCCCTCCTCGCTTTCTCCCACTTTCCTGTCATCTTCCTTACCTTCCCCCCTCCCCTTAATTTCAAATATATAAAAGAAGCTACAAAACTGTTATTCTCTGGAGTATTTGAGATTTTGCTCCTCAACATATGTCGTCAGTTTGGCTTAACTAATTCTCAACGTGTTTGAACATTCCTGATGTTGCTAAAGCTTACTTAACCAGAAAATTGTGAGGTCTAGACAAGAAGTCAGGAAGTCTGACTTTACAATTTCTGCCTTCTCCACTAGATCTTGCCAAGTACTTCGTTGGGCTTGAAACTTTCAACCTCATGGACTTTGGCTTTGAGGTCTAGAAGCAAACCCTGAAATAAGGTTTCATATGTAAGGAGCCAGGTGAGGCAGTGGGGCTTTCATTGTCCAACACTCACCTGTCACAGGTTAGGGAGGAACTAAATTCCCATAAACTTTTTCATGACTTGGAAAATCAGCTCCAGTTAATCCAAAAGCAATGCTTTGAACAAAAGTCCAATTTGGAGCTGACAGAAGTAAAAGCCTCTCAAAGCTGGCCTCCTTTGCTCAGCTCCCAGATCTCCAAACAGAATAGTTCAAAGGGCCCAGAGGAATCTGGGAAAAGTGCTGATATCCTCTCCCACAGTCACTTTAGCCAGGAGGGCTTCAGAAGACCCTGGATCCCATTGGCCTACTGGTGAGCATTGTTGATGGCACTCCCACAGTTGCTTTAGATCAAAGAGGACTTTTAGGTAACTTGGAGTCATTAGTGTTTTTGCAGATAGTGATTACCTCTAATTCATTAGCTGAGTTTTCCTGAAAAGTGAGGATTCTTTCTTGACATAGTTTGTAACTAATGCCTTGTCTATTTTCTCTTTCAGATCAAGGGTCCCGAATAACATCTATATTTTTAAAAATCTAGAATTTGCACATCATTTCTAACAAGAACAATGTAAATGGACATCCTTGTTTCTTCTTCTGGTAATGGTGCCTGAGAAATTCTGCTACTCCACTTTCAGTCATCATGGTTCAGACTAGGCCAAGGCCAGTTCCATGCCATGTGGACCAAGCCTGGCCAATTAGAGCATCATGGCTCAGGAACCACAGGATAAGCTGAAAATAGCACATGACCCTGCCAGCCAGCAACAATAAGAGCCAATGAGATTGGCTGTGATATTTTTGGAACTTTTAGAGAAGAGGTATTCTCTGCTGGAGCTGCCAGGGTTGAGCAGGAAAAACACAAAGCCTGAGAATGAAGGTAACATATAGGGAAGCAAACTCAAGAGGTAGATACACACCAAGAGTCAGCCATGACTAAAGCCATGCAACCCTTGGTCTTTTTAGTTAATAAAGTCCTTTAAGTTAATAAAGTCCCTTTTTTTTTTTTTTGGCATAACTCATTTTGCCTTGGGTTTTCTATAAGTTTTCATATAAAAAATATTAATACACTCACAGTGTTGTTGATTTCCTATAGATTTCTTGCTATGTAAGCAAGTGTGAGACCCTGTTGTAATCTTGGGTTACCACCTGTGCTCTGACCAACCAGCTATAAATGGGAGGTTCCAAGGACCTTCCTCCTTGGGTTCAATTAATTTGCTAGAGAGGATCACAGAAATCAGGGAAAAGCCTACTTACATTTACCAGTTTATAAAAGGATGATAAAAGATACAGATGAACAGCCAGATGAAGAGACACATAGGGTGAGATCTGAGAGGGTCCTGAGCACAGAAACTTCTGTCCCTGTGGAGTTGGGGTGTGTCATCCTCCCACTGTAGATGTGTTCACCAACCTGGAAGCTCTCTAAACCCCTTACTATGGGAATTTTATGGAGGCTTCCTCTTGGTGGCATGATCAATTATTAACTTCATTTCTAGCCTCTCTCTTTCTCTGGAAGCTTCTAATCATGGCTTAGTCTTTCTGGTTAGCAGCCAGCCCCTTTTCAAGAGCCATCCAGGAGCTCACCAGAGATGCCTTATTAAAACAAAAGATGCTCCTAGTGCTCTTATCATTTAGGAACTTAGAAGGGTTTTAGGAGCTCTGTGCCAGAAACTGGGGGCAAAGACCAATATAGTTATTTCTTATTTCAAAAATAGTATCATCAAATTGTATTCTATAAATCCTATAATTAAATCATATTATTGAAATGCCATTTGGTCCATAAGCTTTTCCAAACATGCAATTCTCTTTACACCTTTGCATCCTCATGGCCGCTGTTCCTTCTACTTAGAATATACTGTCCCTAGCAGAATCCTATAAATCACCCTATTCGTCATTAATTCATTAATTTATTAATTCATTCCACAAATATTTATTGAGTGTCAGACCCGGTGATAGGCAGTGGGGCTACTGAGACATATAAACTAGGGACTTGTCCTTTGGGGACATATACTAGAAAAAGGAGTTTCACTTGAAAGCCCTTAGATTTATATACCCAGCATTTTCTGGCTGATAAAAAGACTGTCAAAGCCCGTTAACCTCAAGGCTACAGCCCACTCTATTACATTACCTCAAAGCGCATTGTTATTCCACACACATGTATTTTTCAGCTTCCCTAAAGGTTTTATGTTAACTTTTAAAAAATGGAATCTTTGAGAAGGTTAACAAGGTAAGAGAAAAAAAGCTCTGAGAAATTAAAGAAAAACTTGGTGTAAATGCATTTCTGGGTTGATGATGAAAACGATGAAATATGGAAATGTAAACTCAAATGAAACAGGAGAATTTAAACAAAGCTACATTTGTCGCGTCTCCCAGATGGGGCTTGAAGTTTGCCTCACCTTGCTGGCCTTTTACACCAGAGCCTGGACCATAGCTGAGAAGCCCACTGGTGTTGGTATGTTTTAACATTTTGGAGTATTTTTTAAAAATCAGTTACTATAATAACCATTTACTAAAATTTATTTTTTAATTATTTATATTTTTTCTGTTCCCCCATCAACTTTGTGTTCTAAAGCATTAAATCTTTACTCGATTAAAAATATTGTCACAGAGATAGAATCTATACAGAGGGAAATTACTGATTTAGAGCTTAAAATTAAATAAAAAAGTGTTAAATCACCTTTTTTAAAAGATAAAATTTTTATTTTGGAATAGTTTTACATTTATAGAAAAAAATTGTAAATATAGTACAAAGTTCCCATATATCCCACCCCTATTTTCCCCTATTATTAACACCTTACATTAGTCTGGTACATTTGTCACAATTAATGAACAAATAATGATACATTTGTATTATTTGAAGTTCGTAGTTATCTCAGATTTTCTTAGTTTTCATCTAATGTCCTTTTTCTGTTCTGGGAACTCATCCAGAATGCCATGTTACATTTCATCATCATGTCTCCTTAAGCTCCTCTTGCCTGTGACAGTTTCTCAGATTTTTCTTGTTTTTGATGACCAAAATAGTTTTTAGTGCTAGTCAGGCATTGTGCAGAATGTCCCTTAACTTGATTTGTCTAATGTTTCCTCATAGTTTGGTCGGGATCATGGGTTTCGGAGAGGCAGATCACAAGGGTAAAGGGTAATTTTCATAGTATCATATCAAGGCTATATGCTATCAACCTAATTTACACTGTTGATATTGACCGTGATCACCTGGCTGTGGTAGTGATTATCAGGTTTCTGCACTGTATCCTTTCTCTCTTTTTTCGTCTCTTTCTATACTATCCTCTTGGGAAGAAAAAACTATGTGAAGTTGAGGAGTGGAGAGTTCTGCTCAACTCCTTAAGTGTTATGTACCTAAATATATTATTTGCAATTCTTCTGCGTGGGAGATGTTTTTGTCTTTTTTATTTATTTATCCGATCATTCATTTATATCAGTATGGACTCATGGATTTTATACTTTGGGTTATTACCCCAAAATACTTTATTTTCTTGCTGAAAATGGGAGCTCTTTCAGTTGGCTCCTGTGTCCCTTTGACACAACTCTATTACTTTGGTGGGGGCAGGGGCGGGGGTGGAGGTGGGGAATGTTCGGCATTTCCTTGCTTTCTGACACTACAAAATGCCCCAGGCTCATCTTGTATTTTTCTGCCCAAGTCCTAGAATCAGTTACTTCTCCTAAGAGCTTTGATTCCTTTCATTAGAGAATGGTATCAGAAATTGTGCTAGGTGTCCTCATTGCTATTAGAGTGTTAAATAACCTTCTGAAATAGCAAAAGTGTTTTACTCAATCGAAGTTCAAAAACTCCATTTCATTTTTTAAAATACCGATAACTTAGAAAACAATGTTTCAGTGACTTTATCTATATATTTATATACTTTTTGCATATAAACGTTTATTCAAAGCCCTGTGAGGTGACCCATTATTCATGCTGAAAGATAATATGCAAATACATATAGCTAATTTTTTAAATATGAAAAGTCTTTTATGACTAATAGTCATAAATTCAAACCAACTGTATTAGAGACAAAAAGTCGATCAAATTTTTTGGGTCAAAACATTTTGCTTTAGAAAAGTATATTCTGGGTCCATGATCTACCCCATCTAGGGGTATTTCTTACTCTTATCCTCTTGCAGCTTCTAGTCATGAAAAAAAATCAGTTTAATCACTTTAGGTTTGTTTAAAACACCCAGACTGTGCAGTTGTGGGTTTTTCTTTATCTCCATTAGAATTAGTAGGAAAAAATTAGGGGAAAGGGTTGTGCAAAGAGCATAGTTTGTCTCTCTTAGGAAATGAAAGTTCTTTCTCTTAAACCTTTGCTACTTAATATCGTTCCCATGAACTCTCCTGACAATTATTATCTTCAGAAGGTTACTCACCCACCGTGGCAAGCTCCAATGTCCATACTTAAAACCTGAGGTTTCATTTGCAAATTTGGGGATAATTCCCATTACAAATTTGGGGATGTGCTAATTTCGTGCTGGAATGAAACTTATAATATTTACCTGTAAGTTCTGGTATTCTGCCTTTTTTTGTGTGCGTGTGTGCATGTGTGTGCGTGTATGTGCGTGTGTGTGTGAGTGTGTGTGTGTGAGTGAATGAGTGAGAGCGAGAGAGAGAGAGAGAGAGAGAGAGAGAGAGAAACATTCTTAAGCATAATAAGGCACATGTGACATCTGATTTTTAGCAAATAAAAGCCAACTTTGAATTCTAAATCAATTTGTTCTGCTAATTGTTTTTTTTAACTCAATGAAACAATTATAAATTAAATTTTGGCCAGCCTTTTAAGAGTAACTGGGCCCCATCAATCACATTTACAATTGAATAGCTATTTGCACAGAAGTCTTATCTTCACTTTATTATTTATTTCCACTTGGCCTTTTGATCAGGAAGATGTATTTGACTTGTACATTATGCACAACTAGTTTTTCTGGATATAGTACATGCACTTTTCCTTAAGACAGATTATGTGACATTTTTATTACTTTTGCTAACAAACAAAAGTAGAGTTTTCATTTATGTTTATGATAGGTTTTGTAAATATCAAATTTCTTGTTAGAAAGTCAGAATTGACATTCTAAAAGTCAAAGGCTGATATAAATAATGTTCATGTATATGCAATTAGTTTGAACTAATTTTATATCACTTTCTCACATCCTCCAAAAATTATGATAACCTACTTTTCAAACAATTATTTAAAAGAAAGAAATCAAACTGCAATAATAAAAAAGACACACAGTATACCAAAATGTGGTATCTTCTATATTTCAAATAGAAATAAAAAACATGAGCATACAGGAAAAATCAATGTGAAACTGATTTGTTATGATTAATTTTGTAATTTTAAGTTAATTAATCCTGACACCAATTCTTTGGAACTTTAATAGAATTTAAAAAGATTTAAAATTAAATTTTTATCAACATCAGAACCTAAATGTTTTTTCTCCTGTTATCTCCAAGGAAATAAAATTATTCAAGTTTATCGATGATTAGGTTACATCTTTCTTTATCATCTCAATTTTTAGGAAATTGCAAACTTGTAGATTATTTAACACATTTTTAAAGGAAGAGAGAATGGCTCAGCTTCTTTATGGACATCAGTGAGTTCAGAATACCATCATAAACTTAGGGTCACAAACTCAGTTACTTTCTGGGGCCAGACAAATGATGTGCATGAGGCATGTGTGTGGGTAAGGAAAGGGCAGCTGGAGAACACCTGCCCTTCTACTGCATTCTGGGGAAGCATGGCCCTGCAAAAAACTGGGCCTCGAAGCTTCTGCTATGTGTGTTTGTGTGTGTTTAATGTTCAATCTAATGATTTTCAAATGTAAGCAATTATTTTTCTGGAAACATTGTGTGTGGTCTTGTGAGCTATGTTTGTCCTACAAGCCAACCATCTGCAAGCCAATAACTACCCACAACAACTTCATATGGGGAGCTAATCCATTAACCACACCTACTTGTAATAAGAAATATAGTTGTCAAATTCATTTGAATGTTCATTTTGGCTGATTTGAGAGCTTAAATAAATATGAAAAGGTTGCTTGGTGATTTAAGAACTAAAGTAAATAGAGTTATATGGTCCTGATAGATAATATCATCAAGCGATAATAACCTGATAAGCTCATTTATTCAACAAATACATATTGAGTGTCTTACATGTACCAGGCATTGTTGTAGGCACCAGAAATATGACTGAGTACCTATGTAGAGGTGGGAGGTAGTCAATAAATAAGTAAACAAGATAAACTAGCACTTAGTGACAACTACCATGCAGTAATGTAGAATAGGGTAATGTGATAGCAGGTGCCTGATTGGCTGCCCTATACTACTAGCCAGCGAACTTAAATACTCACCCTGGAGGCTATCAGAGTGTCAAATTCTTCCTTTTTATTTCTTTTGATCTAGGTTCCTCTATGAGGTCACTTGTGGTATGTTAATGAATTGAAGCTCACTTTATTTTAAATTAGTTACTTTTTAATATTCTTGACTAGATTTGGGGGTCAAGTTGATCCAATAGGGATTTAGGGAAACCTTTATTCTGACCACTGACTTATTACAATACCTAAGTTAGTGCTACAGATGGGCAATTTCAAATATCTTATATTGATTCCTTTTAACTCACATTTAGAGACTACCATTTTCAAGTGTGCTCCCAAATTCTGGGAATGTATCATTTGGGGGATTTCTACCACCTTTTGGTGACAAGGAAAAATAATAGCTTGGCAATGAAACTCCTCACCAGAGCCAGGACTTCTCATACCTAAAAATGCATGTTAACAAATGTCTTTTAAAACTCTTCTATGATAGTGGGTAATTTAGTGATGGGCAGAGGGTTTGGGAGGCTGTGAGAATGGGGTGAAGGGTTAAAGAAATACAAATTAGTAGTTGATAGTAGGGCACAAAAGAAGGAATGCAGTTAATATTAATATGATGGCTAAGTGGAGGGCCAGGGAGGGAGGGAGCAATTAATTGGGAGGATCATTTTATGAACATTATAGATGTCTAACCAATGTACTGTATACTTGAAACTAATGTAAATAAATAAATTAAAAAAATAAAAACCTCTTCTATGGTATTGTAATCTGTCTCTACAAACTGAAATTGAAAAACCCTGAAATGTCAAGTCCGAAGATGTGGGTTCAAAGCTAGCTATTTGGCTAGCTGTGGGCCACCTCTTTGATCTGATAGTCACCTAAGCCTCACAGACTCATCTTGATGATTCACCTCCTGCGGGTCCTGGGAGAACTGAATGACAATATGTATTTGAAAGCCAACCCTGTAAAGTTCAATATTATCTATTACAAGGATTGGAATGGCCGTCAAGATTACTGGCAATACTCGTTTTGTGATGAGTTATAATACAACAAATGGATTCTTGTGATTATGGAGAAAAGAGGCAGAGCCAAACATAGCCTGCCACTGAAGAGGAAATAAATAGCATCTTTAAAGTTATATTTAAACTCAGGAATATAAATGCATATTTTATATAATAGTAAGAGTAGTAGTGGTGGTAATAATAAATGGCTAACATTTACTGGGCACTTTGTTCCAGCCTTAAAGGTAAGCACTTTGTATTATCTCTCCCAATGAGGAGCCAGGAGGGAAGAAAAAGTCAAGCTAATAATAGCCTGAAGTTTGGGGGGAGGGAAACATTACTATGAACACAATGTTCATTATCACTCCAAAAGCTCTTTAAATACTAGCAGGTATTTCTCGGGGGTTTGATGTTTTTTGCAGCACTCAGGGCCCCTTTGGGCCATGGTTGTCTAACTTCTCCCTTCTCAGCCACGCAGAAAAGCCCACGACCTCCCCCACTCCAAGGCCCAGCCCTCCGGCAGCCTTCAGAAAGAATTATCTGGGATGTGCCAATATTTTACGTGCGTAGTAAGCACATGTTGCCCACAACAGAAGAAGAACTTCAGGTTAAATGTGTAAACAAATTATGGAAATGCAAAAGAATACATTTAGTATATGTAGTTTAAAGTATCTTTTTGGAAAGTAAAAGCATTTCTTTCACATAGTCCCCCCTCCCCGCCCCGCCTCCCCAAATAAGGCTGGAAAAGGATTGCTCTGTCAACACTTCCATAAATAAACTTCTCAGAATATGAAATGTCTCCAACATGTGGGGACTCTGGAGTGAAAGGTGCCGCCCCATTCTTATTTGAGCCTGGGTACAGAAAGGAATATGCTAATAAAGCCGTTTGCCGCAGGGCTGGTGTTATTTATATACCGCCGGCTGAGCAAGGTTGGCGCTGGAGCACAGGAGAGCATGGAGAGGTTTGTCTTCATGTGTTCGAATATAAACGTGTGCGCCTGTGCACTCGGCGTTCGAAACGTGAATTCAAGATTTTGGGGTGGAGGTGGGGAATTCCATCACCATTCACGTTTATGTATATGTAACTTGTGTTGGCAACATATCCTAGCATCGTACATGTACGGCATTCATTTTGGAGTGAGGAAGAAATGGCGATTTGGGAGTGGGTGCTGGGGAGGGGGAAGTTACGGGTGACACGACGCTGCGGGTGACAGACAACCTGAAACTGGCAAATGAGCCTCCTTTACCCTACTCTGTGGACACAAAAATTAACTGTATCTGCACCTCGAAAAAGCGCGAGGGCTGCTCCCGAATGTTGGCGACCCTTGGGCAACAGGGAGTGGGGTGCGAGCACCTCTGAAGCGAGCAGAGGTCACCGAGACTCAGCGCACGCCGCGTGGTTGGGGGCACCGCGCGGAGGCGAGAGCGGCGCAGCGAACCCCACCGCGTTCACACGTCCCCGGCGCACGCCGATCTTTCGCGACCCCCTAGTCCACCCGCGCCAGCAGCTCGGCGCGCCTCGTTCTCTCCCACCTGTCCTGACGAGGAGGCGGGACGTACAGAGGACCCTCGGGCTGGGCGGGCCCCGAGTGTCCCGTTTCCCCGCCCGCCTCCGGTGGATCCCGCGGCGGCGGCTGCACGTCCCGGCTGGAGGGGGCGCTCGCGCCCAGGAGCAGGGCGCAGCAGGTGCCGCGGTTACCTCCACCTCCACGGGGGGAGAGGGGGCGGGCCGGGGGCAGGGGAGGAGAAGGAGAGCAGGAGGAGGAGAGAGGGCGACTCGCGGAGCGGGAGAGCGCGGCCGGCTGGGCAGGCTAGGACCCGAGCTCGCGTCTTCCGGAAGGCGCCCGAGGTCGGACAAATACATCTCGGGCGCCCGTGGAGCAGCGGACGCTGCCCGCGCCGCCTGCACCGTCGGCCGCAGGGCGCCGAGCCGGCCGGCAAAGGCGCGTCGCCCGCGCCTCCTCCTCCCGCGGCCGGCGCGGAGCAGCGGAGAGCGGCGGGCTCGGCCGCCGGCCCCCGGGCCGCGGAGCCGATGAGCGGCGGCGGCTGAGGGCCCGGGCCGGCCTTTGGCTGCCTTCTGCCCGGCGCCCTAGCGGGGCCGCAGCGCCCGGGGCGCGGGGTCGGGGCCGGTGACATGGGGGCGGACTGACGCGCCTGGCGGCCGAGAGCGCTCTCTCCAGCCGCGGGCCCTGCTGGGCGGCGGCGGCGGCGGCGGGCGCCCGGGCCGGCGCGCTCTGCCCGGGGCGCCCGCGGGAGCCTCCGCCGCGCTCTATGCGCCTCTGCGGGCGCCGCGGGCCCGGGCCATGGCGATAGACCGGCGGCGCGAGGCGGCGGGCGGCGGGCCAGGGCGGCAGCCGCCCCCGGCCGAGGAGAATGGCTCCCTGCCTCCCGGGGACGCGGCGGCCTCGGTGCCCCTCGGGGGACGCGCGGGCCCAGGCAGCGCTGGGGAGATCCAGCCTTTGCCCGCCCCGCATCCCTCCGGCGGAGGCCCGCACCCGAGCTGCTGCTCGGTGGCGGCAGCCCCGAGTCTCTTGTTGCTGGACTACGACGGGTCGGTACTGCCCTTCCTCGGGGGCCTGGGCGGGGGCTACCAGAAGACCCTCGTGTTGCTCACCTGGATCCCGGCGTTATTCATCGGTTTCACCCAATTCTCGGACTCCTTTCTCTTGGACCAACCGAACTTCTGGTGTCGCGAGGCCGGCAAAGGCGCTGAGCTGGCTGGGGTCACTGCCACCGGTCGGTGGGGAGCTAGCGACGTGGCCAACTGGACCAGCCCCCTGACCACCCCCTTCTCCACTGCCGCCTGGGGGACCGTGGGCAACCTTAGCAACAGCAGCGGCGCGGAGAGGGGCGACAGGCCAACCCTCTCGTCCCCTCTGGACAAGGGGGACAACACCTCCAACTGCGACTGCCACGCGTGGGACTATGGCATCCGCACAGGCCTCCTCCAAAACGTGGTCAGCAAGGTAAGGCCTGCTACCGACCCCAGTCCCGCGTCCTTCTCCTGAGCCCTTTTCAACTCGTAGGTCTCCTCCATTCTCGCCTCAGTCTCTCTCCATGCAAACCGAGGTCCAAGCCCCAGGAAGCCGGGAATAGAACTCCCTAAAGTGATGCTAGACCGTGTGTACTCAGCTTAATCGCCTTCAGTCCCCCAAACGAAATAAATTTCCTTGGGTGTGAAGAGAGAGCTTTTTGCTGTTCTCTGCAGTGACACTGCCTCCCAACTCTAAGGGGGGCACCATGGCCTTTCCTAGTTTGGACCCAAACTCTTGTTCCAGTATTCATAGCAAAAGAGCATCCCTCCCCCTAAAAAGACTCAAGCTTCCTTCTCCCACCCTTAGAGCTGTCGCCCTCATTAGGATAGGGGTGGCGGATGGAAGGTAAGGCCGCTGACCGTCACTAAGTCAGCTTTGGAGGACCCACCTCATTTAGGGTTTGCTGGTAGGTCTTTGCTCTTTTCCCTGGCAGTTGTCTCTGTGTCTTCCACAAAGAAATATCTGTCAGTGAGAATAATGCCCTAATCCCAGATGTTCTTTCTGGCAGACCTTAGCTTCTCCCGAGCTTGGTTTGGAAACAAACTAAAGCCAACTAAGGAACCGAAGTTTAGCCAGAGAAGCAAAGCACTTGTGAAAATTCCCTTTTCTCCCTCCCCAGGCTCAGTCCTTTCCAAAGGGGGGCATATTTGGCTTGCCAGGATTTTCTCAGGGCTATAGTAAATATCACTGGAGTATAAGAAGGACACTGAGAATGTGGTTAGTATTTCAAGACCACCACTGCTCTTAAATAGCAGCTGCTTCTGTCTGAGGCACCGAGACCCTGGTTTAGTTGAGCTTCCCACTTGCTCCCAGTCCAGTGGAGCCCCTCTAGCAGAAGTATTGCATTGTGTGAATGTGAACTGGAGTGTTTGGTGAGAGATGTGTGGCCAGCATAAAAATGGAAAATGGCCAATGCTAGGAAATCAGTGTTCAAGACATCTATAATTTTCTGGATTTTTTTTTTTTTTTTTAACATATAAGAGATATTGTATGCCAGTTTTTAAAAAAATTTGTACTAATTTGCATTTCAAAGTAAATGTAGACCACTTCCCCTATGGGCAGTTCTGGGCAGAGTTTTAAACTGCCTTGTTTAAACATGAGACTGAAATTTAACAGTTCATGATACTCAGTGTGCATGTATTTTTTTCGCCCAAAATGCATGTTAGTAAACAGTTGTAGCTCATGAATGTGTAAGATGAAACTCTTACATCATCATAAACCTTGTTTTAATCTTGTACCAACCTGGCAAGAAATGATCTGTCTTGAGGGAACTGTCTGGATTAGCTTAGTTCACCTCAACCCCTCATCAGGCTGGCCTTCCCAACGTTGTTTCTCTGACTCTGTTTTCCAGCCATGGAGGGTAGTATTTGTTTTTTGTTTACCAGAATGGAAAAATTAAGAACAATGATGCCAATGACTGTTTTAATACTCTTTATATTTATGTGAAAGTAAGGATTTGGCAACATTTTCAAATACTTTAAGCCCCTTTTTAAAGTAGAAGAGGAATAATATAGATCAAAGCAAATGTATGTAGTAGAAGGTATTCTGTCCTGGAGGCAGAGAAAAGGTGAACTTAAAAGTTAGAAGGTAGGATAGAGCATAATTGTCTTATGATAGAGACCCAGGAACAAGCTATTCACACTCTGCCATGGATGGTGGGAGGCGAGAACTAGAATAGTTCTTGAAAACAGGCTGTGCAGGCATGTTGGAGAGCTGGACGGTTTTTCTAAATTAACACTTGATGTGTGCAGTATGTTTTGGGGGTGCTAGATAAGTCACAGTTACATATAGCTGACAAGGCAAGGCTGGGAGGAGAAGACTTTGGGACAATAGTTAGAGACACATTTTCTTGTAAGATAAGGACTAGAAAGGACATATCGATTTTCATGCACAAATGAGATCTAAATAAAGGACTGTCTTTCCACAGTGTTCTGTTTCATAACAAATGCTTTACAGAGCTTTTAAGCACATTTTCGGTATATGCTAAGGTGAACTTTCTCCTCTGCTGGCTGTGCATGTTGGATACACTATCTGATGTACAAATATGAATTTATACTGCAATAGGTGTTGAATTCTAGAGATCAGGTGCCTGTCCCCTTTGTGAGCAGAAGCAAATGAAAGTTTTTTCCCAACTCTATACTATGATCTTCCCACTTGCAAATAAGCCTCACAAAATGTCTGTATCATTAGACTTCCTTCAGCACATATGTGCCCCTACAATATACACCCTATTCTGTCCTTAGGTGTTAGGTATGAAAGGGGGTACAGAACTGTGAAACATGTATTATATTGCATTATGTTGTGTTGTATCACATTTATTATATGTTATATTAAACATGTTATTGATAGATATTATCTGTCTTATGTATTAAATAGCCTATTGTATATGCTGTAATCACACCTACACACATGAAAATGTCAAGCCAGTTAGAATCCCAAGTTATTATAGTTAAAAGGGATTTTGAGGTTGACAAACCTCTCTCCCCTCCTGAATGAGATCCCTGGTGTGGCTATCCCATCCAGGATGGAAAGGGAACCCCCATTAACCAGGCAGCCTACTCCATAGCTGCTCTTCCTCACAGAGGCATGTTTTTTGGTGACTATAACTCGGGTCATCTCATGCTTACTTGTGCAACTTGTTCCTCTGAATTATTCTTTTTCTTTCATATAATACATGTTCAGATATTTGAGGATGTCCAAGTATGTAGTTTCTTTCCTAGCTAAGAAATCACCAGCTGCTTCAGTCATTTCCATATATGACAAAAATATGCCATACTGGTTGCTTGACATGAGTGTCTCTTAAGCGTGGCACCCAGAATACAACCTGATAGGCCCTGGGTCATCTAATCAGAAAAGAGAAAGGATGGACACTGCGTTCATGAACAGAACCTACAGTCGATACATTAAGGCTTTTAGTAGACATGACATGCTTCGATTATCTTGAGACCATGGTCGCTAAACCTGGATGGGATTGTGCTATGTCAGGGCTTTCTCAGCCTACCCTTGTGTGACATGGTGCATGATGTAGGTTTCATCTTAATAGTTTGAGGTTATTAGATCTCTCTTATTAGGATCTTTTTATGTTTCTATTTTGCTCTGGTCTTTGGTATTTTTTATCTGTTCCAGAATTTGCAACACCTTCAAAATAATAATAGTAATAATGCCAGATTTCCTTTGTGTGGCCCTATAAAGTTTTCAAAACATTTTCGTTTTCGTATATATTTCCTTTTATTAAGAATGTTGAGTAATCCAACTGAGCATTATCTTGGAGTTTAAATCAGTTGTCACACACTTGAGTGGGCCAGGTGTTCTGTACAAGAGCCTGGTGTTCAACTTCCTGATGACATTTATAGCGCTGTATTTTATCTCCCAGACGTGTTGAAAGATATTGTCAGTGCCCTCCTGAAAAAAAGAACCTAATAAATTCTTGCAGAGTCACTTATTGGGCAGCTCTGGGGGAACTGAGGCCGATGGGTTGGGAGCCCTTCTCACCTGGTTTCCCTGTCCCATGCCAGCATTCCTGTGCAGCCCAGAGTCTACGGTACTTATGGAATTTTACTCAAGCTTAAGAAACCACAACTCTGCTTATTTTAAAATATTTCTCTTAACAACTTGCATAGTTTACTCTGCACTGTTCTGAGTGAATTATTGTTGGTTTCTAATGTTCACCACTTCCTTGGATAATCCTTAGAATTTTGCCAAAAATCAATGTCTTCTAAACTTTCTAAGCTCCATTATTTTTCTGTATAGGAAGTTTGGGATGCTCATCTATCCAGTCTTCTGATATTTCTTCTGTTCTCCATTAATTCTCAAAGATCGCTGGCTTTTATCCTGTTAAGACACTGGAGAGTTGTTTAAATATCCTGGGAAGTAATTTGTATTCTTTTCTTGGTACTCAAGAATAGAAATTATTTAAACCGACTCAGTATAATTTAATTAGAATTAAAAATAATTACAATTTCATTACAATAGTAAAATTTTTAAAATATTACAATAGTAAATGACCTACCGTTAGGTTATTCTAGTGGTGTTTTATTTTGTCTGTTATATACAACACAACAGTGAACATCTTTATCCATATCTATTTTTAGAAATTGACTGTAATAAATAATGCATGCACATGGGACAGAAAACAGACACATTTTTGCCATCTCTGCCTCAGGCTTCTCTCTTCAGAAGCAACCATGGTTACCAGTTTCTTACTTATCCTTCTAGGAATATTCTAAGTATGTTTTCGTTGATGTATTTTTCTCTCACAAACAATAACATATACACTGTTCTATGCCCTTTTTCCCCCTTGCCTATATTGGGGATGGATGCATATTAATACATAGAGAGACCCTCATTCTTTTCTGTCTGCAGAGTGTTCCATTGTATGACTGGGCCATAACTAATTCAACTAGTCACCCACTAAGTGGGCTATTAAACAGTATATAATGAAATCCTGAAACACATGACATTCTTGGAAGGGGAGGGTCAGACTGCATTTTTATTATGATAGATGTGGTCAAAGTGCTTTCTACAGAGATCTTGTTACCAGCTTAAACTTATATCAGTAATTTTTGAGGTCCTTTTCCTTCTCCATACCCTCCCTGAGCCAGGGAGTTAACCATACTTTTAAATATCTCCTCGTTCAATATGTGAGACGTTATATTTCATTATTGTTATTATATGCATTTCTTTTTTTATGAGAGAGTTAAACATCTCCCTGAAATTGAGACATTGTGATTTTTTTTGAACTTTTTCTCCATGTTCTTTGCCTTTATGTGTGTGAATGTTGGGGGAGCTTTATTTTCTTACTGATTTGTAGAAGTACTTTATGCATAAAGTAAATGAACCCTTCTGGGTGTCTAGTAAATATTTTTTCTCAGTTTTTTATTATCTTTCGATTTTGTTTATGGTACTTTTGTTATGCAGAAGCTTTTGGTTTGGACAAAGTCAAATGAATCTTTTTCTTTTATGGTTTCTGGGTTTTGTGTTGCATTTAGGGCTTCCATAATCTCGAAATATTAGGGAAAAAATCCATGTTTTCTTCTAATAGTTTTATGATCTCAGTACCTCTTTAATTTGGTGTTGCAGGGATCATTTTTGCTTTTATTGAGCTATTATAATGAATCGTTAGCAAGGGAAATAAGTATTAGGTCAGTGGATATAACCAGCATTTCATGCAGGCTTTGACTTGTTCATACGAGTGTCCTAAACAATGAATTTGTTGATGGTCCTGACAGAAAGACTGGAAGATAAAGCTGTTGAGCAGCTCTTTCCATCCATCACCTTTTAGGAGACAGCACTTGTCCCGAGGCTGTGGATCTCACTTTCCCTTCATCTTCTTGTTTTGGACTAGCTGCAGAACATCTTTTTTCTTTTTCTTTTCTCTTTTATTTTTCACCTTAAGCGTTATTTGCAAATCTTAATTCATTTCGGCCATTAGCCCAAGGTAGGATTGAATCAAAAGCTAATGTCATTTAAAAACATGACTCTGGATGTCAGTCTTGGCGTTTCCACAAACCAGCGGTGTGCTAGTGCCAGCCTGGCCTCCGCTGCCTGTGCCAATGTGCACATCTCTGTGAAGCCGCACATTCAGGAATGTCACGTTGGTGGCTTGGAATTGGCCATGGCGGGAACATTTACACCATGGAAATTGGCACAACAGGGTTTTATTTTTTTTCTCTGGAAAGCCAGTTGTTAAGCAGTTGTCACTCCACTGAGCATGATCCTGAGCCATTCCTTTCCTTTTACTTTTTTTTTTTTTAACCTTTTCCTTCAATCCTTCCTTCCTTTCATAGATATGAATGCCTATTCTGAGGCAAGCATGGTGCTGTGTATTAGGGGTAGGTGGAAATAGCCAACTCACAGAGTTTATAGACTAATGAGGGAGGCACACCTTAACAAATTAAATAATAACCTTTTAATTATGAACTGAGTTAAATGGTGTGGAAAGAAAGGGAAATGAGAGACTAGAACAAGGAGCCTGGCCCAGACTGACTGGTCCCTGAGTGAAACTGATATCTGGGATCTGAGGTTTGAGTAGGAGAAAGAGCAGTGTGAGTGAGAGTTCCAGAGAGAGGAAGCAGCATCTGCAAGGGCCCTGTGTCATCTAGGAGCCTGGAATTGATAGCAGGCAGTGTAGATTGGAACATGGAGAGGGGATGGCTTATAAAGTTAATAAGCCATGAGATGGACTCGGCCAGTTGAGGGGATGAAGTAGGAATGAAGGGTGGCAAGGGAGAGTGTGGGGGGTGAGAACAAGGCCTAGGACCAAGCCCTGTGCCTGCAGTGGAGACTTGGGGCTCTGTGGGTAGACAAAGGGGAAGGAGGAGACCTTTGAGGGGGAAAAGGCAGCCTGACCAAAGATTCCATGGGAAACCGGGACTGTTTATGCTGTCGAAAGGAAAGTAGCTGGCCCAAGGAGGGGTCCTGAGGAGAAGCTGTGGAAAATCATGCTGGAGCTGCAGGTACAGACCAAACTTTGGGCAAGTGGGTCTAGAGCCTATTCCCAGGGCTGTTGACAGGAAACAGCTACAACGATTGGAATGCTCGAGTGTTTTCAATTGCTCTCCTGCTCAAAAGGGGAGGATGCTACTTGAATTTCCACAAGCCTGAAAGATCTTGATATGGGAAATTATAGGTCTATAATTTCCATTCGACAAGCTTTACCTTTGCCAAATACCTGATGTAGGTAAAAAATCATCCTGGTCACAGCCAACATATAACGTCTTCTAGTCCAGAGTCTTTAGTTCATAGATGAGAAGATTGAGGCTGAGAGTGGGGGACGGTCGCTGACTTATCCAAAGCCCCTCCAGAATTAGGGTTAGACCAATTCTCTGCACCCTGCAGGGCATTCTTGTCTCTACCCTGGAGTGACCCCCACCAGGGGAAAGGGGCCAGGAAGCACTGGCTGGGCTCTTGCTCTTTCTCTGTGGGTTGAACTCTTTAACTGGTCTGTCAGAGATGGTCTCCTGCCCAAGGATGATCATAACTCTATGCGTGGGTTACTGCGAGTTGAGGTGTGCTTGGTTATACTGTGGCTTTGTGAGCATGGGCTTGTGCAAACCACCACTCCGGACAGATTTCTCTATTTCCGCTCCTTCTGCCTTTATTGCTCACTTGTGTGGAACACCCTTTCATCCTTCCTTCAGCCAGGCCATCCCTGTTCGTCTTTCAGATCAGATGAGATCAGTCCTCCTCCAGTATTCCCAGTACCCAGCTGTCCCTTTGTCATAGCACTCACTGTATGGTGATCAGATTGGTGTCTGTCCACTCCCCACTGGAGGTATGTCTGACTGGTCTTTTGCCCACAATGTCTTCACCATAAATGCCTGAGCTCACCTGAACTTGAGCTATGAAAAGAGTGGGAGTTTTTAATTGGGTAGGTGTGGGTCCAAGTCTTGACTATGCTGCTTATGCCCAGTTAATCTTTGAGAGCCACAGGAACTTCATCAGTAAAGTGGGTCACTGTTCGCCTTACCTTGAAGGCTGTCCTGAGGATGAAATGAGAACATCCGGGGAGAGCCCACTGCTCTCTTTCCAGGCACCTGGCTGACAGGAGGCACCTGGGAAATTTTATCCTTTTTCCACCCCCTGTGGGGTGAGAGCTGGCTGAATAAGTCATCTGAGAAATGCTTAGGTGGAGAGGAGCTGATAGGCCACACCTGGAAGGGAAATTATTCCTTGGGAACTCCTTCTCTAGGAAGGCTCTGATGGCGTGGGAGCCACGTGTGCCCTTAAGACATTTGATCTAAAAGACTCTAAGGGGATTGTTCATTTTCAAAGCTCTAATCTAAAAACAAAACAGGTCTCCAGCCACAGGGCTCAAAGGGGATTTGAAAAGGAAAGGACTTTCCTTGAATGGGGGTCAGGACCCTGAAGAGGGGAGTTCTCAATGTGTTTAGAAGTCTGGGTTAACTGTGCCAGGTGAGAAAGGGATCAGAGAGAAAATGCAATTAGAGCGTTGATGGTAACCTCGTGGTGTGACAGCAGCGATCTGAGAGAACTTGAGGGCCAAGGGCCCACCTGTAGAGCTGCCCTGTCCCACTTGGAGTGTTTATCCTCACTGAATTTTTGTGGGAGAACATTGACTCTGACCTTAGTAGTCCATAGACTCTGATCTTCTGTGAGTTGGGATTTATTAGTTTTGCTCTTCCATTTGCTCAGCACTTACTCCGTGCTGGTCATTATATATGGGCAGACCTTCCTCCCAACAAGTGACCCACAAATTGACAAAGCCTACTTTTCTAGGAAAGGGGGGCAGTGGCTATTGATTGATTTAAGTGGATTTCCCCTAAAAAAAAAAAAATCACTGCTCTAATAGAACACTGCCAGGGGGCCCTCTAGGCCATCCATTTGCATAGTATTATACTCCATCAAACCGCTCTTATGACTTTTGGTTGTAAGAAAACAAATTTCAAATTACATTAATAAAATGAAAAATTTATTCAAAGGAGGCAGGGATGGCTCAGGGTGGGATCTGAGACCAGAAAATGTTGGCGAGGGTGGGGTATCCCTCAGGAGGCCTGCTGCCACCATGGTTCTTTCAGAAACCATGCGTGCTCTCATCCCCTTCTCCAGAATTCGGCTTTGTTCCCCCTCCAGACTGGCTTTGCCCTCTGCTTTTGCTCACCTGGCCCCTGATCAAGCAATGGCCAGCACAGCTGCCAGCATTCCTCTCTCCAACTCCAGGTTCCTGGATGTGAATCTGATTTCCAGCTTGGGCTCGGGTAGGGAAAGGCAGGCTTTGGAACAATGGGTTGGATTACTCAGGGCTGTGTGTACATGTGTGTGGGCAGCTCCTTCAGTCCATGGTACAGGGGCTAGTAGTAGCTTTTCTTCATTGGTGTAAAAGGGATTAGGCTCTTTTTGGTAGTTAATTGGGAATTATTGAATATTGATGATTCGAATATTAAATCCTTTAAGCAAAATATTTTTTTTTCTTCCCAAGGACTCAGTATGTAACTTACCTAGCTGCTTAAGCTTCTTAAGTTTAGTATGGAATTGGCAGGAATACCCCTCCTGAGGCTTATATTCTAGAAATAGTTATAGATGGCCTTAATCATTCCCTTCAGATCACTGAGGGAGCTTGGAACAAGCTCTTGGGCAGTCACTGAAACAGTTTTGCAAATTATCCGCCACTCTTGCCCCACACAAGGTGAGCCTCTTGTTTTTCCAAAACTTTCTTCTAGTCAAGACCAGCTACATAACTTGTGGGGCCCAGTGTAAAATGAATATGCAGAGCCCCTTGTTCAGAAATTATCAAGAATTAGCCCAATGTGGGGCCCTTTCTGAGCTGGGCACTGCTTCTAGTGACCTCCAGCCTGTCATCTTTCAGAAAGCTGATTGTTACCACTACAAAGCTAAGCAAATGTTTCTGAAGCTTTCCAATTCTTTTTTCCTAACTTTTCAATATCTCTTCTGCTTCTCCTTTGTTGTATTTTATATCTTTTTCTTGATTTCTTACAGTAAAAGTGACACATACTTTTTACGGGCCTATTGTTCCCAGAGAATAGCTTGACAGAGGCCTAACCAATTTTGTTTTCGAGACTTAGCACAAGGTGTGCAACAGCATGAAGGAGCCAGGGTACCTTTTTACATTTGAAAATAATTGTCTCGAAGTTGGACAGTCGGTTTATTTTTCTGAGCAGTGAACCAAAGAGCTGAGTCATAGGAATGTGTGGTAAAGAATGTTAAGTCATTAGGAATGCCAGGTAAGTGTTTATCAGCTTTTTTTTTTAAGTGGGAAGGAGGGTCAGACCTTTACATAATTTAATTCTGCTAGGTAACACTTTATTTCATAGTATCATTTAAAGAATAAATGCTAAGGAGATATGCCGGCATGAAATAGCCACAAGCATCCCAGTAGTCATATTAAATTATGGATGGGTTATGCACTCAGCATCGTAATTTGCACTACAGTGTGTTTCCTCTCAGATTAGATTAAAAGATGCATTCGATCCCCTCGTGTGTTTAAAAAATACTTTACAAATTTGGCGTCCCTGATTGTTACATACTGAGGAATTCCACTGTTCTCAGATATACATGAGTGCTTGCAGTAAACAGGATTTTTTGCCCTACTTAAATAACTTTTAAAATTGCGATGAAATACACATAACACAACATTTACCATCTTAACCATTTTTAAGTGTACAGTTCAGTGGCATTAAGTACATTCATATCGCTATGCAACCGTCACCACCATCCATCTCCAGAACTTTTTCGTCTTTCCAGATTGAAACTCTGAACTCCTCATTCCCCAGGCCCTGGCAGCCACCGTTCTACTATTTTTCTTTATGAATTTGAGTGCTCTAGAAACCTCTTATAAGTGGAATCATACAATATTTGTTCTTGTGTATCTGGGTTATTTCACTTAGCATAATATCTTCAAGATTCATCCATGTTGTAGCATGTCAGAATGTAGCATAGAAGAACAATATTCCATTGATGTGTATACCACATTTTGTTCATTTATTCATCAATGGACACTTAGGTTGCTTCCACCTCTTTTGGCTGTTGTGAATAATGCTGCTGTGGACACAGTGTTGTTCTTTTTGAAGACAGTTACATACGACCTCTCCATTCCTTCCCTCCCCTGTCAGAGGTGATTTCTGCAGCCACCTGTGTAGCGTGCATGCCCCTAGTTTTTCTCTTGGAGCATCTGCTCTTTGGCATACCTTCTCTTCTGCCTTTGGTTGGTGACACAATTGGATAGAAGGTCGTCTCTGCCCTGGAGAAGGAGCTAGTGGCATAACTCAGACATTTGGATTCCACGCATAGTGTAGGATGAGCTAGGAGGAGAGTGAGGGGTGAGCTGTGACTAGTGCAAGGCTGGAAGCTGAGGGCATGGGGTGCAGAAGTCAGCACAGGCAGGCAGGGCAGTTGGGGGATATGCACGGGTCCACGAGGTGCCCACCATCCAGGCGGGCAGGGAGGCCAGGGTGCTATGGCATGTGAGCCAGCCCAGAGGAACGCTGGGGTTTAGACAGCTGGGAAGGGTGGGGAAAGGGCATCTTCTGCTGAGGAGCTGACAAATGCTGGGAAGGGACGTATGCAAGGTGCAGGGATATGGAGGAAGACCTGGGACCCAATTTCACAGGTCCCTAAAGTCAGTTCCTGGGGATCAGTTTGATTTTTCACCCAGTAGACAATGCTGTGTCTGAGGTTTGTGAACAGATAAATGACAGGAGATCCGGAGGGACATCCTCCGGCCCTAGGCTTATGTCTATTTCAGAGCTCAATACCATCCATGCTGTTGTCCTCAGGGCACACGCAGCAGACCTTCGCCTCTCCCTCTCTAGCCTCCACCTGGGCCTTCTTGAAAACCACCTCAACAAACCCCCTCACAAATCGAGAGGAAGAGGCAGCTTCCTTTTCCTTTTCTGTTTGTCTGTGCTCCTGGGAACCACCAGCTGTGCCCAAGCCACATGGTCTCTGTACCCCAGATAGTGTCAGGCTTGCTTGATGTCAGGTCCCTCATGACCACTTCAAAGATTTCCATTGGCTTCTCTGTGGCCTTTGCAGTGATGACTGTTAAGTCCTCGACACCCTCTCCTTGTGACAGGGCGAGTGCTGTTTTCTCTTGATTTCCTTTCTGCCTCCATGTCTGCTCCTCTTCGCCCTGTCTCCTTTGTGAATCCTTTCACTCACTCACCTGCTTAAGCCAGTTAGCTTCCAGGTGTATCAGTCAGCTTGGGCTGCTGAAACAAGTACCACAGACTTGGGGACTTAAACAACAGAAATTTATTTTCTCACAGTTCTGGAAACTAAAAGTCCAAGATCAAGATGTCAGCAGGATTTGTTCCTTCTGAGGCCTCCCTCCTTGGCTTGTAGATACTGCCCTTTCCCTGTGTCCTCACTTGGTCTTCCCTCTGTGTTTGTCTGTGTCCTATTCTTTTCTTACAAGGACACCAGTCCTATTGGATTAGGGTCCACCCTAATGACCTCATTTTAAGGTGTTCACCTTTGAAGAGCACATCTCCAAATAAGGTCACATTTTGAGGTACTAGGGGTCAGGACTTCAACATACAAGGTTTTTCTGGTGAGGGGAACAAGATTAGCCCTTAACACCTGAATCCCAGCACACATCCTGAGTGTAGCAGCCCCAGATCTTAATCTGTAACCTGGATATTTCCTCGAAGCCCTAGACCTGTGTATTTGGTTACCTCCTGGACTGGGCTTCTCATCTCGTCTCTGATCTTATCTGTCCCCACCCCTTGCCTCAAGTTCCAATGTTTTGGTCCTAAATTGTAGCTGAGTGGCTCTTTTAACTCCCCTGCTTCAAATAACTTCATGGCTCTCCATGGACTGTCTGATCAAATTGCACCTGGTTGGTAGATTTTCAAGGTCCCTGATAATCTGTACTGTTCACTTGTCCTGCCGTCCCCATTTTGCCTGCACAGGGACCCTGTGCTCTAGTGCCTGATCATTTCTCAAACAACACCGACCTTTGCAAATGATGTTCCTTCAGCTCAGAGTCTACCTCCCCTTCCTGTCATTCTGTCATCTTCCTCAGGACTTTCCCAACTCTCTGTTCCTCCACTCCAGTTCCCCACCACTCTCTCCTGGCCCAGTTACATATCTTCAGGACCTGCACCTAGCAGGTGCTTAATTCATGTTTCTTGAGTGGTGTAGGTAAAGAGGTGGTGAAGGGGCTGTCACTCTCATCTAGGTAAGGTGAGCTAGGATGACAAGAATAGGAAGAAGAGGACAGATATATAGGTCAACTCAGATATAAAGTCAAATTTCAGTGAGTTACTGAAGACAAGAAGAGTGATATAATTTATCTGAAATAGCTAATCAAACTTGAAATCATAATGAGCTATGGAGTACTGTTTTTCAGAGCTCTAAGTCACAACGCCTTTTCTTCAAATGAAAGCTCGTTATTGAACTTGTCTGTCTAAATCTAGGACTGGGAACGGAAGTGGTGGTGTTTGGAGGACTTAGAATTACCTGTGGAACTTTTGGAAAGACCTGTGGGACTCGAGCATCAGTCGTTTAAAAAAGTTTTCTGGATGATTTTCGCCAGGAGATATTTGGCGATGTCTGGAAACATTTTTCGGTTATCACAGCTGGGGAGGGAGAGGTGCTACTGACATCCAGTGGGTGGAGACTGGGGTGCTGCTAAACATCCTGCAATGCACAGGATAGCCCCTACAAACAAAGAAAGATGTAGCTCAAAATGTGCCAAGCTTGAGAAATCTTGGTCTAGAGTAATATAAAAGTTCACTGTGTTTTCTAACCACACCCGACAGATGGCCAGGGCTCAGCCCAGGGAGACCGCGGCCTCTCCATAATCCACAGAGGGAGAGTGGTGCAGGCTCAGGAGCTGCACAGGGGTGGTCCACAGTGCTGGGAGTATTTATGTTCAAAATGTCTCTAAATCAGACTAGCCTTTTCCATAATTAGTTCCCACTGAAGTGGTTTGGTAGTGTTTTCAGCAACTGTAAGTGAGAAGTCCCCCATGAGACACAGATACCGGGATCTAGAGGCCAGAACCAAATATAAGCATCATGGTATGAGTAACGGATTGGGGTCAACCTCCCCCTTAGGCACAGGCAGTGAACTTAAAGTGGTTTGAGTGTGACATCTCCCACGACATGTGAACCCCTGAAAGTTAACCATGGCTCCTGGTGAGGTGGCCCCTCCATTAATTTAAGCCGACCTCCCCGCTTAGATGCTCATAGCACTGGCTGTCTGTCCTACTCAGCCAGAGTTTGTGCTGACATTATTGGTGTCCCTAGTAAAGAGCTCTCAGGGCCTGCAGATGGTGAGACTTAGCTGAGTGTTCTGGGCCGTGTAGAGTGAGAGGTGCTCAGAAACAACTTTTGAGTAGGAAATAAAGAGGCTTCCATTAGCAGTCATCCAGGGAGAGGCAGTGAAATGCAAGAAGGTGCTGTGTCTTTGTAGGGGCCTGTCCACAGTCTGGTGCTTTCTGGAGTTATATTACATGGTGAGTCATCAAATCTTCTATGTTCCAGAGTAGGGTTTTTGATTATTTCATTTTAATAGAAGATTTATTTTTTAATATTTTTCTGGTAAGTTCCATAAGAAGCAACTTTACAAAAATGGATGTTATCAAGGTTATGAGGGTGTGTTTTTTTGTCTTTTGGTATAGGGTTTCTGCTGATAACATGTTTGAATTGAATTGTGGTTTAAGTATAAACTGTAGTTTTTCTACTTAATTAATTTTTGATTTGCCATCTTGTTATGCCCCATTTATAACTATAGTTTTTATTTTTTTTGACAGATTCTTAGGTGACTAATGGGATAGTAAAACCACTACCTTGGTTATGAATCTCATTTCCAACAGCAACTTTTGGGAACCTGAAATAACCTTGAACAGGCAGAAGGTTACCAGGGAATTTAAAGACATGTATTTTAATCATTCTGAGAATAGGTTTTAAAATCTCTAAATGGCATTTTTCTCCTTTAGTGGCGGAGGAGGGGACGGTGATACACAGTAGTCTTTCTTTGGTGTTCTGTTTGTATCTGTATAATAAATATAGTGGGCTAATCTCATATAGTAGTTAAAAATTTATGCAGAAAAAATATCACAGAAGAAAAGTCTAGAGCAGTATTAATGTTCACATGTTTATGGAGCAGCTACTATGTGCAAAGTATTGTGTTGGGAGCTGCAGGAAAAAAGGAGCCTGAGAATTGTGCCTTGAAGAATGAGTGGTCCTGGTAAACAGGTAGGCTGAAAGGGTGCACTCTGGGAAGAGGGAAGCATTGAGCAAAAGAATGGAGATGAGAAGGGCAGAGTATGAACCGGGAATAAGTAGGACATAAGTCTCATGATGGGAAGGAGTAAGAGGAAGCATTTGTTTCAATTATTGAGAATGCACAGATTTGAAGGGTTTGAATGCTTACGGATATCAGTTAGGATACTGTCTACCGCAAATAGCCAAAAACCTCAAATCAAATGTAGTTGAAAATATACAGCAATACATGTGATTTTTCTGTAAGTCTAGAGATAGGGATAGGCTCTAGTCACAGCTCCTTCTATCTCTCTTCTCAACCTTCCTCAGCATTGTTTCATTCTAATGCAGTATTAGTCTGCATGGGCTGCCATAACAAAGACCAAAGAATGAGTGTCTTAAATCAGGGGTCTCCAATTCCCGGGCCTCGGACCAGTCCCAGTTAGAAACCAGGCCACACAGCAGGAAGTGAGCGCCGACAAGCGAGCAAAGCTACATCTGTATTTGCAGCTGCTCCCCAGCGCTAGCATCACTGCCTCAGCTCCACTGCAGATCATCAGGCATCGATTCTCATAGGAGCACCAGTTCCTGGTGCAAAAAAGGTTGGGAACCACTGCCCTGAACAACAATTCATTTTCTTACAGTTCTGGAGGCTGAAAGTCCAAGATCGATGTTTTGGCAGAGTTGGTTCCTTCTGAGGCCTCTCTCCTTGGCTGGTATATAACCACCTTTTTCCTCATTTCCTCACATGGTCTTCCTTCTGTGTGTTTGTGTCTCTCTCCTAATCTCTTATTATACAGACACTGGTCATGTTGTTTGGGGCCTACCCTAATGACCTCATTTTAATCACCTCTTTAAAGACCCTGTCTCCAAATATAGTCCTATTCTGAGATACTGGGGTTTGGGACTTCAACAGATGGATTTTGAGGGGACACAGTTCAGCTCATAACAAATGCTGAGTTCTTTGTAGTGGCAAGGTGACTTCCCCTGATGAGATTATTTGCTGCCCCTGGCCCCCTGAATCAGAGAAGAGGGAATGACAAAGAGAAAGACAGTATTATTTTTGGAGCGTGAGTCCTTTTCTCTTACCGGCACCACCTCAGTTTGAATGCTCGTCCCTGACCAATACTACTCACCAGGGATACCATGTGTGCATTGGAAATGGGGCACCTTCCTCTAAGTCATCTGCTGGGTGGGGTGCCTGCACAAAACTTGTTTTCAAGAGAAATGGAATAGGAGAGAAGAAGTGCTCTATGTCACCAACACAGCTCAGTGCTCTCTGCAGAGAAGTTCAAACTTTCTCTGGCAGGTGAAAGAGAGTATTGAAAGCTTTTGAGCAAGCTTGTGGCAGTATGTCCTAGGTACCTTTCATATTCCAGCCATGTGCTTGTTTCACCCTTGCAATAACCCAGGCAGTCCTATTATCAGCATCTGACAGGTGAGGAAACTGAGACTAAGATGCTAAGAAACTTGGCCAGTTACAGGCTGTTAATGATCGGTGAAATCAGAATTCTAAAATGCATAACCTCAGCTCCAAAATCTATGTTCTTTCCATAATACCAGCTTGTACATTTTCAGAAGATGAAACTAGCTATGGTGGAGGAGATAAGGGGATGGTGCTTAGTGTGTGGAGAGAATGGAAAGACCATTGGAGGAGTTTGTGCTGTTGATATTGAAGTCCCGAGCCACATGATAGTGAAGTAAAATAGACCACACTCAATAGTGTTTCAAATGAAAATTGAGCAGGGAGAACACAAAGCGTCAAAGAAGTTTGAAATTAAAGTGTCAGCAGGGTTGATTCATTCTGGGCTCTGAGAGAGAATCTGCTCCAGGCCCCTCTCCTGGCTTCTGGTGGTTGCTGTACTCTTTGGTATGCCTTGGCCTGTTGATGCCTCACCCTAATCCTCCACACTTGCAATGACCTTCTCCCTTGGTCTACACTCCTCCATAAAAACAGCAGAGAACCCAGCACCACAATTCAGGGGTAAGCAGCTACCAGGAGTGCTGGCCGCTACCAAGGCCCTGATGTGTCTTCACTTCATCTTCCCTTTATGTGTGTCTCTGTGTCCAAATTTCCCTTTAATAAGGATACCAGTCCTATTGGATTAGGATGCACCCTAATGACCTGATTTTACCTTAATTACCTCTGTAAAGATCCTCTCTCAAAATACAGTCACATTTTGAGGCACCAAGAGTTAGCACTTCATCAGGTCTTGTTGGGTGGACATAATTCAGCCCATAGCAGAGTTATTTCAGGAGAAGGGAGAAGGTCTATATGGCTGGAATACAGGTAATTCTATCCTTCGCACCAGTTTTACAAGAAGAGGGCTTTCCATCCCATTTTGTCTGTTGTAAAATTATGGATCTACAAGGAAAGGTGGCCGCAGCGATTGGAATCCAGGGGTGACAGAAGGGGGCAGGTAAGAGAAGAGCTGTCTGTGAACAGGGGTGGGAGTGCCCATAGGAACCCTTCACAGGAGGAGGAGAGGGAGAGGGAGAGGGTGAGGAAGAGTGGGGAGGGGGAAGGAAGGGAAGAGGAAAGGAGGCTGTGGCAGGTTTACCTGGCTGAGCTTCTTACGTATATCAACACTGAGTTTCTGATAGCAACCCTCCTGAGAAGTGGGCCTGCCTCTGGCTTACTCATGATGAAGCTGGAGTTCAGAGTGATTAAAATGGCAAGGCTAAACTGATACAGCTAAGCCAAGTGGCAGCAGCCAGTCTGAATTCCAGTTCTTGCTGGTGTGCCATGCATCTGTGAGCAGGGCCTTGGTAGCAGCCAGCACTCCTGGTAGCTGCTTACCTCCGGATTGTGGTGCTGGGTTCTCTGCTCAGTTTTTATGGAGGAGTGTAGACCAAGGGTACGGAACTGTTTCTGCTTGCTTTTGATACAGTCACAATAATGCTCTTGTTTTGAACTGACATGAGACCCATAACCACATTTATTAAGAACCGCAGGCCTTGAAATAGCAACTGTGTGAGTTGTTTTGTGCTGTTCTGAGCACTTCGCCTAGGGACCTACTCGTGAAGCTGAAGGGAGAGTACAAATGCCTTCACTCCCTGAAGCTAATCTCGTTTTTTGGGTTCTTCTGTCAGTGAATTATCCACATCCCTTGCATTTCCTTTCCCTTTGCTGCCTGCCCAGGGACAACTAATGGAGGGTGGAGGAAAAGACTGGATATTTCCACCTTGTCTTTTGGGACCCATTTAGAACATCCCAGATTTTTTTCGAAGTGGAGGTATAATTAACGTACAGTAAAAGAGATATATTTTAAGTGTATAGTTTAGTGGATTTTGACTCATGCCCATTAATCACCACCTAAATTAAGATATAGAATTGCCCTCACCCTAGAAAATTCCATCACACCCATCTCCAATCAGCCCACTCTGTAGGCAACCACTGCCTTCATTTCCATCACTATAGCTTAGTTTTGCCTAGTACAGGTTGTTATGTAAATGGAATCATGCAGAGATAGACTTTTGTGTCTGCTTATTTCCCCTGGCGCCATCTTTCAGATTTGTCCACGTTACTGTCAATCAATGATTGTTCCTTTTTGTTACTGAGGAGTATTCTGGTGTGTGTGTATACCACGTCTTGTTTACCTCTTTACCTGTTGACGGACATTTGGGTTGTTTCCTGTTTGTGACTATGAATACATAGACTGCCATGGACATTATAGGTTGAACATTCTGAATTGTTTAAATCCTTTCTACCCTTTACTACCTTTAAGTTCTAATATTTAAAAGTCGATTGACAGAATCAGAGCAGCTGCTGAGAAATCTTGACTTGTTTATAATCTAGGTAACTTTCTTTGTTCTCTTTTCTTTTTGGGGTAGGAAGCAGGAGTGACAGGGTGCATGTGGGGAGGAGACTACCATCTCCACAGTATCTGTTTCCCTGGCCCTAGAGAGTTGTGGCCCCGTAGCACCAGGGAATCACTCCCTGGTTGATAAGGAGGCCTTAGGAATGGTGGTGGTGACGGAATGCATGTGGGCGGGGAGAAGCCACACCTGGAACTGGCATTGTCAGTCATCTGCTATCCTGTCATCCATGGGGGAGTTAACCGGGTGTTTTGATGTTTTATCCCATCTGCAGTGCACAGGAGAGTGGCTTTGAGAAGCCAGGATTCTTGCCTGTCTTGTAGCTACTTCTGCAATGTGGGATCCTTGAGAACATCCTCACCCTTCCTTTCTTTAAAAAGACCTGGGTCAGCCTTATGAGGGCAGATAGCTCAAGGGTTAAAGAACCTTTGAAGCAAAACCCCAAACAAAACTGATTATGCATCTGCCGTCATCCAGTTTATAGCAGCGAGTGGCAAGGCTTCAGTTTTTAGGGACCCTGGCAAGGGAATTCTTTTTTTTTCTTTCTTTCTTTTTTTTTTTTTTAATGAAAACTGCCCTGCAGGATCCTATTTGTTCTGAACTAGGTTCAGGAGGGAGTTGGAGGAATATTTCCCAACAGGGAGGAAGGAGTAAGAGGAGAGTCAACCCTCCCAAGTTCTCACCTCCTGTCTAGAAACCTGAAAGGAAGTAATGAAATGTAGGGAGACATTTTCCACCATTTTTAAACGTATGAAAAATGTGGCCTTTTCGCTGGGCTTTCACATTTCTCTGTGTTTACAAATCACTCCGTGCGTTGTCAGGAGGTGCGTTTGTGTTTCTGCACATGTGTCATCCCAAGGTGAACTGCATTTCTTTTAAAGCAGGGTAAGCAACCAGCAATGGACTTTACCAAGACGAACAAGCTTAGAGATTGGAGGCCCCAAAATGATCAGCATACTGGATACATTTATAATGATGGCTGTCGAAATTACTGAGCCAAAGAAGAAATATAGGAGGTGACTTTACTGGAAGTTCTCCAACACTTAGATATTTAGTGTTTTGAACAGCAGTTATACGGTAAAGAAGCTTGGTTCCTGTAGGTTTTGTAAAAAGCAGTCACATGATCTGAAAAAAATTTTAAGAAATGATTTTAAATGTAGGTCTTTTCACAGTCTCACAGTCAGCTTCACCTCAGAAACTGAGTGGCTGTGAAGAAGCCAGGTGCATTCAGCAGAGACCCGGGCTTTCTCATGTGCAGCTGCTGTGCTGAGTGAGAGAGACCCAGGAGTGGTGCGGAGCCCAGCGTAGAGTCCAGTGCCCAGGGCTGCCACTCTACCACTGTGAAGCCTCAGGGGGGTTGCTTAGTCTCTTGGAACCTAATTTCCAAGGAGGACATGAGATATATTGCATAAGGCTTTGTGGGGATTAATTGAAATGATGGATGTGCAAGCTCCCCCTCAGCAGAGTGTGCGCTTCTTTGAGACACACATTTAATCCGAGTCCGTTTCTGCAGAGAACTCCCTCCCACTGGAGTTTGGAGTAGTCACATAGTCAACTACTATAATGTATTATGCTACTAACCACAATTTCCCAACCATTAACTTTAGACTTTTAAAACAGATACAGAAGTTTATAGGACATAATAAAGATGAGCCCTGGCAAATGACAGCCTTCGTGGGCTATGGCCAGCCAACTGAGCCATGGACACACATGGCTACTCTACTTTCTTGCTTTCAGAACCGTTCTTCCTTTAGCCCCATATCACATCCAGCTATTCAGCATTTCCTTATTTAGGTGTATTTCCTAGGTCCCCTAAAATCCCCTTTTTCTCGAAATTTACTCTCTTTGTTCCTGCTTTCTGAAATATCTGGGCAGTTTACTCCCAAGGTATCAGTACGAACAGGGTTAATCCTTCCCCTTTCTGGGTTTATCCATATTTTTAATCAACGTCTGTTAACCAATGACTGATCAGCAGTAACCTGCAACCATTCGCAGTATATTTTGAAAGGCTGGAGCTTTACTGGCCCTCCTTCCCCACCTCTCAGTCACTCTTTTCCTCTCTGTCCTCCCCTGTTCTCTGAAGAACGAGGGTTGGAGGTTTGGCCTTCTTCCTCTGAAAAGCTGCAGTCCTTGATCAGGATGTTTCTAACAGCAACATTAAGCAAAAGCCAAAATAAGGTTTCATTTGTTAACATTTAGTGGTAACAAAATAAGTTAACATTTTAATTCCATTTAGAAATGTTTGATAGTTTCCTCTCTGACCAAGATTTGGAAAGTTCCAGAGAGAAAGTTGTGACTAAAACGGAACCCTAGACCCCTCCTATGTGCTCTCATGGCACCATTTATACCTCTAATATCACAGCCCTTTATTTCTCAGTATCGTCAATTCTCACTCATGGCTCGTTTTCTACCCTTAGGCTCTGAACTCTAGAGAGCAAAAAGCACTTTCTGCACTGTTGTTTCTCTGAGAGCTGGTACTCAGGTGACCAAACAGTCATTAAATACTGAAGTGGTGCCATCCCCTGTAACATGCAAATGAGGCCCAAGTGGGCCTGGACCAAGATGCCAGCTGCTGGGTAGTGACACAAAGAGGGGAAACCTTTTTGCTTGGGAACAAAACCTAAGAGCTTGGGTCACTCACTGTGTGAAGTTGAAGGTATGGGTTGAGAGAGCAGGTGACCATGTGAGATAGAAAGGTATGGCCACTCTTTTTTGTGAGCAATGTCCCTTGCACCCTTCCACTCAGGCAACATTGAAGAGAAAGGATGTCTCATTGCAAGGAATAGTCTCTCCAATGGAGAGAAGATGCTGTGCATGGAGGTCTGGACCTTGGAGAAGATTTTCTTGCGATTAAAACCCACAAGACTGAAAATATGCAGGAAGGAAGTGTTTGCTCCAGTGCTTTCTGCTAATATCTTACTTTGGGATTCTCTTCAAAGTGGTGTGCTATCTGTGTTTAAGTTAAGGGGAACACTGCCTCACCCATTTCCCCCCACTTCTTGGGTTTTTCATTGGTAAAACTGAAAGAGAATTGAACAGTTCAAGCTAAGTATGTATACACTGCATTTTATATGTTTATCTGTTGGTGGACCCTTGGGTTGCTTTTACTTTTTGGCTATTGTGAGTAATGCTGTTATGAACATGACTAAACACATGTGTGTTCTTGTGCCTGCTCTCACTCCTTTTGAGTATATGGACCACTTTTTAAAAAATGAGATAGCGTAATTTCCTGCAGAGTACATAAGCACCACTGGACTTGGGCTGCGTGTCCTCCTGCAGGAGAGGTGGGGATGTGCAGTGCACTTACATTTTTTTTTGAAGTGGCTGAATTTTACGTAGTGATTGCTTTTCGTTATGGTTGTCCTTTTGCATATCATTTCCTCAGAGTATCTGATATTTGTCCGTTACTAGTTAGCCATTATAATCTCTTACAAAGTGGAAAACAGTTGTCATTTTTATTTTCTCTGATCAAAGGTAGAAAAAAAATTCCTTTGCTTACTTTGACTATCCTTTCATACTCATGAATAGCACCCCTCCTCCCCTCGTGCAGATTGCCAGGGGTGACAGGACTGTTTTACCCCAGGCTCAAAATCTCAAAATTGTCAAGTGTTATAATTTGCATTGTGATAGTACATTAGGTCATGAGGGGCAAATAAAATTATACATGTCAACATTTCCCATATTTTGCGATCCAAAAATATTCCTTTTAAAGTGTGCATGCAGGAGGAAGCGGGCAGAGAGGGTTTCCAAGGCCAAATAAGTGTGGGTGGTGTAGCGTGCAGAGTCCCCTCTTCAGGACTGAGGATGCCTGTTAACACAGTAAAGGCCCTGAGAAAACCTGCAAATGACACTCTGGCTTCACCTCATTTAAGTGAATGTTACTGCAGTTATTTGATCATTGAGTCCCTGTTTGAGATGAACACCTGCTGGTGCCCTTTTAAGCATGCAGCCTTGAGAATGTGCATCAGCTGCTGACTTGGAAATGAATGTGTCTCAAAGATGCAGCCACACAGGAGAGCACAGTCCAGATGAAGGGTATTGTGATGGACCATTCATTTTATGTTGTCTTGTTTTCCTGTTTGCCTTAGAGAGAGGAGAAGGAGTGAGGAATGCCTAATGGGTAGACTTGGTCATCCTGTGAAAAGCTTGTAAAATCCGCTCTGTTGAATCGGTGGTTAATAGAGAGTACTATTTTGGATTGTCTATGAATCGTACCTTTTCAGTGCATGCCTGCGGGCGGGACGGAATTCAGGTGCCCTGGCTCAGCTAAGCAAGGCCAAGCCCGTGAAACCCAGACACTGATTATAGTTAATACTACAGCAGAGGATGGTTTTCAAAGAATCATCAGAAGCAGAACAATTGCTTATCACGATCCTCGTAAGGGGCTTACCCCTACAGTTCCTAAGTGCTATGATTCCAAATCCATTAGCAGCAGAAGGATGTCCTCTCTGAAACTAGTTATCTGGGGCCCATCACCAATATTAGGTCCTGTATAATTCTACCAGCCTGGCGTGGTGAGGGCAGTGCAGCATAGTGGAGCTTCGCAAGACTAACTGAGGACCCCAACTTGGCAACTTGGCAGCTACTTTGGTTTGAGAGGATTTCTGCCCTCCTTTCTCTCTCTTCTTTCTGAGGTTCAGGTTGTCTAGGATATTCTCCGTTTCCATCTGTTGCACATCTGGCCAGGCCTGGAGTAGGTTCCTGGGGTCTGTCCTCAGGAGAATTGGTTCACAGTGGTGAGCAGCACTCCCCAGGAAGATGGTTCTGGCTTTGGCTTAAAGATGCTTTTGAGTTTTTTGTGAGGAAATATTTTGCAGAACTGTCTGTCACTTAACAGTTAACTTGTCCCTCAAGATGTCAGAGGCACCCAAAGTGGAAGGAGGGCTATTTCTTTCCTTGCCTGACCTCAGACTCGACTGCCCCTCTTTCTCTCTGTCCTTGTGAGCTATATATCTGCACACTTGCTTCCTGCAGAAACAAACTGCACAGTCACGTTTTGCAGTCACATTGTCAGTTCACTGCAGTGTTCTTAGAAAATTAATAGTGCAAGGAAAAAAATAAAAACACCCCTTTGGGTGTAGTAGTGTTGTTAGTTTTTGAGAACCAACCTACTTTTTTCCCTTTTGGTCAGAGAAATAGAATAGTTAATGAATGATGCTGGAAACTCTGGGAAATGGAGCTATGCTGCTATTCCCAGTGTGCTGCTAGGCGGTCGGAGCGAGAGGCCCTGCATCCTGAGATCTCCTGAAGTTGTTGAAGAGTGTATGGAATCCCCATGTGGAACTGTGCCTGTTCTTCCAGTCCCCTGCATCCAGCCGTGACTAAAGTAGTGCCCTGGAGAGCACCTTCTATCCTTGCCTCTCCAACTTTCTATTCTGGTACTGGCTATGTGGATAGGATGTACAACTGGTAAAGTACCCCTTAATTCGGATCAGTTTAGGAGTAAGGCTAAATGAATAACTCAGAATCTCAATGTCAGAACCCTTTTTGAAAGCAGTTTTATTACTCTCACACTCAAATGTTACTTACCAACAGACACAACCCCCAAGGAGCTGCTTAAATAACAGACAGAATTAATGAGTAATAATCACCTTGTGCCAGTTACTGCACTATGCACTTTATTTATATTATTTTTGACTTACAACAAACCTATTTTGTGACTCCCGTATCATAGCTGTTGCAACTGAGTTCTCAAGAGGTGAAATAGCTTTTCCAGGATCACAGGACTATCAAGGGACAAAACTACCAAGAATCGAAACGCAGTCCCTCCAAGTTTGAATGTGTGCTCTCACCATGATGCCCACTTGCTCCGGACAGTCACATTTGGGCCGTGGGCTCAGCCCCCATGTTAGTCTCCAAAGTCCATGCCTCCTCCAGGCTCTCCTTTATGATATGATGTTCTTCCTCAGAGATGATGGAAAACTATAGCCCAGCCCAAGTGCAATGAAGACAAAGGCCATATTGGTAAAAATTTAAAAAATTGTTTAACTCTTGTTAGACTGTTCATTGAGTTCAGTAACTTTGGAACACAGCATAGGCAATATGCAGCCTGAGGGTTTTGTGTACCTTTGTTATAGCAGGTTGGTGTTGGCTGTCTTCAGGAAAAGTCATCAGTTAGATTCACAGTTCTACTGGCTTCCAGTGTAAGTCAGATGAGGCAGACAACATCCTTGTTTGAAGAGGCCATTTCACCTCATTCATATCCTTTCAAGATGGTTAGACCAGTTGAAACTGGAGGAAAAATGGCTGAGCTTTTCAACTACTCTGATTCATAGATTATAAAAGGGATGACTATTTGTCAGGAAGCCCAAGAGTTGGTCTCAATTAAAATGTCGAGGTAATTAAAAAAAAAAATTTGTTATGTTCTAAGGGTTTTGAGCTAGAATGAAGGTGGACAGAATGACCTTTAGGTCATTGCATAACAGTTAGGTTAAGAATTGGAGAGTCACCTTTTTGCCTTGCTTGACATTAATTGACTGGTGAGGTTTATGGGGGGAACTACATGTTCGGACGACATGTCAGAAAATGAGATTTTCCACAGAAGCCTGGTGTAGAGCAACTACAACCAAGGAGACCTGGGCTCTGCCCATGTCTGGCTCAGCTGTGAGCTGTATTTTGAACAAGTCGCTTTACCTCTCTGGGTTCAGGTTTCTCATTTTTAAAATTAGGAGGTAGACCTTGACTTTTTCCAGCATTTCAGTATTGAAATTCTATGAAAAATAAGGTACTATGATATTTTTAATAGCAACTGTTTATTACATACCTGCTAATCACCGGCACTTTAAAAGTTATTTTTTGTTGGTGATGGTAACAATGAAATAACATTGTCCCACTTCTATAATACTATGTTTCCATGTATGTGAAGTGTATTTAATATCTGGCAAGACAAATGCTATAACACAGGGGTCCCCAACCCCCAGGCATGGACCTGTACCAGCCATAAGATGAGCAGTGGGAGGGCAAGCAAGCAAAGCTTTCTCAGCATTTGCAGCTGCTCTCCAGTGCTAGCATCACCGCCTCAGCTCCACCTGAGATCATCAGGCATTAGATTCTCATAGGAGCACCGGTCCCTGGTTCCAGAAAGGTTGGGGACTGCTGCTGTAACCAGTGACAATTTAATATAAATCAGAGAATTGTTTCTATTTGCATGAACTAAGGCTGTTTCTTTGAGTTTATTGGGGAAAGAACATAAGTTTTCATCAGACATGTATTATAATCTTTTGCTTAAAAGCGATTTGACCTTAGCCTCAGTTTCATCACCTGTGAAGTGGACACACTGGCAATAATGCCTGTGTTGTAGGCTCGTGGTGGTGGCTGAATGTGCTTAGGCGGAAGCACAAGCAGAGTGCCTAGGCCGTGTAAGTACTTAACAAGTGTTAGTTTCCTTTCTTAGAATAATGCTTAATTTACATGATAGGTTTGCTTTATTAAGAGAAAATTATTCATTGTTTAAATAAATTTCTCACATACCCAATATTCTATTGGCTTTTATAATAAAACTAGAATTATCTTTTGCGGGGAAAAGTTACTAATAGTGAAAACTTTTATGGAACTATTTAAAAACTATATTGCTTATGCAAATTTTGTATAGTAATTGTATATTATTTAAATTAAATTACATTTGAAGAGATAATCACAGGGGAAAAAGAATTAAGAAGATGAGTGGCATAGTGAACACAAGCAGACACAAAGAGCATTTGACTTCTGGGAGTGGCAGTTCCTACATGACACTATCCCTTTGCACCTCCTCCACTGCAGACATTAACTTAGGGACTAGGGATAGAAATAAGGCATAGATCCTTTCTTCGAGGAGCACACAGTCTAGCGCTAGGGTTGGCAAACTTCCTATGAAGGGCCAAATTGTAAATCTTTTCTGCTTTGCAGGACTTATGGTGACTACTCAACTCTGCATAAGCAGTTGCAGTGCATAAACAGAGACAATACCGAAATGAACAAGTGTGTCTGTGTTTCAATAAAACTTTATTTACAAAACAGGTGGTAGCACTGTATTTGGCCTTCTGGCTGTAGTTCACTGACCCCTGAACTAGTGAAAGAAAGACTCGTTAACAGCAGACAAATATATTGTGATAAATAGTCTGGGTGTTTATGATCAGTACAGGATGCCATAGAAGTACAGAGAAGGATCATCCGATCCAGCCTAGGAAGAAGAGACACCCCTCAATTGAGTTTGTCAAACTTTATAAAAATATGGAAATGAATCATTTGAATCTTTGTAATTTTGTACCCCCTTCCCTCTTCCCTTACAAAGGTAATCTATACTGATCGAAAGAAAAAATTGCCAGCACTACAGAAAGTCCACCATACTCCGACTCTTAGGTGAATGTTAAATAATTTTGGTTCAAATGAGTTTTATCCTTTGACTAGGCATTGAGCCAGAAAAATTAGGGTGTATGTGGATATTGTGGGCAGACACGAAGGAGCAATGCAGGCAAAGGGCCCCGAGGCTTTTTGGGAGCTGGTGAGCACTTTGGCATGGCTGGCTCATGGCAGGAATTGGCAAGCAGGCATGTGAAGGGGAGGCGAGGGATGACTCAGGTCATAAAGGGAGTTTGACAGGGCTGTGTTAAGTCAGGGTTGTAGCCAGGCAATGAGAAAGGACTGAGGCATTTGTTTTCAGCAAGTGAAAGACGATTTTCCTTCTGCCTCTGAGTTCTTCCAGGATTAATCACATCTGGGTGATCTTTAATCCTCATTCCAAAAATTTCCTGATCCTACTGTCAAAAGTTCACCATACTTCTCTCCTTTCCAGAATTGGTGGGGCTGTTTTGAACATTAATGTCGTAGTCCAGTTTTGCTCATGCACTGTATTATACTGAAGAATCTCCTAGTGAAACAGGTTTTTACTTTCTTAGGTCAGTCTTCCAATTAATATAAATTTGTGTGCTCTAAGCCTGTGTGTTGATTTCACTTAGGGCATTTGTGGTTCCTCCCATTTATGCTTAAGGTGTGAGGTTTCCTTCTCCCTCCCTCCCTCCCTCCCTCCCTCCTTCCCTCCCTCCCTCCCTCCCTCCCTCCCTCCCTCCCTCCCTTCCTTCCTTCCTTCCTTCCATCTATCCATCCATCCATCCATCCTTTGATCCTTTGATCTTTTCATCCTTTCATCCTTTCATTCTTTCTGGTTTTGCAATAGGCCTCTTTAATGTATAGGGCTTGCTCTTAATTTATCTTCTTAGAGGTTGTAGGTGAGGGCCATTAGTAAAATATGCATTATAGAATTTAGAATGACTTGCCAAGTTTTTGGTTGATAGAAGGGTTTTGCTTAATATAATCTCTGCTCCCTCATGGGATATACATTCAGCGTCCTCAAATATCATAGAGGGCATTGTACCAAATAAATAACATTCAATGAAGTAAACTTACACTTAGAATTATATGTATGCTCATTTCCTTTAAGAAAAAGTACAGGGAAAATGAGTGCCTCATACGATTCTCCCAGAGATAATCCTACATTGGCTACTGAGGGCCTGTTCAGGTGGTCATTTTTCTGTTTCCCTTTTAAATTCTCTTTGAAAAGGTCTTACTTATATTGCTAGCTCTTTAAAAATGCTCAAATTCGGTAAGAATTAGAAAGCTACTAATGTCAGTAACTGAAGCAGTGTAGTTTCCATTTCTCTTTCACCAGGAAGATGACACTACAGCAAAGGGTAGCAGGCAATAAGAGTTGTCACTCAAAGGAAAAAGAAACAAGAAGGGATCATTGTGTGAGCGTTAGAATGAACCTCAAATTACTATAGCAGTCAAAAATGGGACTACATGAAGTTTAAGAAATTTAACCAACTTTAATGCTGTGGTTTTGGAGTGGGTTTTCTGCAAATAAGTGGGAACGCAGGTTTGCTAGTCAGCGTGTACCTCTTCAAGCATGAAGAGGCATGCAGTAGATTTTTGGTACAACTATTTTCCTCAACATGCCATATTTGGGTTTTTTGGCACTAAGAAAAAAAAGCTGAGGAACAGTCTGAACAGCAATTAACAAGAAACTGACAAACAAAACTAAAAAAAAAATTTCTCCCAGAGTACCTGGCAAGGGTGTTCATGATGTCATTTAAGGAAGCTTGTAAGGATGCCAAGTCTAATTGGTAGCTGTGTTGGCTACTGTTGACAGTGAATCTCCTAAAATTGAAGGATGAGTTTAGGGGCAAAAAGGAAAGAGCAATTTGAGGTTTCAGAAACATGAAGCATATTTTGAATTTAGGAAGGAAAAAATCCATATACTGCTAGATTTAAAAAAAAAAAAAAAAACCACTGAAAAACAGGGTAACATAGGCTGCCTAAATGTTGAGACGCTAATTGTGGCTTATGAGCTTTATCAGTCCAGCTTTTGTAAGGTGTTCCCCTTGTCTGTGACTAATATTTCAGGGTGAACTCATGCATGCATGTGCGCACGCCTGTGTGTGTGTCTGTTTTCTTGCCATTTCAATTGTCTCTAGTTAAGAAATGCAGAGCACAGCAAATCTATGGTATGTAAAACAGTGGTTCATGAGAGGTTGCTGAAATGCTACTTTGCGGGAGAAGATGGTTGCAGAAGATTGCTGACCCTCTATATTTCTCTAAATTCCTACAACTCAGTCAGGAATTTTGTTTTATTTAAGCTTTTAAAATTTTAAGCAGTATTATCCCCTTCATAATGCAGAAACGTGTTGTCCTTTTATTTCAACTGACTGTTCTCAGGTTTAGAAGAGATGATTTGCATAATGATGGTTAAAACCCTCCTGATTTCTAATGGAACAAGCTCAAATGGGGAATCCCCACTAAAAAAGGTGAAACTTGGGGGAAATATTTCATCTAGTTCCCTATCAATGTTTTTTGCTTTAGTCAATGTACATTGACATAAGTAAACTTTAGGCTGCAAAAACTTGGTTTGTTTCAAGTCACTTTCCAAACAAGCTTCCTCTAGGTCCAAGTTCTTACATTGTGCTGAAATGCATAGTCCTGAAAAGTTGCAAAGGCTTTTGGTTGTTATTTTTTATTTTTAATGATTTTGTTGTACCCTTGCCACCATCACTTCACTTGCCACCATGGGAGTTTATTTATTATTATATTTTCCTGTATTTTTCTCTCATTTCAAGATTTATAGATTAATTATATGCTTTGGTAAGTTGAGAAAAGTATAAAACTGAAAATAAAACTCAGTCTTAATTCAACCCTCCAGGGACAATCACTTTAAATATTTTGGAATGTTGTCTTCTGATTTTCCCTACATACATAAACATCTCTTCTATCTACTGACTGGCTTTTTATTCTGAGACTTTCTCATACCATTATATTATGAGCATTTTACTCTATTAGTTTTCAAAACCAAGTTTTTAATGGCTCTGTTGTACTGTTGGACATTTAGTCAAATTCCCATTTTTTTCTCTTATGAGTTACAACCACTGAACATCATTGCACTGGGACCTCTGGGCATCTCCAATAATTTCCTTAGGAAAAAAGTTCCATGAAAAGGAATTGCTGTGATAAAGAATGTACATTATTTAAAGTAATGTGATGCATATTGCCGAATTGTCTTTCAGAGACACAGTGCCTAGTTTATACTCCTAGCACAGACTTACACCTCTTCGTTTCTCCTGCATCTTTGGGAAATTAAAAGAAGTTTTTTATGAAAAACAAAATATTGAGCTTTGATTTTCATTAGTGGAACTGAGCATTTCCCAAGTGTGTGTGTGTGTGTGTGTGTGTGTGTGTGTGTGTGTGTGTGTGTGTTTAACCGTTTGTTTCATATTTTGTTAATTGGGTGCTTTACTTATTTCTAGTTGGAATATTAAACTGTATCGTTAATACTTATTAAATATTAAGGATATTAATCCTCTGGATATTGTAGGGAAGGATAAAAACCTTTTCCTCTACCTTCCTAGGTTCTGTATCTGGGGCCCTGGAAATCAGACTAACAAAAGACAGATTAACAGAGTTTATTAGCATGTGCAGTTAGCATACATATGGGAGTACTCAGTGATGAGTAACTCAAAGGGATGGTTAAAACTGGAGTTTATATAGCATCTTAACAAAAGAACAGGAAATCTATAGAGAAGCCACGAGACAAAGGAAAAAGTGTTTAGGCTTTTAGGAATGGCAGACTTGGGAAGATAAATATATGGGAGAAACTAATGGGAAATAAGGGTCATTTTAGAAAGATTTGTTTGCAGGCCCATCTCAGTGCTGACTTTATAGTCTTTCCTGGCTAAAAAAAAAAAAAAAAAAAAAATCCCCCAGGAGAGGGATTTTTGGCCGCCCTTATTTCTCAGAAGTTTCTGCTTTTAGACAGATAGGGAAGCTCTGAGAATGCTTCTTTCTACATCAGTTTACCAAATGATTCTCATTTGCCTCCAGCTCAAAATCATCCTTAAGCCAAAGTGGCATCTTTTCGTTGGCATATTCCGATCCCCTACAATATATTTTACAAATTTGAGTCTTTATAATTTTGTTTATGGCATTTTTGATGCATGGAAGTTTTAAATAATTAAGCCGTGTAAAAATTAAGTAGTAACAGTTAAACTGTTGTAAAATCTTTCAGTCTTCCCTTAGGTAGGTAGCTTTTTTTCACTGTAGTTTTTATCCTTAAGAATTCCATTACCTTCAAAATTGAGTGAGTAATTTGTTTCCTTATGGTTTTCCATAAAAATCAATATTTTTATGTCTTTTGTTCTCTTATGTTCCTTTCTTTTCATGTTCATGTTTTACATTTTACTTTATCATCATATTCATTATTGATGAAAATAAGATCATTTTCCTTATCTCCCATTTATTCTTCAGAAATTTCATTTAGTTTCCTGGATGAATATTTCTCTACTCTGACAAGTCAAGCAATTAGATTATTCCTTTGTAAACAATATAAATTTTATTCCTTTTCTTTTAGCTTATCCTTAAATATATATGTAGAAAAAAGTCTACCAGTTTTTCTGTAACCTCTGACTTTTTTTTAAATGGAACCTGTGCAACTAAACTTGAGAACATTTTTTAGAGTCATTTTTCTCACCATTTAGTCATGGCTCACAAGCATCATGCGGCATCGCCATAGCACACCCCGGTCTTGGAACAACGGCAAAGAAAGCAAGCCTCAGACTGTGAAATAGGGCCATGACTTTAACACTTTTATGATCTTGTTAGAACTGCTGATAAAGTGTTAACATGCCTAATTAGAGGATTGTTTTCATTGTTCTGTAGGGAATGGATTTGAGGAAGGCTGGAGATCATGCATGGAGACTCTAGTATTAGTTCAGGAAGGGAGGGTGGTGACATGGCCTACCTCCTGTTCTCTTCCTGCAAACTTCATCCCAAGGAAATTTAATCAGGGAATAGGGTTCAATTTGAAGATACCAGAAACCACTCTAGGTATTTAAGGAGCTAAGAATTGAATACAGGGACATAGTACTCACTCAACTGTAGGAGCAGTGAATGCCTGGGCCTCCAGAAGGATTCCTAGAACAGTTCCCTGGACAGGAGGCTGGGGAATTGGAGCTCACTGTCCAACTGCTGGCTCTAAGATCACACTGTGGCCACCTCCAGACCAAGCCCTGCCAGATCTCACCAGCAAAGTGTCCCACTTACTCCCTGCTTCATATTCTTTCTAATCCAAATCATCCCCCAAATTAGAACTAGGTTGTGCACTGAAAGTTATTTTGGGGTTTACAGCTGATTGGCAGGACCTAAGTCATATTTGAAACCTTAGCTGTGAGACTGGAAGTATTTTTTGTTTTGTTTGTTTGTTTGATTTAGCCTTTCAGCCCACACATCAGAAGGATAGTCAGTGAACCCATACCAAGTCCCCATAAATCAGGTTGTCTGTAGTACAGATGGAGTTTGGGAGCTGAGGAGATGGGCACAGGATATGTTTAAAAGGGAGAATTCTCTGGAGGTGGTGACTGATTCGATGTGGGGAGTGTGAGAAGAGGGGGATGACAAGGGTAATGTCAGATACAAAACCCATTACCTTAAGTCCTGGTTTTGCATATTTTAGATTTTTTAAAGTCCTTTCGCCTTTGCTCAGTGAAATGACCAATTGCCATAGCAGAGCAAACAAATTTCGAGAGCAAGGTGATTACAAAACTTCCTCATACTTCTGAGATTCTTTTGAAGATAATATTATGTCTGAACATATTTTCTTTTCCCAATACATTTTTGTCAATACAGAAGTAGAAGTCAAACAAAGGATGTTGTCTCAATGGTGCCACCAGCCCCACCCCACCCTGGTTGTGGAATGCGTCTCAGGGTGGGTCTGCACGCTTTAAAGAGTGTTGTGATAGGCAGATCCGTGGGCATGAGAAACTTCATCTTAGGGAACCTGCTAGGGCCTGGAGTCACTTTGCTTGTTGACTCAAAGATGCTGTCTACTTTTGTGCCTAATCGAGGGGGTTGATGCACCAGAGGCTGCCTGGTCCTGGATTCCCTGGTCCCCTCCCCCAGGCTGAGCATAGCAGTGTCTGCAGACTCTTCTAACTAGGCTTTCTTTCCTTACTGGCTGTAGAAATGGTTCTGTCTCTTTCAACTTTGTTAGTTTTCCACTCCACTGTTGTTAATTGATAGAAGTTGCATTGAAGTGGCCGCTGAACATCTTATTAGGTAGCAACTAAATTGGGCCATGGCTGCCCAAGGCCAGGTAGAGTTATTATTCGAGTGGCTGAGCTCACAATTTCCCCTACCTCCTAGAATGCTTTCTAACAAAATTTCTTTTGTCTCCTGGCCATGTAAGATAAGCATAATGTGCTCCTTCATATCACTTAACCTCAAGTAAAGTCATCCATGGGAAGTCTGGGTGGAAACCTGAGTGAATGATTCTCTGTCACAGAGCCAATGGCTGGTGCCCTCCTCCTCAGCAGCAACCTGGGATTGGGTGTGCACCTCTCTTGCCAAGAATGTGCCAAGTTGAGGTGCAGGAAGGTGTGGTATGATTATGATATTAAGGATTACAGGCATTATAAACACCTCCTCTCCTAGATTAGCCAGATGTGCTTTATTATAGGGGTAGCTCTTACTCTTGGAATCAATTACTTTGTGGGCAGTTTTCCTGTGTTGGGTAGAGAGGAGAAAAAACAATTCAGAAATGGCCTCAACATATAAACCCAGCTGGGAAAGCAGAATATACACTGTTAGTTATGATGCTTTAACTTATATTATAGGTAGAGCCTGCATTCCTGAAGTTAGAGAATAGTTGCACCTTGAAAGATGTTTATTAAAAATATTTTTTTCTCCTTGAAACAATATACACAAGAATGTTGGTTTTCCAGGCTTGCTGTCAAAAGCCCATTTAACTCATAATCCAGTTTTACAATCCTGCATTTACAGTACAAAACAGTAGCCAAAGCTACTGTGTGTGATTTATGCAGCTTTTGGCTGCATGCTGCTCTTGGGAGTTGATTGTTTGAACCCTAGCCCAGGACTGGGATGCTCATTCATGCACTCATTGTCTTCAGAATGACAGAGAATAGGCAGGGCAGGGTCAGTGAGTTGTTCTCACACTTGAGCAGGTGTCAGAATCACCTGGAGGGCTTTTAAAGCTTGTCTACCACTTACTTCACGCAGGAAGTTCTCATTCAGGTGGGAAGGGGCTAAGAATTTGCATCTCTAACATATTCCTAGATGATGCTGATGGCTGTTAGTGTCTGGAGCACACATTGGGGACCACTGAACTAGACACAGGAGGAAGTTACCCTTCTAAAGAACTCCTGTATCTGAATTCTTAACGATAAGATTCTGTCGGACCAGCAGTGTCCTGCTCTCGACACACAAATAAACCTGGACAACAACACCGCAAACCATTCCATCACCGAAGTTTTGTGCGGTCTGTACTTATATTCCTTTGCTTCCTAAGCCTGGCATTGGCCATCACTCTTGAAGGATGAGGAGTTAGTAACTCTCTCCAGGTTTCGAGAAAGCTAAACATGCATTGGAGGGCATCAGTGAGCAAGTATGTGTCCCAAGAAGTCCAAGGGACAGTGTGACAGGCAGCTGCCTTCCTGCTTACTCAGCAATGGTTGATGTAGAAGTTCAGCTTTCCCCAAAGTCCACTGAAGTTGAGACCCACAGATAAGGACTCCTGGGGGCCTCTATCAGGCTTTCTCAAAATTTGGAAACAGGTTGGCAGGAGGAGGGCAGGACCTGAGCTTACAAGTGGCAGGACCAGAGCCTACGTAATACTCTGGGTCTCAAGATAGACAGGGGGAAGATGGCGAAGGAGGCAGAGCTAAGATCAGGTCTGGCCCAAGGCCTTCTGTATAGGTCACACCCACCCCCACAAATTCTGTATCCACTCTCAGAACTCCTTCTGTTCTGACATTCCCCACTCCCCTCCCTCACAGTACTTTTCTCCAGCTTCTTCACTCTTACCTCTCCATGTCCACTAACCCAGAGTGACTAAAGCTTCCCAGAACGCAAAGCTTTAGCCACTTCTTTCCACCAGGAGGGCATCTGTGCCACTGACGGGGTGATGCGGATGGTGGGGACTGCAGTCTTCATAGCATCGCCAGCAGAGACCCTCTTCGTTTGTCCCTCTGGTCCAGACTTCATCTGTTTGTGGATTGAGTGCTGTGTCCTCATGTGTGCTCCATGAGGACGCACATCACTTCAAGGGACTAAACATGGGTTTCTCTCCTGTTTCTGCAAAAGGAGAAAAGGAAAATGGATGGCTGTTTTTATTTGTTCATTAAATAATAAAACAATTGCAAAAATAGTCTAAATGTTGTATTCACTAATTGATTGGCTTTCTCTCCAAGTAAGCAGATAGCTTTAGAGTGGAATATGGAAAAACACAAGAGACATTTATAAGGAAAATAATATGAATGCTTAGTTAATGTTAATATTTCAACATTTGCTGTTAACTCCTCTATAAGACTACTTACAAAGTTTGAGGAGTTTTATAGGATGGAAAGAAAAATTGCTTTTAATTTCCTCATGTTGTTATGATACCTGGTACAAAAAGTTGGCAGGGCCTTCCCATCTCCTGGGCTGTGGGGCAGCTCTGCCAGTGAGAAGGGTGCTGGTGACCAGGAATGCTCACCTCCTTGGCTGCTCCCTGTCCCTTGGGTTGCCTTCCTGTGGTAGCTGGGAGAGAAGGAATAAACATCCCCAGATTTCATGGGGTTGTTCCCTGCAGACTGTTATAACCTGTCCCAGACTAGAACATTTCACTGCCTTGTGGGCAAGTTATAGTTCTGGATTTTCAAAAAATATTGAAGAGACTCTTAATGGTATTTGTGACATGGCACTGCTAATGGTGTCATGATCCTTACCACAGTTATTATATCGCCCTTATGATTCAATACAGTTGACATCTGTGTATGTTTCTCTCTGATTTATTTTCTATTTGCCCCTCTCTAGTGGGATCTTGTGTGTGATAATGCCTGGAAGGTCCATATCGCTAAATTCTCCTTACTGGTTGGATTAATCTTTGGCTACCTAATAACTGGATGCATTGCTGACTGGTGAGTACCAACGTCCTGCCTCACAATACATTGGAAGCCACAGGAAGCCTTTGCTGGCTAAAGAGGAGTGGTCAGTGTTAGCTACTGTTACTGAGTCTTTTCTCTGCCCTGGTGTTGGAGCCAGGACAGAAGGCCAAAGCCGTCACCTGGAGAATTCAGAACTAAAAGAATTGGCCAGTCCACGTAAAAGACCATTTGGAAGTGAGAATTTAATTTCATTGCAATTCTCTAGTTGCTAGAATCTGGTAAAACCAGCCAACATCCTGCAGCCCTATCTCCTACTGACAGCCAGTGTTTAGTTAGGAAGAGCCTGAGGATACAGGTTCAGGGCTTTCTGGGCTGGGCCCTTAGAGGTTGAGTGTACAAGATGCATCAAAAAATGGGGAGTGGAGGACCTAGAGACTCTGCCCACATGAACTTAATGGGTAGGGTTGTGCTGATGTCACGGATTTTAGAGAGAGAGAATCCTTACATTTGGCTTGGCCAGGAGATGCCTCTATGGGGTCCATGGGAAGCCAGACCTGGAAAAGTGGACAGCATTTGGATAATAGGTGGGCATTGCAGGCAGAAGAAGGGTAGTGACCAGAGGTGAGGATGAATATGCTTTACTTGAGTGGGTGAGGAGGTCTAAGGGCCTGGAGCAAAGCGTATGGTTCAGGATGAAGTGATGAGGTTGGTAAGATGGAGATGGGGTGGAGGACATGGTAGCAGAGATGGTAATGATAATAATAGTAGCAACGTTAGCAGCTGACACTGACTGATTACTGTTGCCAGGCACTGTGCTAAGTATCTTTGTATGTGAACATATCCCATCCTCACGGCACCCCTGTAAGTAGGTACTATTATTACTATTGTCTTATAGTGGGAAAACAGAAGTTTAAGTAAAATCCCCAAATTCACTCAGCTTTTAAGTTGGAGAGCCAGGACTCAATACTAACCCCCTGGTTCCAGAGCCTGCCTCTTCACAAGTGTGCCGCAACACTTATATTTAAGGCATTCTGTGGTCACAAGGGCAGCAGTGGTGACACATTTGAGCTGGGAGGCGGGTGCTCAATGTTGACAGGATTTTCAAGGAACAATACTGCTTAAGGAGAGAGCTGTTCCCCTTGACCTTCTTTTATCATTGGAGGAACTCCTTTTGTGACTAGGAATGTCTTGGACCCAACGACACAATAAGGGCCACGAGTGAAACAGCAAATTCCTATGCCTGTGGCTTCGCTCTCTGGTGCCCTCTGTACCCTGGTTAGATGAGAAAGCTGGCTGGGGTGCTCCAGCAAGAGCCGGGGGGACAAAGCAGCAGGTGGAGCACAGAAGAGTTATGTACTACTTTCAAGTTCTGGAAATTTCTTTCCAAAATTTAGTCTCTATTTTGGAGTTCCTTGCATTAACATGTAGTGTGATTTCCTGTGTGTTAAGAATTTGCTTAATCATCATTTGTTAAATGCTTCATAAGGACACATTTCCCGGGGGCAGTAACAGAGAAGCTGTAAAGGACCTCTGGAAACCTATGCCAAGGTCCCCTTGGATTTTTTTGAGGGGTGGGGAGAGTGCAAGGGTTTTTTTAACCAATATTTGAGCTTAAAGATTTTCAGAGTAAGCTATACTGATCTAACAGATGCTCTAATTCCAATATACGACCACAAGGACGTTTTGTTTCTCAGAAATCTGCATCGAAGTAGTTTAGGAAAATACATGAATATAATCCACATCACTTCTTTCTACAAAAGCAAACTTCACTGAGCTTTTATTGTCCTTGTCCAATGATTTCATAAGGAAAGCAAATATGTACTTCTACTCATATCAGTCTGTAATGGGTTTAAATTGTTTGGAAGTTGTTTTGTGATTTTTTGCTTCTTGCATATACATGCTATGTAGCCTCCCTGACCACACACCAGGCCTGAGGACAAAAAACAGAAGAGTTTAGGGTCTTCCTTCCCGAGCAACCAGTCCGATGTTGCAAACCCACTTCCCTGTAGTTGCTTTTCCAGGGTCTGTGGTGGATGGATGAGGCTGCCCAGAGACTCGGGACACAATGCTTTGTGCTGTGGCTTTTTTGAACATTTTGAGTGGGCCTCAGTTCCAGTTTGAAAGTTTGATGTTTTCCACCATTCATTCATTCATTCATTCATTCATCCATCTGTTTTTGGTATTTCACTCCCTGTTAGAGCCTTGCTTGAAAGAAAATAAACACATTTAGAGGGAATTCCAGATTTCATAATTGTGCCACCCATTTCATGGCTACATGGGAAAGTTGATTAAGTTATAGGTTAAACTTTCTAAGACTGCAGTCAGCATATAATAAAACTTAATTAATATACTTTTTTCTTTAATAAGTTACTGTTCTCCACACATATCGTGTTTGGGGATGTGCATTATATATTGTCATATGATGCGTTTCGATGTATGGAAGGGAACAGTCCTGTCAGTGGTTCTCACCAGAAGAACTCTGCCCCACCCCCCCGACCTCCGACTTGTCCCCTACATCATTGGTTCTTTTGCTGCGTATTCGGCAGTTCTTGCTGTAGGAGCCCTCTGCACCCTTCTCCAGCTGGGCCTGGGAGGATGGCCCTTTTGAATTGCTATGGAGGACCCCTTGCCTTCTAGCTCCTGACTGAGCCTGACTGGAGAAAGGGAGGACAGTGAGTTGGGGGCATTTTAATCCCTAGCTTGGTCTCTGCAGGGCTGCCAGGGTTGGCTGCCTCCTTTGGGCCCCTCTACACATAGTCAGTCAGTCTCTCTCTCTCTCTCTCTCTCTCTGTACCAAGACCATCTGTCCCCCAAGTCCCCTGCTGTTAATAGCCCCAAGGTTTTCCTCATAACTTGCCCCTCCATTTGTAAATAACCCCTTTATTAAAATATCCTCAAATTGTGGGATACCTGTTTCCTATTGAGATCCTGTATTACTGCTCTATGGCTGCTGTAACAAATTACCACATACTTGGTGGCTTAAATTAATTTACGTTTCTGTAGTTCACGCTAGGCTAACATCAAAGTGCTGGCAGGGTTGTATTACTTTTGGGGTGCTCTAGGAGAGAATCTATATTCTTGACTTTTCAAGTTTCTAGAGGTTGCTTGCATTCCTTGGCTCTTGGCCCCTCTTTTGGCTTCATAGCCAGCAAAGGTCAGTCAGGTCCATCTCACTCTGCCTTCTCTCTGGTTCTCTGCAACCAGGAGAGGTTGTCTATGTGCTTAGATTGGACCCACCTGAATAATCACCTCATCTCAAGGTCCTTTACCTTACTCGCATCTGCAGAGCCCCTTTTGCCATGAAAGGTAACAGAGTCACAGGTCCTGATGATTAGAACGTGAACATCCTTGGGGGCCATTATTCTGCCCACCAAGGGTCTAACTGATAAGCTCTCTACACTACAGATTTAGGAGTGTGATTTTATCAGTCATCTCTGAGGGGATTCTGTTCTTGGAGAGACAGTTCACACTAAAACTCCAGTGGTTATAACTAACACTTGTTTAATGCTTGCTAAATCACTTGCACTTACCTCCTCGTGATAACAATCCCATTAGGTCGGCATTGACGGGCTGTTCCTAAAGAAAACATGAAGCTCATTTGGGCAACTGTGGTCTTTCTTAAGATCATATAGTTCATAAATGGTGAGTCTGGGTTCCAGGCCAGGGTGCTCAGAATTGAAAGACCAAGTTTGCTCCACAGTTCCTAATAGTATTGTTTACTTACTTATTTTAGGAACCATGTGGGAGGGAAAGATTTAGAATAGTTTCTACAAGCTAAAAAAAAAAAAAATCAAGGATCTTTTCTAAAGTATCAGAACAGGGCAAACCATGTTGGTAGGCATCAGGGATGTAGACATGCAGGAAGGAATCAAAAGAGCTGCAACAGATAACTATTTGTTTTGTTCCAGGCACTGTGCTTATGTCCACCATCTCTCTTAAAGATCTGAATAATGCCATGACTAGGATGGTATACCCCCTATTTACAGACAAGAGATATGAAGGGACGTAAAAATGGATAAGTTAGATTTTATTTTCTTTCATTTTAAGAGGCCAACTAAACCATATTTTAAATTTATTTCTATGAATTCACTTGGTTTGCACAAAATTACTTATAGTCTTTCCTGATAAGGGCTCAGTGTCCCCAGCACCAGTCAAGCGAAGTAATTAATGGCTAAAATCTCCAACAAGACTATTGACTTAGGTTAGCATTGACCTTAATTCACTAAACTAAAGTGTCTATGGGGAATATTAGAAGCCTAAGAAATCCTGAATGAAATTGTGTCCTGTAGTTCCCTCCCCTAAATTTCCTTGAAGTTACATCCATGTCCTTCAAAAGGCAAAGCCATGTGTTACTTAGCATTGCTTTTCTAAAAAACAGCTTTATTGAGAAGTAATTTATGTACTATAAAGTTCACCATATTAAGTGCACATTTCAATGAGTTTTAGTATATTTACAGAATTATACAACCATCACCACACTCTAAGTTTAAAACATATCCACCACCCTAAAAGGAAGTCCGACCATTTATAGTCACTCATTCTCACTCCTAGCCCTAGACAACAATGATTCTACTTTCTGTTTTTCGCTGTTTGCTTTTTCTGGTTATTTTGTTTTCATGTAGATGCCCTGTCATAAGAATGTCCACCCGAATTCAAGCCATTCATCTACCTATCATGTGTTTGGGGTCCCAGGCATGGATTTTCTTCCTTTGGCACTTATCTAATTTCTCTGTGAGCTGTTGTACCTCAAGCTGGTTGTGTTATATTAATTTGTGTATTAGAGATCCCTTCCCTTTAATAAGTTGATGAAGGAAAATCTGGAAGATTAGCAAAAGACACATGGAGATCTAGTGGCTTTCCATTCCCATGGATCACCCCTAATGTCCTCCCAGCCACACCTAGAGTACATCACTCCATTGTGGTGCCACTCTAGTAATCTGGCAACCTAGTTTGTGTGCTGCTTTTTCCAGAAACAGTGGACTGAGTTTCCAACCCCTTGCTGTCTGGTGAGCTTCACTTTCAGGTCTATACTCATTATTTAAAGTTCAAACTATCATAGTTTAGTCCGTGATCCCTTAAAAATTAACTCTTATCACATAGTTGAAACAAATCAGCAGCCGGCTGGGCCCTTGCCCTGACAGGCTGTGTGTGAGATCAGGTACCTGAGTAGTTACCAGACCTGAGAAGGGAAATGAAGCTGCTTCACTCCGTGTCTCTGTAGGCTTTGGAGCCAATTCCAAAGGTCAGTGATTTCTCGAGACATTTTATGCTGGGCGTGTCAAGGTTTATGTTTGGGGAGTTGTTATTGATTTTGTTACTCTTGCCTTGAATTATCCTCCTATGTACTCAGAAATAGACTTGCCAACAGGAATTAGGTTCCTGTCTCAGTTCTATTATGCAGTAGCCATTTAATCTATACCCTCTTATCTACAAAATGAGGTTGGGCTAAATTTTACCCAAGGGCCTTTCTGTCCCTAGATCTACCAAAGTGGGTCTCAGTAATATGAAGACTTTTAGTCCAGTACTCATTCAACATCTATTGGACACCTGCTGGATACTGGGTTTCAGCATCTAGCATCATGGCCCTGTTTAATGATGACTCCTAACTTATTCCCTCTCCGTACACAGGGTCGGCCGGCGGCCTGTGCTGCTGGGTTCCATCATCTTCATTTTGATCTTTGGACTGACCGTGGCACTGTCAGTGAATGTGACAATGTTCAGCACACTCAGGTTCTTTGAAGGATTTTGCCTGGCTGGAATAATTCTCACCTTGTATGCATTACGTAAGTAGGAGCTTTCACAACTAGTTTTGAAGAAATTAGCATAAGTATTGCTGCTGCTGCTGCTGCTGCTGCTGCTGCTGCTTAAGAGGTTTTGGGAAGGGTGCTCTGCATGCTGATGGTTGGGGATGGCATTCTTTCAGAAGCACAAACTTTAGTGGCCTCAAGTGTTGTGTAAAAACTTTCTCAGGTAATGTAATCTAACATCCACTCTATCCTGATCTCCAGCTTGGGATCAGCTCACATCAGAGGACACAGAAAGTTGCATAATTGCTTAGAGAAGTGGGGATCAGCCCACAGATGATGTATGGAGGGTCTTTTGCTTTGCTCCAGAATTTTCTGCATTGATACTGTGTGTACTTCCCAATCTAATATGTAATTGGGTGTCCCTGAACTTGGTTCCAGAAAGGTATACCATGTACCTGCTACCATTTGGTGTGGGCTTGGTGTTTTGATTGACTCTTTAAAAGTTTTTCTCTTCTTTTTCTCCTGTGAGGCTTTGCGGAGTCCAGAATTTCCACATCCTAATGTGCCGAGGTATCGCCTTAGGTGGCCAGAACTTGAACCCTAAGCATTGGTACTAGAAGAGTAAATGGCAATATTTATTAGTATTTGCTTTTTTTTTAGGGTGAAGAAAAATTTATTCCATTAATCCATCATGTTTGTTGGCTGTATTAACACTCCTGTCAAATATGGTTATATTTCTCTTCTCTGTAGTTGGTGTGTTCTAGAACACAGCCACAAACCCCTGAGAAGGAAGATTATAGGTATTAATATTACACTTATTTTCTAGTTTTATACTTTTTAATCACACAGTAGAAAGAACTGTTAGGAATAATGTAAGATGATTTATAATATGTTTTGTCTTTTTCTTTCTCTTTCACAACATGAGTAGGAATCAGTTACAGATTAAGTAGCAATTTCCAGTGAGGTCAAATAAGAATAGTTCTGATTCTCTTACGTTTGCTTATTAAAGACTTGATAACACTTTTAGATAACCTGAATTTTTATTCCCCTATTATATAGAATAGAAATATAAGCAATTTGTAACATAGTTTTTTAGTCACAAAGAGGAAATGGGCATAGACAAAAGCGACAGGTGTATTCTCTAAATCCACAGTTTTCTCACCTTCCTCCCACACTGAACTGTTTCCAGTTTATTTACATTTATTTCTGAACCCTGTTTCTTGTGTGTGGGGGGTGGTTCTTTAAAAATATATGTGTTCAGGGTCAGTTGGTCTAGGTCATGGCTGTTCGTTTCTTTGAACAACCAATAACTATTGGGCTTGAATGTTTCCAGACAGCATGCCTGTGCTGTTCTCTGGCCTTAACCTCCTGTTGGTCCGTGCAGAGGAGCAAGTCCCCTGCTGTTTTTTTCGAAGAGACTATGGACTCTGCTCTCATATGCTCTCTTGCCCTGCATGTGTGCAGGCGTGACTGGGTCTTCTCTTCATGCAGCCAACCTTGCAAGGCTCCTTGTTCTCACAGGAGAATGTCAGTGCAGTGCTTCTTTGTGGACGACCATTAAAGGAAAAAGCTCTGCATGTTGACAAAATAGAATAGCTGTGCTCCAGGAACTTAGCATAGACTATAAGCTCAACCTCACCATCCCGCTACTTATCAAATTCAGTGGAGAGAATGTTAATGGAAAATCGTCTTCAAGCAAAGATGACAAATTGGTTTTATCTTGCATGCCAACTGCCAGGGATTGGTAGAGGCTGCCAGGGAACTCAGAACTTCAGAGGACATGTTGGGGCTCAGCTGAAGAGAGCACCTTGATCCATTGGCCATGTCTGCCTGTGATGAGGAAGGAGGGTGAGGAAGGGCTGCGTGGATCTGGCACTTGTCATATCCACAGATGCTCCCTGAGTTAAGCCAGACCAGGAGAGATTCCCTCTGAACTGCATCGTTTGAGCCTCACGTAGAATTACTTTACTGATTTGTGTTGCGATATCATGGCATTGGCCCTGTTAAAAAAAAAAAAAAATGAAGCAAAGGGTGTTTTTTCAAGAGATTCCATAGTGAGCTCTTTATGGTAAAAAGTTCTCTTCCATTTCCAAACCATACAAAAAACGTACTTACCCTCGGAAACTGCTTTGCTTTTATCTTGTAGGCACAGAATCATGTAAACCATGCATCTGTAAACTTTTTTCTGTAAAAGGCCAGGTAGTAAATATTTTAGGCTTTGCAGGTCTCTGTCACAACTATTCAACTGTGCTATTGTACCATGAAAGCAATCATAAATAATATGTTAATGATTAGGTGTGGCTGTGTCCCAGTAAAACTTTATTTACAGAAACAGATGGTGGGCTGGATTTGACTAGCAGGCCATAATATTTCAGCCACTGATATGAGTCTTTTTTTCCATTGACTGCAACGAAGCTTAGAATCTGATCTAGCATGTGTATGTACCTGATAAGATGAGCTTTAAATTCTGGCCTCTCTTCTAATTTCATCTGAACTGTCACACTTTAGTTTCTCCTTTGTCCCATTTTCCTGTCTCTATAATTTAAATTTTATTGTATTGTATGTATTTGTGTAGGCAACTTAAAATTTTTTTTTCTGAAATAAATCAGGGTATAAATAAATAGTTAAGTTTTCTTAGGGTGGGGTTACAAATGAAATACCATGACAAATACCAATGCAATGAAAAATTCCAGGTATCAACCAATGGCCCACTGCCTGAGCTAATACAATATCTGGTATAGAAAAATTAAAATAAAGCAAAAGGACATAAATGATTACTTGGAGTTTATTGAGAAAATATTTAAATTATGTAAATAAGGGGATGTTGATTGAGAGATGGCAGAAGAACTAAGCTTGGCAAAGGAGAATCAAAAAGAAGAAATAAAGTGATAGGTAGACAGGATTGGGGTAGGCTATGGTATATGCTGGGCTGGGCCAGCCCATCTCTCGGACAGTCCTGGATCAAGACAGAGGTTGGTGATGAGAAGTTAAGAGACAACCTCTGGGTCAGTAGGGCAGATGAGTCTGAAGTTCCAAATCAAGGTGCTTGCTAGCATTTTATACACGAGTAGTATATGTGCTTAGTTAACGCTTAAGAATTTGTTTTGCTTAAAGGAAATTATTGACAATCTTGGTCACAGGGTTGAAGTATTTCTTGACTCTAAAGAAAAGTTGAAAACTTTTAAAATTATTTGGGAGGTACCTTTTAATAGTCCTGACTTTTTCTACCTCTTCAACCATAAGGTTTTTATCTCACTTAATGCATCTGATGGAAAGGCCTGTACTTTCTCAGAAGAGAACTTTTTTTTTAGTCTTGCAGGTGCTTGGCAGTGTAAGTAGGGAAAGTAATGATTTTTGCAGATTCTGATTCCTGTGTAGCTTGCCATGAGGGTGGACTCCGAGTACTGAGAAATGCTGCTGACTTGGGAAAGTTTTCCGCTTTATGTGCAAGGCCGCTTAAGGTTTTTTTGTGCTTTGGAATTTTTCGAAGGTACATTTCAGTTAAGTACTCTCTCTTTTAAACTTTGTTTCCTTCTAGTCACCAAAGGGAGATGTGGTTGTGTAATTAGGACATGAAATAGAAATTATTGGCAACTTCCCCAGGAGTCTTTACGTGGAAGCAGAGCACGTTGGCAAGAGCCAGAGAGAACAAGGGAAGATGAGAGGGTTTGTGCAGGGGCAGCATTTGTGCTTCCTGCCTGCCTCTGAGGCCATCAGGAGACACTGAAATAATTAAATACACTTGGGCTATATCAGTGGCTTAATTGTATCCTTTTACCTCTGAACAAAAAAAAAGGGAGGAGGAAGTAGAAAATCTTAGCTGGGCACAGGGCAGGGAACCACAGACAAATAAAAGAAGCAATCACGTTTCCCTATTTGTTTATGAAAATAAAGTGTTACTGAGGACTAAAGAAAGAGTCACTTTTCATTATAGGCAAACATTATTTGTGGTGCTGTGACTTCTTTTTCCAACTAGGATTCATAACTTCATTGGGCGATACAGCATTAAGATGTCTTTCTTCAAAAGAAGCCAATGAGAGATTATTGCTTTATAATTTGATTTGATGTTGGAGATAATAAGTCCTTTGGGAGAGAAATGTTTTTGTTAATGTAAATACTTTTTTTGATTTTTTCTCATTTGATCTCTGTCTTCCCCCTCCCCATATTTAACTACTGCCCCTCTCCCCCAATTTGATATAATGAGCACTGCTTTTTTCTGGCAGAGACCATACCTTAGTTACTGTGGGCAAATGAACATCAATTTTTTTTGTGTTCCTTTTTTTTTTTTTGGGGGGCCGAGCAACAATGAATGCTTTTCTTGAAGAATTTTCTCAAAGCTGCATGTCCTCATTATAACCCAGATAGCCTAAATAATTGGATGAATTTTATGCATAATCAGGGAGTGACCAGAAATTTCACAGGTAACTAAGTCACTGATTACTTTGCAGAATTAGAAGCCAAGTCTTAACTGGTAAATACACTCAGAAAAATCTTGGGTTTGCTCAGGGCGGAGTGATGTTCTCTTTTTCACATAGCACTTCGTTTTAGTCTATCACTGAAGTGGCTTGAGTAATTTGTCATGTGCTGCTGTGGGGTGACTTTTTCTTCCTCATTATTTCATATATTTCTATAACTTGATGTTTTTCTGAACTAACATTCCTTGGAACATATTTCAGTCTACAGGGTTATTAAGAATCAAAGCTGTGCTGTACATTTTTTAAAAATTGAACCAAAGGCTTCATGTAGTGAGTTATTGAACTGTGGAATGAATAAAATGGAGATTGTTGAGCTGTGGAATTACTAGAATGGAAATTGCTGTCGTCAAGTATAAGTGACTTCAACTGTCTTTGCTTCTTCTGGGGAACAAATATTTGCATTGCATCTGGGTGAAGGGAAAGTTTCACATGAATGCATGCTTGGTCATCATAATCCATGGGTCTCTTTCCCTCCCTCCCATTACCCCATCTTTAGATACCTGGGTCTTCCCAATGGCAGCAAGCTCTTCGAGCCATAACCCTGTTCTTCCGGTGGGACCGGCTCTGCTGACAGGGCTTTTTCCACCAAGGGAATGAGTCACAGTTTATCAAAAGCCTTGCCAAACAGTTTTATGTATTTTTTAAAAGCTTCAGAAGAATTTTTGTTTTGTCCAGGTTCAGACTGACAGGGCTGAGAAATTAGAGAAGATTGAGTTTCTCCATCAGTCTTTTTCTTCACTGGACACACGTCACTAGCCCTGCAGACAAACTGAAAAGCAAAGGAGTAAATGTATAAGTAAAAAAGTACCGAAGTTTTTGTCCTCTACCACGCCATCTTCCCTCTGCCACACTTCTGAGGAATCACAGCTCCTGGTGTAACCACAAAATGTCAAGTGACAGCAGAACTCCTGGTCAGTGAGTTTTAATCCCTAGGATAGGGACAGTGTGGCAGCCAGTAAGGGCAGTGCTACTCGTTGGAGGAGTGAGTTGTCAGGCAGGGAACAAAAAAAAATGCCACTGAGGACTAATTTTTCTCAAAGTTGTACCAGCCCTTCAAATAAAGATTATTAAACCTCTCTCTCTATTCTTACTTATGTGTTAGCCCAAACTTGAATTTATAGCCAAGACTTTTCTCTAAAAAGAAAACAAAAACAAAAACAAAATGCCCGTATGTCTTGTAAGGGCTTATAAGGATATATTGCCTTACCTGCATGTTAAAAATGGAAAAACGAGGACAGAGGAAGAGTAAGTTGCTATGTGACATCCTAGAGACTCATACACACGCACTTTTTTCATCCAGAAGTTAGGGCAAGAAAACATGTTTATCTTGCCTAAATGTATAGGCGAGCTTCTAAATGCACATTTTTGGGGGTGTTTTGAATTCAGTGAAAATACTCTTGTCTCAGAATTTGGAGGAAAAGCAGCAAGTATTTAGATATCTGGTGTTTTAAAAATTAGAGTGTTTGGATGCCTTTTCCACATAGTGGAGGATATTATTAAAGCTGTATGTATCCTTAAGAGCTAGGTTTCTCCTAAACTAGAATTTTAGTGGTGCATGAGAACTTCGTTTGGAACAAAGCTGTTTGCCACACTAAAAGAGAAAGTGGAAAGATCTGGAAATCAGGAGATCTGAGCTGTAATGTGAGCTCCACAGTGGACTGACTCGGTGTCTTTGGCCAATTGCTTCTGTCTCCCTCTCTATAAAGTCAGGGCATGAGTTTTTATGCTGTGTACTGTGGACCTATGGAGTCCCTTCTTGGAACCTTTTGTAGGGTAAAATGAATGGAAAACAAAAACAAATGGATTTTATATGACAATATTTATTACTGCTATAAAAATAAAACAACAAAACCAAATGGAAAACTCTGTCCTCATATCTTCCAGTTTTAGAATTCTATGGCTATTGAATTCTAATCTTAACTAGTGAGCATCTTTCAGTGTTGAGGAATTCATAGTTCCAGGTAGTGGGGGCATGAAACCAAGTGTGCTTGGCCCCCAAATTATGTCCTTTTTAAGCCCACACTAATGACCAGAGTTGTTGGACTTCATCCTCGTTCTCTGTGAGGCTGCTGCACTAAGTGTCTATCAAGGTGACATAGGAAGGGATGGAGCCATAGGGTAAAATTAATGGTTAACAGCCTCCCTTTCCCCAGGGTTCCAGACCCTGCCCTCTTGTCAACAACTTCACCCTTCCTGACCCCTTCTTGCTCCCTCCAGTCTCCTTTCGTACCTTCTGCCTGGTAGACTCTCAGGTCCATTTCAGGACTCCTATTACACTCGACAGAATTTTCTTTTCTCACCTGGAAAGACAGGATGAGACATAAAGCTAAAAGATGTGCCGACCCGTAGAGGGGCTTGAGGAGAAGTAAGAGAGCAATGTTGGATTGACTTTTTTTTGTTTTATTTTTTCACTCTTGAAACAAAAGAGTGGAAATAATTCAGTTACCTTGAGACCAAGAATACCAGGCTTCTTTAAAGCATCCAAACATATCTAGTAGGAAGTAAAATTATTACTCATTTGCTAAGACTTCTGTTAGCAAAAGAAACATGACCTGGGCTGAGGAAACAGAAATAGAACTCAAATGATGTAGTTAGCCACTGCGTTACTCTGTGCCATGCCACATAAACTCTGCTTCAGATAATTTTTTTGGTGATTCTCATGAAAACACAAGACTACTTTTTCCTTCGCTCATTTTCTTGACAGACATTTGAGGACTTACCAGGTGTCAAGGAAACAAGGATTCGTCACCTCGATTTACCAGTCAAGTTACCATGTTACTTGCTGGGCACTGTCAGATGCTGAAAACACAAAAGCAGACACACCCTCCTGCCCTTTAGGACACTCAGTTTAGTGAATAAAGATGCAAGGACTGAGAGTGTTGGAAAGTGAACCCTGAGCTGGGAGCTTTGTAGGAGAGTAGCTGTTTGCTATTTACGGTGGGTATTCAGAGGCCAAAGGAGCCTAGTGCATCCTCAGGTCTGTGGATGGTTAGCTGGTTAGAGCCCAGAATCTGAATCATGAATAGCAAAGCATGGGAAGGGGGCTGGGACAATGCATAAAGATTCTGTAACCTCAAGACAGTGCCAGGCTGAAGGGTCTTAAGCAAGAAAGGCAAACCTTTAGATGCATGTTTTGAAGGGATCACTCAGGCTGCGACAGTGGAGAGCAGATCAAGAAAGAAGGCCACAAGCTAAAAGCTGGAAGGCTGTTGCAGTATCTAGGTAAGGAAGAAGAAGAGTCTGAACAAAGGCTGTGACCACAGGGAAGGAGAAACTGAAAGGAGGTGGAATCCACAGCCTAGATGATTGAAGAGAAGGGAGAGAAAGGAGGGAGAGGACCAGGTGATTAGCTCAGGCACCTGGATAGATTTTCCTCCAAATAGTGAGGCAAAGGATGTAGCCCAGGCAGGCATTCAGATTCCAAATCCTATAGATTTTAAAGCCATTGGCCACGCCTTTCCTCTGATAGGTTTGGCGGGGATAGCTTCATTTTCAGATACAATGAGTTGGTGGTGCTTTAGGGGCATCAGAGGAGATTGGTTTAGCAGGTGATTGGCTATTCAGAAGTTCAGGAACAAGTTCCAGTGTTAGCAGTAAAAGGCTGTAGAATAGCTAAGATCACCCAGAAACTGTATAACATGAGAAGGAAATGGATGGAGGTAGGAGAACCAGTTGAGGGAGATGAGAAGGAATAGATTGAGTAGACAGTGGAAAGTCAGAATAGGCTGATAACCAGGGAGCTAAGGAAGGTGCCAATGAGAATGTCAAATGATCCAAGAGAAGGATTGAGAAATGTCTGTGGATGTAGCAATGATTGCCTAGTAGGTCAGAGGTAACTGGGGCAAAAGCAACTTTAATTCAATTTAGTGATTAATCTAAATTATTTCAAGCATTGAATTTAATTCCTGTATTCCACAGAAGACTGTCTTGTTATTATGTCTGATATTTTAGAAAGAAAATAAAATTTTTTATTGTGGCAAATGTGTATAAATAAATTTACCACTGCAGTAATTTTTAAGTGTACAGTTCAGTAGCTTAAGTACATTTACATTTTTGTGCAAGAAAATAACTTTTTAACAATGGTAAATGTTCATTATAATTGGGTAGAAAAAAATAGAATTGGAAGACAAATCAGTAAAGACTTATTTTTTCAAGTCACCTGAAACAAACAGTACATTATCACGGCTCTGTAACTGGAAATTCAGAACTACATTTGAGTTAAAGATGCAGTTTTTTTCTCCACATGATGTGGCTCTCACTAAAGGCAGTGTCCGAAGAGTTGACAGGCACCCCACGCCATACCCATGAATGCATGTGCAAGAACACATTTCAGCAGCTGAAAACATCCTGGGAAGGATCGCAATGGTGGATGTAAGCCAAGCCCTGCCACTCACCCATTGTGATCTTGGGCAAGGTACTTAACTCTAAATCAGTTTTCTCACTAATAAAAGCTTGTGCAGAAGATCAAGAGCATGAATGCAGTTGCCATCAGTAAACCATGGAGATCCAGAGCCATGCTGGTGGGCACGTGTGTTTGCACACAAGCTTCTGTCCACATGACAGCTGCTGTTCCATTAAAAGCAGGGATCCTGTGCTGAGATAATCAGCTCTTTCCTCTTGCAGTAAGGCCTTCCTATGTGAAGATGTCTCTGAGATCACAGCAAGCTTGGAAAATGTAACTAAAGAGGAACTTAGGCCTGGGCTGACTACTGTCTTAAGGTCACAAAACCGGGGTGCGGTGGGAGGGAGAGAGGTGGAAGCTAAGAATCTGCTTCATAATTGTTTTTCCAGTGGCCAGCTTAATAAACTGCCTCTTCTGTAACATCCATTCAGAGTGCCATAGACTCTATTTTAAAAGTCCTAACCACATCAGGAGTGGGAGACGATAATAAACTAATGGAAAAATTCTCCTGGACAAATCATGCATTGGGACCTTGGCTCTTCTTTCAGACACCAATATCTGAGTATCTGTCACACCCAGAATACTGCATTAATTGCTGAGAAAAGTCTCTAAAGAAATACAGGTAGCCATTTTCAGGATTTATGTTATACATATTCAAAAAAGCTCTCCCTTTCTCTTGTCTATGTTGTCCGTCCCTGCTTCATAAAAAGCCTGTATGTATTTTCTTACATTTTTAAGTGTTAACTCATGAAACTTGCTCACTGTCCCTTCATGCAGCTGTTGTCCTGCTGTGGTCCTAATGTTGGCTCTGTTCTGCTATAGAGTTTCATTTGCTTTAGGTTGAGATGATGGTAGTTCCAGTTTGTGACATGATTTATGTGAAATGTATGCTTCCAGAACAGGTGTGAGTGGCTATGTGAGGACAAGTGTTTCTTTGAAATAGCACAAGGTTTGTTTTCTGTTGTATTTCCAAATGACTCATTGGGAGGAAAAGCTGTTTAGGAATCACCTTCCAATTACTGGTCCAAGAATATGTAAAACCTAGCAAATATTTAGGGTAAGATGATGGACAGTGCTTTGTTTTGTTTGTTTTTCTGTGCCCTCTGAAGAAGCATTCCCGCTGTGTGAATAGCCCCCAAGCCAGCATCTGGGCCTTCAGGATTCATGTGCACTGAGGCTGAGTGAGGATGTCCTGTTAGGCTCTTCCCGGGTTGTGAGGACCCATTGAGCCCTTCTTCCCGGAGTCCACCAAACTCCACGGCTAGCTGGCGGGTGGGCCCTTCCATTGCCATGTTTGCAGCTCCTGCTGGCCGAGACTCTGGATATGGGGCCTGTCTGGTGATTCCCTATGAAGTCAGACTCATGGGCCCTCGGCTGTGGCCTCCACTCTGATGGAAACCAGCTTAGGGAGTCTGAGGAGCCAGGGAAAGGTTACACTGGGCTGGGATGCTCTGCTCTCTGGGTGGCATTTCCAGCTGACCAAGTAGGACAGCTCAGAGGCCAAGGTGTGCTGTTCCTGCTGAGCCTCCTGCATGGGACACAGAGACCTGAAAATTATGGGTCTCTGATTAAGGGTTGCTGTTTTCCCTTCATTTCCCACTCCGTGTGACCTTGGATGATTCTTGTCCAACCAGAAGTAGCCCACTCTTCTTCAGAAGCTGAAAGGTTCTGGTTCCTTATAATCTGTGCTTTTTGAAAGCATCTCTGCTTGATATTTGCTCTGTCTCAGTTCTGGGAAAGAGCTACAAACTCCCTTCAAACCATTGTCAGGGTGGGAGCTAAGAACCATTTAGTTCTAGCCTAGCTGCCCAGCCATATCAGTTTTACAGAATAGAGAACTTTTGCTCATTCCAGTGTGATTTGGAATTTCTGACTGTTTCTTCCCTGATATCTATTTAATTTGTCAAACTGGCATGAAATGAAGGAGAATGTGAGGTTGAATGCATGGTAATAAATGTTAGTGCTTCTTTGTGTTGGCATGTGATTGTCCTTACTGTATGGGAGATGCTTGCTGGGAGGCCCCCTGGCCCTTCATGCCTGGTCATTTGCTTACTGTTTAGCTGACCTCAATGCTTGAAGCATGATTTTATCTGGTATCTCATTATATCACTCCCTCGGGTGGGTGGGTGGAAGGATGGATGGATGGATGGATGGATGGATGGATGGATGGATGGATAGATAGATAGATAGATAGATAGATATAGATAATCTCACATCTTTCCTCTTAAAAGGACTCAGAGACAGTCCCGATGTTCAGGGTTAGACAGAAAATAGCTAAGGTGAACCTCACGTTGAGACCTCCCTCCTCAGAATTCCAGCATGTGCATGACATGAATGTGGCATGGTGCTGTGTAGCTGAGGAGTATTTTGATGTTAAGGAATAAAAAGGAGAGACTAAAGAGATCATTATAATAGTTGTTTTTAACAGTAATAGCTGTTTATTGAGCATTATTAAGTTCAGGTACTGTGCTAGCCTATACATTCCTGCACACAGATATATTTTAAATTTCACACTAACTATATAAAGTAGATCCTACTAATAGCCCCATTTTACAGATAAGGAAACTGCGACCCCAAATCCCTGGACTTTGTCTACTTCACTAGTGGGGCTGGGGCCTTGAAGCAAGAACTAACATGTATTATTAGACTTTTACAGTATACCTTGGTGCTATGATGAGTGCAGTAAAAATATTTCATTTAATCCATTCCAGAATCTTCTGATATGGGCACTATTATTATTCCCATTTTACAAATGGAAACCTGAGGTGTGGGTGAGGTAACTTGCCCAAGGTCACATACCAAGAGATGGAAGAGCCAGAACTGGTCTCTATGGCTCCATTGCCCATGTTTGAAACTGCCGTGTTGTTCCTAACAGCCCTCTTTTTCTTTGATTAAATATCCCATAAGGAGTTTGTGTTAGTCCTTATAAATTCTAAATAACTATAAAACCAAAATGTTAACAATATTCGATTTCAAAACCAATACAACCCAAATTAACAGCAGTATTTTGAAGCTAAGGGTAATGGTCTTTTCCTGAAATGGAATCAACAGTTCACCCTTGTGGGTTTGAATAGCAGAAAGGTATAGCTTCATATTCAGTTTCATATTTAACTTGTTTTGGCATTTGGACTTGAACAATTTCTGTATACATGATGCCTGTTTCACAGATTTTTGCTTAAATGGCGTTAACAATTTTAAGGTTTTGCCAGCATGAGATACTCAAACTTCGTCTCTCAGCACTGTTCATGAGCGTGCCTCAGCGCTCACCTTTATGGTGTGCCTCTCGGCAGCCTTGCTAACCTGTCTCTTCTCTTGAAGATAAAGCTAGATTTGTGGCATTATTAAAAAATTAATTAAATAGATATTTAATCCATTTATGACTGGAAACGAGACTAGAAACCTATATTATTGCCTGTTTCCTAGTATTCTTCTACTAATGAAGTTGACCTTTACAGAAATGACAGGCACAGTACTTGTGTCCTCGGCCTGACACCAGGTTTAGCCGCTGTACACATGGGGTGACTCAGGTCTCCTGCCACTTTACTTAAACCACTGTTAAACCCGCATTTGTGCAGCTTCTCATGGTGACATTTGGCCTTTGTGAGTATAAGTCTAGATGCAAGCGTGGGCTCAGAAATCTTCAGTCTACACTTAGGTTAATATAGACTAAGATTTTCATTGACACGAGAACATTAAATTGGAAAATTCTTGTAGACTGCCAAGAACGCATCCATAGATGGCCACAGTCTTCCCAGCCCACTTCAGGAATCAGTGTGGCATAGTCCAGCTCCACCTGGTGACCCACTCTCCCTGTCCCTCCTCCTGCTCCCTCAGTGTCCACTTCATCACTGGGTCGATGACCAGGCTTAGGCCCGCTCCCTGCTCCCCTGTCCCTTTCATGGTTCAGCTTCCACTCTGGCTCTCTGGCCTTCTTCTCTAACATTCGGAGGACAAGGCACCTTCCCAAGGGTTACCTCAGTCCCTTTCACCAAGGAGCCTAGCAGCCCAAATGTGACCTCTCCACAAGGAGCCACCACTTGGGGGACTGTGCAAAGACGCAGTGGAGGAGGGGTAAGTGACCCCCAAAGGCTCGGGCTGTTTGCGCCAGATAAGGTGTTTGGGCTTTACTCTGCAGGCAGTGGAGAGTCATTTCTTTTTTGAGAAAGTATAGATTATTCTCTGTTTTGGAGAGAGAACTCTGGACATCATACATGTGCTTCTTGTCCCGCGGGCTGCCTTGAAGCAGTAATAGTTTGTGCCATTTAACAAGTTTGAACTGATAATTTTCTCTTTGATGCAGAAGGCATCTCTGGATAAAGTTAAATAGAGGAATAATCATCCAAATCTATATTTCCCAAATCATTCTTCTTTTTGGCAGTTTTGTCACTGAAAAGATGGTCTTGGCAGTCATTTTTCCATGTCCTCTTGTTTCACATGGGCTTCCAGTACAGCCACCAACCACGTATAAATTATTGTCAGAACTTGGAGTTGTCAGGGAGAATCAGGTTACTCTAGGAGACATGAATCAGGTTACTCTAGGAGACATGAACCCCTTTTCAAAGGGTTTAATTGAATTACAGAATGCACCACCCAGGGAGTCCCAAGCTGAAGTACTGGGATATCACAGTGCCCAAATCCCATTTTTTTTTCCTCCTCTGTAATCATTACCCCAAAACACAGTGGTGGTCTCTGACCTCGTTGGTGGTTGGATCTTATTTTCCATTTCCTTTGTGGGGTCACTGTAGGGTCTTATTTCATGTTCTCTTCAGGGGATAATTCCTCTTTTGCTGTTTTTCCCAGCTCTCCTTTTTGGCATTTTTCCTTTCTACCTTGTGACAGTGGAAGCAAATGTTTTCACAGTTGGCTTTTCCGGTCCAGCATTGCTGCTCTGGTGTCTTTGTGGAGCAGGAGCCCGGAGAGGCGTGCAGAGGAAGGGGCCCTGCTGCCCTCAGCAGACTGAAGGATCATTTTTGTTTCTATCCTCCTTTTTAAAGGGACGATGAGGCAACTTGGAGTGAAAGAACAATTGAAAACCTTAGTTTCATTACCTTCTGAAAAGTTATTCAGACTTCTGATCTCTTCAAATTGAAAATTATGAACCTGAAGAATGTGGGCAAAGGAATAGGAACAATGGTTGTTACATGTCTAAGTTATGAATGAAAAATATGAAACCAAATGGAAGAATGCATGCTTTTATTTTTTCTCCCATTCTCTCTCATACATATCCTACGAGACAAGGCAAACCAATCATAATAAACTATTTTTAAAGAGGTTTAGACCAGAGCTTTCCTTGGAACTTGCTGCAATGATGGAAATGTTATGTCTACACCGTTTGATGCTCTAACCACTGGTCACATGTGGCTGTTGAGCACTTGACATGTGGCTGGCGTGACTGAGGGACTGAATCTGTAATTATAGTTAATTTTAATTAAATTTAAGTAACCACAGGTGGCTGGTGGCTGCTACTCTGTCAGTCAGCTGTGCTGGAAATGTGGCCTCATTAAATTATCTCTGTATGACCTATCTGACCAACTCTGATATCCCTACCAATTCCAAATGCCTAGTGGATATTCCACTTGGATGTCCAGTAGGCTTTTCGAATTCAGTGTGGCCAAATAGAACCCACATTCTGGTCTTTCCAGTCTCAGTGTATAGACTCACCATCCATGCAACTAACTGCTCAAACCAAAGATGTTTGAGTTATCTTTTATTCTTCTCTCTCCCTCTTGATCAGCAAGTCCTCTCAGTTCTTTCTCCAAATCATATTCTTAATCCCTCAGTTTCTCTCCAGCTCCACTGCAACCCCCTGAGGAGAAGCTACTTTGTTTTATTGCCTGGGTAACTGTAGCTTCCTGACGGATCTTTCTGCTTCCTGCTCACACCTCTACAATCAATTCTTCACTTAAAACTGCACCGAAAACCAAAATGATAGGGATCTAAACAAAGCAGATATTTATTTTGGTTGTCAGTATAGTCAATCTGGGAGTGATATGGACAGTCTCATGACATCAGGGACCAAGATCCTTACTGTCATGCAAATATAGCCATCATGTTCATATTCCAGCCAACAGAGAAGTAGAAAAGAGGAAGCAGGAATACTTTTCCCCATCAAGGTCACTTCTTAGAAGCTGTAGGTACCACTTAATCTCATGAGCCAGAATTTAGTAACCTGCCTACATCCAATTGTAGCAGTTTGGCCGGTAAATATTGTCTTATTTTGTACAGTGATAAGCCTGATGGAAGGGAAGAATGGATATTGAGCAATGACTAGTGGTCTTTGCCACACCCTCCAATGGCCTTCATTGAGCAGTCCACACTCCTTACCATGACCTAGGAGGAGGTCATACATGGTCTAACTACCACTGATCTAGCACTGTATTCCAGCCAGATAGACTTTCTTTCGGTTCTCTACATGCCAAGCACTTACTTGTTACTTAGATCATTTGTACTAGCCTTTCCTTCTGCCCAAAATGCTTCGTTCCATATGTCTGCAGGCCTGTCACTGTGATTCCATTCATGTGACATTTGCAAAGCTTTCTCAGACTATCTACCTATCACCCAAATAATTCCTTTAGAATCACCCGTCTTATTTCAAGCATCTTCTACTCCCTGAAACTGTATTTATTTATTTGCATCTCTATTCATACCTCCCAGTTGCTCTGGAGTAAACTCCATGAAAGCAGGACCTTATCATTATTTTCCACTCAATCTTCAGTAGGTAGATTTGTACCTGGACAAAGTGAGTATCTAACTATGAGTTGGATGAATGAATGAATGAATGAATGAGTTCATGGAATATGAATATTTACCTAGCCCTATTACAGAATGATTATAAAGTAGTGAAGCTGGATAGACTAGAGTTCTTTTAGTCTAACTCCCACATATTAAAGATGAGGTAAAAGGACAACTGATGTTATCACATAGGTGGTTGTGAATAGTCGAGATAATTTGCTGAGATTTACCATGAAAGCCTCCTGAACTAGACAGATTTAGGCTGGATGCCAAAAAATTGGTGGGATTCAAAACTGGTCACTCAACCATATTCTATAAATATCGACTGATGAATTGATAGTTCTCAGTGATTTGGCGTGGACATTTATGTGAAAATCGTGTTTTAATGAGCACAAAATGGGGAATGGTCAATATGAATGATAACATAAGGTAACCATTTTCCTTTTCTCACCTTACCACTAACAGTTGACCCCACCACTAGTCTTTACTTTTATTTTCATCATAGTTCCATGAGAGAGGGGGCAGAGTGGATCTCCTGTCCTCTGTATGTATCACTGTGCCTGTTCACAGTAGATATTTAATAAGAACTTTTGAGAAATGAGTATTCATCTCTAAAAGATGTGGGGGGAAATCTTATCAAAGGATTTTAGGTAAGTTAAGAAACTTTTCGTCATTGTAAATAGTCATGCCATCTATGAAGTTCACCACATTCATTTACAGAATGGAACCAACGGCAACAGTAAACATTGTGGGACGTTCATATTGTGTGTCCGGCTTTTAGGCGAGACTCCAGCTTCAGTGTTAGAGTCCTTGGCTCTAATTCTCTTCAGCCAGTGGTTTGACAGATCAGTGTATTATTGAAGCCCTCAGGACCTGAAACTAATTACAAAATAAGGAAAGCAAAGGTCTACATATGCTGTATCCTCATTTAGGGTTCAGTTATGCATACCAGCTCCCCAGTTTTCATCCAGCCTTTGGCTTATGAGACAGATTGATATGAAATGGAGCCAAAGTGGCCACAGCGGATAGAACTCAGCCTAGGTTATTCCTTAGAAGACATTTAAGCCTGTGGGTGAGCTCTAAGTGTACCCCAGAACTCAGGGTCCCCAGGAGCACTGGTTTCCTTTGGGCTCTGAGGCCTTACAGTAGAGAGTGTGGGCTAGCTAAGGTTGTTGCAGACATGAATAGGATTCTTGGCCCGCATGCATAGGTTCACCCTAGGACTCCACTAGGCTTTGGGTATGGAGCGGGGGGGAGAGAGAGCGGGGCAGGTAGCGGGACATAGGATGTGCCTAGATCTCTCTGCATATTTCTGGACGGGGATATTTAAAAATCTTATTAGTGTGTTCTGTAATTTGAAGCCAATTACTTGATATGGCTGAATGTATATTAAGTTTTCTAGGCAATCATACATTTTTCTTCCGAATCTTTTTTATTCTTTAGTGACATTGGATATGAGGTTTAGTTTAGGCCAAGAGGTGGTAAAGAGAGCCCCATTCCCTTATCCCTGACTGTGGGTCACAACTGATAGCTGTTCCAGATGAGCCAGCAAGGAGATGATGGCAACTGGCCTGGTAATGTTGTGTCCGGAAGAGTCTGTCCATTTCATTCCAAACTGGGACTTTTTGAAATGCAGAATTATGTCATTTTTGTGTATTAGACTGCCCTTTGACTGGCTGAGTATTATTTTTTGAGGACAAGAAACATCAAGTTTGCAAAGTTAGCAAAAAAAGGCAAACAATGGGGGTGAATCTTTCAAACTGGTTCCAGCAAGGCAGTTCTCCACTCACAGCTGTCGCATCATGTTCGTACTTTTCATGCAGTTAGCAACAGCTTGAAATGCAGATATCAGCACCCTGTCCTCTCATGCCTGGTTTGCATGGGTAGAATCTGATCCTTTCACAGCCAGGAAGGACAGCCTTTTCCCCGTACTTTCTCCTGCACAGGCCGCAGGCCAGATAACCACTAACTCCATCACCCTGAGGAGTTCAGACCTTCCTGAGGTTGGAGGAAGTGATTGCAGGAAAACAGCCTGAAAAGGTAGAAATGTGGGGCCATTGGAGAGCGGCAGAAGTGAAAGACGCCAGAGAGCTCTGTTTAGACCTTTACCCCATCCAAACCCCCCCCAACCCCCGCACTTCCCTCCCTCACTGACTGTTCACTCAGAATTCACGAGCTATCACACTCTAATTTCTCTTATCACACTCTAATTCCTCTTATCACACTCTAATTCTATGCATACACTTAAAAATTGTTTAATGGTAAAAAAAAAAAAGTAAAATTTACCGTCTTCACCATTTCTAAGTGTACAGCTTAGTTGTGTTAAGTACATTCACATTGTTGTGCAGCCATCACCACCATCCATCTCCAACTGAAACTCTGTGCCCACTAAACACTAACTCTCCCTCCCTCTGCCCCAGCCCCCTACAACCACCATTCTACTTTCTGTCTCTGAATCCAGCTACTCCAGGTACCTCTTATAAGTGGAACGACAGAGTACTTGTCCTTTTGTGACTGGCTTATTTCACTGAGCATAATGTCTTCAAGGTTCATGCACATAGCATGTGTCACAATTTCCTTTTAAGTCCGAGTAATAGTCCATTATATGTATATACCACATTTTGTTTATCCGTTTATCCATCCATGAACACTTGAGTTGATTCTGCCTCCTGACTATAGTGAATAATGCTATTATGAACATGAGTATACACATATCTTTTTAAGATCCTGCCTTCAATTTTGGGGGGGCATATACCCAGAAGTGGGATTGCTAGAACCTATGGACTCACTTTATTCATCTGTAGAACAAAGGGTTGGCCCCTGGAAGCATGCTCTGAGCTCTGGGGCTATCTCCAACAATGCTTGGCATGGCTGCTGAGGAACAAGGGCCTTCAGAGGCCCTCACCCACGGGGACAGCTGTCACCCAGCAGTGCCAGCCTCCTCTGTGGCACTAAGAACAAGGCTGGCTTAGAAGAACCCCGAGCCTCCTATGGCTACTTTGTTTCAAGCCCCTCCCCTAACTTTCCAAATAAGCAAACTTTTTGAGGAGGGACAGGGAGAAACAGGTACTAGTGCCCACTTACAGAGTTCATACATGATGGCCTTGTTTGTGATTTCTGTGGAACAAGTGAGTTTTTCTCTTTCCTTCTGCCCTTTCAGCTCTGAGGTTTGTTAACCTTCCTGTAGGGCCTGCTCGGCCACTTCCCCCATCAGCGTCCTTTCTTGTGCTCTCACCTTTCCTCAGATCCGCTTCTAAACTCCTAATGGCATGCTCTCAGAGCCTTGATGGCATCGGTGTCATGCTTCTCGCTAATGTCGAGCTGGGTCATTTAATAAATACATCAGGCGAGGTGGTCAGAGATCTAGGAAGGGTACGGAAAGGTGTTCTTTTTTAAAAGCCTATTAAAATCTCTTCTCGTCCAGCAGGGACTGCTGTTTAAATGCAGAATTTAAGAGCCGCTTCATTCAGTGTGAGTGTGATGCGTGTGATTTGGCAGCATCCTGTTTGAATTCAGAGCTGGGAACTTGCTGTAGGATCTTGGCAGCTGAATGGATGATTCTCTTTAGAGAAGATGAGCTGAAAAAACTTAGGTGACAGATTTGCCCTCACACCATCCCAGCTTTGATACATCTCTCTGTCCTGGCAACAAAGTGTTCTCTGAGGAATGTTTTGTTTTGAGGACAGAAGATTTTGCTTTTTCATATGGGCCAGTAGCAGGCATGTGTGTCGGGTATCGCAGCTAGGTGGAGGGGAATGTCCTGATCCCTGGTCAGGCACTCTGTGACCTCAGAGGACTTCCCCAAGAAACCCAGGGACTTCTCAGGGAACTAAGATAATTAGGTTCCAAGAGTGAAAGACAAACCTAATCTGTAATAAATTTAGCATTTGTGTGGTTCAGTTAAGACATCCATACTTTGGAATTGTTTGTTTTATTGTGGTCAAATACACGTAATATAAAATCTACCATTTTAACCATTTTTGAGTGTACAGTTTGAGGCACTGTGGCATTACGTACTTTTACATTGTTGTGTAACCATCACCATCATCACTCTCAGCTTTCCATTTTCCCAAAGTAAAACTCTGTGCCCATTGAATACTAACTCCCTCCAGCCCCTGGCAACTACCACTCTACTTTCTGTCTCTATGAATCAGACTACTCCAGGTACCTCATATAAGTGGAATTATCCAGTATTTATCCTTTAGTGACTGGCTTCTTTCACTTAGTGTAATGTCTTCAAGGTTGATCCATGTTGTAGCATGTGTCAGAATTTCCTTGCTTTTTACGGCTGAATCATATTCCAGAATGTATATACCATATTTTGTATATCCATTCATCAGTCAGACACTCAGGGTGTGTCTACCTTTTGGCTATTGTGAGTAATGCTACTATGAACTTGGCTGCGTAAGTATCTGTTTGAGACCCTGCTTTCAGTTTTTTGGATATATACTCCAAAGTGGAGTTGCTGATCAGATAGTTTTGAGGACTTTTCCTATATTCTTTGGATCTGGTTGAACTTATAGCAAGCATTAATAAATAAAAGCATATGTTGCTATTTTTTCAAATATAAGTAACAGGGCAAAAATATGGTCATTAGTAATTAAGGTATAAATTTGAACTAGGTTATGTGATGATAAAACCATGTTTGTTCTTGCTGCCACAGAAATGTTTTTTAGCTGATTTTCATACTTAATGTGATTTAAAATTAATTATAGTATAGTTTTCACTTATCTATACTTTTAAAAGAATTAAGAAGCATTTTTAGGTAGATCATATAAAATTATTCTGAAACATTAAAATATATTACTATAAAGTTGACAAATGGTAGGAGATTTTTATTTTAGAGAAAGAGCATCTGCTTTGCAAAATTCACCACGGAATGTCTTTACAATTATAAGCCCTCCAATTGGCTTGTATTTATTCAAATGTACAAAAAATACATTTACATAGAACTTTGATGTTCCTGCTCATAGCAGTCAATAGTCAATAAGCATCTACTATGTTAATAGAGTGTGTTATAATTTTGGCCTGACACCTTCTTGGTTTTGTTTGTTTAAGTGGTGGCAGTGTACATCTTAATACATACATACAGGAACTGGCATTGTTCTCAACTCAACTGAAGTCCGAAGGGACTTTTGGATAGCAGAATAAACGGATGTTGCCACAGCAAGCAGAGTCTTTTAAAAAGGCAACACTGATCATGTCTCTACTCCTCTATTCCATGGTTTAAAACTTTCAAAGGCTCATGGTGCTCTGGCAATAAAGGACACATTTTTCTCTGTGGCTTGTAAGGCTTCACTGTGTGGCCACAGTGGGTCCTCTCCAGCCCTATTTACCCTCACTTGCCAGTTTCAGTTCCTCAAAAACTTTGTAATCTGTTGCATCTCTGGACTTTTGTACAGGCTGCTGTTGGCTAGAACACTCTTCTATGACCTTTTCTCAGGGTGAAATTTGCTTTTTAAGTCAAGTGACATATGTGGTATTTTCCCTAGGGATTTTCTCCTGACCCTCTGAGTGAGTGGCCCCTCCTCTGTGTGCCCACGACACTCTCCACTGTCCTTGTTACAGGAGCATAGCATTCATCATGTCGATTCTACTTGCAAAATTTAGCTTTATTAAGTACTGAGTAGATATAAAAATACTAATAGAATATATGTCAGATATAAAGGATTCTGACATCATGTGCATTTGTACACTCACCACCCAATTTTAAAGGAAGAATGTGATTATTACTTTTGAGTGCCTTATGTGTCCCTCTCCAGCCATCCGCTGTCACTTCTACCCTCCCAGTAACCATGACCTCACTTTTGTGTTACTCATTTCCCTGCTTTTCTTTATAATTTCGCCTCATCCATTAGTATTCATGAACAGTATATATCATTTAGTTTTACATGTTTTTTGAATTTTTAGTTAGTTGAATTATACAGCATGTGCTCTGTAAAGGTCATCTACATTGACCTTTATAGCTGTAGTTCATTTGTTTCACTGTTATATGAATTTATCATCATTATTTGGCCTGCACTTGATTTTTTACATATCTCTATTCCTTCTTTTTCCCTTATGCCCCCATTTTTATACCAATACACAATTTTAAACTCCTAAAGGGCAGATTTCGAGTCTGTCTTTCTCACTGTTACATCCTGATATCTAGCACGTAAGAAAATATTTGTTGAATGAAACACGTACCCTTTGGTCTGAGGGTGCGCCTGTGAATGGGAATCAGCAGCAGTGTCATTCTTGTTTGGTGGAAGCTCTTTCCTCCCTGCACCTTCCCTTGCCTTGATGCTCTAGACTCGGGCTCAGCAAACTTTCTGTAAAGGGCCAGATGGTAAAAATTTTAGGCTTTGTGGGCCATTTAGTTGCTCACGTAACTACTCAGTTCTGCCATTGTAGGCTGAAAGCAGCCATAGGTGATACACAAACAAATAGGTATTCCAATAAAGCTTTATTTACAGAGAAAGGGCATCAGGTTGAATTTGGTCCATTAGTTATAGTTTGCCAACCTCTGCTCTAGAGAACTTCCATGACTGGAAGGAAGGACGGGACAGATGCTGGGTCAAAGAGAGGAAGCCTTGATCACATCTATGCCTTCCAGGGGAGCTCTCCTCATCTAGCACAAACAAGGACAAAGCGTGAGCTCGTGGCACCTTATAAGGCCATAGACAAAATAATATGGTTCTAGTCAAGGTAGAAAGGTAGCAATTTCCTGACTAGGACCAAAGTGAATCTAAAATGTCAACATGTTATGTATGTAGACTACACTACAAAGCCATGACTAAAAATACTACTATAATATCTAAGTTGCAGGCTGAGACAGTTTAGATATCTATCTCACCATCTTTCATCTCGACCTTTTCTCCTTTTCTTCTCTGATTCATATCTAGCATCTGAGGCTTGAGCCTGGCCACCTCTGTGTGCAAAGAGCCGCGAGTTGGTGCCTCCACTCTGTGAAGCACACAAAGTGAATTCTGATGGAAAAAAACAGTGTCTCCTATTTGTTGAATTAAGTAGAAAAGCTTCTTTGAAGAGTTCTAAGTACAAGTGGAGGAGTGACCTTGACTTAGTCATTTCCTTACATTAAAGTGGCCCCTTGTATTCATGACATCACACAGACCAGGTAGAACATTGCAGTGAAAACACAGGCTCAGGAAGACAGATTTTAAATCCTGAGTCTTAATCTTTTTGTTATTTACATGGGAATACTTATACCTACCTCACAGGATTATTGTGAGGAATGTGACTTGCTCCTTGTGGTCACACATTAGTTTGAAAGAAGTGTGGCTAAAGAGTAGTTAGGATAGTGAGGATAAGAAAAAGAATAGAACAAATTCCCATGCTTACTAAGCTCTTTTTACTCATCCTTCCATCCTCACAGTGACCCCCTCCCTCTGTCCCACTTTTACAGGAGGGCCACTCACCAGAGTTCCATGGCTAGTGATAGAAACAAGATGGAGACCAGTGTGTCTGGCTGGAGAGTCCCCACTCTTCATCATGACACTGCTTCTCATGGTGTTGCTACTAATGCTTTAAGTTTGGCTACTGTTACATCATTCCTGAGGAGTGGTCCTGAAATCCCTCACCACTGAGGTGACTTGCGCAGCCCTGTTCTGCTCTCCTGTAGTTGATCATGTCCAGCCTATGGAAGAATAGACGAAAGCTGCCCTAGTGAAAAGCCCCTGCGGGGAAAAAAACTGGTATAAAATTATAGAGCGCTGAACCTCCGCTGTGATTTATAGATGCTGTGGTGAATGGCCAGACAGACATTGCTAGGCCAGGGTTCTGTTTCTTACCTCTAAAGATTCTGTGCCTCAGTGGGGCTTTAGTTAGTCTCAGTGATAGTTTTAGGGCCCTGATGAAGGAGACATAGAAGGTGGTCTAGAGACATCAGCTATTTATTCTCTAAGGACACAAAGCATCCCAGAAATTGTGTCAGTGTCTTCACATGTAATGTATATTTGACGCATTTTTGAAGACTCAGCTCCATATAACAAAGTGTGGAAGTCATTGGTATGTTCCGCCAATCTTTCCCTTGGCAGAGGTCGGGCAGGTCCATGTGTCTAGTTCTGGCCTACTAATTGTGAGCAGAAATGACATATCCCTTCTAGTCTGGAACATTTAATTACCTATGAGACCCAACTGGCAATATTCAAATGGGTGACTGTTCTTTCACCCTGCATCCCAAGTGACAGTGATGAGCAGAGCCCTTGGCCAACCCTCAGTAGGCACATAGCGTGAACAAGAAGAAAAATTTAGTGTTTTAAGCCTCTGAAGTTGTTACAAGGTGTTACTACAGCATGGCATAGCCCATGACTAGCGCACACTCCAACAGTTTCCTGTCCTTGCAAACAGCTCGTTTGTACTATTTTTTAAAATGACTTTACACGAGTTAGGACTAGCATTAAAGAATGTTAGTATTGACTTTGGGTATGTAGAGTTTTATGGAGAGTAAATAAGTTCCAAAAATAGAGTCCAGTTCCATAGGACTTTGTACCTATTGATTGTACATATTGATAAATCTACCAAAGTACTAGTTTCATGATAATGTCAAAAAATGTTTGTTTCATTGGCAGGCCATTGTTAGAAGACTCAAACGTACATAAATACTGTTAACCGATACATCCAAATTAGTGACTCCCTTGAATAGTCTTCTTATAAATTCCTTATCATTATAGTTTGAAATAGTTCTTTTTAGGAAGACCTACTGACATCTGACCTAACTGTATTACAGATAGGTTAGTGTAGATATTGTAGTCAAAAATATCATTCCTATTTACCCAAACTAATTCCTGTCCATTTGCAACTTTCATCTAAATGTTTCCAAAACCTGCTTCATTCGTTGAGTTTGGGCAAACCACTCACCCCGCTGACCCTATAGAGTAGTTAGCACGTTCTCCGCATTTGGAGCCTGCTCCGGCCCAGAGCCTGTTAACTCTATCTTGAACAGTTATCACTTAGAGTTTCTGTGCTTTACACCCTCTCACCCCCTTACCCCTCATCATGTTCTTCATATTTTTCTCTTTCTCTTGCTTGTGCACACATGTTCATTCCCTCCCTCCCTCCTTCCCTCCTTCTTTTCCTCCCTTCCCAGTCATCAGTAATCAGAGCCCACCCCAGCTGTATAACTTCATTTTGAATCTCATAAGTTTCTGCCTTAAGTACATATTCCAGAGTTTTAGGTTTTCACCTTGTGTTCAAGGTGATATGTAGCAGGGAGAATTAGTGAGAGAAATTTAACATTGGGGAAAGGAAATAATGGCAGCATTCCAGTCCCCCCACAAGGTATATTTGCCTTTCTCTTCTACATGAGCTAAAAATTTCAAAACTAAGTAGAGACACTATCTGTCTTCCCCTCTTCTACCCCAGGGCCTGCAAGTGTAACACCTTGAATTTGCTGCATACTGTTCTCTAGCTCATTGACAATGTACCGTAGTGTGAGATATAAATTTCATCCTTGACCATGAGAAGCACACTCCGAACTTTGCCAGGGAGCATTTGGTGATTTTTAAAGCTTATAATTATCGTTTAAAAGGTGGCCCTTTCCCTCAGAGCTTATAATATAGTAAATTTTAAGACTTTTGTCAAGATGAAAGAGCATATTTGGTGGAAGTGATGCCTAAGCCCCTTTGGTAGAGAAGCGTGGTTTAAATTTCTCTCCAGTCCACACTAAGCAACTTTGTCTCACAAGCAGGCCAGGTAGAGGAAAGAATCTCAAGGGAGCTCATTAGGGGAATCAGACTTACATCATGGAAAACACAAGGCAGACAGGGGCAGGCTGGTGGGGAAGACCAGACCAGGCTGTCCTATAAAGACGGGCTTTGCTTGAACTGCAACTTTGCACCCAGAGCAGTCCATCTCATCCTTTGTGTTCAAATCTGATGCCAAGAGAGGTTAAAAGGTATACCTAAGGCCAGACAGATGATGTCTGAACCAGAGTCAGAATTTGAACCTCCTGAATAACAGTCTGATATTACTCAGACAGTGAAAGGAGATCTTAGTTGTCAGGCAATGTACATAAAGGAAAGGAAATGATGGTTTTTCAAGGGAAATTGATGCCTCTTGTTGAAGTAGCAATAACAACAACGGTCACTGTAAAAAAAAATTTGTTTAAATTTCCCTCAAGTCTTGCAGGAGTGAGCGCTAATACACGGGCTGAGGTTTTCATGTTCTTTCAGCCTTTAGTTCCTGAGACAGCTAACTACTCAGGTTCTCACTACCTCTGCCTGATGGACTTTTGGCTATGTTGACCTCTGGCCTCCCAGCACACCCACCTGACAAATGTAGGCACAGCAAGCAGGGCAAAGGATCTCAGGTCAGCTAAGCAAGAGGTACAAAGTCTCTGAGGCCTTCGGTGACACTGAATGTGAAAGGAGGACTTGAGGGCACATGGGGATTGGTTACAAGTGGGTCGGTTAAGTATGTGCTGTTGTTGCCAGTTTCCACACAAACAGATTCCGTAACAATGTCACCCAGCCCTTCACACACGTCAGACATCTTCTCGTGTGTGTCCCGGTCTGTGGTGGAACCATTCACGGGTGTTGCCTAACAGCAGTGTCCTTAGGCAAAACTGTGTGTGTCCTGCTCTTATAGTGACTACTGGGCCATGGAAGGGACTTGATGTGCTCAAGGCGGGCATAAGGCTCTGAGGCGAGGTGTAAATGCCTCTTCCCAGGGCCGCTGCCCTGGTGTCATTAGGCCCTGTTGGAGTGTGTCAGTCGTCCCCTAAGTAGTTTCCTTGCTCCAGCCTCTGCCTTTCCCAATACTACCCTCATGGTCTCTCTAGAGCATGGTGCAGATCACTTTGAAAATGCAGCTTAACAGTGTTCACTGCAGTGCACACTAAGGAGCATAGTCTTCTCAGTTATCGTATGGCTGCACTGGAGGTGACCAGCACCAAAGCCAGGAAAGAGGGTGCCTGCCATCATGCTGCCTACAGACTGGAGAGAGAAAGAAAACATCCACACTCAGTCTGTACACTGTTCAGGACCAACAGGGGCAGCTGCCCCAGCCAAGAGGTGAGGTTTGAGCAATGGAGGGCTCTTCAGTGTCGCTCCCATTTTTTTCCTTCCTGTGTTCCCTCCTCTTTACTCTCGACAACTAACCCTTGATCCATGACTTTATCTGTCCCTTCCTTCTACCTGAAATGCCATTATTCCTATGTCTACCATCTGCATTTTCAAATCCTACCATTTTCTCGTTGGATAACTCAAAAGACCCTTTCCCTTTTCTTTTTAAAAATACGGAGTGCTTCATATTGCACAAGGGCCATACTATTCTTCTCTGTATCCTTCTAATTTTAGTACATGTGCTTCCCAGGAAAGCATAAAGGGCCTTTCCTCCCCCACAGATCTTTTCATCTCCCCACCTCCCAAGCTAGTCGGCCAGTCTCACTCTAGTGAATCCTGCCCGACTTTACTTTTGCCTTTGTTATGATCAGTATCACTTCTTTCTCTAGTTGCATACAAGGTTAACATTTATCCCATTGGTTTTTGTCCAGATGACTCAACATAGTGTTTGTATAGTGAGCTGTACCTAAATACACTGAACTGTATTTAACAGACACTAAAATATTTGTAATATAAGCGAATGAATTAAGGATTGGTACAGGGTGTCTGAGAGCCGTTGGAAATTTAGGAGAAGGTAAGAAGGACATGAGCTTTGAGAGATGAGAAGTCTTCCTGTGTGAAGGAGGGCTAGAGATGGAGGTATTTAGTGGCAAAGAAACAAGAAGGCACATTCTATAGTGAAAGAGATGCATAGTGTCTTAAATGGGAGCTACATGATATGAGTAGAGGGAGGTGGGTGGAGGGGGCGGCCCGTAAGGGCTCTAACCTGGCTCAGAAAGGTTAGCTTCAGAGGAGAGCAGTGGGAGGATTCACTTTGCACTGAGATTTGGTGTTGGCCTCATTTGGCCAAGGCATAACAATGGTTAAAGGAATTGTTCAAATCAAACAGTGAAATGCAGAGAGAGGAGGCTGGGGGTCCAACCTTTGATCTGGCTTTTCACTAGTGGGTGCCAATCTGAAATGATTACACAATAAACATTTGTATTTTGAAGCCAATATTTGTCTTTACTGCTTTGCTTTCTTACTGGCATAATTGCTTAATAAAATCTGCACAACCTTTATTGCCCCAAATACATTTGTGTTTTTCCAAAGAAATATATATGGCTATAAAATATTCAAAGATGAAATTTAGAAGAGGCTTTCTAATGCCTTCTAGAAATGGAATTGAAATACACATAGCACCAAATGAACTTATTTCTGCTATTAAAATTCCTAGCATACTAACTACTTAAAAGGCAAATTCAAGTAAACGGAATAGTCATATATTTTCCTTTAAGGGCAATATTTTAATAAGAATAGAAACAATTGATAGACATTTATATCTGGATCTCTTCTTTCTGCCTCCATTAAACAAGAAGTTGATTTTTGCCAGTAGTGACCTAGTATATGTGTACAATGCAAGATAATTAACTGGAAGGGGACCAATTGCAGAATTGCTTATCCTGTCATATTTAATACCAGCCATGTGTATTCAGTACAGATATACGTGTTAGAGGCTTTAAGTCCCCTCCTTGGAGAGAGACTGTACAAGAGCAGTAAATTACATCTGCTGAAAATAGGTTATGTAGTAGGACTGAGCAGTTTATTCTCAGGACTCCCATCTTTGCCCACAGTAATAGCCTTGGCAGCCACTGGCCCGTGTTGATCCCTAGGCGATAAAGCTCACAGTAGTGCCCCACCACCGTAGTAAGTGAATTGTTTAGTTGGATGCATTGCTGTGCTGAATATGTGGAAAAGCAATTAGCTTCCTGAGGGTCAGTAGCTGATATTGTATTTCAGAACATAGAATGTGCTCAGATATAATCGTGAGAGTTAATCAGACTCCACCATAGTTGTATAAGCAATATTTTGACAAGGAGGGTGGTTTGTTTGAAGCTGGGAGTACTGAAAATAATGAATAAGGGTGGACTAAGGAACCACCAACTAAGTGATTTTCTCTTGAATTTACTTTTGATTTTTTTTTTCTTATAGCTTATTGTCATTTAAAGTCTCATTTCTTGTAGCTATTGAGATGATTTTTTTTCCTTTAAATGTATTTTTTGTGTCTTTGGATTTCTTTGTAGACTTCTTACTCCCATCAACATCACCATATTCACCCAGTTTTCTGCACTCACCCTTTGGCCATCTTTAATATCCTTGCTGCTGTTAATTACATACCAGATTCTATCAATTCTCTCTTTAGAAATGGTTCTTAAAGCCCACACCTACCAGCCTAGTTTCAAACAAAATCTATTAGAATTCAAAATGGTTAATGTGGGGAGGGGGAAATTCTGAGAGGGTCAGGTACCATCCTTCAGCTCAGAAAGGTTACATTGCCCAACTCATCTCAGTAGCAGATCTAGCACTGAAACTCCCTCTAGTCCTGGGCTCTAGCCGTATATGGTGCTAACTGACATTGTGTTAAGACTCTTGCAAATAGTTCCTCAACTCCTTGCCCTGCTCCAGCGCTCTGGCCCATCAAGCCACCACTCTGCTGTGCCCCAAGGTAAATCTTTCCAAATTATCACTTTCATCACTGTCAGTTTTTTCCTCACTACCCATTGCTTGTAACTCTAGCTTTTCATTTAAGGGTCACCATAGTTACATTTCACTCGATTTTAGCAAAGCACACCCATTATTCCAACCATTCATCTCTTTGTCCTCTCAACTTATCGTGGTCATTGTTGGGTCCACCTCTCTGCTCATATTGTTACTGCTGTGTGGAATGCCTATTTGAACTTACCTTTGAGATCCTCCTCAATGTTGTACGTTTCCTGAGATCTGTCATCACGATTCTAAACTGTGCTGGCTGCCTGCTCCTGGATGGTTATTCTCTTCTATCCATCTGCAGTTGAATGCTTACCACCATGGAGTCAACCCAAAGACACAGCTTAGAGTCTAACACAGGCATTAAAACATACACAAAAATAATTCTGATGCAGAGGAGAATGTAATAAATACTATCTTTTAAAAGATGTAGGTTAAGTTAGGCCTGTTTATACTAGTTAGGATTTGTCTCTATGTCCAGAGGGAGAAAGTATGGCATACTGGTTAAGAACTCACACTTTGAAGCCAGAGGATATGTTGCCAATAACTAGCTGTGTGGTTTGGGGCAGTACTTAACCTTATGTGCTCAACTTGCTCATCCGTGAGGATGGAGATAAAAGTGCATACCTCCCAGGGTTACTGTGAGGATTAAATTAGTTAACATGGGAAACGTAAGGAGAGTGCCTGGCACTTGTTAAGCAACAGATAGGTATTAGCTATTATTGCCTCATTGCCATCATCACCATCATCATCATCTCCATTGTCATCTCCTATATTTGACTGCAAATTTCTGAAGGACAGAAATCACAAGATTAGTATCTCCCTGAACGTGTGTCAACATTTGAATGGAACAATAGCTAATCTGATACCTGGCTTATCCCTCACATTTGCTTAAGTATCAGTAGAGTAAGCACCTCTGTCTCTCCCCGCCCCCCCTCCCCCACCGCCCAGGTCTTCCTGTGCTGGCACAGCACTATTTCAGGACAGTGTTCTAAAATGAATTGCCTGAAGATGGCTATGTTGAGAGTCCCCAAGACCACCCCCAGGATTGATGATTCACTGGAGGACTCATAGGGCTCAGCATCTCATCAACTAATTTGGCTGTGACTTATTACAACAAAAGGACACAGCAAAATCAGCAGAGGGAGGAGGCTCATGGGGCAAAGTGGGGAAACCAGGCTCTGGCTTTCCGGAGTCCTCTTCCAGTGGAGTCTCGCAAAATGCACTCATTGCCTCAGCAGTGAGTTGTGACAACATGTGTGAAATATTGTCCATCAGGAAAGTTCATTAGAGACCCAGTGCCCAGGGTTTTTCCTGGAATCTAGTCACATAGATACCCTCTGCCTAACACACACAAAACCCTACACTCCCCGATGAAAAGCAGGTGTTGAGCAGAAATTGCATTGTCTGCAAACCATGTAGGCACAGCCAGCCATTTGGGGAATAATGGGATGACTCCTGAAATCCAAATTCCCAGATGCGAGGCAAGTCTGGCCTTGAGAAGAGGCCTTTCTAAGGGGAGCAGTCTCAGGTCTGCTGTGCTGACTCCTTTCTGCACAGTGAGACAAACTGAAGTTACATGTTGAGCAAGCTTTTGTCTAATTGGAGTTTTACAGGAAAAAGACAAGTCCCATCTCTATTAGCATCTTTTAAGCACTTCATAAATATTTGGCGACAAAATAATGTGAGAGAGAGATTTGAGGCCAAAATTTTGAGAGGAAAAATAAATCAGAATTTGAAAGAGAATTCTGGCTTAAATTTTCCCATAATTTATGCATTCAAAGGCTCACATCTAACATCTGCATCATATTTTCAGTTCTTTGTGACTGAAATGCATGGCCAAGCTGAGATGTTGGACATGTCCTGAGCCCCTGTGCAGTGAGGGTGGGAGACCTAGAGAGAAGCATGAAGGCGACAGCCAAAGGGTGGTCTCTGGCCTTTGGACTGTACACCCCACATATATTTTTTTCACACAAGAAAATGAAGCTCAAGGATAAGAAGCCTTTCCTTGGCCTTGTGCCCAGCTCTGTTCATGTTACATGCTCTTGGCATCCACTTCCGTCCTTCCTTAAACTAGACAGGATTCCCTAAACAGCTGTTTAAAGGGACCTGCAAGCTTAAATGTTAGTGTGTCTTGCCACGCTTACTCTATGTTTTTACAATTCCTGTTTCCTGTTACTTCTTACTGTATTCACACCCCGCTTTGAAACAACAGAGAGACATGATTGACTGGTGTGGTGTTTCCTCTCTGACTAAGGAGAAAGTTCATTGTGCCAGACTTCTTTGACCTTGCCATTTCGTACTTTAAGGTTTATGTTTCAGCCTTCTTCCAGGTGTTCATGCCCTGAGGCAGAGCTCAGACTCTGGATAAGGTTGCCCATGTTTAAAATCCCAGCACTGACAGTTCTAGCTATTTGAATGGAAACTAGAAACTGTTCCTCAATATAGGAACAATAATAGTACCTATGTAGGTACTAAATAGTACCTATCCCAGATGTTTGTGGGCTTAAAGGAAATACTGTATTATTGGTTCTAAATTGCACCCCTACCGCATCCCTCCTCCCACACACACACACATATTAGCATTTGTGAAGTCACCACACTTCTTACAGTCAGTGCTGTGTCAGAGGTTAACTGGCAGCTTTTTCTTTCTTTGTGGTACATCCAATAATGGTGCATCTTAAAATCGATAGCATCATAGATTAGACAAAACACTATTAAAAGCACGTAGCACTTAACACAATGCCTAGCAGGAAACAAATGTTCAGGAAGGTGAGTTGTTATTGTCGTTATCTATGTCTTTGTCATCATTAAACAACATCCCTCCAGGAGGAAGATCGGCTAACATTCATGTAGTGTTTTCTCTGTTAAGTTTCTAATTCTTAGAACACACAAGACAGAGATCCTCATCCCCTTTTTACCAGTGAGGACAGCGCGGCTCAGAAAGTCTGGGCAACTTGCCTTTCTGTACACGGCTACTAAGGGCCAGACCTGAGAGTCTAGCCCAGGAGTTTATACACTATGGCCACCAGTCAAAATCAGCCAACAGCCTTTTTTATATAGTCTATGGGTTGTAAGTGGTTTTTGCATTTCTTAAGAGTTGTAAAACATCAAAAGAAGACTAATATTTTGTGACATGCGAACGTTATAAGAAATTTAAGTTTCAGTGTCCATGAGTAAAGGTGTCATAGTCTGTGGTGGCTTTTGCACTACAGTAGCAGAGTCAAGTCTTTGCAGCAGGAGCCATGTGGCCCACAACACCTAAAATATTTGCCCTTTGGAAGTTTGCCGACTCCTGGTCTAGTTTTTGGCACTCTGATATGTGTCCTTTTGAGGAAAGCGAGTATCTTGTTCACCTTTTTATCTTCCATACTTGGAAGGCACTCAATAAGTGTTTGGTAAGTCAAATTTCTATAATTGCTCTTAAGTCTAAAAAGTAAATCTCAAGTCATGCTGGTTACCATGGCACCAGATAAACAGCAAAATAAAATGATCATCTGCTCAAGGAGAGGAAAACCAGTTACAGAGCCTCTCCAAGACATTTTTTTCACATAAGTTCACATTTGTGTTGCAATATCTTTTAGGGAGTAAATAAAATAAAGCAATTCCCTAAAAACAAGGCCACATTCCCAGGAGCAGCTGAATGGGTAAATAAGTTTCAGGTAGGAGATGTTTTCAGGAAACCGAACACTTGGTTTCCTGCCTGTCAGCCCCTGAAAGGTCTGCTGTGCCACTGTAGGACCAAATGCAGATGGCAGGGGATTCAGCTGCCAGGAGACCTTTCAATAGGCGTGCGGAAAAATGAGTCCATAATGTTCTGGCTTTGAAGGCCCTGTTGGTTTCAAGAGATCAATCAAGTTATTAAAACTAAACCAGGATCAATGTTTCCTCCGCATTCAATGTTTACAAGGTAGGCAAGGGTAGGCACACTGACGGTCACTGGGGGAACTTGCTTAACTTGGAGTTTGAGCCAGTCATCAGACACATGGGCCCACTGTCAGGTGAGAGGCGCTGAGGGGAGGGGAAGCTCCACTACCTCAGACTGAAGAAGGGAGGTGGCATGGGGCACCCCAAGAGCTTCCTGTGGTTGCAGCTGTGGCAGCCTTGGACCAGCACAGCTGGCTGGTACCCTGAGCAGCCCCAACAAGTTATGGCCCTCTCTCCTTGCCCACCTGGAGATGGCTTTCTCTCAAGTTCAGGGGTCCCTCGGGAGAGAGCCCGTTCTTCACACCTGTGTGGAGAAAGCTTCATGCAAAGTCAGAACCAAGAGCCAAGGCCCCCTGCCCTTAGAAGTCAGCATGTATCCCCTCCACCCCTGTCAGACTCGAAGCTACTCAAGGACCAGCTCAAGAATCTTCAAAAGTTGTTTCAGTATTTAAATTGTTTCATTAAAGAATTTTCCTTTAAGTCATTTCCCTGAAAATTTTAATTTTATAAAAGTTTTGTGTATTCCTAGATGTGCCTAACCACCCTTAGCTTTATAAAGCAAATCAATGGAAAAATAAGTTTAGGGGAAAAAAATTCCTAAGACTTCTTTTTGAAAATGGAAGCATATATTATATTCCATAAAATGTTCAGTGGATTATACTGTAGTCCAGTCTCTAATAGTCAACCTAATAAAATGGGATCATTTTCCCTGTAATTTGCCTCTTCTCCCAAAAGAAAAGTATGATGCTTAACAAATATTAATTTTGGTTACAGTGTACTGAGCTTTTCTTCTACCTTTTTTTCTCTTGAATGTAGAAGTATACCTATATGTGAGGGAAATTTTCACAAGAAAAAAGTTACACTTAAGATATGTTTGAAACTATTTCTAGCATTGAAGCAATGTTGTTTCAACACACATACCTTAAGTATGAAGCATTTCAACAGTCTTTGAGTTAACATGCTTATACAGACTAGTCTGGGAACCCTCAAAACTGTGGCTTCTAAGTGAGACTCTAAACCTATATTTACACCATCAATTCTAAAAAGCAAGTTGCACATGAACTTTTGGAAAACATTTGTGATATGGATATTGCCTTGAACATAGCGTTAAGGGAAAATGACAGGGAGGTAATGGTGATTTTTAAAATGCTAGGGCTATAGTCCTTTTTTGTCATAGTTTTTCTTCCCCTTCCTTTTATTCTTAATTATGGACCCTGCAGGGTGGGATGTAGGATTCACTTGATTTTATCAGTTCCTGTCTGCCTGGAACATCCCATCCATCTTTAGAAGAAATAGTTGGAAGAAACTGTAGGAATTATCAGCTAAGCTAAATTATTATGGGAATATTAAGAAGAAAAAAAGTAGTTTTTAAAAAAAAATGTAAACTTCACACTTTAAGAGACAGACATAATTAGGTTAAAAATAGAACTATCTCTGGGAAAGACCATAGAATTTTAATTAGCTCATCACTCTGAGCAGTTCTGATGTGTCAGCAGGTTGGTCCCAGAGGGGATTTCAGGATTTCTGTGCTATATACACATTTTTGTTGTTGTCGTTGTTATTTGTAGGTTTAAGTAAAAATAGGAATTGGTGTGAAGCCTAAACAAGCTGCCTGTAAAGCCTACCTTCTGAACAACACATATCTCAGGAACTAGAATAGCTGTCTACCCTATTTAGAACTTCCTCTTCCGTCTGGCATTTCCGCTGGCGCTTACTCTTTTCTGATTTATATTATTCTTGTCCCCCTACCACTTCCACAGCTGATGATTCCCCATTTTATTGGAATCTTTTTGCATAATTTACTGCATTGGACGATTTGTTTTAAGTTCCCTGAAATCTTACAGTTAAATTGCCCATCCTTTACTTTTTTCAGCTTTTAATCTCTCTGACCCATTTTTTTGTTGTTGTTGAAATTTGGCCAACTTGACAGAAATGAAAGTTCTTTTTAAAGCAGTGTTTCTGAGTCTTCTGAATCTTTTTTGGGTCAGAGACACCTCTGAGAATTCCATGAAAACTATGGGTCCTTCCCCTAGAAAAATGCATATCTAACACATACACACTCATGCATGTACCAATATGCCCATGCAGTTTCACATAAAACTACAGAAAATTCATAGCTCTCTCTAAAACACATCTGTGGATCCCAGGTTGAAAATTTCATAGCCCCGGTTGAGCACAAGGGGCAAGTATCCTGGAGGGGGCCTGACTTGTGTTGCAAATGCTGGGATCATGTGGAAGATGCATTATGTGAGGGCCAGAGCAGGGAGCATATTTCCAAGATGTAGGTGCTATAAAATAGTGTGTCACATGAGCCAAAGATTCAAATTTTAGTTGAAATCCTGTATTTCCAGAAAATATTTTTTGTCCAAAAGGGTGGGAAGTAAGTAGTTATGACCCCAGAAAGCCTCTCACCTTTAATGTCCACCCTTAGTCTCCTTGACCTTGCTGTAGCCCAGTGATGGGCTCTCCACATGACAGACCTTGGGCTGCTGGTGAAGATGCAGAGAGCCAGAAGTTTCTGTATGAGGCTGAGGCAGCATAGTAGGACTTAGCATTCGAGGAAAGAGGACTTAGCCCAATGAGAAAGATATGAAGACCAATGCCTGGGTTTTGCCCTGTTCTAAGCAGAGGGAAAGGTAGGTGCTCAGTTGAATCCCAGTCAAGGTCACTGGGGATATTGGGCAGGGAGCATCTATTCTCTTTTTTTTTTTTTTTTTACCTCCTGTGACTAATCGTTAAGTGCTAACAGTCAGGAGTCCTTCAACAGAGCAGCCACTAGAAAATGTCACCTAGGATTCATTCTACACCCTTCTGCCATCACTAGCTGTGAGACTTCGGGCAACCCGACTCACCTCCCTGAGCCTCAGTTTGCTCATTTGTGAGATGGGAATACTGTTTACCTCTTGAGGCTGTTATGAGCCCATACTATAAAGCTGTGTAGTGAATGCCTGGTTCTCTGTCCACACTCCATAACCCAGATGCAGCTCAGCCCTGGCCGTGGTGGTCGTGGGCCTGCACTGCTTTCTGCAGAGCTTTCTGCAGACACTGTTGAGTCCAGGTTCTGAGGCCACAGGAGAATGGCCCTGCAGGTGGCATCAGGCCTGGCTTGCTAATGCCTGAGACGATGGCATATAGAAATAGATATTTTCGATGATGATCAAAGGACGAGTCTTTGAATACTCAGCTAACTGCACCAGGCTGACCCCTCATCCTACCTCAAAATTTTGGTGTCTGGGCTGTTTTAGAGGTTTGAATTTCTGAAACCTCTGAGAGTAGTACTCTTGCCACGAAATCAGCTATGACCTCCAAGAAGCCCAGGAAAGCCAAAAGCTCCATGGAAAAGAGCATGTCCTCTGAGCTTCACATGTACTTTCTGTAAAGATTTGAGATCAAAGATGTCTGGTGAAGGAGGGCAAAGATGTCCCATCAGGGGTTCATGGGGCTCATTAAATGACTGCCACGTTTGTGTGTAAGGAGGATCCTGCTCATCTGCTCACTACCTGAGACTTGGGATCATTCCTTGCCCTTTCCTTCTAGAGGAAATGATTGCTACAACACTGACAAAACTCAACAAAGTCTTATTTTTGAGTAGAGGATGGAATGGGGCATAGAGGCCACTTGCTTAACCTAGGTCTCACCTACCATTGCTGGTATCCCTGGTGTCCAAAGTCTGTGTGGCTTCAGTTTGGGCTGAGCTCTGATTTAGTAGTTCTCTAAGACTGATATTTTGGATGGATGTTTCACTTAGGGGGAAGATCTGAGTGAGTTTTGTGGACTTCAGCAAACATACGGATCCTCTAGAAGTATTTTTCTATGTGAGGTATCGAGTAGCAGATAACTCAGGAAGAATTAGTTTTTATATATTACCGATGTTAATGATAATAATTTATTTTTTGCATCAGGAACTGTACTGGACAGTTGACACATATTAACCCCCCAACCCCCCCCCCACACACACACACACAAACACAAAATACTGTGAGAAAATATTGAATACTGCTTAACAGATGGGAATACTGTGACTCAAAAAGTGGACCAAGGCCACACAGCCTTATTGTGGTAGAGCCGTAGTTCTTAACCATGTCTTCTTTATCACTCCGATTCCCAGGACCTTTCTGCTGTTTCTTCTGCCATTTTGTAGTGCCATAAACCTCTAACACATGCATAACTACTATGACAAGTTAAATAAATCAGAGAAAAGTTAAGTAAAAGATTAAGAAACCAACATGTCCTTTGGTTGACAAATTAAGAAGTTGTTTTAAAGGTAAAGTTTTCTGGTTTTCACTTTCCTTTTTACCTCCAATGTTCCCAGAAGAATCCAGGATAAAGATGCTTGCGTTACGGACCTGGTGACTATTTTTTTTAATGTTTTTAATTTTTCAGGGGGAAAAAAAATCCCTAAATCCATGGCCCAATACTTGTCTAATGGTAACAGAAAAAAATATTTTTAATGGGATTTTTCTGGAAAATCCATGACAGATAGTTTCCATTGTTATAGGTTTAATCTGTGTTCTTTAATATTTAATTATTTGCCAGAAACCTATGAAATAGAGAATATGTGCTCTCCACGGCAGGTGTTCCTGCTGGCTTTGCTAAGTGCTGCATCTTTAGTGCCTGAACAGTGTGAGACGCACAGTGGGGACTTAGCTAACACTTAGTGATTGACTGGGCCTGATCTAGAAGCCAGTGTTTCAGGAAGGTAGGTTTATTGAGTTTACCTGAACCAGAACGAGGAATGGAGAGTTTGTCTGTCTGTAGATGCAGCTGTTCGCAGCTGAGCCCTGCACCTTATTCCCTTACTCCTTTTATTTCTCCTTGGCTTCCAGTGCTTAGATTACTCCCAGGAACTCTGAGCACCTTTCCCTCCCTCTAGTCTCCTCCCCAGTCCACAGCCAGAGTGACCTTCCTAAACCCACAACTATCATGTCACTCTTCTGCTTCAAGTGCTTTTAGAGACCTGGAGTCCAGTCTAACCCATGCCACCCCAGACAGTGGGCTGACTTGGCACACTCCCGCCACTCCCTGGACTGCACTTCCCCCGCAAGTTCATCCTGAGTGGCAGCTCAGTCACTGGGATGAGAGGCTCCTTGGCCTGGAACAACTTCCCCTCTCCAGCTGCTCCTTAAAAGATGATCTGCATGTGCTGACCCTTGAAATTCAGCAGTGGGGTCACCTCCTGATACCCTTCCTCACCTCTGTGTTGAATGTAGATGCCATTCCTGTGACACCGCATCACACAGTGTGAGCAGGGAACCCAGCCCAGGTGTGACTTTGTCCCACAATGAGCAGGACACTGGGACAGGTGCAACCTCATCACATAGCACAAGTCTAGAACAGGAGCGGTCTCATCCCATAATGCTTTACAAGAGTTGACCCTGACTTTGTTTCTTTTTTTAAAGAGGGAAATGACTATGAGAGACCCTTACCCTATGGATCTGAAAACCTAGATTTTGGTACTGACATGAGGACTTCATTATCGATATAACTTAGGGCACTTCAAAGAGCTAATCTTCATCTTTTTAAATTATAAAATGAGAATTGTGCCTATTTTGTTATCCAATCACTGTAGGAATCAAATGTACTCATGCAGAATGGTTTTTCTAAGCTAAAGAACCCTAGGCAGGTGTTTAGTATATCACCACTGGGACATTTTTCCATTCATTTCAAAGCAAGATAACATTTGTGTGCAAATTGGACAATGAGCTTGTTCTTCTTCATATGTACTTTACCTTTGTCCCATCCAAAGAGGCTCATGGAAGTGCCCCAGGAGTGGCATGATTCAGTTAGATGCAAGGATGTCGGGCCAGGCTGGGTCCTCTGATGCCTGGGCCCACAGGCCGGCCCACATAAAGTCAGCACCCATCTGAGCCACCAGCTAGACTAGACATAAATCTGTGGCTTAAAGTCTAAGAATGTTCTTTGACTGTGTCTGCTAGGGGTCAGCTGGTTCCTGGCTCTGCCCCATGTCCCTATATCCTCTCAGAAATGTAAAGCTAGTGCCCCTGACTGGTCAGGACTCAATGGGCAGAGTCAGTGAAGTAATTCCTGAAGGAAGTCGAGCAGAGGCCAAGACCAGGGGCTCCTACCACTGCCCCTGGAAAAGCTCCCTTCTTTCTCCCTGGGGTGTGGTGGTGGTTGAAGCAAGGAAAAGCCAGTCGCAGTGCTATGGTTATCCTTTCTGGAGTGCCACTGGAAAGCAGGCAGGCCCCTCAGTGCTGGGTGTGCCAAGTCCTAGTCAGGGCGTGGCTGCTGGGCACCCACACTGGACCCAGGCCTGGCTGCTGGCAGCCACCTGCCTCTTCAAGGTGACCCCTGACATGCAGGCAGTGAGTGGGGGTTGAGCCCAAATTCCTTCCTATGCCTTCCCCCTAACCCCTCCCCTTCTGTCCCTTCCTCCCTCCCAGCCTCTCTTCTGCTTGTGCCTGGAGCTATCACAGTTCCCTGAGGAAGAAGGCTGCTGAAGCTGCAACATCCCAGTTGGGCTGCGTCTTATATCCTGTTTTGGCTGGTGGCCTAGCCCCTGGGACAGAGCCCCACAGGCCCCTCCCTGCCAGCCATCGGCCCTGATGTTACATGGGCTGAGCTCTCTGAGCTTCTCCCTGCTCCTGTGCTCAGTGAGGGCAAGTGAGCCAAGGCTGCGGGAAACAAAAACTGACTGGTGGAAGGGAGATGCGACTACTTGTGTTTTTTGTTTTGTTTTGTTTTGAAACAACAAGAACTTAAGTCGCAGGGAAAAATGCCACTGCCTAAGTGTGCTGCACCTCACATCCTCAGCCAAGGGGAAAGCCCATTTCTGATGCCCATCAGGAGTTATGGGCAGTGGGCTGTGTTGTGGGTCCCAGGGGTAGCAGTGAAGGGCCCTGGATAGACTTTCTCAGGGCAGGTGATGTGAAGCCATGGTGGGCATGGATCCAACCAACTGCTGCCAACATGGTGGGAAGTGGGGTGAGCTGAATGCTAACAGAATGGGAAACTGTTCCCAGCTGAGTGCTGGGCCAGTCAAGTGAGAATACGCATCAAAACTCAGTTCCTTAGCCTCTGAGCAGTTTGTTGTTGAAAGGCTGTTCACTGGCTGAGGCTATTTAATATTTCGTTCACACATGCACATGGAAACTAAAAGGCTGGCCTGTGGCAGAAGCTGGCAGGGAACTTTCCCCTTTCCACTCTTTCCCATTCCGTTCCTGAGCAATGGGGAGATAGAGACCAGGTTCATCACTGAAGGAATGGGAATCTCCACTTGGCCCAGAGTCTGGTCCTGTACTCCCTTCCTGAAAAGATGGATCTGGTGGCTTTGTTGGGTTCATGAAGTCTGGCCCCATGAGCGATCCCAGAAGAAACATGGCTGTTGCCTGTTTAACAGCTGTTCGGGTCAGGAATTTAAGTATACTTTAAGATGATAACTTGTTGTTGTTGTTATTGTTAGAGGTTCACAGGACCTTTAATTTACTGATATGCACATGAATCTCTGAAAAAGGCATATGGAATCTTTTCTCCATGTTTCTCTTGTGTCTGTGTAACAGCACGAGACTGCGATATTTAGACGTGGGGTATTTCTGGATCTGACTGTATTCAGGGTAGTGACTGTGTCTTTATGCTCTTGGCTGTTAGCGTAGGGCTTGGCTCATATGTCATACTTCATTAATGTTGTTTATTGCACAAATGCCTTTTGTTATCTTTCAAGATGGCATTGTGCTTCATATTGCCCCCAAAATGTGACTGAACAGAAAGAGTACTGGAAACAAATCTGTGGAGGGTTTTTCAGGGATCACGCAGGGCTTGCTGTTGCCAAAACTGTGCTCTATAGAAAGGGAGTGAAGTGTGGTCGATGTGGAGGGATCTCTCCAGACCATTGCCCCAGCCTTTCATCCTCTATGAAACTGGGGATGGAAGCAGAAGTCTAGAGACCCAAACCCCAGAGTTTTGGAAATGGAACTGATGACAGGCACGGTCACCACCTCTTGGGACCTTGGCCTTTGTGATCTTGCATGTCTCGTGAACTTCAGACACCTCCATCACTATGACATGCTGGTTCTTATGAGGCCATTATGATGCTCTTTGATGGGACTCAAGGTGCTTAGAGTTATGAGAGAGAAGGACAGGATGTGGGAGAAAATGGATTAAATAGTCATTGCCACAGATTTAATTCATCTAACTTCTTAAAAAGGTAGATGATGTAGGAATCATCAAGCTCCTTGAAAAGTGAGGACTTGGGGACCCAGCATGCCCTGTCTTGAAGTGCCATTTGGTTAGGTTTTTGGTAGAAGGGTGGTACAAACAGTATGTTTGGTGAGATGTGGCCTCCTTGGCAGGGAAGCCCTGATTTAAATCATAGTTTGGTCAGGTCATAAGTCATTTGAGCAATTTAACCTGAGGCAGGCATAAAATGCATAGAAATAGAAAATATATGAACTATGAAAATATAAAACATGGATGCTCTCTGTGGCCTGGACGTAGGGTTCCTCCAGCCTTGCACTGCTGTGCTGTTGTATGAACCCTGCTCTCTTACTGACCCCCGTGTTTCCTCCAGCTCACAGAGCCCCCCTTACCCCCACCCCAGGGGAGTCTCCTTCAGGTTGGTACAGGCAGGACACTCACATCATCAGAGGTCTATATTGGAGGGCATCTACCTTCGTGGGGGTTGTCTGCACCTCCTGCCTCCATCATGGAGGGCTCAGCTCATGGTCCTCTTTGCTTCCTAAGTAACGAGGATGTTGTCTATGGCTTAGACAAACAATTACACAGAAGTAGGTGGAAACATAGAGGCACGTGGAATGAGATTGTCAGGGTTGACCTCGGGCAAGAGAAAAGGCCCTGAAACATCCTCCCCCAGCTACTGAGCTGCTGCCTGAAATCTGACTGTAGAATGTAATTCTCTATTTTAAGCCACAGAGGAGACTTGACCCCTAAGAGTGGTAACATAACAAGCTCTATGAATCACTCTCACCTCTGACTGAGTGACTGGGTTTATCTGATTCTTCTGAAGAGACAAGGGACCGTGTGAGGATCCTTTTGTGGATAGGATGGGGTAGTCACAGACTGGGTCCAGAGCCCCCAAAGGCAAATAGGTTTCCTTACTTGTTGGGGTTGGTTTGTTTGTTTGGATGGATAGGGATTTTTTTTTTATTGTGGTAAAATACACATACATTTTACCATTTTAACCATTTTTAGGTATACAAATTGAGGCATTAAGGACGTTCACATTGTTGTACTACCATTCATTCATCTCCAGAAACTTTTTATCTTGCAAAACTGAAACTCTATACTCATTAAACTATAACTTCTCATTCTCCCTCCTGACAGGCCCTGGCCACCACTTCGTGTCTCAATGAATTCGACTACGCTGGGTATTTCATATAAATGGAATTCTACAATATTTGACCCTTTGTGGCTGGCTTATTTCACTGACTATAATGTCTTCAAGGTTTCTCCTGTAGCATATGTCAGAATTTCACTCCTTTTTGAGGCTGAATAATATTTCATTGTATGTATTACCATATTTTGTTTATCCATTCATCTATCAATGGACACTTGGATTATTGCAACCTTTTGACTATTGTAAATAATGCGGCTAGGAACATGAGTGTACAAATATCTTTTGAGTATCTGCTTTCAGTTATTTTGGCTATATACCCAGAAGTGGGATTTCTGGATCGTATGGTAATTCTATGTTTACCTTTTTGAGGAATCACATGTTATTTTCCACAGTGGCTGCTCCACAAGTAGTACACAAAATTCCTATTTCTCCTCATTCTTGCCATCCTAATGAGTGTGAAGGGTTATCTCATGGTGGTTTGGATTTGTATTTCTCAAATAACTAGCAATGTCTAGCACCTTTTCCATATCGGCTATCTGGGTATCTACTTTCCATTTTGTTTTAAACTTGCACTTAGGATACTTATTCAGGTGGATATTGATGTGTGTGGCCTGAGAAGAGGCACTCAATGAAGGAAGAAAAGTGTGCTGGGCACAGCAGCAGCCATGGTCTGCCCAGTGGGGGGAATCCTCAGTGAGATGCTCGTTCCTGCACTGCGCTAGAGTGACATGAGGTTCAGTTGCTGTGTTCCTCACTTTCCCTTCTCTGTGCCCACCCTTTGCTCAGTTGAAAGAGCCATGATACTGGATGTGACTTGTGTTGTCTTGCCTATCTCTCTGTGACACTAAATTAATTTTTAAAAAAAGTTTTTCTCCTTTACAGTTGTATAATTTGGACTCCCTGTCCTCCTGTCATCCCAAACGACTTAGATGCACAGGAGTAAGGGGATGGGAAGAAGGGGATGGCGAACCCAACTGGGAACACCATAGGTGTGGAGACCTTGTTCAGATGATGTGGGGGGACAGAAAGCAAAGGCTGCCCAGGATGCTGTACCTGAGGGAGCCAGAGCTTCTCTTAATATCTGCAAGTGTCCACCAGGTTCCCGAAGGCAAATCCCTGCTCTCCTTTTCCTCTCTGAAGCTGTGGCTTCTGCTGTTGTCTTTAGTTGATGAAACAGAAACCCTCCTGGGGACTTTTCGATACTGATAACCAAACCTGTTCTCTCAGCCTTTTCTGCACAGGCCCTCTTTCCAGTTAGTTGCTTCTGCTGGAAACTCCCCTTCCAGGCCCCTCTCCTCCCTCGTCACCCACAAAGCAGGACAGCCTTACTTTTCCTCTTAAGGTTAAGTTCAAATGCTGCTTCCTCTGAGAAGTCATCCCCAGAGTTCACTCCCTTCTTTGCACTGCCAGCATGGACATCACACCAGGTACAGGTGTCACACCCAGTGCACCTTGTCTCATAGTCATGTGTCTCTTCGGGGCCAGCACTGCAGCTTACTCATCTTGGCATCTCCCCTGGCAAAGCACTGCTGCATAGTCCTTGCTGAATAAATGAATGGGATGCATTTTTTATGCACAGCTATCCTTTCATTTTCCACTATTCACCATTATTCAGGGTTTTCTCTGGATCAAGAGCTGGGCATGGGACATTGAATAAGAACACACTTCCTAAACTCAAGAGGCTTTTCATTCAGTAACCAGAAAGGTCAATTCTAAATTTTTATTTATGACGTGCTTTTAAATATCTTTTTGATATTTAGAAAGAGGTAAACAACAAAGTATATGAAGTTCTGTCTTTGAAATAGTTGAAATCTGTAGCTAATGCAGCCTGTAGGAAACTAGGAAAAACATACCTACTCTGTGCTTTTCCTTCCTCATGCTGATTGATAAGGAAAATTGTCTGTGTACTATTGCTGAGCCACCTGCATTTACATAAGAAACAGTCTGGATAATTATTGGCAAAGCCTTTACAAGACTGTGATGAGTCCTCCCAACTAGCTGTTTGTTCTGGGGGTTTTGCAGTGCAGTTGACCTGTGCCTAAGGTAAGGGAGGATTCGTTTGGCAAAAACAATGACAAATATTCCCATGGCATTTAAATGTTGCTGGATTTTTGAGACTCTGAGAACGTGATGTGGGCACTGCACAATATGTGAGCCTCTCATACAGTGCCTGCCTTATTTCTTGTTCTGTTTAGATTTTCTCTTCTAGGTTGTGTTTCTATGTTGTCTGCTTAATGATTGTATGTTCCAGGCTACCACAGCCTCTGGGTTTGTCCACCAGGGTTGGAATCTAGAAGCCTGTGCCTGTGTTAGAGGCAGCACTTTGCATCACTGAGTTCGTGAACTGACCTTCGAAGGTGCCATTTCCCATCTTAGAAATGGGGATAATACATGGTATCCTTATTTATAGGATTTGGTGAGAGCTTATGAGGTAATATGTCTAAAAATACTTTGAAGGGCTTGAGTGTAACTGTGCCCCTTATTATGGATGGTTGTTGCTATTAAGGGCCCGATTTCATTATCCAGAGGTCAAGGCCAGCTGATCGTCACTGCTGAGCCGATGGGGAAGGAGATGATATGGTTACAACAGAGCTTCAGACTTGAGAAGAAATGTCCCACGTGGATGGGGTCCTGGCCAGTGGGTTTACTTGTAAAATCCACATTTCTGTGTCTTGAGCTGAAGATTTGCCCAGTGAAATGGAGAAGCCGATGGGATGGTGGTATGGAGTGGCTAAGTTTAGGGTCAGCTATATTTTCAGAGGCAGATGTGGAAGTGAAAGGCTACCAAGATCATTACTGAGGTTTCCCCTTCCTGAGAAGGTTGCTACCATCTCCAAGATGGGGGTGTGGCCCTTTAACCTTGCAGGCATGTAGGCTGGATTTAACACACTATTTTATGATCCAGTTCTCTCAGCTGTCTAGTTGCTTACCCCTTCCTGTTGAACGGTTCCAGTAGCCAGCAGTCCAAGTCCCAAAGGTTGGTGTGCTTAGGAAAAGTATTCAGAAACAGCATGTGTGCTTTGATATCTTTTATTATCATTAACTATGAAATATCTCTGACATCAAACATTTAAGTACTTACTACCCAGACTGAGAAGCAAAGCACATTAGTCTAGTCCAACCCTCTGGCCCCACAACTTCTTCCTCTCCTCTTTTTCCAGAGTCATCTGTGTTGCTGTCTGTTATTCCCATGAATTTCCTCTAGTTTTACCACACCTGTATTCATTCCTCAGCAGTATTAGAATGCTGCATGGTATCGTATTGCCTTAAAAAAAAAATGACTTCAAATAAGTTGTATCATACTGTATTTGTCCTTCTGAACATCCTTTTTCTTTTCTTTTTTAAAACAGCATTAAGTTTGGGAGGTTTCTCCATGTTGACATTGGTAGAAAGAACAAACTAGAGCTGGGTCAAGTTTGATAGTTGGGTTTACTTAGGCCTTGACTTAAGAAATAGCAAAGAAGTATAATAGATGAGCCAGAAAATAATGTGGTTCTGTTTCCTCTATGGTGAAATTAAATTTTGAAAGGCTCATAAAGGAGAAGCTTGGCAACTAGTGACCTGGCTCAGCAGCCTGAGTGGGGCTGAGGTGGGAGAGGGTGTGAGGGCTCTGATGAAAGCCCAGCTTTCTGTGCAGCATCCTGGCCAGCACTTCTTCACACAGCCATCTCCCTCTGCCCAGCAACCCCTGCTCTCTTTCTTTCTGTTGTACAAATGGTAAGAGAGGGGTGTGTGTGTGTGTGTGTGTGTGTGTGTGTGTGTGTTAAGGAAAGATTGCCATGTTGCCAAAAATAGGATGTGGGGAATCAGTGAACAGGAAATTCATCTTTCTCCTATTTTTTATTTTAAGTTAAAGGCTTATTAGTATACATAATAAGTTAATTCTCTAATACTCTTATTTCTGACTTTCAGTTTTTAAAGCAGAGGAAATTGATGGTTTTAGGGCCTCTCTGTTTATTATATTTTATTTTCACCATGCAAAGGTGAAGAGATACTAGTCAGTATTTGGGAGGGAAATTATTTTTTTGATTGATGAGGGCAGTAACCACAAAAAGGGAACCATTTCTAAGTGGGTAGAGGCTGGGGCCCCAAAGGTAAAGATTTGAACACTATAGGTAGAGAGGCCCTGTTGTATTATTTTTTTTTCCTTTTGTAAACTCAATTATAGAAGCCTCAGTATTTTTCCAGTTTCCTAAAGGAAAAGGTGCAGCACAAAGTCATCCAAATGCTTCATACTTTTAGGGACAGAAATCAATGCTGTAACTCTCTGACCTTCGGATCATTACTCTTTCCATTACACCATCTTGCCCAGTCATGAACTGACAAAGCTACCTTCTTAATTGACTTGTGAGGACATGTATTAATTAAAGAAGATGACAGTGAATTATGAGCTTTAGTAACCAATTACATGGTAAATTGGCCCAGCATAGTACCTTCCCACTGTAAACATTCACTAATTATTTGATTGATTAGTAGGAAATTAGAGATGGTGTGGATAATTGAAATCTAAGCAACCCCTCCAATTTCTGTCTTCTCCCAGCACTCTTAATGGGGCGTATGCTGAAATGCAGAGCCCACGTTTCAGTCATCCATGTAGTTCATCCACTAACAAATGATTTATCCATCATTTACTGAGTGCCTCTTGATGTTGGGGCTCTAAAAAGGAAATGACATTGAGGTGCCAGAGCCTCTAGTATGACTGTGGCAACTGACCACACTGTAGTGGTTGCTGTGATGGAAGCACATACTAAAGGCGGTGGGGATGCGCGAGAAGGAATCTCAAGCTTTCTGAGATTCTTTTCTTTACCCAACCCACCTTCATGTAAAGGTGCTATTTAATAAAAGGAAGGAGAAGGGAGGGTTTCTAAGTGCCATTATTTACTAGCTTCTTGGCAAATGTGCATTCCCTGTTGAGTTTACCATTGAGGTGTCTTGAAAGGAATATCTTCACCCATCTGGTGCCCTGGCTGTCTCTAGGGGAAAAAAGATGAGTTCTGTCCTGTCACGCTAAGTGTTCTCTGTGTTTCTGGTTTGGAATTTCCCTGAGCCTTTCATGTGGCTCTTGGCTTGACCATGCCAACTCCAAGGAAAAAAATACCTGTGATCATCATTGAAATTCCCACAAGCCATTAAGGTCAGCCAGGGAGGTGTACCTAATTGGAATGGTGGTTTCACCACCTGTCACTCCAGGGATACATCAGAGAATTCAGTCAACCTGCCAAGGAATGATATTTTTTTCCCACTGTCTTTCTAGTAAAAGCAAAGCACCCCACCCACAGGAGATCTGGAAAAATCACTGGCCGAGGTTTAAATGGAGCCTCTGCTTGTACCTTCTTCAGCACTGCCGTGTCCTGGGAAACGTTCTAAAGAAGAGGCTGTGGGGCCTCCCCGAGTCATGGCCCTTGGGGACAGTGATCTTCGAAGCAGAAATTATGTGAGCATGTTTGGGTGGCAGTGAGAGGGTCAGAAAAGACCATGTCAGTCAGAGCCTCAGTGAGGGGAAGAGGAGGGTACACCCCCAACCTGGCAAAGCAGTGCTTGATCGGTTCAGTAATTTGGGGACAGAACTTCCAGTAACTCTAGACTTTTGGTTTTCAGTTGAACTTTTTTTCTATCTATACGATTTCAGTTGAACTTTTTTTATATCTATATGATTTCGACAAGGGCGATAAACACCTAAATTAGAGCACTGTTATATTTCAAAGCCCAGCACCAGGGTTTCAGCGTTCTTGGTTGAGTGTGATCTATACCATGAGGCTGAATGACTTGGGAGAGATCTTGAGGAGATGCAGGAAGCTGGAAGGTGTTTAAATGAACTGCAACTGCCATAATTAAAAGCGCATGTGGCAACCGGGAGAAGTGGGAGGTGGAGACACCTCTTAACTAGAGTCCCGGCTGTGGTGTGTCTGATAGAGCTTCTCGCTTTTTGTTCAAATATCAGAGAACCAGGTTTTGGTTTGGGCAGCTAGGTAAAGACCCCAATTCTATGCCTTTTGCAGCCCTCTGCTATCTTTTCTTCAAAAAGAAAAATGATTATTTTTTGAACAGTAACATTTATTATGCATAATTTTAGATGAAGCGGAGTATTGGTGAGTTTTAACATCACCCGATATATTGTGGGACCAGTCAATATTTGAACAGTAACTATATTTACTTACTATCTTCATTTTTAAGTAAGACTTTTTACGCTGTTCCTCAGCAACAGAATTCTGTTGAAACAAAACTAATCACCAGCAATAGGAAGGATGCGTGGACTGGCTAGCATTCTCCCAGATATTTGCAGTGCCCTCAGCTTGTCAACATGTTGGAGTGGAGTGTGTTTCCAAACTGTTGTTCAAGTGCCTTTCTTGCTCTATGTCTTTCCTTCTCTCAGCAAAATTCCTCATTCAGATTACTGACAGAATTGTAATTGCTTTAAAATACTAGTAAGCAACACTAGTCATTTTCAGAACTCAAAGAAATTTGCTGCTGGGACTTTGGCAGTTTTCACACAATGTGAGAATATAATTGAAGAACCCAAGTGAGTCCATTTTTTATGATTCAGGTGAGTCCCAATAGAGGTTTCCGATTTACAGATGGAAAAATGAAAATGAAGTGGCGGCAAAGATCAGAGTCTGTAGAAATTAAACCCTTAAAGTGGGCTTTCGTTCCCTTTTGCTGCAAATCATTGTTACGCTTGAAGCTTAATGCTCTAACACATTTGCACACTTCCCCCTCCCTCCCTCCTTCGTGCATGTACACGTGTGCCTGTGTCTGTGTTTTCCCTGTCAGAGTAGAAGCGCAAGAAGGGCTCACACATTTCCTTTTACAACTCTCCCTTCTCCACGGTGCTGACACACCGAGGTTGTGTCTTTGCCGTGGTTGCCCAGCCTCTGGCATGCCATCAGCCCTCTCCGGGAACTTGGGTTTCAGATGGTGAAGAGGGAGAAGCCCCGCCAGCAGGGCCTGGAGAGTGATCATCGCCCCTGAGCGTTCCTCCTGCTTCTTGTTTGCAGAGGCCACAAGGAGAACTGGGGCAGCCTCAGAGTGGTCCCACCATCTGCAGGGCACATTGCTGGCCTTGGCATTGTTTTCTGTCATCCTGCTCAGGTGGGGGCATGCATATCTGATAAGAATGCATTACAGCCTAGGTCTCCTGGCTCAGACCAGAAGGAAGCACCCTGTTTCCTTGGCTACCTACCATTTGGTACCAAATGGCAGAAATAGTGCCCCCGCAGGCCAGTTGCCGTGGGGCTGTGTGGGGGTCAGTGGGGGAGATGTGCTACTGAATTTTCAGAGTAGCCAGTGGCTGTTCCTGGGCTAAAGCCAGGAGTAGCAAAGGGGAGAGGCTGCTAGAGCTGCTGGGGCGAAGCGGGAATGGGGGTGGAAAAGCAACAGAGGGCCTATTATTTGGCTATGATGGCTGCTCATTACTGTACAGAGTTGGCTGAGTGCTCCACACTGGCCTGGCGTTCTCAGACGGAATCCCGGGGCCGTCATTCAGTGCCCATCTTGGCCATCCCACCCCCAGAATATTCTGAGATTTGTTTTTCTGCCAGCATTAGTGAGAACATCAGATTACTTTTCCCCTTACCTTTTCCTTCTCATCTCTTTTTTCTACCCCAACAGGCTAAATCCCCAGGCCTTTTCCACCATACTCTGATTACACTGGACAAAGCCCATCGGCTGGAAAGCTAACAGGCAGATTTCTTTTCTGTCCGGTGTGGGCTTCACAAAAGCTGGGGGCTTTAACTGTGGGGCCTCTCCAGATCTCACTTCCTTTCCTGTAATTCTATACAAATGGTATTAGTCTTTTACCAGGTCTTTGTCTGTAGCCATTCTGAGGGTACTTTTCATCTGACTTTGGTTTCTTGAATTTTAAGTGAAATTTGTTCTGATCAGCCTAGTGTTATTTCATGTAGAGTAATTGCCAGCTCACGATTATAATTTACTAAATGCAAAAGGGATGATTTTTTGAAAAATCTTTCTTTTCCACTATAATCAAATGCCTCAATAAGAGAAGAGCATTAAAATTTGAAATATCCTTTGATGGTACTAAGTCATTGTTCTTGTAATACATGAGTGAGAAGGGCCACCTCCCCATACTCTGAGAAATTCCATTTGTGTTATCTCTCTGATGTGAAGATAGCTCAGCCTCCCTGGAGGAGCCTCTTCTCATAATAAAAATCACTATTTTCAATGAGTAATAAGTAATATTACTCATTTTTCTATTATAAACTGAAGTAAAACTAAAATAGCCTAGCTCCGACAACCAATTTGACAAATCGATCAGATAATTCAGTCTGCAGCTACCAAAATGCTTCAGAGCATATGTCCTCAAACTTTTTGTGTAGGGGCCAGGAATTTAGTGTTTTAGGCTGTGCGGGCCATACCGTTTGCATTGCAGCTCCTCCATGCTGCCGCTCTAGTGCAGAGTCAGCCACAGACAATCTGGAAATGAATGAGCATGGCCGTGGTCCCACAAAGTGTGTTTGTAGACACTAAAATTTGAATTTCTCATAAATTTCACGTAAGAAATATTTTTCTTTTGGTTGTTTTGAACCATTTAAAAATATAAAAAACCATTCTTAGCTCACAGGCTGAATAAAAATGAGCAGCAGGTTGTACAAAAACAGGCAATGGGTGGGCAAGATTTGGCCTACAGGTAATAGTTTTCTGAACCCTCCTTTACACTTGAACTTACCCAAAAGGCCAGGACAAGATTTTGAACCATGCCCTAAAGCAGCATTTTAAAACTAGTTCATAATGCATTACTGAGTTATGAAGTCCATTTGGGGGATTCTTTCCAGCATTTTAAAAGAAAAAGAATAGAATTTAATACATCATACATAATAAAGGTTAAGTACTGTGTTATGAAACTTTTGTTGTGTGTGTGTGTGTGTGTGTGTACTGGGTCACTGTGCTGTCGAGTACTTGGAAAGAATTTGATATCAATCATGGTTCTCCTCCTCATCCCCCAGACTTTTGTGTACCTTGAGGAACACAAGATTCAGTATCAGCAGAATGCTAATATTGTTAGCCTCCAAGATGGTACAGAACTGAGTGTAGTCACTTTTCTTCATGTATTAGAGGAATTAAGACTCCTAGCATAGTTTCTGTCTCCTAGGTCTATAGCCAGAGAAAGAGTCGGAAGCAACAAGCAGATATCTATTCTTAAGATATTGGGTTGTTTAGGCCCTGCCCACTAAATATGAATTCCCTGCTTTCACATTGTACTTATTTCTAAGTAGTTCCAAGGATTCATCTTCATCTCTCTGAACTTCTGTCTCCCCAAACACTTGATTGGGTATTCGATAGTATTCATCAAGTAGAGATACAATTGTATGTGGGAAGAGGGGTGACACATTTCAGTCTGATAAAAACTATTCATGCCAATCATTACTGTTAGCCTAGCTGCAAGCCAGGCTGCGAGGAGGGTGGAGGAGGAGGATGGAAGGAAAATTTCGGCACTCTAATAATCCAGGGCCCACAGGGGATGCCCTGGGTATGATCCACACCCTAGAGAGGGTTTCGGAAACTCCAGGGGCCAGAAGGCTGCCCTGGGCTTTGGTTTTGTGCTTTGGTGGCCAGAGTCAGTTGGGCTGAGAAGTCTTCTAGTAGGTAGGACAGTGATGGGAGAAGGGAGAGAGAAAGAGAGAGAGAGAGAGAGAGAGAGAGAGAGAGAGAGAGTTTGTGTGTGTGTGTGTGTGTGTGTGTGTGTGTGTGTGTGTGTGTGTGTGTGTGTCTTGTGTTCCTGTCTTGGACCAGCTCTAGAAAATGGTGTGGGAAAGAAAAAGGAAAGATAGGGGACACAAAGATGTTTGAGGGTTCCCACTGGGTAGTCTGAAGCCCTAGCTCAGCCCTGCGCTTCTTGATGGTTGAGGGTAGGCTTCTAGTGGGTTCTGGGTTTCCCAGCCCTGATAGTCACTGGCACAAGTAGCCCTGAGGCCACTGGATGGATCTGATCTGATGAGTGGGAAATGCTCTATTATTAGCCATTGGGAGAAAAGCTGTGCTGGTAGAACCAGAAGAAACCTCATGCTTCCTGTTCTCCTGATCAGATGATGCTTGTGGCTTTATTATTTAGAAGGAGAAATGTTTACTCTTCTGAAGGGATAATGAAAGATTGGCTTCTTTTTCCCTGGGCATTTCTCAGTTGGATTTGGAGTGAGTGAACAGGACAGTGGTGAGGTGCCTAGATTCAGGTGTTGGGCAGGTGAATCCTGGGAGTAGAGAGAAGCACTACACCTGCCTAGCTCAGTATCTAGAACATGGCGGATACTCAGAAGATTGCTGAATTAATAAATGCAGAATGCAGGATGTGTCATTCCATCAACAGGGCCAGTTTCCTGTGTGTGTACTCATTTAGATGCAGAGATGTGAGCCAGTAACCAGGCAGTGGCCTAGCTAAATAAAGAATCCTGAGAAGAAGATGAAGAAAGTTCAGACTGCTGTTGTCACTCTAAAGAGATGGGCACAAGTCAGCCAGAATATACCCTTTAGATACGTAAGCAGATAAAATGAAAGCTCAAAAGGAATATAAACCCTGCCCCAGGAAAGATGGTTCTTGGACCTTGGTTAACATTAGGACCTCATAGAAAGTCCTAGCCACAGCAGTCAAGACAAGAAAAAGAATTAAAAGGTATCAAAATTGGAAAGGAAGAAGTAAAGCTGTCTTTATCTGCAAATGACATGATACTATATAGAGAGAACCCTCAAGAAGCCACCAAAAAACTATTACAGCTAATAAATGAATTAAGTAAAGTAACAGGATACAAAATTAATATTCAGAAATCAGTTGCATTTCTATAGACCTATAACTAATGTAATACTATGTTAACTGTACTTGAAAACTTTAAAAAATGAATAGAGTTAGGATCCCATAAGTTGGAGTAGTTGTTCCTAGCAGTGGTCAGCAACCAGCTTCCTCCCTCCCTTTTCTACTTCCTTCTTTCCATAAGCACAGAATACCTGTAATGTGCAGGCCCTGAGGATTAGAGATATGATATTAAAGAAGACAAAAATAGGATTTCTTTCCTCCATGAGCCTTAAGTCTAGAGCAGGAGACAGATATTATATAGATAATTAGATATATGTATCCCCCAGCTGGGACAAGTGCTATAAAGGAGGAATCTAGGGTGATCTGAAAGAGCATGCAGAGACCTGAATGAGATGAGGGAACAGGGACAGCACATCATTCATATGGGATCCCGGTGTCTTAGCCAGGAGAAGGACAGGAGAAGAGCATCCAGGCAGAGGCATCAGCACCATACTTCCTGAGGGTGAGAAAGCTTCGCCTTTGAGCAGTAGAATGAAGGGCTCCCGGCCGTGGCCTGAGCAGGGCAGTGCAGACAGTGTAGGAACTCCTTGGCCATGCCTCAGTGAGACTTGGGAGTCTCCCAGGTAAATGGGATTCTCTGGCAGAGATTAGAAGAATAATGGGATTATACCAGATTGCATCCTAAAAAGATGACTTCAGTTGAAGTATGAATGGGAAATTGGGAAGTGGGAGGGCCTTGACAGTGCCACTGTAGCTGACCAGGCAGGTGGTGACAGCCGACCAAACCAAGGTAGGGGCAGGCAAAGATGGAAAGGAGACAGCTTGGGTGTGGCAGTGGAGAGAGAGTGACCAAGCTTGGGAGGAGGACAGTGTCACAAAGAATCACCAGGTTTCCAGCATGGGCTACAAGTGAGACCAGATGCTAATTACTGAGAAGGGGAGTCTGGAAGCAGAACAGCATCACAGGTCTGAGAGAGCCAAACAGAAGTCAGAGGTTTGTGGGAATTTGCGCCATGGTGAGATCCTGCCTCCTGTTACCCAGGGGAGTGACGAAGTTTTTTGTTTATGTGAATTTCATACTCTACAGTTTTGCCATCGGAAGTAAGTCAACATTTATCCTAGGTATTGGCAAAGGCAGAATATTTGTAATAGGAAGATTGGGATATGCAGAGGCGCCCAACAGAAGATAAACTGGAAGGCACATATGAGGGACAACAAGAGAATGAGTGCAGCTTATGTGGACTCCCCAGCAGGTGGTGGGGAAGGTACAGCTCCAAAAGTAACTGGAGGCACTGGAAGTCCAGCTGACAGGAATGGATGCCAACAGATGGCTTTAAAGAACTACATGATTGTTAGGAATGATCTCACAAGCTGAGTGGCAGAAGGTGGGAGAGAGCTGGAGCAACAGCGGTAGAAATGGGGAGGACAGTCAGATCTGAGAGGATTCATAGGGAGAAAGCTTGACGGACCCAAAGGCTGAGTCCAGGTTGGAGGAGGACGAGGCCCCCAGGCTCTCAGCCTGTGGTGACTGAGGTATGTGTATGTCACTAACAGACATAAAGAAGTCCGTGGGAGGATTAACTTTTGTGTGGGGTGGGGTTGGGGGTGATGGCGACTTGAGTTCAGATGTGGAATAATATTGAGTTTTAGGTATGGCAGAAACTTGCAAAGAGATAAGCAGAGATGCAGAGCTGGAGCTTAGGGGGAAGAGAGCTCTGGCAAGTCAAGGTGACTCCATTCACATACTGGAGGGGCGTCCATGCCCTCTAACAGAGAGGGGCTCGTCTCTGGCTTTGAGCAGCTGGAGTGGGGAAAAGTTTCAGTGAGACCAGGCTGAACCACCCATAAGGTATAAAATGCCGAAGTGGAAGACCGTTAGTAGCAATAGGACAGCTGACCACAAGCATGGGTACCGTGTCATTTTGGGATAATGCAATAGCCAAGAAGACCACAGCAGACTACACGCTTTAGAGAATAGGACCAAAACAAGGGAAAGGCTCAGGTGCATGTACAACAGGTTATGAACATAAAACAAAAAACAAAACTTGTTTAGCATCAGGTAGGCCAGTTTTATTACATGACTATTTGGGGCAGAATTGTTTCTGCATAACAATAGAAATGTATTTCTGTAGTCTGCAGCTCAGACCTTATGGGACATGCCAGGTGGAGTCTGTATCAATACAAGTTCCAGGTCTCATCCTGCGAAAAGCAGTGTTTTTAGAAATACAGGCTAATTATACTTCTTTATAACTTAAAAGCGAGTGGTTTCCCTGTAAGAAACTGTTTTCTTCCGTTAAATGAAGATAGACTGTACAAACCTCAAACGTGCCTTTGCATTTGTTTCTCAATTATTTGAATCTCTGTGGCCACTGAAACACCTCTGTGTGCTAATTCCCCAAACACTGATGCTAAGATTTGAGAAGAGAAGTGACACTAAATGAAAGAGTATAAAAAAATTGAGACAAAGCCAGCAGTTGGACATAGGGACATACTTATTACAGACTTTGCTGTGGATCTTTTGTCAAGTAGTAGACAATAAATATCTATTTTCTTTGTATAAAGGGAACTTGCTCGGTGAGGGGTCTGCTTGGTTCCTGATACTTAAAATTTATTGAATAATTTACTAAGACTAGGGAGATGTTGCCTCATCCCTAGCCCCCGGAACTGCGGAGAAAATAGCATTCCCAATGTGTTTGAAACTTCTAGCTCTGGAAATCCCTTTACTCCATTTTAAGGAGGCAGCAGGTGAATAGCTTTCAAGAAGCTTACTTTTGAGGTTATAAGGACCAAACTGTGATACTAAAGGTGTTTGTGATTGCTTAACAATTGCTTATTTTAATGCACTTAAAGTTTGAAATTGGTTCTTTCAAGACATGCTCTCCATTTCTACCTCTAGCGAAAGAGTCTTTATGCATCATTCTGTGCATTCAAATTAGTTTTGCCTTAACCTTCAGTGGAACTCCAAACATTGTAGAATTGTTTTTAGTTCTCCACGAAATTGAGACCTCGTGATCAGGGCCCCGGTTCCTCTCCACATGGGTATGTCAGACACCATGGCTTGTATCAGTACACTTTGAACTTTTCAGTAAAGCATTTATTGGACTCATTAAAAGGGGTTCCCATGGGGCTTCTATATAGTTGTGTTTTATTTCTTCATTGAAAAAAAGAGTTGGGGGAGGTGATATGGTAAATGTAAATATTTGACCAAGCCATGTGTTGGGCACACAAGTGTTCTCTATTATTTCTTACACTTTTTCAATATATTTGAAGTACTTCTTATTTTAAAAATTAAGTTCAGTTTTCCCTTTCTCCCTACTTAGATACTCTTGAGAGTGCTGGTGAAGTGTTTTTATTTCAACACTTTAACATCAGATTCTGGATTGGTGCTATCCAGTAGACTACTTGAAATGTGGCTAGTGCAACTGAACAATTGAATTTTCAATTTATTTAAACTTAATTTAAAGGGCCATATGCATCTATCATATTGAACAGTTGTAGAAGGAAAAGCTGCAGAAACCAGGATATTCCTCCAGTGCCATCAGACACAGGGCTGTATATTTGAATTTGTATACCATTCCTTAGCAAAAAATCCTCCTAAAAAGTCTTAGGAGTTAATGAACCAAGTCAAAAATTTACTGAAGGAAATAATATCCTAAATATTTATAAAATGTAAGTTTATTCTTCCCCCATCTTGTACCTGCTGCTTGTCCTTTTCTAAATGAAATGCTTTTCTTTCATCTTGTGTATGTAAGAGGTGCTCTCTGGTAGGCACTCATGTTTGACAATGATTAGCTCTTCACTAGGTTTAACTACGCCCTGGTCCCTGAGGTCATCAATCAATGTCATTATGTTTGGAAGCAGATGGACAATTCAAGAGCAACCTATGGTCCTTAGACAGTTGGCTAGCTGCTGAGTGTTTAATTAGGTCTCAGCAAACACTGGAGTGAGCCCTCATTGATAAGCTTAGCTTATAAGAGGCTGGTCTCCTTAATGGTCATGGTGATAAATTATGCTAGTCTGTTGAAAAGAGATGGCTAAAAGGATAATTGTATGTTTAAATGAAGGGACTTTGTATATGTATTTGGGGGCAGTTGTTTGCTTTGTTCTTAAAGGGGAGTCTGGTGTTTAAACATAAAAATTCTTAATTCAAGTCCTGGATACTAGAAACCATATGACTTGAGGTGTGTTTGGTAACCAGCCTCTTGGGACCACCCTGTAAAGTGGGGGTAACTATTGTTTACATGACAAGGATGTGGTTAGGAATAAAAGTGGTGATGCAGGTAAATGTATTTGCTAATGAAGGGGTCCACAATATGCCACTGTGGCAGAGAGATTATTTTGAGCTGAAGGCATTTGAAAATCAACAGATGCAGGAAGAGGCTTTCTCCGCACCACCCCTGACTGCCTCTAAGCTGGTCCTTCTGAAAGAACTCAACTGATATTAATCCCCCTTTAACTTCAGGGGGGTGGGAAGTGTGACTCCTGTCACCAAAGATGAGAAATCGCATAAACGGACTTTAATAACACAACCTTAGCTTCCCCCTAGTTTCCCTTATCTATTTTGCATTGATTCTCCACCATTTATTATCTCTTGAAATCGTAACTCCCTCCCTGTGATAAGATGGTGTATAAGCCCCAAATTCTAGCCACTTCTTCTAGCCACTTTGAGCCCCAAGCCCCTCTTGGTAGCATACAAACCTTTCCCAATAAACTTTGTCTTTTCTCTTGTTAAACTGCCATTGTCATTTTAAGTCACAGGCCCCCAGTGATTGAACTTAGAGGGTAGAGAAAAAGTTTCCCCTCCCCAAAACTAACAAGCGAAGGTGTTATATTTATGATGGTGTTTTGTGGGGGATGAAAAATTACGGCAGTTTTGCTGACACAGTTCTAAAGCTTTAATGTGCATCACAATCTCCTGGGTCCCCTGTTAAACTCTGGCTTCTGGCGCCTCCCCTCTGAAAGCCTCTGATACTGTAGGTCTGGGCTGAGGCGTAGCGGAGTCTGACACAGAAGGTCAAGGAGGCCGCACTTGGAGAAGCACTGCTTCCAGGACCTCTGTATCTGAAAAGATCAAAACATGGGGCCGGCGGGGGCGGGGAGCGTTATGACCCAGGATGGCCTCACTTTCAATAGTTTCTGGGACTGTATTCTGCATTTCAATTTTAAGTTTATTTGGGTGCCTAAATGAAATGGTATACTCCTTTCAATTTTGCTTTATCTGAATTTGCTAACCAAACAATAACTTTTTGAAGTCGAATTATGTTAAGGAGACACATATCTTTAAAATATCAAGCTGAAATGGGTTTGATTTGAAATTCAGGGTTTCATCTTAGAACAAAATGGTAACTGAAAATAATTTTTTTCACAGACACACCTAGCATTTAAACCCATATTATTTATCTATAGAACAAAATTCTAGTTTAGGAGTTACTAAACTTGGATTTTCTTATTAATTCTACTGGGCAGATTGCTTCCTCTATCCATGAATTCCTTAGGCCTTGGGATTTGTTTAGGAAATGAGAGAAGTACACGGAGATTTAAGTTATATGATTTTTTTTTAAATCTGTTAACTTTTAAGAATTGACATGATTTATTTTACATAAAGTGCATCACTTGAATTTTATTTGATTTTTTTTCCAAACCAAACGTGGGGAAAGTAAGATAGCCTAGCATTATTTTCCGCTTGTATTTTACTGCTAAGCATGCCTCTTCTCTCCCTCTGCCCACCCCCCATGCTGCTGGAAAGCTCTGGTCACCATAGATGATAAATGAATTTTTCATTTGGTTTTGCTCTTTTGCCTCTTTCTCTTCTGTCAACTTTGTCAAATGCTGCCCAGCATGAATCAGAAGTGCTGGCTGAACATTTACCCCAGACGTTTGAGGTCATTTTGTATGACAGCATTTACATTTGAATGTCGCCTAACACCATAGAAATGATTAGCCATTGACTGTATCATCACACTCAGAGTGGAGTAATGGAATGACTTTTTCTGTGTTTTTTTATGTTCTGGACCAAAGAGAGAAGGGAAGAGAGGAGGGTGAGAACAAAACAAATTCACGGTAGACATTTTCTGGTAAGGTCTGACAGTTGTCTTAAATAAAAATGAGCTTCAAGAGTGCCCTCCAAACTTCACCTTGAAACAGCCTCTTGTACCATGTAAAAGGTAGGCTTTTGGAATAACTTCTTTTGAACAATAAAAATATTGTAATTCAATGGCAGGACTTTTTAAAACTTTAAATCTTTTGTATTTAACATGTTCCCTCTCAACTTGATGCGAGGGAATGCTTTCTGAGAAACTCTCTTCCCACTGACCCTCATGAGGGCATCTGTGAGGCAGGTCAGCCTCTCCAAGGCCTTCAGATGGAGAACACTTTTCTCCTTATAAAGTATGTCCAGAACATGTTTCCTTCAGAACCAAGAACTCTCAGGAGCCACAGAATCTCTGACCTCACAGCAGGCCATTCTGAATAGTATAAAATGGTTGGAAGATGCCGTAGCATGTGTATACGGTGATAATATGTGAAACATAAAAGATGGGGCTCCTGACTATTCAGCTGTACCCTTAAAGAAAAAATGTAACAGGAAGCGCTACTCTTCTAAATATAATTACTTTAAACCTATATTACCTCCATGTCTGCTTTTCCAAATATTATGTGTCCACTCCAAACTGATTCCATCAAAACCACAAATACCTTGGGAAAAATCTCTTGGTTCTCTCATTTCCAGCACGTTGTGGGGCTGTCCTTTCCCAGTCTGCTTCCATCCATTTTCCAAAAGGATTGCACTCTGTTGCTTTATACATTCTCTATGGCAATTGTCTCATCCTTTTTCACATAGGACTTTGAAAATTGCTTTTTGCCTTTATGCAGTGGACTATTTAGAAAGGCTCTTGTACCGGTTAGAAATTTGGTCACTTTGGAAGTTGCCATTCCTATGCAAAAAGCTCCCAACTTTCACAAGAGTTATAAGTTTTATATTTTGATTATCCTGGAACTACAGGGGCATTCGGTTATAGCTTCTGTTATGTTACAAATAGATCCCCAGCCAGCCCACAGGGCTGTTGAATATGTCCCTGAATTATTATACTGATACGTTTTTTCAGGACACCAGAGCAAACATGTCAGGCATTTGCCTCATATCATCCTTTAACTCTTACATCAAGTCTTCCAGATAATACTACCATTATTTCATAAGAGTCATGAGCATGTTAAGTACCTTGCTCAGTGCCACATGGCTGGTACTTAGAAAATGAAAATTCTAACCAATTTCAAAGCTTCTTCTCTTTCCACTGCTTTCTTCAGTCTTTCTCTCTTGGATAATGCTTTTTTTTGTGGGAGAGAGCCTATGGGAAAACAAGAGGAGGGAAGGTGGATTCTCATGAATACAGTCATTTTGAATCTCATATGTCTGCATACGTAGGCTGGCCTTTGTGCGCAGATGTTCCTCAGGCGTCATGAGCTGGAAAGCTGAGGCTCTTAACCCCAGAAGAGTGGAACCAGGGCTTGGGAACCCGGCAGCACCTGGGTTGTAAACAAGAAGCAAAAAGCTTTGTGGCAAATTTCGACTCAGTCTTTGAAGACAGATCATCATCTGTCTTCATAAGAGGCCTGTGCTGGGAATAAGGGGGAAGGCAGAAGAAAGCATACTAGGTTTATTTTATCAAAATTGGGGGAGGTGTTTTAAAGGATGCAAAACCCTGATTGGTGGGAGGCTGACATGGATTTTAGTTGTAGTGGGAATACTAGTCACAAAGCTATTTTGTCACCTAAGGAGGGACTGGCTACTCTCTCCCCTTAACCCTACCATTCTCTCTCCTGGAGTGGTCCCTCCCCACTCCTTCGTCACGTACCTCTGCCACATCGCTCAGGTTTCAGTCTAGGGGTCACTTCCTCTACTGAGCCCTCCTGGACCCCCAAACCCACTTTCTGGAGCTCCTCCCTTGAGATATCTCTTGGCCCTTATTGTCCACCTGGTTACCCTTGATGGAATAGCAACTCAAGACTAGAAAGGGCCAACACTCTCAGGCAAAAGAAGAAATCCAAAAGGCTACATCTTGTCTGACTGAGTTCATGTTAATGCTACCACTAAATTTTGTGCAGACTTTTTATTCTCATTGTTCTTTTTTGATTTATGACAAAAATGATTATGCCATTATGAAATGTTACCATTTTGAGGATGCACCTGTAGGAAAGGAAAAAGCATTTTCCTCCACCCTCTTAGTTTTAGTGCCTGGGTTCTTTAAATCAAACTGACCAAAGACAGATTAGCAGGAGAGAAGGCATATAAATTTTATTTGATTTTAATTGTTATATAGACACAGGTCTCACAGAAAGGGAAGTAAAAACCCAAAGAAGCAATTAAGCCTAAGAGCTTATATACTGGTTTAACAAAGAGCAATAAATTTGTGGAGAACTAACAAGACATGGGAAAAGGGTTTCAAGTTCTAGAGGTGGTAAATTGTGGAGAGGTAAATATATGGGAGAACATATGGAAGATAAGGGCTATTTCAGTGAGGTGTGTTATGTGGACTCAAATTGTTATCTCCAGTGATAAAAGTTTTCTAGTCTCTTCTTCCTGGTACAGGAGAAGGAAGGAGGCACACCTTCACAAACAAAAATTTATGCCCTTCCTTTAGGAGAGAGGAGGAGGAAAAAGAGCTTTCCTTGTGCTCGCTATTCTCAGTTGCCTTCAGCTCAAAACAATCCTTCTGGCATGTTTTAGAGTGGTCTACCTTAATCTTCTTTGTAGTCTTGATCAACATTCCTTTTACAAATGAGAAGACTTGGTACCAGAAGGAGTATTCACGGGTCACTGAGGCAGGGCCACGCCTGGAGCCTCACTTCTCTTTCTCCGTCACTGGCTGGCGGTACCCTTGTAGATGCCACGCACCAGTGCCCAGGAAAGGCCCACGCAGGTCCTGCCCCTTTCCCTCCTGTTGCCGTCCCACCAGACTCAGCAGAGAGCCAGTGAGTTACTTCCCTGAACTTCAAATAAGAGTAACACCTACCCAAAATGGAGAGTGTGCAGATGAATTTTTTTTTTTTTTAATGCCTATAGCACCTGGTCTTCCTAGGTGGTCTCCCATCCAGGTACTAACCAGGCCTAACCCTGCTTAGTTTCCGAGATCATATGGGATCGGGCATGTTCAGGGTGGCATGGGCGTAAATTGAGATGAAATTTAAACAAGATGTGTGTGACCCAGCTATGAGTGAACCCGAGTGCATTACTGAACCTCTCCAAGCCCATCTATAAAATTCATCCCATCTATTAAAAAAAAAAAAAAAGATAATTACATACCACATAGATTCTTTCCAAGAATAAAAAGAAAAAAGAAAAAGAAAAGTTGCCATGCACAGTACCTAGCACATACAAGCCCCTTCATAAGTGATAAATTCTATCCCCACCAATACCATGGTGTCAGCTTGGTAAATGCTCTCCCTGAGGCAGCAATAGCCATTGGGAGCTATAGTCGGGGTGCGGGAGAGTTGCTCTAATGAACGGGCCTACCAGCTTCTCTGTGGTCAGGGCACCTTTGAGGAACTCGCTGCATTTCTTCTGTGTTTGGTGCAAAGAGCCGTCAGATGCTCCATTCATGACAGACCTCCATGCCCTCGTGTAAAGGTGTTTAATGAAAGCTGCAGTCCTTTCTTAATTTATCCAATTTTTTGGCTCCTGTAGAAATTTGTGCTTCTCTCATTTTTGTAGTTTTAATTCAACATTTACTGAGCATCTGATAGGTGCTGAATATGTTACTAGACATTAAAGAACGATGCAGAGAGGAGCAAGCATGGTTTTTATTTTCAAGGAGCCCATTGCTATGGGGAAGACAGTGACAGAGGTTCTAGGATGTTGGCTGCAGAGTGTTCTGGGGTCCAGAAGGAGGGGGTTTTACTTGGCAGTTGGGAGTTGATGAAGGAAGGTGCTGGGAGAGCTGGTCCTTTATAGGGAACAGGTTTGAATAGACAGAGGCAGAGGGGCTGGGAGTAGCAGGGGACAGGGGGAGGATGGCAGGAAGTATGAGGCCTAAACCCGTCTGATTTGCCAGGAACATTGAGTCATATCAGGAGAACAGAGAGTGAGAAGGGAAGTGGAACTGGGAAAACGGGCTGGAATGAAATCAGAGAGAACTGTGCCTAGCATGCTCAGAATTTGGACTTGACTTGGCATTTTTAGGAATGTTGAAATATAACACAGCTATGTCAGCAGTGTCAGATGACTTAAAAGGAAAACCATGAAAAGCTGTCGTAGCAGTCCAGGTGAGAAATAACATGGGTGTGACAGTGAAAGAGGAACCATGATAGAGGCATTGTCTCCGACCTCTAACCCACCACCTGAGACAGATGATCTGGAGGACATTCTGATTTCCGGTTTGTTGGGAACATTAGTTTAACTACTGAGTTGGGTGAGGTGCAAATCTCTGTGTAGGCACTTTCTGTAGCTTCCAACAGCAACTTCTAGGATAGAGCAGAGCAGTACTTTAATGTAGGGCTCCCCCAGGGTCCAGATTTGCGTCCTCTGGGTTAGAACTTTATACATTTTAGAGCTGGAGGGACAGATGGAGCACCCCCAAGGGGGGACACACCCCTGGCTTCCAGGAGAGAAGAAATACATGGTTCTCATCTTAAAGGCTAGGCTCTTGACTAAGGCTTTAGGAGGATAAGTGGCTGCCTCAAGGCCACACAGCTGTGAGTAAGTGGGAGTCACAGTGGGGCTTTGTCCTGTGCAGTGAACTCAAATTGAGCTGTGAAGAGTTTGGCTTCTACAACAGGATTGAAGCAGGGGAGTATTCTGTTACTTGAAGGGTTATAAATGTGTTACTCAGCCTCTGTTTGCCCAGCCCACACTGTTCGAACAGCAGGGTTGGTGTGTGGATGTGGTGAATGCAGTATGACCTTTGAACTTCTCAAGATGGGACTACAGACCCTTTCCCTCTGAGGCTTTGTTCCCATATGGGACAAGAGGCTTTGCCACAGAGAGGGCATTGTCCCTAAGGTCCCAGGGCAGGACTTGGCTGAGAACTAGTGCTGCGTAGTGTCAAATTCCTCATGCCACCTACCCACCCTCCCCCCCACCATGTGCAGGAAATTCAAAGGCAGACACATCATGGAACAAGTTCTGTCAGAAGCAAGATGGCACAGGGTCTTAGAACATCTCAGGCCTTTCCTCTGCTGCTGCTGAGGACGCACCATTTCTTCGGGGGTGGGAGGAAAACCACTTATTGCTCGCCCAAGCCAACATATCCTCTCATCGTGGACCTGTTTCTTGAAAATCCCTTCCCAGTTGCTGGCTCTGTGACCCTTTGTTTAGTTGGCTGCTGTTGTTTGGTTGAATATAGCACAGAGGGGTTTCCTGATTTGGTGGAGAAGGAGAGAGCTAATTTTAACTGCCTTATGTCACATCAAGTTCGAATCTTGTTTTTGTAATCGCCATTAAAAAAATAGAAACCAGGAATAATCCAAGCAACTTGTGTTCTCTAGAGGCAACATGATAAAACTCAGCGCGCCCCAGGCTTGGAAATCATGTCTTGCTTTTGCCACCACCTAACTCTGTGACCTTATTTTCCCCTTCAGTAAAAGGAGCAAGTTGAGCGAGGTTCAGCGTCTGCAGGTTGGCTGTGTGTGGCCAGACCTTGACCTGAGTCATGTTTTGTGTGACCTAGACAGTGTTTTATTTTCTAATTGAATTTAAAGGCCTTTAAACTGGGCGAGCACTTGGTGATTTGCCACAGGCCCCACCTCTCACACCAGGTCAGTTTGGCACATTTCTTCTCTGCCTGGCATTAGACTCCACCAGTCCTGGTGTGTGTTCCTTTCAACTAAAATGATCTGAGTGTTGAATTTCTTTGCAATTTCAGGTGTTTTATGCCTCTGCTGGCCTTTTCCTTTGGGCGTTGGAAGAACTACTTTCTTCAATGGGAACACACACACACACACACACACACACACACATGTCTGATGGGGGTAAAGCAACCATCTAGTAACTCTGGAGCTAATAGGCCAACAGGTGTTATTAGCTGTAATGTAGACATGTTTTGCTTTTTTTTTTTTTAATATGCTAATACCACAAAGGGAAAATTAATTCTGGGATCTCAGGGTTAAGATGTATGAAACTCTACAGTGTTGAGAGTGGTCCCTCAACTAGCAGCATCACCTGGGAACTTGTTACACATGCAGATTTTTGGACCCTGCCTGGACCCCCTGGATCAGAATCTCCAGGGGTGGGGCCCAGGAATCTGTGTTTTGTCATCCCTAAAATGGAATGATAAAATATCTCATCAGATTATTGGGAGGATTAAGTGATACAATATTTGCAAAGTCCACTGCATCAGTTCTTAAACTTCGGAATCATCACTGTAGAGCTTTTTAATACAGATGGCTGGGTCCAACCCCAGTTTCTGACTCAGTAGGTCTGGACATGGTCCCAGGTGATGCTGATGCTGCTGGTCTGGGATCACATTTGAGAACCGCTGTTCCAGAGATACTTTCCCCTATGTGATAAGTCATCAGGGAGAATTTGGGGAAGTAAGAAGGGGTAGGGATTGCTATTTTGTATAGTGTGGTCAGGCAGAGCTTCCCTGATAAGATGACACTTGGGCAGAGACCTAAAGAAAGGGAGGAGGAAGCCATACGACTTTCTGGGCAGGGTGTTCCAAGCACAGGGAACAGGCAGTAAGTACAGCAAGGAGGCCAGTGGGCTGAAGTGGAGTGACCAAGGGGAAAGTAGAGGTGATGACCTCTGTGGCGTAAGGGAGGAGTAGAGATCACGTGAGGTTTTTAGTCTCATGAAAGACTGCTCTGAAGTGCCATGGGAGTCGTTCGAGGATGACATGACATGTGAAATTGTTCATTACCCAGAATGATCACGACTACATAGTGCTGCCTCTTCTAAATTAATTATATTTCTGGGTAAAGAAATGCCCTCATTGGTGAATAAAAGTTCTTCTTCACAAAATAATTCAAGGTGAAAAAAATGCATAATGAATGATAGAATTAGAAAATCAAATTACCATTTTGCACCCCCTAATGAAGTAATTGACGTGGGCATTAATCACCAGAAGATGCTAAAATCAGTAGGAAAAATGTTGGTGAACAGCTCCAGGATGGGAGACCGGGACACCAGCACTTGAATCGTTGATTCATCTTAGCATCATTCAGAGTTGGTGCAATGTGAATAACAGGCCTACCCATGGACTGCTCCATCTGGCTTCTGCAGCAAGACGGCACCATGGGGGAAAGTGGTGGGGAGGGGCTTTTCTAGACTGAAAGAGACATTAATGATGTGCAACACACAGATCTTGTTTGAACCTGATTTTTTAAAAAATACAACCATAAAGGGACTTTTTTGAGGTGACTGAATAATTTGAACACAGACCGAATATTAAGTAATATTAAAGAATTGTTAATTTTGTTGGATGTGATATGTCTTTGTGTAAGAAAATATCCTTTTCTAAAGAGACAAATATTTGTATATAGAAGTGAAATGACATGATTTTAAGAATTTGATCTAAAATACTATAGGAAAGAGTGAAAGAGAGAAAAGAGGCAGAAGAATCAAGAGAAGCAAAATACTAATAATTGCTGGCCCTAGCAAATGGTATATGGGAATTTTTTACACTATTCTCTCTTCTTTGCGAATATATGAACTTTCAAAAGAATAGATTTTTTAAACGCAGATGCGAGAGAAGACAGAAAGGTAAGAAAAAGAAAAGGAAGGCCTCGTTGAGAAAGACTGTGTTGCTACTAATTCTTCCCTATTTAGGACAATTATGTCAAAGAGCGAAATGCATTTACTATTGCTAGATGTTACATTGTAATCATACTATGAACTTGTGCTAAGAAATATTTTATTTATCATAAACCCAACCCTTAATTTCCCGATTGCTTGCCAAGCTTAGAAAATAACGACAGTATTGACAACACTGATGATGAGAAATAAAATTTGAATGATTTTCCCTGCCCTCTGACATTTGGGAAGCTGAGTACATGCTGCTGTGGGGCAGAGTTGGAAAAAATTTAGGACTATTCTGATTGGCCACACTCCTCTGAGGTTTCACATCTGAAGGCCTAGGAGACTTTCATTTGCTTGGATGCATAATCTAATTATGCAAACATGATCAGTCAGTAAGTGTAATTTTGATCCATAGAATGGACAACATCACAAAAAATGAGGATTGAGAATTGTTACTTTGGAACTGGCGGCTGGAAAACCTGCATGGTCACTTCTAAAGTATGTTCTCGACCCTAAAACCAACCGCTTTCCATCTCTGCTCTTTCACTTAGCTTGAAAATGCTCAGAAGACTTGAAATGTAAGGATTTCAGTGGACTTGAGGTTGTTCTAATGTTTGAAGCCATTCTTCTCCTTAGATTTTTCTTCTCTTACTAAATACTAGGCGACTAAAAGTGGTATTAAATTCTTAAGTGTGTACTAATGAACGTCAGTCACTCTTTTTAAACAGAAAAGATTGCTAAGCAGAAACATTAGTATTTAAGTCTCAATTCCTCATTTTGAGTAATTGTAATATTAGTTGAAAGAAAAAAACATAAGTTCATAGAAAGAATTTAGTATCTGGAGAGGAATCTGAATTTTAGGGCTCATATTGGGTCATTGGGTTTTATGGTCAATATTTCCACTAATATTTTTTTGACCTTTTTTCTATTTTTTAAATTTTAATTAGTTTCAAGTATACAGTAAATTGGTTAGCCATCTATACAGTTAGTAAAATGATCCCCTCAATTGCTCCCTCCCTCCCCTGACTCTCTACCTAGCCAATGTATTGATGCTAATTGCATTCCCTATGCCATGCTCCCCATCCCCATGACCATCCATCAGCTACTAATTTGTACTTCTTTAACCTTTCATCCCATTCTCCCAGCCTCCCAACCCCTGCCCCTCTGACCGTCACCAAATTGTCCACTATATTTGCGAATCTGTTTTTGATTAGTTTGTTCTTTTTATTCCTTAGATTCCACATATAAGTGAAATCATACAGTGTTTATCTTTCTGTCTGACTTAACTACCTTCTAGGTTCATCAAAGCAATATCTTTTTCCATCCCCTTCCTTTTCATATGCAGGGTTCTTATTTTCTTATCCTTTCGACCACTCCATCCCTTGGTTGGAGCACTTAATTCTTTTCCATTTAAGGTACTTATTAATAGGAATGTAGTTGATACCATTCTTTATTCCTGTTTTTGATATATGTTTTTCCTTTTTAAAGAAGTCCCTCCAACATTTCCTGTAATTCTGTCTTGGTGGTGATTAATTCCTTTAATTTATTTTTGTCTGAGAAGCTCTTTATCTTTCCTTCAACTCTAAATGATAGCTTTGCTGGATAAATTATTCTAGGTTGTATATCCTGGGTCTTCATCCTGTCAAATACTTTTTGCCGAGCCCTTCTGTCCTGCATAGTTTCTTTTGAGAAATTGGCTGCCAGTCGTATGGATGTTCCCTTATGTGTAATTATTTGTTTTTCTATTGCTGCTTTTAATAGTCCTTCTTTGTATTTAACCTTCGGCATTTTAATTCTGATGTGTCTTGGTGTGGGCCTCTTTGGATTCCTGATTTTTGGAATTCTCAGCTTCCTGGAGTTTTATGTCCATTTCCTTCATCGGGTTAGGAAAGTTTTCCATCATTATTTCTTCAAACAGCTCTTCAACATCTTGATTTTCTTCCATTACACCGATCAGATGAATACTTGGAGCCTTAATATTGTCCCATATGCTCCTTAAATTATTTTTAGAGTCCCGGCATCTTCTCTCTTGCCATTCTGATTGAGTGTCCTGATTGGCTTTCCTGTCCTCTAGATAGGGCATGTGATCCTCTTTGTTCACTTTGTTTATTCTTTTGTTTATTCCATTTAATATACTTCTCATCTCAAATAATGTGTTCTCCATTTCAGACTGGTTTCCATTTCCATTTCCATTTTTATCTCTGTGTTGCAGTTCTCTACATTTCCCAAAAATTCATTGAGCATCTTTATAACTAGTGTTTTGAACTCTGCATCTGTTAGATTACTTGACTCCATTATGTCAGGATCTCTATTCTGCTGTGTCATATGATTTCTGCTTCTTTGTCTTCCCATTTTGGCTGCCTTTCTGTGTCTGTTTCTATGTACTAAGCAAAGCTCATAGGTCTCCTGCTCTTATTAGCGTGGATTTGTAAAGTAGGTTTCTAGTGGCACAGTCCTGAGAGGGGTTCAGCTGCAGGCCAAACAGCCCAAACTTCTACCCCACTGGGGTCACCTGTGAAGATTCAGCAAGCAATCCACAGATGCTGTGCTTATAGTTGCCTCAAAAGGCCATGCCAGAAACCGAGGCCAGCTGCCTCCACCAGTGTGAGTCTCAGTGAGGAGCACCTGACTCACTGAGGATACACCTGGATGTGGCTTCAGTGGGGCCCAAGTTGGGGTAGGCGGGGTGTCAGGGAATCCTCTGGGTGGAGCGACCTCTGTTATTCAGTTTGATGACATCACAGCTATAGCAGCGCTGTGTCCAGCACACTGGTAGGAGGGAGGGCTCAACAGAGGAACAATGGATACCCCCGGCACTTCTGTACAGAGTGAGTCTCCCCTCTGCCCTCACTCCAACAATGTCTCCCTGTAAGTTCCTGGTGCCCCCTGCATGCAGCTGAATTGGTGCTCAGAGCAAGCAAGTCCATCACCATGAAAATCTGCTCACTGATGCAGCCCCTTTAAGAGGCATCTGCCTCTGCTGCAGCCTTCGTCTCACTCAGCTGCTCAGGATCGAGCAGCCCCACATCCTCATCCTGTCTTACCGTCTGCTGTTGCAGGGTGCTTTCTTGTATTTCTCCCTAGTTGTATGGCTCGTTCATCTAGATCCCAGGCGATTTTTCCTTGCTGTTACTCCTTGTTTCCATCACAACTTTGATTTGGTCACCAGAGGGATGTACAGAGCCTCTATCATCTACGCCATTTTTTTCTCTCTCTCAGTACCCTAAATTTTTATCAGCATACAAATATGTGGACCACGATAAGCTCCCATGTAAGACTGGCTTCTGCAGATTTACTAACCGATATAAGCTACCATGACTCTAATTGGTTTCCTTGTAGAAATCCAAGAGGAACACAGGTAAAGCGACTAAACTAGACAGAAAGAATCCATTATACATTTATGCATTCGACAGATATCTGAGCCCTGCTATGTACCAGACACTGTCCTAGGCCCTGAGGAAAAGGCTGAACAAAGCTGAGGAAGCCTTCACCTCCACGGAGCTTAGATTCTGGTGGGGCACAGGAAAGAGGCTCTACTCATTAGAGACTCTGGTTGAAGACAGCTCCTGCCTAAAGCAGAGGGGTGTGGATGCACAGCAGGGACCTGGCTTCAGTTCCTGTCTTGTTCCTTCCTTAGCTGTGTGATCTTGGACAAGTCACTTGATCACCCTGAGCTTCAGGATCCTCTTATGTAAAATGAGCATTAAAAACAATACCTACATAATAGAGTTGTGCAGATTAAATGAGTTTAATGCATGAAAAATGCCTCCTGAAGTGTTTGGCTCATGGCCAGTGGGAGTTGTTACTTAGCCCAGCACTGGAGACATAATGGCACACAACAGGTAATTAAATTGGTACTTCTGCATTTGAACAGTAAAATGTCCTTGTCCTCGCCAGATTTATTCATGTAACAAGTGTCTGTGATGTTTCCACTTTGAACCATATGTGAATACCTTTAGAATATGGATGAATTACTGCCCTATGAACCATTCTTTTAGAGCCTAATGGAAGACTTCTCACCATACTTATTTAAAGGACAACAAATATATTCTGCCCCATTCTTAGTTGCCCAGTGTTTTATTGTTCCCTCTTCACCTGGACCCAGCCAGCTAGACCCTTTCATAAGGCAACTCTCATCACCCTTCACAGAATGTGGCAGTTAGCAAAATGCCTGTGGTGGACACTGAATACATCTTTGTTCAATAAATGTTTATTCTTCACTAAAAAGGCTTAAAAAGACTTTACTGTCTATCTGGAAGACACTATGTGATTTGTAAGAAATATATGAATTTTCGTATTTTTTATTTTCTCTTTCTCTAAATGGAGAAAGGTCAATAGGTCCTAAATCAAGAGGAAAAGGCAGTTTCACAAGGGGAAGGGAAGATTTGGAGCTATTGTTATAATAGCAACCTTTTACAGTCATACCCTCCAATGCTCTTTGAATCTACATGACTGGCAATTTCAGGCCTTCCTGCTATGTTAAGGCATTCCACAATCACATGTCCAGATGTCTGTTTTTCAAGAGTCCTAGGACCCTGTATCCTTGCTAATTATTGAGCAGCGCCTCCACATTCAGGCCCAGTTTGGTGAGTGGTAGAAAGGATGGAAAGTGCAGTAAACAGGAGAGAGTCTCACAGGTGTTGGGAGACAGACCTCTTAGCCAGCCGAAGCTCTCTGGAGTTCTTCCCCTTGCTGGGTTTAACTCACACAGCTCAAGGGCTGATTGGAGGGGCCTCTAGTGGCCTCCATGTGGGCATCAGCAGCCTTGAGGCTGAGCTGGAGCCAGGCTGAAAGCCAGTGCCCAAGTGAGACGGCAGCATTGCCAGAGCCGGCGTCTCCCAGATGAGGTAGGAGGAATGTTTCTCCTGCCATGGAGAAAGCAGGGCCTCCTTCCATTCAGCAGGGCAGTTTTTCTCCAGTGGCTGCAATGTGCTTCTAAGCTATCTGATTAATTATAGAGGAGGGTTGGGAGAGGAGAGGGAGAGTGGGCTTACTTTGAAAGGACATAGAGTTTAGAAAAGTGGCCTCTGTGAATGGTGTGTTTACTTGTCACAGGGCTGTGCAGCTTGGTGCCAGTGGCCCAGTAGGTCTTCATGTGGGTTTGCCCCTTGGTGGGGCTGGCCTAGCCATTCAGCAGTACCCTGTACTTTGATGGATTCCTCATTCACCAGGGAGCTCCAGGAATAGTTTTTAATTGTGGTGCTTGACTACAGTTTGGGGAGACACTGTCCTCTCCTGAGCCTGTCTCACCTCCCTCCTCCGGTGAGCTGTGCCAGCTCATCCTATGTGGATAGGTGTCTTCGGTCTAGCCAGAGTGCCCCGGGGCAGTACAGCAGGAAAACAGCAAGGGCTGGCTTTTCTCATGAAGTGGCGTGTATGGTAAAAGTGTTTTGAATCCTTGCTGAGCTTATTAGAAGTGTGTGCTTTTGTCAGCTTAGAGGCTTGTTCCTGCTCCGTTCGAATCTCTCTGCTCTCTGTGCATCTGATCTATGACTCTGTGAGCGGGGAGAGGTGGGTCTGTGCGTGGGCTTTGTGGCCAGAATGAAGCACTACAGGGGAAGTGGGTGGCAGGAAGAGAGGGAGAGTTGGAGCCTTGTCCCCAACCCACGCCCTCACAACCTCTGGTGGGGCAAAGACCCTTACCCATAAGAGACACTTTTCTTTTTTCTAAGTAACCTTGTCAACTTTCCCTGAATAACAGAGGCTATTGAAAAATAAGAATCCTATCACATGAAGCTTGTACAGTATATCATTCTGTCAGTTCTGACCAAGTTTTGCCTGAAACATAGGATAATTTAGGTCCCATGTGGAAGGACTGAATTCACTGGAGTTAGTCTTTTAGGGACATAAGTCCACTCAGAGGCTCACTGAGGTAGCCTGAAGTGTGTAAGGACAATAGCAAATGAGCCTTCCACAGCAGTCAGATATGCACCAGTGTGCGGTGGGTTCGATGATTATCTATTTAATAGACCAGGAAACAGGGGCACGGAGAGGTTGAGTGACTTTATGCAGCCTGGAAGAGGCAGAGAAGGCATTTAACCCTGGCTTTCCACCCACAGTCTGGACCTCAGCCTCTCCTCTGCAGGTCACATTCCTTGTTCTCTGGTGTAAATACTTTCAGCCAAATTCATGTATTCTCCATTACTAGCCAGTTGACCCAGAAAAATCCAGAAGGCTCATTTTAGAGAAGCTAGGAACACTTAGAGATCCCAAGAAAACATAGACTTCAGCAAGCATTCACAGTTTTTTAAAAAAGTACATTTAAGAAATAATAAGGATTGTGTTTTATTCACCCATGTATTACAGAAGGTCGAGACATGTCTATTCCAAAAAAATTGTTCTAATTAAATAATTATAATTTCCAAATTCAGTGAACAGTCAAGCGTGTTGGTGCAGGGTGGAGAGGTGGTGCAAGAATGTTAAAACCTTATTCTCTAACTGCTATTCCTGGCAGGCAAACACCTCAGACATGGAAAGAGGCATGAGTTCTCCCAGCTCACACTAGGGCAGAGCTTCGTCTCTTGCCTGGAAGCTTCAGTCCGAGTGTCTGGACGCCCGGCCCGGCTCCGTGCCGCGCTGCTGCCCTCACCCGAGGAGTCCTGAGCTGCAGGTCAGCTGTGCCTGCTAGTGCTGAGAGGGCACATATCCACAGCAGCCTCAGCTTTATATGAACGGGATCTTTTTTTAAAAAAGGAAGTTGTGTAAGCAAGGAGTTTCTAAAATAATTATTTGGCATCGAATACCAGCAAATCTACAGGCTTTTAAAACTCATCAGGCTGAGCATGGATAACAAAGAATGCATAATTGAGAAGACAGAGTCTTTGGTCTCAGCCGAAGGAGAGTATTTTGTATGTTGCGGTTCTTGCTGGACATGTTCAGAAGTGTTTTCTAGAAGGACTGTTTTTCTCTGTAATAGTCACCTGACTTTGCACCCTGTCACGAGCCCACAGAATTTATATATGCTAGTGTGTACTTTAGAGCTCCTGGCAGACAAAATACCTCAAAACATTGAAGGTGACAGAGATTGGAGCTGAATCGGGTAATAGAACCTCATGGACCCACCTTTGGGACTCTGAACCCTCAAAACCCTTCAGACCGTGTGGCTGATTTCAGCTAGTTCTACTTTGATGCCATCACCTTAAGTGGGAGAGTATTTGAAATTTGGTCCCTATGCATATCTAAGGCCTCTTAGGGACTCTTGTATGGGATCATGGAAATTCTAAGCCGGATGGGACCTTTGAGAGATGTTTCTTCCCTTTTCAGATTGGCCCTCAAATTCCTGGTGGGGAGTTAGGTTGTTGGTGGGACAGATCACTGTCTCCCTAACCTTTCTGCTCCCAAAAACAAAGATAAAAGTCATCATGGTGTTTTCTTACTATTACAGAAGTTTCAAAGTTCTTTTCAAACTCTGAAGTTTAATCTTACGTCTTGCCCCTGACTCTTTAGCTTTCTTGTTTCTGCCTGGCTCCCCTCAGCAGGAGGATGCCCGTGCTGCGTGTTCTTGCCTGTTCTCAGTGCTGTTTTGTTGTCTAATCTGGAGAACCCATCTGCGGGCCATCTACATACTTAACAAAGAATAGAATGTTGCCTGCCACTTTCACAGATTTCACTTAGATGCCCCCTCGAGCTTGCCAGTGCCCTGTAAGTTGAGAACCGGGTCCAGCCTGGCCTGGGAAGAGAAGCAGGGTCAGGAGGTTCCAGTCCCTACAGGCAACACTGTGAGAAGGCACAGCCGCCAGCTGGGCAGGCAGCTTCTGAGACAGGACTGACTGCATGGGGGTCCTGTGTGACCTGATGTGGATGCGAGAAACAGGACCAAGGAGAGATACATAGAAAGAGATTCTCTGCGAAGAATTGGCTTACATAATTGTGGAGGCGCATTAGGCAAATCTGAAATTCATGGGCCAGGCTGGCAGGAAGTGCAGCCTGGAACTCAGGCACAGGATAAAGCAGCACTTTATCCACAGGCAGAATGTGTTCATCTTCCTCAAGAAAGCCTCAGTTTCACTCGTAAGGCCTTACAACTGATCGGGTCAGGCCCACCGAGATTATCTGGGATAATCTACCTTACTTAAAATTAACTGAGAATGGACTTCAAATATATCTATAAAATACCTTGACAGCAGCACCTAGGTTACTATCGATCAGATGCCTGGAGACTGTAGCCTAGCAACACTGACACAGCACACTGACCCCCATACCCTTCTTTTGAGGAATGACTATTGGGCCAACTGATGACCCCCACCCAGGCTTCCAAGCCTCACTTCCCTCTGGTCTTCCTCCTCCCTCATCTGAAGTGACTGGAGGAGCACTTTCTTTTCCTCCTAGAAATTTGTAAGAATCTGAAATCTTCTGAGAAGCAGATCTTCCCAGAGTTACAGCCCCATAAAAGAGCTCCAGTCTCAGCACCACATTTCCAACAGAACGTGCAGAGAGACCCCTGGGGCTACTCCTGAACCATATGTGCTCAGATGTTGTGGTTGTGGTCCCTTTTTTTCTGGCCAAGTGCCTCAATTAAGTCTTAATTACATGCTATTTCATTCTTACAATCTTCAGTAATTTCTCTGCTTATCAACAAAATATCAAGCTTGTAAGGAGAGCTTTTAAGCCTTCTCCATTAAGGTGAAGGAAAAGGTAATTTTAACAGTGGGAATTTTTGTTGTGGTTTTCTTGGATTCACTTAGTTCTGATTTTTAATTAATGAATCGTTTCTAGGTCTAAGAATGTCCATGAAATAAAATATAATAAGAAGAAAGTACAGACGGTCATTATAGGCTATTTCTTTTTCAGTCTTTTTAGAACAAACCTCAGCCCTACCCTGAAATTCACCAGATCAGATGAATAATAAAGAAGGTCAGTCAAGTGAAACCAAAGAGTGACTTGGCAATAATTATATTATTATATATGGTAATGATGCAGAATATTATTACTTATAAAATCTCACATATACCATTTACTATGTTCAGGAACACAACAGCCCATTTTACAGCTGTCTAAACTGAGGCACAGAACTCCTAGATGACTGAACCAAGGTCACAAGCTTGTAAGTGCTCGGGACAGGATTTGAACCCAGACCATCTGGCTCTGGCCTCCAGGCTCTCAACCACAGCAGGGAAAGTTTTGTATGCTAGACACTTGACGTATTTTAATTCTAGAATCTATGATACATCACCTAAGATGATAGTTTTTTGTGACCATTAATTGTTTTACCTAATGAAGAAGTGCAGCCCATAAGTAAAAATCTAAGATGACTTGGGGTTGGCCCCATCAGCAAAGAAAGTGGCTCTAGGAAGTGTTGTGACACAGCATCTAGGCCAGGCCTTCCACAGGTGCTGCTGACCAGCTGGCAGTTCAGAGCTGTGGATGCCTGCCTGTGGGTGACCTACTCTACGCAACCCAGGTCCTGAGTGGGTGGTTAGGGACACCATCTTCTGCTGGTGGCAGGCTTCCCTGTCTTTCAGGATCAAGGCCAGTGGCCCTGGCCAGGTGGCTGTAAGCATCTCTGAAGTGTGTGAAGCATTGTACCAACTGCCGTTTGCAGAGCTGGGAACAGGCCCTTCTTAGGCAGAAATGATCCACCCAAAGTTCCCATCCCCTCCTACTAGATGCTGAGACTTAAGGTTTTAATACTCTGACGTATTTCTTCCTCTCATCCACTTCAGAAAAACCAATTTCTCATCATCCAAAAGGAATATATGATTAATGGCAAGCTTAAAGTGCCTGCGGTTCTTTGATAACTGCTTTTTTTAAACATCGTTATAGCCACCTTCAGAACATAGTTGATTTCAGGCAGTTTGGAAAGAATTTCTAGTGAGTCAAGGCAAAGGTCATTCTCTGCAAGTGTCATACCTGTGTCCTTACATCAAATTGCTGTGTTTTTCCATTGCCCTGGCAGGAAGGTTGAAATACCATATAGCTGCTGGAGTGCTCTTCATTTTTGCACCTGATGGAATAAGTAAAATCTCTGCCAGGATTCCTGGCAAAAACAGAAGAGTGGAGAAGTCAGGAAATGATTTTATTTATTCACTTCTCATAGATGTGTGTCTGGGAGACAAAAACATTGCTCCCGCTTTGGGCGATTCTTTCAGTTTGTGGGATATATAGTTAGCCGGTGCTTCTCAGTGAGTCATCTGGGGACCTTGTTAAAATGCAGGTGCTGATTCTATAGGGCTGGGTGGGGCCTGAGCTCTGTATCTAACAAGCTCCCAGGTGATGCTGATGCTTCAGGTCCAAGTAGCAAGGAATTAGAGAATCTCTCAGACCATTTACGGGAGAGGAATGAGAGAAGTCCACAGAAAATAAGCTATGACAATGGAATCATTGTCATATCGTTGGTGATGCTAATATATGTATCGGTCACAACATCGTGTTTACAGCAAGAGAGTGAGAAGTCAGACTGGAATCATTTGCCCGCAAGGGACGATTTTCCTTTGTCATCCACAAACCTAGAACTCAATTTAGAAAGTTGTCTCATGATCCTTGTGTGATAGCATGTAATGGAGATTAGTATGTGGGATTAGACATCCCAGAGGGGTCTATGGTGAAAGAATTGCAGCTGTAGATATTTTTATACTTATTGTATCACAAAATTAAAGAGAACAGTAGTGAAGAGAAGAACCACAGCCATGTGCAGTGCCTGTTGTAGCAGCAAAGCCTTTGACATGAAGCCATGATGCTACTTTGACATTATCTCTCTGACTTTGTTTAAGTTACCTGGGTGGCCAAGTGCTTAATTTTTTCATCTCATACTAGCCCGTGCAGAGCCGCAGACACTAAGGTTACCCTGCCTAATGCCGATCTAGTTTCCATAGCAGCCAATCTACTGCTTGTGCTTAGTAAGTGAAAACTAGAACTTGCAACCAGTAGTCTTTTTAAAAAAGACCCTGTTGTCTCTATTATTTTTAAAAGCAGAGCCAGACTTGGGGTGAATACCTGAGCCTTGCTAGGAAGTCATCTTTTAAGTGAACCTGGCCTATACATTGAAAGGAACAACATCACAGTCAGTGACTAGGAGAGGGCTGTTTAACCATGTTTTCTTGATTTAATGGAAAACAATTTTTATAAGCTATATTCAATGAAGCCAGGCTTCTCTCTTGCTCATCAATAGCTAGGATGATGATCCGTTTGTGGCAGAGCAGGAATGGAAATTCTGATGGCTTTATTATTTTTTTCCTACAGATAAGCTGGTGTAGATGGTGCCCTCTCCTTGTTAGGGCTGATTCCATCCTTGTGACCAAGTGTAGTTTGTCTGTTCTCCCCTCTCATATGCTCGCCTTCTGGTGGGGAGCCTTTTAACCTCCTACCTCTGCTCTGGTCTCTAGACACTCAGCAGATGGGCCGTAGCAACTGATCTACAAAATAATTCTCCAGGTACAAAGGCATGAAACGTATTCTCTCCTGAGAGTCTTCTTTAAAAGAAAGAAAAAAAAAAAAGCAAGCAAGCTTTAGGGAATACTGCATATTTTAGAAGAAGAATAGCAAACAAATTTACATGCTGTATAGGGGAAAAATATATAAAAGCCAGCTTTCTTTTCTAATATTGAGGACCTTTATCATACGAATTCATGTAATAGATCTGTACTAGTTGTCACTTGGATGCTAGTTTAAGGTTTTATGACATCTTTTTTACCCAAGGGCAAATTGAGAGCATAGATTCTTGCAAATGCAAGGGACTGTGGTGTTCTTTCATTCAGTAGACATTCAGTAGAAAGCAGATGCTAGTTTTGTTTTGGAGCTGTGAAGGCGAATCAGGTACACACCTGCGGGAGGAGCTGTCTACCTAATAGAGACTGAGAAAGGAATGTACAACATGCCCATGTTACAGTGGGTGGGAGAATTCCAGTATGGAGGGGAAGCTTCCAATGAGATTATTACAGCATGATCCAAGTCTGCTTTATTGTTGTTTGGGTTTTGTCTTGGTCTCACCTTATAAGTAGGTTGCCTGGAGCTCAGTTCCAAGGAGTACTGGAGTCCGGATTGGAAGGAAGGGTGGTGCAGGTGGGTGGGAGTGAACAGATGGGTGTTCTTGGTTCCCTGTGCAGAGGTTGAGAGGGTCCCCTAGTACGGCATCATAGATGGAATGAATGGCAGCCAGTGGGCATGAGAAGGAATCTACTCTACAGGCAGCTCAGTGATGTCCAGAGCAGAGGGAGTGAGAACGAAGTGTGATGCGAACACTCTATCCCCATACAAAGCAGCGTTTCTTAGTTTCTGGCCTAGGCAACTCTGAATTATAACTTTTTTTTTTTTTTTTTTTTTTTTGCCACTGATTTGCTGTATGACCTTTAGCAATGCCCGCGCTCCTTTCCCAATCCAGGCTACAACTCATACAGCTGCTAAAAAACATAACAACAACAACAACAACAACAAACAAGGATCTCAACATTAACAATACCATGTAGGGCAAATTAAAAGCAATTTTGCACTTCTTGGTTGATTGAGAAGTGCACTGGCCCTGGTGTACCCATGGCTCCACCAGGCCATAGGGCAGGACGCTCATGTCTCTTTTATCCCTTCTGTGTTCCAGGAATAGAGCTGTGTCCCCCCGGAAAACGGTTCATGATCACGATGGTGGCGAGCTTCGTGGCCATGGCAGGGCAGTTCCTTATGCCCGGGCTGGCCGCCCTGTGCCGGGACTGGCAAGTCTTGCAGGCCCTCATCATCTGCCCCTTCCTGCTCATGCTGCTCTATTGGTCGTGAGTATCCTCCCCAAAGGCTCTGTCACCTGACGCATCTGCCAGCGCTTTCCGAAGGCTCTGCACCCCCTTCCACCACCACCACCTTGGGGATGAAGCATATGACTTGGGCTCCACTATCCTCAAACTTCCTGCTAGTTTCAGCTTGTGTTTTGTGAGGGAATGTTTTTCTTTCTTTCTTTTGTTTTATTTCATTTTTTAAAATGTCTTATCTTGGAAAATGTTCAAACATACCCAAAGTGTACAGAACAGCAGAATGAGCCTCCAGGTGCCCTTCACCAGCTCTCTGCTCCAACAGTCTGGTTTGAAACACACTTGCTGAGTTATTTTGATGTGATTTTCATGAATGGATTTGCAGAAGGAGGATCCTTGTGTCGGGAGGGAGAAATGGGGAGACATTCCTGGAATGACTTAGAAAAGTCCTTTTATCTCCTTTAGACTAGGGATGGGCAAACTCCAATGCCCAGGCCCACTACACTGGCAGAGGCCATGTGGCCTCCAAAGCTGAAAATATTTACTGCCTGGTTCTGTACAGAAAGTTTGTTCACCCCTGCTCTAAACAAATTCGATATGACTTTTAGGGTTGTCTGTAACTTAGTTTGTGGCTTGCTAACTTTAAGCACACTGGTCTGAGGGTATGGCCTGGGAACTAGATGGTTTGTTTGATTTTTTTGGTGAAGCAACCCTTGGTTGACTTCACAGATTGCAAGGACCTTGTCAGCTAACAATCCTTTATTTTTTTTATTTTTTACACCTATAGCACCTGGTCTTCCTAGGTGGTCTCCCATTCAAGTACTAACCAAGCTCGACCCCATTTAGCTTCCAAGACAGATGGGATTAGATTTGTTCAGGGTAACATGGCCGTAGACTGGAAACTAGATTTTTAAAGAAACTCCCCAGGGAATTAATATGTAGCCAAGGTTAAAAACCACCACAGTTGAAGGAGGCTGTTTCATAGATGGTACCATATAGTTCTTTCCCACTTTTAGGTTGATATGTTGGTTCAGGTGTATATAGCATGGTCCATCTGTTATAGCATTCTCATCAATTTTTCTTAATGATTTTAGCAGCCATTGATGCTCATGAGGAGTTGCAAAATGGTGATTTTCTGTTTCTAGTTCTTTCTGCATTTATCAGTGATGATGGAAAAACTTTTTCTCACCAATTTTTTGGTTACCTCGAAATACAGTTTGCATAGGAATGGCCATATAGATCATTACTTCTTTCTTTTTATTTATAATTTTTTAGAACAATAAATAATAAGTTAGTGTCGAAGAAAGTTCCATAGGCAATCAATGAAATGTTTTTTTTAGTAGTGATTATGAACCCCTGAGTTTTGATATATTTTGTGTTTCCATCCACTATAGTTACTATTATATTCAAATTGTTTCATGTTGGGGCAGCGAGTGCCCCCTTTCAGTTTTTCCTCTTGTGTCATTTTGACAAGAATCCAGTATTTCTTTGATAATTTCCTTACATTCAGGCCCGCCAAATGTACCAGCCCCTATTATACATTTTCTGTCTCATTCCTGGAATTAGTAATATCTTAAAGAGACATTTAGGGGAAAAAAGGAGTGTCCCACCCTTTTTATATAACTCTTCTCTTTCTTTCTCCTCCCTCCCATCGTCTCTCCATGCCAACACTTTTACCCTACAAATAGAAGATACTATCCTGTAGCTTATATACACTGTACTGTATGTATTCCTATCATTTAGTCACTAATGACAACCAAATGTCTGACGAGAAGTCAATCAATTGTGCCTCAGCTGTGTTCACTGGAATGGAGAAAGTGTTAATGGGACTTCCTTGTCTCAGGTACCAGGGAGGGGGAAGGTAACGCCCACTTTTTAATCATGCTGCCCCCCCCCCCCCACACACACACACACCCAGCCTGGTCGTCAATTCCCCAGCAGAGAAATAATGGTACTTACTTACTGTATCATAAGAACTCCAGCAGCAGTGGAAAGCCAGCAATAACAGATGAAAAAAAAGGCTGCCTGCCGGGGGCAGCCCTCATCACAGCAGCTGCCAAAAAAAACTGTGCTGTTCTCCCAGTGCCTCCTCTGGCCTTCTCTGCCTGAGCTTGAACATCACAGCCCCTCCCACAGGAGCCATGATTGTTTCAGGACATCCTGCTCCCTCCAGCAGGGTCTTAACAGGCAAAGAATGAAATCATTTCCCCAGAATAGGGCAGCTCTTCCTTTTATCATCCAAAGAAGCCCTTCCTGTTTCTTCCCATGTGGCATCCAGAGCTGGACTACTCTTGTTTTGGATTTCAGGGCATTGATTTATTTAACAAATATTTATATAGTGTTTACTCTATGCCAGACACAAAATGTAAGCACCAGACAAATAGTAGATCATCACCCAGTTATACAGATGACAAAACTGAGGTTGCCCAGCTAGCCCTTAAGCCCAGGCCTACTCTTACCGTATACCATACTGTCTCCCGCCTTCCCTCACCTTCCATCCCTTGTTCCTGGCCCACTGGGATACTACCCTGGGAGAGGGCCTAGAGGATCCTCCATCCTGTCTGGCATCTTCCCACTACCTCCTGTCACTTCCTGGCCTCCACAGTACCCCAGAGCACCAGTGTTACTGGGAGGCTGGGGGCCTGGAGTGGTGGGCACAGCCTCTTGGAGACTCACATTCCTGTAAAGGCAGACAGGGTTGACTTCATTACCTCCAGGCTATGAGTCTCAGCCCAGGCTTTTCTCTCACCTGTCCCATCTAGGACACCTGACAAGAAGAAATGGCAAGAGAGGGTTTCCTGGAGCAGGTCTAGTGGCCTGGCCCACTTGGGAAAGGGCTGGGGGTTTTGTCTTTTTTTATTATTATTATTTAAATTTAAAAAAATATATCAGGGTTTAATGACAGGCAATGTAAAACCTAAGAAAAAAATTTTTTGAAACTTGCAGTTGTAAAAACAAAACTTTATGGTGAAAATAACATTCAGGGTACTTTGATAAGTAAAATGTGTGGGCTGACAGACAGGTGGACGAACACCCGAGGCTCTAGCACTGCATTCTGGCATAAACCCGCTCTATTCATGTGTGTTAACTCTATGATCATTATCATCATTATTTTTGTTTATATTATTATTTAAGGTGCTTGGCATGTGTCTGGCCTACACTAAGTACTCACTAATATTAGCTACTTTTAGGACCATTATTATATCACCTCTTAACATGTATGGAAGCCTGGGTGTAATGAGGGCAGGTAAAAGAAATTGATGGTAAAAGATGTATTCCATCTTTGCCTTGAAAGGCTCCGTAAGAATCACTGGCTTTTAAAGGCCGCTGAGGTGCCTTCCCTTTTTTATTGTCTTAATTACCACCTTCCTTCCCTCTGCTGCAGTAGGAAGCTCCTCACTCCTGAAGGCTCTGTTTTTTGACAGAACGAAGTGGGCTGCTGGGGGGAGGCGATGAGCTGCAGCACTAGCCATCAGGACCAGCTGTTGGTGACAAAATATTGAAAGTCACTCACTTTCCTTTAATGAGCAATTTTTTATTGTGTGAACCCAAGGTGCCTAGCAGTGTACTTGGTACTTTGGAGTGACTCCAAGAATGGGGCCTTAACAAGGACCATAAACCAATGACACAAGGTCACCAAGACGCAGGGTCTTGGGTTAGGAGCAGTAATGACAAAGGGGTGGAGAGTGGCTGGAGAGATCTTCTGGTCCCAATGGTGGGCTAGACTGACAGGGACCCTCCAAACACACATACAAATGATGGATAAGATATTACAATAGCCAAAAGCATACACAGTACTGAGCTTCAGTGCAAGAAAGAGGAATTCTAGGGCCCAGACTGAGGAGCATTCAAGCAGGAGTGGACACAGAGGTATCCCGCAGGACATCTGAACCAAAAAGAGGCCCAAGGAGCTTGGGTTTTAACACCTGCACAGGGGCTGGAGCTGAGATCTCAGGTCCCTTATGCACTTAGATTTGACCCCATGAATGAAGCCAAGAGTTAGGACTATCAGTGATTATAAGACTAGAGAATCTTTGCCTACCACAGGGTCTCAGCTCCAAAGCTGGGACAATGGGCAGGAAAGGTTCACCCTTAAGCCACTGGGTCTTTGAAGTCTGCACCACACACAGCTGTATGTTCCAAATTCCAATCAATCTCTATGGCTGAGAAATTAATGTAAAAACTAGTGAGTTCCTTGGACCCTCCAGGTCCAAAATGGAACCTCGCATGGAGAATTACTGGGGCAGGCACCGAAGACTCATATGGAAGAAAATTCTTGCCAAGGGTGAGCTCAAAGGCAGAATTCCCAGAACCCATAAGGATCCAGATGAGGGCCAAAAACTAGAAATTTGGAGTTAGCGTCTCAGGAGCTCTAGAAAATAGAGCAATCTGAAAGAGAGTTAATTCAACTAATTTATTAATTAATTACCACTACTCCATGCTAAATGCTGTTCTAGATACTGCACATGCGTATGTGCAAATCTCCACTCATTTGAAACATACTTTACAGTAGGGCGTGTTGGTGTGGAAGGGAGTCCACTGACCATAAACCTGTAAACAAGCAAATTGCAAGTTTTCAAATAACCAACACTACAAAGAAAATGAAATACAACGGTGGGATAGAAAGGAACAGTAGGGTGGTAAGGAAAGGCTTCTCTGAAGAAGAGACATTCCAGCTGAGATCTAAATGATCAGAAAGAGGAAGTCACACAAAGTTCTGGGCAGAAAAGCGTTCCAGGCAAATGGAAACAGCCAGTGCCAAAGCTGCCTTCCACTTGGCTTTTCCTGGAAGAGGAAGAAGGTCAGTATGGCTGGAACAGGAAGGACAAGGTGGGGGCGAAAGACAGCTCAGACGCAGGTGAGTCAGACCACGTGGGGCTGGAGGCTGATGGGTTTCTTTTAAAACGTATGAAGACACATCAGAAGTTTGCACAGGGCAGTAGTATGCTCTGGTTTCTGCTTTGAGCAGATCTCTCTGTCTGCTGTGTGACGAATGGTCATGGGGTAGGGGAGAGCTGAGGCAGAGAATGGCTAGCTGCCATGCTGGTCTGTGAAAGGTAATGTGGTACCTACACTAGGGGATGGGCAGGGTAGTCACCTGAAGAGGTCTGATCTGAGGTACATATATCTGGAAATGGCCCTAGTAAGACTTGCCAATGGATCTGCTATGGCACATGAGGGTGAGAGATGGCAATGACTTCAGTTTGGGCTATTCCCTGAGGGGGGACAGGATCCCCCTTGCATGTGGGGGCCCATAGGGAAGGGAACATGAAGTCCTGTCCTGAGAGTAGAGTTGGAAAGGTGACAGAAATGAGATCACTAGCTAAGGGAAAGCTTTGAAAAGAGAAGTGTTTGATCTTGAGGGCAGTCTCTATGAAGAGCTCAGAGACTTGATTGAAACCATAGCCTGGTTTTAATTGTAGGGTTTATTATTATCCAGATATGGCGAGGCCAACAGAGCAAGAGACAACAGGCCATTGAGAAGGTAATTTGTTGCTCAGTTCCCAAGAGAAGAGCACGCACCAGGTTGTGGGGGCCACATGGGAAGTATCAGAGCCAGTCAGGAGGCGCAGAGCAAGGGAGGGAAGTGTGGGCAAGAGCCTTTATTGCGGTTTCCTCAAGGAATGGGTGAGGCAGGGTGAGCAGACTTAGGATTGGCTACTTTAAATAATTTCATTGGGCTCTGGAGGGTAGGGCTGTCCCTAGGTGTCTGGCACCTGGCCTTGGGGTGCCTGGGGCAGGGAAATAGTGGCCAGAGTGTGAGTCCCATAGAGGAAGCAGTGAGGGTGTGGGCTCTGGATCTGTTGGTTTGTATTTGAAAGGTGTGCCCACAGGTTAGTTCTTTGCTATCTCCAGGAATTGGCTGACCCTGAGAGAAGTAGTCTTCCCTCCCAGAGTCATCAGAAATTATAGGAAATAAAAAGGCATGATTCATATGTAGCCCTACAGTAGCTACAGGGTTACAGAATACTCTGGAATGAAATGAATCAAGCTGGAAAAGCCAGTCAGAAAGAGGTGGCGGCAGCAGAGGTCTGACATGCCCCAGGACTGGACAGAGTTTGGCAGGGGATATAGTGAGTACAGGTGGATTCTGGTGATGGAGAGGGTGTGATGCCTCAGCAAGAGAAGCCAAAATGGTAGATTACTGTCATTACACGAACTACCTGGGGATGCTCCAGGTCCAGGTATGACAGGTTGTTGTTTTCCTATGAGCCATAGGTAAAGAAAGACCTTTAGAAGCTGAGTGGCTCAGGAGAACAGAAGGATGTGCTTCTTGGTGGTTGGTACTCCAGCATGCTTTGGAGGGTCAAATTTTGGCACGTCATCATGAAGCAGTGATGAATATTTTTTACCTGAATGTAAGTGTTGTCAGAGGTGGTGGGTAATTCCACTGATGGGTGTCAGTGCCTGAAACCCAGGCAGGCTTTGAACCTCAGGACACTGGAGCCAGAAAGAAATGATCAATGGTCATTTTGCTTGGGGATGTATTATCACTTAAGAAAGGCCAGCAGAACTTCAGTGCTAACCTAGAAGGAAGTCATACTGACAAATTATTTTTCTGAAATAAATGTGGAATTCTTTCAGGGTCACAGAAAATAAATGCGGGGTGGGAAGAGTCATAATCCAAAATACAAGAGGAAAGGAGAATCTAAGAGAAACTCTGCTTAGATATGCTGAGATGTGGCAGATGATACCAGAATGGAAAAGGGAGATGGTTGGAAACTTCCTTCAAATTGTACAAAAGGTGACCCTTTCGTGTGGCTTCAGCCTGCTCCAGAATACATGGATTAATGATAGTGCCTCCCTCGTCTACGAGCCCTTGTGCAAGGCACACCATGGGACCCTGCATTTGAGGGTCCAGGTCTGTTGTTAGAACATCTAGGAGAACTGCAGGGAGGAAAATCATGAAACAGGTGACATCAGGTTTTCTGGGTGCAACTCACCGTTGAGTTGCACAGGAGTGAGAAGGCTGGTGGACAAGGCTGCCCACATGTTGGTTCGTGCCATCACCATACCTTAAAATGTAAGTTAAGGGAGCTGAGTACACGTGATTATTTGTAAAAACGAGCATGTGCACATCAGCTCTGGACCCAGCATGCACTGGAGGACAGTCTCGATGCCCATTCAGTAAGGTCCCTAATGAGGGCTTCCAATGTAACATGAGAGCATTCACCCTTCTTCAAGCAGTGTTCGCTGGACGTGAGTCATCATAAACATAGCAGACACTGTCCTGCCTTGTGGAACAGCTCAGCAAGGCAGCAGATGCACTGTAACATATGCTGATTTGAGCATGTCTTAAAATGTTAGGGACATGCTTTTCCCAACATCAGCTGCAAGCCTCTATTTGTGAGGCTATATTAACCATAACACTCTTGGATTAGGTAGGAACAGGTGGTTGGTGGGATTATTCTGTTTTTAGCAGGGGAAAACCAGGGCATCGAAAAGCTTCACCAAAACACTCAGAGGTATGGGAAAGTCATTAAAAACTTGTTTTCAAATGTCAGTGGTTCTCAAAGTGCAGCTTCTGCATCCTTACCACCTGGAAACTTGTTAGAAACACAGATTCTCAGACCCCACCCTGGGCCAGCTGAGTCAGAATGCCTGGGGATAGGGTAGGGAGGTCTGCGGTTTAAGAAGCCCTCCAGGGGGTGCTGCTGAGCTTTCAAGTTCAAGAAGTGCTGTCATACACCAGGCTGCCCATCACAGAAGAAAAAGCCAGACATCTTGCATTTGAAAAAGTGACCTGGTACACCTCAAAGAAAGATGTTATTTAGGCAACATAAAAGGAGATCAGAGTCGGCTGTGGAGAACAGACAGTTCTGGTAGGAAGAGGTTTCTCAGTTCTGTAGGGAGACGAAACATGTCGTCCTTGAAGGTCGAGAAGGTGTCATGCAGGGCCTGGTGCCCAGTCCAGTTCCACTGCGGAGAGCAAAGCTGCCTTGATTGTCGTAGATTGCAGAAGTCCCAGAAATTCCTACAACTGATGAAGGAAGGCAAAAAGATCTCGGCACTAGATCCAACCATTTTATCTGCTCTATGAGAACAAAACCTATGTGCATGTGTGTTTTAGAGTCTTAAACTATGGCCTATGATCCAGTTTAATGGGAGGAAAAGGTTCCTCCCACTTTGCTTACCTGCCTTCTGCATATGCAGCAATGGGGCATCTTTGGGGCAGTTTTCCCTTTTAAATGTATCCTCTCACCACTACAGGAGAGCATTGGGTACAGTTTGCTTTCACACTCCCCCAGGACTTTTAACCAAGTACCTAGTTAGGAAGGATCTCACCATGGACTCACCTAATACATGTGTTTTGCATGAACTGCTTCGAGAAAGAGTGGCAGACATGTTGGAGACGCGTGAAGATGGTGAATTATTAACTGCACTTTGTTCAGTTAAAATTTCATTCTGACGCAAGAACAGGGATGTTGGCAGTCAACATGATCATCAAAAGCATCTGGAAAAACATTAAGAAGAAGATAACAAACCGCATGGGAAATTACGAGGGAATCAGAGAAAGATCAAGCTGCACTGCGTGACTAGTATCAGTTCCCCAAGTGAAAGATAAACCTTGAAGTGGAGGAAATTAGAGCATGCTGCTGTAAGGAACTCACTGTGTGGGGGAGAAAAACAATTAATACCCTTAGGAAGAAAGGTATGTGCTAAAAGATTTTAATTTTTAATTTCAAGAAAAAGCCATTGTAAAACATTTAAATGGCCTCAGGTTAGATAAATATTCAGCAAAAAGAATAATAATAATTTGCTACTAATTCCGATATGTAAATGGTCCTAAATATCACTGGCTCTTTTAAATATCATCAGAAATATTTTGGGCAGAATAATACTAATTTTTAACATTTCTTGAGAGTTTGCTGTGTCACTCACTGCTAAGCACTTTCTATAACTTAGCCCTTGAACTCTCCCATGGACGCCATGGAGAGGCCACTGGGATGGCCATCAGCACAAATGGAGAAACCTGCACACAGGTTGCTTATGGGCCCAGAGCTGGTATGTGGGGCCAAGGCCTGCAAGCCACTGGCAGCTTCAGAGCCAGGGTGAGGACCACCAGCCTCTCAGCTCAGGTCACACAAGCTGTGGCACTGCTGGGCCCCAGGGACTGTCCCAAATGCTGGGCAGAGGAGGAGACACCCTGGGCCTCGAAGAGCAGTTTGTGAGCAGCACAGAGCCAAGCTTCTCACCCAGAATTTTCTCTTCACATTCCTCTTTTTTAGTATATTGTTTAACATTTACAAAAACATTTCTTAAAATCACTGGGGTATTTCTACCTTCCCTAATGCAGGATCAATAAAACTTTAAATGGATGAATTGATTTTGCTTTTTATCATTGGTAAAATGATTTTATAAGGCCCCTTAAAATTATGTGTGTATGTATTTATTAAAGCAGCTATCAGCCTTTTTTCTTGCCTACACACACTTGAAGGACACAATACCTTCCTCCATCAAAAAAGATTCTATTTCAAAAGGAAATCAAGATCCCACATGACGCGGACTCTGTTATAGGTAAAATAGGGGCTGCGGGTTCCCGGCTCACCAGGAGGGGATCGGAATTCAGTTACACCAACTATTAAGTCACACAGGAAAATGTTTTCCTCAGAGGAAAGTAGAAGACGTGAATCACAAAAAGCATATAGTCTCTCGGAGCTTGAATAAATCTGTAATAATTATTTTTATAGGTTATCAGATAGTTAATTTTGGGAGACTTATAAGAAACATTATAAAAATTTTAGTCAAATTCTATTTGTCTAAAAATTATCTAGATGGGGTAATACTCACCAAAGGCAAAATTACAAATAATTTTTCTTTTACATTCATACATTTCATTCATAAACATCGAGCAATTAAAAGTGAGATCAAAATGTTCTCTAAATTGGCGTTTTGGGATTTGCTGATGGTATGGAATCTTAGGGAGCCCTCAGGCGAGAGCCTGCCTCATTTCAACTTCTAAGTATGCAGAGATTATATAAAACAGTAGGAACCCCTGTGGGCACAAGACTGCTTCCAGGAGAAGTAGAGAAAGGCCTATGAAAGCAAGACTGTGTGGTCGTTAAACACCAAGGGCTGTGCCAGAGGATCCAGCCTCTGCTCCAGAGGCCAGCATTACCGACTCCAGTGCCACTTCTTTGTCCTCCCTGTCCCTGTGCCTAGAATGAACTCGAATATTGCATCTCATTGCCCTGCCCCACCCTGAGGAAGCTGGGATTGCTTAAGGCCAGCTGGGAGATCACTGAGCCCTGCAACCTCAGAGAGCCTGTGCATTTGTGTACTTGTGTATATTGTGTGAGTGGTGGGGTTGAGCTGTTGGCAGCTGGCAGAAATCAGGTTTCTAGTGATAGCGGGTAAGCAGTCGCCCCCCTAGCAGCTGGCAAAAGTCCATGTGAATGGATTAAGAGAGACAAGCTGAGGGGCCTAGCCCCCTCAGTTGGCCTTAGGGATTCTGGCAAAGCACACATCCATTGTCACAAGAAGTGAGAGTCCCAGACAGCAGATCAGGATGGTCTCACTCAGTCATCAGGATTTGGTAACAAGCTGTGACTTTCTGTAGGAGTTAGAAGAGGTGAGCATGGTAGTAGTGAAAGACTAGGTACGAGGTCAGGATGGAACCAGCCGGGCCACCAGGATAATGAGTCAGTGAGTATATGGCCTCAGTGCGCTTCTTTATCTCCCGCCAGAGGACAGATTGGAATGAGCAGATCAGGAGAAGCTCAGTCCAGGGGCGAGGTTGACTGGACTCCCTAGACTGGCTTCTAACACAGAGGTGCCAAGAAAATTCTAATTAGAAGCAGCAGCAACATAAACCCTTTGTTTCTTCTGCCCACTTATCTTTTCAAATTGTTTTTCAACATCACTTTTTTTTTTTTATAATTTGTAAAAATGCCAAATTAATTCTCCCTACAACATTACATTTTGAGTGCCCGCTGTGCTGTATACTTTCTGCAGCCTGATAATTACATGGATAAACTAGTCAAAGAAGCAGAAGGTGAAAAAGCACAAAGAAAGAGAAAATGGGGAAAACTAACCCACCACTTATGGTCACAGCTACAGAATATTTTTCAGTGAATTCCTAGTATTCATCTGTTTACATCCGTGTTCACTGAGGAACATTTTAAATTTATCCCAGTTGTTACATTTGGAGTTGCTTAGTCTTTTAAAAGGCTAATTTCAAAGACATTTTAGGTACTGACTTTATTCTGCCTGGGCAAAACCTAAAGTAGTAACAGAATATTTGTTCAATGCACTGCCATGATCAGCATCTTTTTTACCTTCCAGAAAGCGGCGACAGTTATCATTAGCCCCTTGAAATAAACCTCAAGAGAATTGTTGGAGCTGGGTGAGGCCTTGGTGTCACTCCACCATTCCACTTCCTCCCCCCACTCACCTACCCCCCCATTCTACAGATGTGGAGACACTGAGGCCTGGAGTGTTAGGTGACTTCCCCAAGGTCACAACTCTGGTATATAAATCCAGGACTCCTGATATATTCCTTCCGTAATTTTTCTATAGTGGAAGAATTATGGAGCTTAGGTATATATCATTTTAAAAAAAGAATAGAGACACAAAGTTCTGAGTTTATGTGACAGAAAAATTAGTGGGATGGCCATGTAAACTATGAAAGAATTCCTTGTTTTACGAAAAGATTTGCAAGAAGAGTTCATTTGCCTTAGGAAAACTTTGAGGTTTAACCATCCTAAGAGCCAACTTCTATTCGATTTCATGATGTTCATCCCTTCTTCCTGAATTACTAAATTTAATTCAAATCATGAACTCGACTTCTTTTTAAAGAGCCAATATTCCTATCAATTTGCTATCTCCTGAACTGAACCTATTTATCTTAATTTTTTATATACCAAACAGAACTAAAGTTTAAAAAAAAAAATCCAAATGAAACTTACCTACTGGAACCAACACTATAGTTTTGTAAGAGCTTTGAACCAGAAACTTAAGATATTCCCTAAACTGGTATTTAATTCAATTCTAGACTTTGATTTAATTTTTTATTTGGTGAATCTTTCGGAATTTCATATCACTGTGATTCTTGGTAGAACCCCAAGTGTCAACAGCTAGAATCTTTAAAAAGCACCCTTTACACAGTCTAAGATTTTTTTCATATGCATATTCAGGGAAACTAACTCTACAAAGCCTTTCATGATTCTTCTCCCCGCATCCGCACTGTGTCCTTCACTCTGCATTGGATAGGCAAACCCGTTTGATAGATGCTCTACCCTGTAAGGCATTTATTAACCTACATATTTTTCTCTACTGGCAGGTCGAGCATGCTCAGTACACATTTATTTCATGAATGATGTAATGTTGCATCACAATACGAAGTTGTCTACAAGTATATCACCCTAAAACTAAATACTTTAGAGAAACAAATGACTTGAAGATAAAATTAATAGAGCGCTAACAGTTAATCTTGTTTCCTGTCTGTATTTTTTTATGAGTAAATGTTCTCATGTAATTTAAAGAGGATAGGCTTGCTTTTAACGTAGAGAACTGCCAACCTGGCTTTTTATCAGAGCAGGTGTTAAATGAATGAGCAAGAAAGCAGCCTAGATAGTATATTAGTCTGTGTCATATTTTCAAATTGGGTGAAAGGAATACTTGATTTTAGTCTTAAATGTCAAGGAAAAAATATCAACTTTATAATATTATGAAAGGATCACATTATTGAGTTTTAATTACTGATTTTACTGAGTTATAAGTTACAGGGACTAAGATGTAAAACAGATCTATGAATGTAAATCAGATGGGCTTGAGACTTAGCCAAATAATAGAAAAAGCAGGAGTACAAAGATGGGAAAGTGTATCAGAAGCAACATATTACTATCAAATTGTACAGTATCATGGTCTGAAAGGCATGTGATAAATTGGGGTGGGTGAGCTGCTAAAGAGGAGCAGAGGCGGGTTCTTGTTTAAATTCCACACTGACATCCAGCCTTGAAGAACAGTCATCTCGTGGTATCAATTAGGAAAACATGGAAAATTTTTCTGTCTTGATATAGTAACATTTACGTGATACCATTGGGAAAATGGTTCCATGTAAATAGATTTTCCATATCACTCTTTAAGAATCAACAATTTATTGTACCTATTTTGTAGGTATCTTCTAACATTTTTTTTCTGCTTTTTAAGCAATACTGTAAACATAGTGTGATGTGGAGAAAATTACAGTGCTCTAGAGGTCTGAGCCGCCATTGGTGTCCCCCCACCCACCACTTGGGAAGCATTGTAGGGGCTCAGTTCAACTGCTGTGCACTGTGGGGCTGGGCTAAGTGCAAATCAGAGACCACCCCTCCCCGCCGCCCCGACTCTGAAATTTAGTTTTTTAACTTTGCCTTTTCTTGGTGAGCGATTCAAGGGTTTTCATTGTGGCATCGGGCATGTCTTTGTTAAAGTAGTGTAAACCTTCAAAAGGGTCCACGATGTGTCAAGTCTTGTACCTACCTGAGGGAGGTTGCAAAACCTGTGCTTTCCCATATTTGGCACCTGGCCTGCTGTCTTCCCCGAGTTAGCATGCCCCTTCCGCTCTGAATATCTCCCTCATCCCTGTTTATGACCTTGGGCTTTCTAACCTAGAACTCAGGTGGCCGAGGGAGAACCTAAAGGTCCTTCTCTGAAGAAAGACTGTTTTCAGTGGATTGGCTCTGTAACCTCCATATTATTCAGTCAAAGGCTTTTTTCACTTAATTTCTGGTTCTTGGATTTTTGTAGAATAATTGAAGCCACAGGAGAAGATACCTGTAGATCCGCGTGGTGGTTCTATGTTCCAAGTACATGCTGGAAAATCACGTTGCTCCTGTCATTCTAGGTCGGATCACCCTTGGAGTAGTGTCCTCAGCTCACAAGTCGGAAGTGAGCATGGGTTATATCCAAGTAGAAGCCACTGTGCACACATGTAAGGTGATAGTCTCTGGACCAGAAGGTGGGCAAATAAATGTGTGGCAGCCCAAAAGGAAGGAAATTTTTGAAAGTGAAACGCATTTTTCACAGCAAGCGAGGACAGTGAAATAGCAGAAGAAGCACTGAGATACATGGGTGTGCGAGTGCCCAGAGTGTGATTGGAAGGATCCACACCCATCAGGCAAGGGGTTAGCTCCTGGTGGGGAGCAGGGCAGCGCAAGGGCTCCAGGACTGGGGCAAGAGATCAAAGAGGGCTTTTGTCTTCTCTGGAATATTTTAATTTTCAGCCAGAGGATAGATTTATCTGTGTATTACTTAATTAAAAATTAATTTCATAGCCAAAAACTTTGACTCATTTTCTCAGCATAACTCTCTGGTAACCCCACCTCTGATGGTAGCTGGAACCAGGGAGGGCACCCCCACACAGCCCAGCACCAAGGGTACCATTGGCAGATGCCATATGCTTTGTCCACGTGCAGCCCACCATTGCCTGTCAGGAATACTGGCGTGTTGAAGTTTCATCATGATCTCTGGCTACGTGGCTCAGATAGTCAATATTTTTGCAGTGAAATGTCTGTGCTACCTGAGGAGTGATACCTGAAGGCTTAAGACACTCAACATCCATTCGGTCCTGTTCTGCCTCCAGTGAGTTCAGGCCAGTACAGGTTTCATTGCCAAGCAGGTTAAACAGAAAGGCTTTTGGATTCTGGAATTCCGAATAAGGGATTGTAGACTTTCTAACCATCCTGAACATGTTTTAGAGAAGGCCTCAGGACTGACCTGTCATTCACCGTAGGGCGAGGAGTCCACAGCAGGAAGAGATAAGACTTCGGCCAGCAGTGCTCTTCGTTTGCCCTTATGCTGCCCCTCGCTTCCTGCAGGGCTTTAGGACTGAGCAGGACCAGTACAGACTTAGTTTTGCCCACATCCTATCTACAGAAGCCCTGGGGCTCACTGCACCACCAGCTTAGAGCAATCACAACCTGAGAATCTCTTAATTCAGACCGTCTGCATTCAAATCCAGCTCTGCCACTTTAATAGCTATGTAATCTAGACAATGTATTTGGACTTTCTTTGCCTCAGTTTTCCCATCCATATAAGAGGCATAATAATAGTATACTAACATGATGAGCTTAAAAAAATTAAATGCTTCCAGATTTTGAAACTTCCTGTTTTTCCATACATTCCATGGACCACTTCCTTTTCCTGTAGCCACAGCTGCTTCTAGCAAACACTGCAAAGCCATCTCCCAGGAGTCCCTATGCCTGGTTACCTTTTATGGTTGCAGAAGTCATCCTCAAGGTCACTTTCTCACCATCCACACATTAGTTTGTACCAGGCAGACATGGCCTCCAGCTGCCTACCATGCTCTTTTATTTTTGTTGAAAATGATTCCTCTGAAATTCAGTTCTGTTCTTCCCAGACCCTGAGCCATTGGCTGGCTTTTTAATTTGTATGATGTTATTAAATTATGAACTTGTCAAGAGAGATTTTATTAAGTTCCCATAATGTGGCCACACCGCACATTATCCAAACTAAAACAGCCATCTCTGGGCTTTCTCATAGGCTGACAGTCCAATGAGTTCCTTATGACTCTGCAGAAAATTTAAATATGTGGGGGCGCCGTAAAACATTAGTGTTCCTTCCACACTTGTGCCCTTTGAGCTTATGGCATTCTGGAACACCTACGAAAGCATCGCTAGAGCAGTAATCTGTGTGCCATCCAGGCATGTGGGGTTTATTTCTTTGTTCACTGAGGTAAAGGATGTGGGCCCCTGAGTCAGACCGCCTGGGTTCATCTCTGCCATTTAACAGCCCTGGAATCTGGACAATATCCTTGAACTTTCTGTGCCTAAGTTTTCCCATCTCTGAAATGTGGATAATATTACTACCACATAACAAGCTTGAAAGAACCAAACACTTGGGAAACGTATAGAAGAGTGCCTGGCGATTGTAAATCCAGTCTTGGGGAAGGTGGTGTGCAATGCTACCTGCCACTGGAGATGAGGGTGCATGGCTAATGGGAGTTTGCCCATTATTGTTTCTAGATCTCCTGGGAGAGCCTTGCTTCTTTACTTTGGTTCATTCAAGTTGGATGGCTCCTGCTTGTTAGACTCCATAACGTGCAGGATACTCTGCTGCCTGGGTCCTGCCTCTCTCTATTCTCCTTATCTCTTCTCAACTCATATCTAGCCTTCTGGTTTTACCAGCTGGCAGCCACCCCTATATCACCCTTCCTAGAACCACACACTCTCTTCTTCGCCCACCCTACCCTCCTTTTATCCCATACTGTGCAGGCTTCTATCCAAATCACTTGGAGAGAGAGGGTTAGGGAAGAGATTAATTTGTTTAGCTATTTATTTACAGAGATCTTCTATAGAACTCTTGCTTGAGTTCCTTGAGGTCAGGGATGTATTTACTTGGTATATATTCGTAGTAACAGTGATTAGTACATATTAGAAAAAAAACATAATTTGTTGACCAAATGAATATTTGAGCTCCAAGAGAGGTCACACTCACTTCTTAAATCCTAAGATCACACCATGCATTTGTAATGGTGCCATCCTTGAAACCTTTTCTATTAGCTTTGCAATTCTCAGAGATTCTCTAGGAAGAAACTTGCTCATTACCATTTCTCATAAGGACATTTACTTATTTTTATCAATTTTTAGTTAGCCAAACTTTCTTGTCTTTAGGCACAATTAGAGGGTGACAAAAACAAGTGATAGAAACTGACAGGTCATTTGGGAGCAAGGCAGTGCCCTGAGGCCCGCAAGCCCCATACCACTGAACTGCTCAGGAGACCTTCCTTCCCTGTGGGCCTCTCTGGTCTCTGTCTGTAGTCTCAAAACCCAGGAAAAGGAGACTCTTGTGAAGAGCAAGGGCTCTGTAGGTCCTGATAAGAGATGAGCAGCTGTCTTCCCTGGGATTTAAAGCCTAGACTGATTTCAGTAACAAAAATGTCTTTTATACATGATGCAGGGCTTTTCCTTGACAGCAGAATGACATGAAGTACACATGGTTTTGTATTTCTGTATTTTCCTAGCACTGTTACTTCCCATTCAGGGATCAGAACTGTTTATAGGGTGCACCTCACCACCCAGTTGGCAAAGCTTTAGAGTAAATTGAGGAAGACCTGAGGACATGAAAACCTAATGTTCTGTCGTGGATGATGTTTCCTTGCTAGTTTACTTGCCCTGTGCCTGCAGCCCTGGGTACCTGGGATCCTGACAGCCCCCCACCCCCACCCCCGCCACCCTCACCCTACCTGGAAGTGGAGCTGGGGCTCCTCCCGCTGCTGTTCTTCACCTGCATCACATTCATTCATGGTCTTGATTTTCAAAATCCACTTCCTGCTGTGGAGTTAGTTACATAAACATTTGATATGTTGTCTTAAAAGGATTCAAAACTTTCACATGTCATACATCATATTTTATACTTCAGAGACCACCAGTAGAACAACTGTAACATATTAAGTGGTTTTCTGGGAAGACTTAAAAAAGATTCTCCTGAAGTGGCTAAGTATGTTTGAACTACTCATAAACGTGTCTTGGTGAAGAAAGCAACAGTTCTCGCTGGTGCTGGTAACGTGACCTCACACTCCACCCTCACTGGATGGCATGCCATGGTCCAAGTGCCTCCCTGGTCCCGCCCACTGGCCACAGCCAGGTAGAGCCGGCAGGATTCTGCAGCCTCTGTGCCCAATAGTTATATGCAGTGGAAGGTGGCCTGCCGTGTTGTGGGATGTCACATGGGGTATCTTGAAATCGGGGGTCCTTCATAGCTGGCCTGAATCTGTCTAGCAGCCTCCCCAGTGTTGTTCATAAGTGCCCCTGATCCAACACCTCAGTTCCTGCCATTACCCGCCATGGGGCCTGCCGCACAGAACAGCCAGTGCAGGGAGGGCTCTGCCCAGATCAGTACCTAAAATCTACAGAGAAGAGTAACCCACTTCTCAGTGCTCAACAACTTGATCAGGCAGATTAAAGTAGAAAAAGTACACGACAAAGAATTGATTTGATTTAATAGTTGTGTGCGGAATCCTGCATGAACAAATGAAAGATAAAGATCGATCACATCCTGTGTCATGAAAGCCAGTCCCAAGGGGTACCAAAGAGGTCACTAATGCAGACTATTTTCTGATAAGGATTTAATAAAATTAAAGATGAAACAACAACACAATTTCATCACTACTCCCGTCTCAAAACCTGTATGTTTAGAAATGTAACATTTATATATTTTATATATTTATATTTGTGTATATCATAGGTAAGGAAAAATCCTGATAGAAGTCACAAAATACTTAGAATCAAAGCAAGAACTACATTATCAAAACTTGTGAAATGTAGCTAAAATGATACTTAGATGAAAATTTCAAGCCCAAAAGGTATACATTAGAAAGCAAGAATTAAAGTTAATGATCCGTGTGTCCATGTCAAGAAATTAGAAAATATCACTGAACCCAGATAGATCAGAAAGATGAAAATGATGTAGATGAGTGATGTAGAGGCTGGCATTAGTGTTAGGTTATTTCATTATAAAGAAAAATCTGATGGCAAGATGTTAATATCTATATAATTTTGATGTCTATTATAATATACTCTAAGTGTTTTTCTTTGCTTGAATTATGTTATTCAGAATTAATTTTTAAAAACTAGAGACCAGTAAAACAAACATTAATTTTGATTATTAAAAAATAAAAATTAGTGCCTATAATATGAAACTTATGTTTTAGTGCCTTTCCAGGCGAGCTCCCAGGTGAAAAGACATGAGGCTTTCTAAGCCTGTCTTAACATTTGGGTGACGGTCCTCTGGGCAGGCACACAGCCTCCTGCACCTCCGTGCAGCTGCACAGGAGGGTGGCTTTTGAACTAGAGAGAAGCCCCCCAGGTATCTAGCATGGATTAACATGCAAATCAGACTATCCCAAATACAACACTAATTCAGTGAGAACCTGCCCTGCTGTTCTGCAAAATGCAGTCACAACCAAGTAGAAACTTGATTTTTGTTCAAATAAGTAAGAGAAACAGCAGTTATTAGATGTCATCAGTGATGTGACTTTGAAATAAAAATTCACCACTGATAACTTTTTCCAGCCTCTGGATTACTTTCGAGACTCTCCTGAGCATGCAGAGCAGGTGTTGGGTGGTTACAGTGATAACTTCTGATCAGTGTCAGTCATGACTCCCTAATACTATGTCACTGAAATAAAATACAGTGATGACTGAAGCCCTTAGCTGACAAAGGATAAGACTGTCATTTGATTTCCAATTTTTGCATCTGCCAATCAGGAGTGACACCTGTTTTGTAATGAAGTTCTAAGGGAACAGTGTTGTCCGGCTGCTTGAGCACAAGGCAGAGTTGAGGAGTTAACAGCAGAGACCTTATGCCTCACAGTCTAAAATATGGACTATTCAAACTTTTACAGAAAAAGTGAACAGATCCCTGCTCCAAGCTGACACATTGTTCTTTAACTGACTTGTGACTATTGTCATAAACACAAACTTACAAAATGCATGGGTAATAAAACATTCGTTTTTTTGTTTTTTGTTTTTTTTTCTATTCGCACTCCTCACGGATTTTATCTTAGGAGCAAACAAGGAAGGAATCTGTTGCTACTAAAACTTGAAAACTGCTGTGTTATGATATCATCTCAGGGAGATGTGACTTGCAGTTAGCAGCAAGATGAAACTCATTCTGTAGGTAAGACCTGTGGAAAGTCAGTCAGTCTTCAGATCGTCAAGAACTGAAAATAACTATCAGGTTGCTAGTATCAGGGGCATTTTTTTAAACTTAAAATTATCCTATTCATATTTGTTTTTTTGTGACACAATATAACAAAAGCAGCCCTTCAGTGAATTGCGTAGACATGCTTATTTTTAAAAGTGTGAGTAATCTGATTTCTCGACATGGTTGATAAGATATTGTTCCTGTCTGCCGCGTATTAAGTATCACAATTTTTATACTTTCTAATAGAAAATTAGCAACATTCCGGCACCCACAGCCTTATTGCCCCTGATTGGGCCAATGAGAGTCCTGAGCGTTTATTGACCCTCCACAGCTCAACGCTTTCTACAAAGTTCACAGGCCCAGGATATAATCTGCACTTCTTAATGCTCTTCAGAATCAGAAACATTTATGGATTTCCTTTTTATCTCTGAAGGGTATTCCCCGAGTCCCTCCGGTGGCTGATGGCTACCCAGCAGTTTGAGTCTGCAAAGAAGCTGATCCTGCACTTCACACAGAAGAACTGCATGAACCCCCAGAGTGACATCAAAGGCGTGATGCCCGGTGAGTATAACCCTGTAGCCCTGCCAGCCTTGGGAGAGGCACCACCTGTCCTGAACCACAGAACAGTCCCCTGATGCTGGGATTGGTCTTGTTTTACCGAGCAGCTGCCCTAGATAGCTGTTTAACTTCCTGTGATGTTTGGTCTACAGCTGTACTAGGAACATGGGTGAATTGAAATTCTCTCCACCCTCTCGTTATTGGATCTTTCCTGATCAAGTCTAACACACTGTGGGGCTCCACATAGCCCATCCAAACCCAGAAGCGAGGCATGAGCCTAACATGCACCTGATTGTCAAGAGAATATTTAGAAGGGGTAGAAAAGCCTGTGTCTGGCACACAACCCTGCCTCCCTGCCTGCCTTCCTGCCAGGTTTAAATGCCAGCAGTCCTGGCTGGGGGTGCAACTGGCCTTTACTACCCCTCTTTTCCTAAATATGACCTTCAGAGAGCTGCCATTGTCTATATCTGTCATGACCTCTTTGTGGGACAACTGAAGAAGTGGAAAAGGAGTATTCTAGTATATGGATTCAGATCCATAGAATTCATGTGTGTCAGGAGCATCATCTGACAAGCTAGGTCGGGACTTGCAAGCTGCAGATGCATATCGCCAGGAGGTTGTTAAAACCCAGACTCCTGGGCCTTTCCTGGCACCCAAAGATTCTGAGCCAGTAAATTTGAATAAGCCCTAAGAATTTGCACTTTTAATCAGCACTGGAAGAAATTCTGACACATGAGGTGTACAGACCTCCTTCTGAAAGCCCCCAATAGACCAGTCCCAAGCTCTAACCCACTGCCCCAACCCGAAGACCTGGTATTAATGGTACTGCTGTTACAAATTTCCCAGGAAAATAATCTGCAGGCCCTTGTCCCAGAGAGATATGTGCATTCTCCCCCACCCCTCCATTACCCCCATGATCTGAAATTTTATCCCACAGGTATTTACAAAACTGCTGCCATGTAACAGGCACTTTTCTAAAGCAGAGAAGAAAACACGCAGAGCTTACAGGCAAGTGGGGAAAGGCAGACAGTGAACAATTAAATGTATAATAGAAGGGATGAATTCTGTAAGAAAACTCCACAGAACAGAAGGATAGAGGGTGGTAGTGAGTGTCCACAGTCAGAGGGTTAGGGAGCCTGGCTCCAAGATGACAGGTGAGAAGTCACCTGAACAAAGAAGGAGCATGTGCCCTGCAGGTCTCCATTCTTCATGGAGAAGGAACACATGAGAAATCGCACTCAAGGAAGTCAGAGCACGCTGGCCAGTGGCGGGGTGTCTGGACTCACCTATTCCATGGTTCCTAGATAAGCTGTTCTTTAGACTCCTGATTTGAGAGATCTGGGGCTCAGTATCAGTAGCAGTTCCCTAGATGCTGCTCAGCCAGGACAACATCCCTGCCTTGGCCTGTGTTCATGATCTGGGAGGTGGGGACAGTAAGGCTAGGCCACCTGCACCCGGTGGGCAGGCTTGACCAGCCAAACAGTAGCACAGGTAGAAGAGTTCAGGAAGCCTAGAGCCCTTGCTTGACTGGAATAAAGAAGGATGTGAGTCAGGTTGCTTAACGTGAAGAGCAATGAGTGCTGGTGCTTTGCAGAGAGGATCTGTAGTCTCTAAGTAAGTGACAGTGATCATAAATAGGACATTCACATAGTGCTTGTATGGCAGTCACTTTTCTAAATGACTTGCAGATGTTAACTTATATCTAATATTTAATCCTAAGTACTTGGCATATATTAACTTATATTTCTTGACAACTTGAGTCCCATGAGGGAGTTACTATAATTAATTATCTCTACTTGCAGAGGAGGAAACTGTGGCACAGAGAGTTTAAGTGTCTTGTCAGAGGTCTCACATCTAGTTAGTGGCTGAGCTGAGACCTGAACCCAGGAAGTCCAGCAGAAGCAGCTGATAGATGAGGGTGACAAAGATACTAATGTGATTGTATAGAGAAGAAGAATATTGAATTAACCTTTCTTTTTGGGGGCCATGTTTGCTGATTTTGGAATGTCCAGCTGTCCTCCCCAAACTTCTCCAGGCTCCATTCATTAGGAAATTAATGCTCTTAAGTCTTTCAGTATAATTTGTTTCCCGGCATTTCACTAATTAAATCACATGTTCCACTAATTTCAAGTTAAAATATTGTCTGGGAAAAGCTTGTTTTCTCAATCCAATTTATACTGATTCGTTTCCTCTCTATTTTGGGAAAGTGGTATTAAATCTTTTTTCCCCTTTCTTTTGCTGATGTTTATTGCTGTACCAGTGCCCCAGAAGGAGGCTGGGAGAGAGGGGGCTGACACACGTGACTTTACCCCCCCTCGGGAGGGTAATCACAGCATCCGTGCCTAGGGGCACTCACTTCACATCTGCCTCTGGATCCTGCTCACTCCCAACAAATTGGTGACAGCACCATGGCAAAAGCCAGCTGAGTGCTTAGGGGAAGGCAAGTCTCCGTTTCGTCTAAACTGGCCACTTCCAACTTTCTTAGGCTGGTCTCACTTTTCTGCTTGGAATCTTCTTTCTGTCGCCTCAGCTAATCCATCTGCCAACACCTTAGTCTCTTACTCTGCTTCTTACCTGCCTTGAGTCCATCCTCACTGCCACCCTTCCCCTCACATCACCACTTGCTCAAAAAATTCTTTGGTGGCCCACCTTCCAGGGCCCACAGCCTAGATCCCCAAGTCCTTCAAGCCACTCTGAGAGCCTGTCTCACCTTTCTGCCTCTCACAGATGCTCTGGCTTTTGTTGCGCTCTCAGAATGCACCAGGCACCTCCTCTCTGCAGGGCCTTCCCGCTTCAGTCCCCTATCCTCAGCCCCACTCTTGTTTGGCCAGCTCCTCAGGGACCAGGTGAGCCTGACTCCCCAGGCCCAAGCCAGCCCGCCAGTGGTGCACCATCGCAGCTGCAGGCACTTTGCCCTGTTGCCAGCATCCAGCTGTAAGGAATGGTTTGTGTGGCTCCTTACGACCCGTTGCCCTGTGTCTACAGAGCAGGGTTCCACTGTTTCTCCTGCACTAGCAGAAGACCTGACTCCTAGCAGGCGTTCCATGTATAGCTGTTGAATAAATGAATTGTGGTCTCCTGTGGTCAGGAGGAGTTAGGGCAGTTTTTCATGGGACTCAGCCACAGCTGCTGGTTATGCTGCCTCCGGATAGATGAGTGTTTCAGGTCTGCCTATAGGTATGTGAGTGCAGTAGGAGGTGTGGGGGTGGGTTCCTGCCCCCATCAGTACATCCTAACTTTAGATTCAGGCTAGAAGAAAACCAAAATTTTCCATGCCCTTTTGTCTTTTAAAGAGATCTTGCAAGGTCTATCGTTGAACATGGCAGATTTTCTCAGTGGAGTTTGCAACTGAATTATTGTAGATATTTGGATGTGTTCCTGAATGTCATTCTTATAGTGTCATCCTATGTCATCCCATTAGTGTCACATAATGTGTCCAAGTACTGACCATTCTCCTTGTATCATAATTCCCAACATTGTGAACATTTCCTGCAGGAGTAGAGTCTGCTGGTTTCAAATGCGGCCGTGTAGACTGCAACCCACTGCACAGAGAATTCTCGGAATATGAGCCACACTCAACCATGCTCCTGTTGATAGTAACCCCAGCAGACAGTCACTGGGCAGTGACCCCAGAAGATGTGGGGTGAAACACTGCACATGCGGTTGATCCTCATCAGAGCCTGAGGAGGATGATAATCAGATCATCCTTGCTTCACCTGTGAGGACATGGGGCCCAGAGAGGCTAAGTGTTGGGAAGCTCCGCTTCCCCACTTCCCACATTCCCTCCACGTGAAACGAGCCAGCCTCAAGGAGGGAAGGTAAACTTGCTCCCCTCTTTTTCTCCTTGGGAGTGAGCCACATGCAGGGGGTCGGGTCCTGTGTCCTCGCCCATCAGGCCCTCTCTGGCAAGCACCCAGGAGAAGCCATCCTATCCCACCCGCACCAGGATGGGCAGGTGAATCTGTAAGATGCAGGTGTCCCAACCTCAGGCCCTTTCCAGTGATTAAGCATGGATTCTGCCCTCACCTGCCTCAGTCTTTATCTTATTTAATCCGTTTGGAACCTGAGGTGAGAAGAGGGTCCATGTATCAGGCCACCTCAGGTCCTCAGCATTAGATAAGTTGTTCAGTCACTTCACTAGCAAGTGATGTAACTGAGGTTGCCCCCAGTGCCCCATGCCTAATTACTGTGGCAAGCAACTTGTTCTCCTGCGTGGGTGGGTGGCTTCACTGGCTGGGGCCACGTGCACTAAAAGGGAGTTACAGAGGCTTGCAGTGCCGGGTCCCTTGTGGGAGATTTGGTTATTTTTAGAGTGGGCTGCCTGAGGTGACATTACGGTAAAATCCCTCACGGTGCTGTCATCTGCTGCTTGCTTCTGAAGCAAACTTATTCGATTGGCCAAGTGCCACTGCTTCTCTTCCTCCTGCTCCTCCTTCTGATCTTTCTCCTTTTAAACTCCTCCTCCCCTCCTTCTTTTTGATCTTTTCTAGTTTTCTTATCTATAACTGATGTTTTTCCAGTTTCTCCAGGAACGCATTTGCAGTGTACACAAGCAAAGCCAGTCTGTCTCACACCCCCATTAAAGGGACTGCGAGTGCCCCTAGGTGTGCATTTTCCCTGCATCTCCGAGGCTGGCCTTGAGTGGTCTGCCACTGTCTTCTCCCACTGCTGTTTCAGGAAGCATAATTAGGCCCCTCCCCCTGGATCTCTAAACCACGGGGAGGTCGTGACATTTCCAGTCTGTCTGCAGGGACACCTTCCCTTCTGCAGTCACTACTGAGAAGCAGGAACAGTCTGGGTCAACTGGGGCACTGAGAGCCATGCAGGGCCCCCTTTATTTGGTATTCATAACAATGCTCCATGGTGGGGACATTGTTCCCCTTAACAGATAAGAAACTGAGGCACAGAACAACTAACTTTCCAAAGGACCTCAACAAAAAGGTTAAATAAAAGCTGAGTCTCTGCAGGGCTTCAGACCCCTTGCTGTGCCCCAAATTGGGAAAAGAGACCCCACCCAGCCATACCGGTGCCCTGCGGTCACACAGCACAGTGATGGCTGATATGCAAAGGTACAGGGGCCGAAAAGGGCTGCAGGATGAGGAGGAGGTGCCTGGCTTGTCAATCGTAAATAGGCTCTGTTTGTTTTGTTTTGAAATTTTTCTAATGGCTCTAACTCAAGAGGGTTGAAGAGTTAGGGAGAGGAAATGCTTTCATAGTTGTTTCCTTGGTGGTCAATTCTCAATGCCTCCTTTTACTCCTATTATTTTCACGTGTAAGGACTTTGGAAAGTCCCTGAGATATCTGTCTAATAACCAGAGAGATGGAAAGGCCTTTTCCATCACCTATCCAGTTACCATAGGAGGTCTCGGAAGTCATCTAATGTTTCCTATAACTCAGAGCTGGTGGATTTTTGCCCAGAAGAACAGATCTAGTGCTGAACAAGTTTTATGTTGTTGTTTATAGGCTGGTGATGTGCATAACAGAGAGAAAATATCAGTAGCTCCAGACAGGTTAATTTAATTCCGTTTAGAATAATGCAGTTACCTCTGTAGGCTGCAGTCAATTCTTCAGACTTGGGCTCTAGAATTTAATGTTATGAAGAAAAAAAACTTACTCATCATGATTACAGTTGCTACAACTTCTTTATCAACAACTATTTTATATACAATAATGTGTTAGAGTTAAGTTTGGGCCACATTAGCGAAAAACAACCTTTAAACTTATGTAAATATACTAATGGACATTTAAATTTTCTTCTTGTAAGATTTTCATAGTGAAATGTAGCAAATGTAGCTATTATAGTCGATTCCTGACAAGTTTTACAAAAGCAAAGAGCTCATATCATTGGATCCAGCATTTCCTGTTAACAATATCTCTGTGTGCTTTAAAATTTAATGATAGGGAAAGAATGTCTGTAAATTGAATTAGACTATTGTTACGGGTGGGAGGGGGGGACATAAAAGTCAGGAAGACCTCAGGAGAGAGTCTGTGGACAGCCAGCCCAAATATCAGCCCTCTGGCTTGTGCACAGACCTCAGTTTTGCACTTTAATATGGAAAGGAAGAAAGTTCTGGAAACTCAAGTGGCATAGTGTCCCTCAGATATAAGAAAGGTTTTTCCTTCTGCCTTCTATGTCCCAGCTGGTAACACTGATCTAAAAAAAAAAAAAAAAATTGTTTTTAATTAAAAAATCTCCTAAACCCTTATGGTTAAGCAACATCTTTTCCTTCAAACTATAACTAATGAGGTTTGTGACCCTCCTGCCACTGGATGGCAGAAAGGAGGTAGAAGAGGAAAGAAGTAAGGCAAGGGCAGGTGGTGTCACTTCAGAGACACAGTCCTCTGAGGGAGCTGCTGCTCCCGGGTCCCTCCTGAGGCAGTCATATTTCCTCCCAGCAGTAAAGCTTCCCCAGTCACTGGGGCCTTTCCACTCCCACTGCTGTTTTTTACTTTTAGTAAACTTATTTTGGAGTAATTCTAGGTATACAGAAAAGTTGCAAAGGTAGTGCAGAATTTCAGAATACCCCTGACAAGTCTCCCCCCTCGTTGACATCTGATTTAACTATGGTACAGTTGTCACACCTGAGAAACTGCCATTGGCACACTACTGTTAGCCAGACCCTTCCATTTATCCGGGTGCCACTATTCTTTCCATGATTGACTTCCCTGCTCCAGGATACCATCCAGGACAGCATTTAGTCATCCCATCTCCCCAGTCCTCTCTGGTCTGTGACAGTTCCTCAGTCTTTCCTGGTTTTCGTGGCCTTGACAGTCTTGAGGAGCACTGGCCACCCACCCTATAGGTTAAGTCTCCTTTTTTTTTTTAGCTCCAGAGTAGGAAATTATTCTCCGAGGACAAGCCTGGCTAGGAGAGCAGGAAGGGGCCTGGGAGGCTAAACGTGTGGGTTTTCTGCTTAGTCTCATAGGGAGGCCTTGGAGGGGCAGGAGGGGCAGGCATTGCCTTGTTTGTTTGCGCTTCCTTGTTAAATTGCTAACTCGACACCAGGGCTTTAGCAAACTCATTAACCCCGTTAAGGAGGCAGTGGAGGCCATCGGAGTTTGTTCAGAATGGCTTTCGGAGCTAGTTCGAGCCTCACAAGAAACTCTCATAACTTTGTAGTTGGTCACAACACTTTGAGCCAAAACATTGTCTGTCTTGTCTGGCTCCCAAAGACTTTTGACCATTAACTAAAACATATACATACACGGATGTGTATATACACATATATAAGCACACGTGTTCCTCCATTTTTTTATCTCTCATTTGAAGATATGTGCACTCAAGGGACAGTTACAGAAAAAGCAGCTACAGCTATCGCACGTTCTGCCCACAGAGTCAAGGAGCATGTCAGCATGTGCTTTTCCCAGTCTCTGAGCAGTGGGTGACTGAGACATATCAGACTCTGTAAGGAAACAAACCACTCTTCTGATGTGCATGGAGCCTAATTAATGCTCAGAAACCTAGAACATCATCATTTAGTTCTGTACTCAGCCAGAGTGGAATGATCATTCGTGTGCCCTGCCTGGTTCCCAGGAAAGGCTTTGCAGTGGGGAGGCACTATATACTGACAATGTGTCATGGCTCCCTTCAGACCCCATGGGGAAATTTGAACTGCAGAGTTAAAGTCTGTGTGAGCCCATTTTCTGTCCTAAAAGCCAGGTCCTATCCCTGGCTTAGTGGAAAAGAAAAAGTTCTCTCTCCATGATGCCCGAATTTAGGAAATGGGCTGCCTTTGAGGCCGCCTGTCTAGGGTCTTGCTGAGAGGTGACGGGTTCTCTTTCTCTGCAGAGCTGGAGAAGGAGCTTTCCCGGAGGCCCAAGAAGGTCTGTATCGTGAAAGTGGTGGGAACACGGAACCTGTGGAAGAACATCGTGGTGTTGTGTGTGAACTCGTGAGTCACCAGAGGGACACATCTGTGGCCGAGGTCAGGGAGGGGCCGGAAAGGAAAGCTGCCAGAGAAGAGGCCACAGAGCCCTCCTCCTCCCCAACAGGACTTTGAATCATGGCTGCGCAGGGCCCTCTGGCCTGTCCAGGGCTCCACTCTTTGCTAACGGGTCCTGAGTAAGCCCGATAAGCCTGTCAGGGCTTCCTAACTGGTGGTCTGAAGGTTACAGTACTGGAAGATATGGACCCCACCCCCAGTCTCAGGGCAGCTAGGGCCCCAGCCAGCTACCTCAGCCCAGCAGGCCAGGCATCTTACTGTGCAGGCTGCACAGGTGGGGAGCCCTGAGCTAGTCCCATAGATATGCATTCCTTAGGACTGTCAGAGAACAGGTTCACGTCCATGGAACTCTGTCTCACTCTTTGCCTTGCAGTGATTGTACCTCCTTCAGAGGCACAGTGAGGAGGAGACTCCATGATGGAATTTCCAGATACTGGCACAGGAGAGGGGATTTGAGAACACCGGGGCCCTGGCTGTCTCCTCAGCCCAGGCTGCTCAGTGGCCTTGCTCCCACTTGGTGCCAGCATCTGCAGCCCAGCCCTGGTCAGAGGACCAGACCCAAAGGCGACCACAGGTTGTAGTGGGCCAGCCTAAAAACCCAATGTGAATCCCAGTCGTGCACCAAGAGGCATATGTCCACATCCAGCCCCACTGCCATCGTTTCCCCCAGTCACTCACGCAGTGTTCTGACGGCCCCTGTCCCAGGCTCAGTGTGTACCTAGGTCTTTCCTATTGAATCACAGCTCGGTATCCCTGTCCTTTCCTGATCACACAAGGTGGGCCCTCATTCAGGGTTGGAGGTCATCTGGGGAGTTAAAACTCCTACAGGGCTAGGGGTCATCTAGGCAAGGGGAGTAAGTTACTCATTTGGGGTTAGAGGTCATAGGGGATTGAAGTTTACAGTCATGAAAGGTCTCAGGACTGCTGTCAGGTAAAGAGAGAAGCCCAGGGTCGAGTCTGGTCCCACCATTCCTCATAGCTGTTTCTTCTGAAGCAGCACCATTTAATCAGTTCTCGATATTGGGGTTCCAGATTAAATTTTGGAGAGGATACAAAAGGTTCTACTGACAAAGTGACAGGAGAGCTCAGCTTTAATTTAACGCCCTTGTCCTACAAGTGGGAAACCAAAGCCCAGGTGAGGGAATGACCAGCCATGTCCACACAGTTGGTCAGGGCCTGAGATTTCAGGCCTTAGCCTCTTGGCCCAGAGTTGGCTACGGGCACAGCTGCTACACAACTGTACAATCTTGGGCAGATGCTGGCTAGGCCAATGGGACCATTAAGAATGGAGTGACTTTCCCAAGTTTTATTTTGGAAAAAAACACAAAATGTAACAAAGATGAGATGACAATTTTCCATTTTAGTGGCTCCTGTTGGGGGCAGGGGGATCCATTTCTCTGGTTTTGGCATCTGAAACTTTTTTGTGGTCAGAGGATTTCCTTTTTACCAGAACAAAAAGGTGGAAGATTTTCCTGAGACCTCAGTAGGCCAGGAAGAGACAGTCATCTGGGATCCCAGGAGACTGACTGACTCTCATCAATTGCTAGATTATGAAAGGATGGCACATGGGATCTGGGTCCTCTGCTGAATATATCCCAAGTAAAAATGCATTTTTTTTTTTTTTTTTTTTTTTTTTTTTTTTTTGGCAAAGGGAAGCTTCCTACCGTGGGGGATGGCAGTCTTTTGAGTCGACCTCAACACATCCTCAAGTTGGATGAAAACACACAAGGGTGGTTGGGAGAGAAGGGAAGTTTTAGCTCTAGATGGCCTCTCAGCCCTGACATAACGAATGGGTTCACACATGGCCACGTCCCAAAAGGCCCTTCTGAGCCCTGGAGAGAGCTGACATGGTATGCGTCGTCACGGCTCAGCCTCCCTGGGTGTGCACAGACGCATATTTATTCCTCTTTCCCAGAGTAGACATCTGTCTGCAACAATTAGAACACACATTTTCCAGCAGGTTTCTATGATCCTATCGGGCAGTAGCGAGGCTCAACCAGGGGCAGTGGAGGGAAACAGAAGTAAATTAAGAATTGAAACCGAGTCTCCAGTGTTTGGCCTGACTTCCTACTGGCTTCTTCAGGGTGCCTTTGTCAAGTAGCAGCAGGAAAGGGTTGAGTAAGTAGTTATCGACTTGGATGAATCCCCAAGCTTCCAGAACCTTGAGTGCCAAGGAAGAGGTGAAGACACAGACAGGCAGTGTGTCTTGGAAGTTGTCACTTGCCAGCTGAGTAACCTTATGCAAGCTGTTTAACCTCCCTAAGCCTGTCTGCCCATCTGGGAAGTGGGTCTGACGATAGCTCTTATGGTGTCGATGTGGTATTAAATGAGTTGACACATGGGAGCACTTCGTCTTACAGTTGAATTCCCATGAAAAGTGATGTTTGAACAGAAGGTCTCACTGCTTTTATGCTCACACCTTTCTACTAAAGTGATGGCAGGGAGAAGGTACATGTACCTCGTGAGGGGTCACGCTCCTGTCACTCCTCTGAGGTCTTCTCTTCATTTTACTCTATCATATGTTCATATATGGTAACAGCATGCTTTATGCTTTTGATTACCCATAGAGCCACATATATTTCCTGGTTATTGAACACAGCGACCTCCTAAGGGATAGACCAGAGTCCCTCATATCTCCGCCACCTGAACACGGCCCTCTTGGTGTGTCTCCCGCAGGCTGACAGGGTACGGAATCCACCACTGCTTCGCGAGGAGCATGATGGGCCACGAGGTTAAGGTGCCACCCCTCGAGAACTTCTACGCTGACTACTACACCATGGCCAGCATCGCCCTGGCATCCTGCCTGGCCATGTGCGTGGTGGTCAGGTTCCTGGGGCGCAGGGGAGGGCTGCTGTTCTTCATGATCCTCACTGCCCTGGCCTCACTCCTGCAGCTCGGGCTCCTCAACCGTGAGTGTCGGGGGAGGCCTCTGTTGGGGGGACAGGGGGGAAGCCTGGTGGAGGGGGCCAGCATACAACAAAGGGTATTGGAAAGGGCCAGGTGAGACTTGAGACCAATTTTCGGTTAGCGGTTATTCCAAAATCAGCAGCTTGAAGAGACCAGTTTGAGGAAGTAGAGCTCTAACAGGAATGTGCATGGTGACTGCCTTTCCTCCCCCTCCCCCACCCCAACCCTGGAGCTCCAACTCAGGGCCTTCCTGGCTGCAGTGACTCTGGGCATGCAAGGCCCTCAGGGTCCTGGTGGATGTGGCGTCACTAATGGCCAGACTATCTCTTTGTGATACATCACATGACAAAGAAGAACAGAGGACTTGTTTCTTTCCCATGAAATTAAAGAGGAAATAAATAAATTTGACGCTCTTGCATTGGGACACTGCTTTATCGTAGATGTTCCCAAGCTCATCAGCTTGTCTTTGGGGCAAAGGATTTCTCAATAAATGTTTAAAATAATTTAAAGAAAGGCTAAGGAATCCGTGTAGCCCCTCCAGCTATAATAGGCAAGTTCAGGACAGTTCCTCGTGCACAAACACCCACCTCCATGCACGGAAAAAGCAGCAGGCATTTCTCTGACCTGCCCACAGTGAGACATGAATGAGCAGGGCAGCTGAGCCCTCTTCTCACCCAGGTACGGTCCTCCTGGGACAGGGTGGGACACTGCGGAGACACAGATGCCGCTTATCATTCCTTCCTGCACAAGGAGAGCTAGCCCAAGCTTTGGGGATGGGGCTTGGTGACCATCCAGTTGCACTTAGATCAGAGCCACTGAAAAAACAAAAAGCTTTCTAGTATTTCAGGTTTGCATGATGTGTCTGAGGTACACGTCAGCATCCTGGACAGAAGTAAGAGAAAGAAAAGACTCACAACTTTCTCAGCCTTATTGTATAAACTGGATTATAGAGTGACTGGCTTCAGCCTCAGGAGCCATCTTTCTAACTCGGGCAAGTTCTTGCGTATTCTGCATCTTGCTGGGACACTGGCCTTTGTTTTGGCTGTGAGTAACAAGGAAATGGATAAGTGATGACTTTCCCCAATACATGGTGACTCTCTCCTGACCATCCCCAATACATGGTGACTCTCTCTGAGCTCACACAGTTCGAGTGGACATGCAGAAGGGCAGCAGCTCCTGGGAGTATCACAGTGCTCTTGGTCCCTGAGCAGGAATGCCATGGGAACTTTATGCAAAGGGCAAGTAGATGTGAAGATCAGAGCTCAAGAGCACAAGAAATGCCACCTGGCAGGTCTGCCCCCGCAGCACTTAATGCTCCCCTGAGCACAAATGAGCAGTGAATAATTTTATACATAATGAAATTAACCCTTTGGCTTGAGGTGAGGAGGTGTGCTAGACTCTGTTCTGAAGAGGTCAGTTTTCTCCCCAGGATCTGAGACCAGTGGGATATAGCCTGCCTTTCAGAACAAAATGCGCCTTGTTGAGTCAATCGCTAATGCCAGTGCCCGGGAGTGCCCCCATAAGTCTTTTCCATCACTCTCGCACTCTGGCCCCAGACCTGGAAGGGAATTTTCTGAAAAGCAAGTCACATGGAAACACACAGTTGTCTCTTCATGCCTAACATGCTTTCTTTCTCCCTTTTTTCCCCCACTTTCTTCGTCTTCTTCCATATGGGTACCATTATCTCTGTGGTCCAGTGATTGGAAAATACAGCCAGCATCCAGACTCAGGTGAGCCTCAAATGCTCATGCCATGAGCGTCGTCTTCTTTGTATTGCATCCAAACGGGCATTTTTATAAACACTCACGGATCTGTGGTTTCCCTCTCCTCTCTTTCTCCTCCTCCCTTTTACTCTCCAAGAGTTGCAGCTGAAGTTGGCCGTAGGTTGGACACTATAAGCATACATTTGTGTTCTTTACTCCCTCTTGCCTCTAGAAAGAGTGGCTCATTCCCCCATTTGCACCCAGCTTTTATGCATGCCCTCACCTCTTCCCCTGGCACCAGCAGTCAGCATGGGCCCTTGGCTTCTGCCCACAGTGAGCAGTTTGTCTACGGACAGTGCCTGAGCAGGATCAGAAAGCCCAGGAGTGTTGGAGGCCTAACTGACTGTGCTGTCAGGGAAAGCTGCTGTCCCCCTTTGTCAATCACACAAGCTCGCTGCTCTCCACCGTGGGGACAGCAGAGTCACTGCTGTGCACTTCAGTGCTGCTGGTCATATATGCCTGGCCTGATCCTAGCCTGTGCCACCAAGGCCCTCCACAGTGAGAGCCCTGAGGTCCTGGTGCAGCCTTGCAGGGACCTAACTGTGCTTCAAATGTATGACCCCCCGACAGCATGCTATCGCTCCGCGCTAGACACTACCTTGGCGTGAGGTCAGACTCTCGTGCCATTTGCAAGATGCTTGGGTTGGTTGAGCCCTTTACCTCCAGACCCATAAATTCTTCTATTTGGGTTATTTGAGTTTTTGTTCCCTTAATTCAAGCCTAAGACATACCGTGTCCTATGTATTGGACTGGGAAAACCTGAGGCCCAAATGGCCAGGGCTCTCTGGAGTGCTGAGGCCTTTCTCTGGAGCCAACATGGAAGACTGGGGCAGGAGACCACCAGCCACTTGTCTTGCCTGGCTGGCTTTTGGCCTATGGAGTTCTGGGAGAGTCAGCATGTGCTCCAGCATTCTAGACCCACAAAGGACTCACAGGAACCCAGGCAAATTCTTCTGCCAAGAGGATCTGGCCTCCTAGGCCTGGAGGTGCTCCTCCACCTCCAGAGGGAACTGAGCACCCTAGTCTGTACCTCACGCTGGAGAGTGGGGAAGAGGTGAGACCCTTCGCGGGTCCCAGGCTTCCCTCCTCCCCTCTCCCCCTGCTCTCTCTGCCCTGGCCTTACCAGCTTCCTTTTCCCTTCCCTCTGCCTAACCCTCACCATCCCCTTCTCATTCTCCTTCAGGTATGAGTGACAGTGTCAAGGACAAATTCTCCATCACGTTTTCCATCGTGGGCATGTTTGCCTCCCATGCGGTAGGAAGCCTCAGTGTGTTCTTCTGTGCAGAGATCACACCCACGGTAATAAGGTGCGTAATGGGAGGCGCCCCACAGGATGTGTTCTTCTTAGGACCCAGGAAGGGCTACCTGTTTAGCAAGGCTCCCAGGGAATTAACCAACATCGGTTTTGTCCTGCCCTGGCCTCTGGACAGGGGTGATGCATGCACTGAGCATGTGAGCTTTAAGATGGGGTGCTCCACCCTGACTCCAAGGCAACTGAGAGTCAGGTGAGAACTTGACTCTGTGTCCTATCCAGGCAGGAGTCAGAGGAATGGAGCACAGGGAACTTTCTGGGGTACAGGAAACATGGCAATGACTGGAAAAAGAGAGAAGTCAGTAGATAACTTGTACTCATACTTCAACTGAAATCAAATGCTGTTGACTCTTCTAAGAGACATCAGAATAAAGTGAAGTAGAAAGGGCCTTATCTTTTTTTTACTGCCTGAGAAGTTGATGTCACTAGTCCAAAGAAAGGCCTCACAAAGAAAGTCCAGCAAGTTATATCTCTGATTTCTTTAACAAATATTTATCATGAACCCACTATGTGCCGGGAAGTAGGCCACAGTAAGCAAGACAATACAGACAGAGCCTTGGCAGAGTCTGTGGTTATTTCATACTTTACTGAGAGGTGGTGTTAAGTTGTGCTTAGCTCTTTCCATTTTAGTTCATGAAGTGAGGTTTGATCCTTTCTGGTGCTGTCCATGAGTAGAGGTACGGTGGCGGGGTCGGGGAGGGGAATTGGGGGGGAGGGAGCTATAGACTGTTTTATCTTACACTTAACTGCAAAGTCATGTCGTTTCCTGGTAATTACTGTGTGTGAATCATGGAAGAGCTCACCTTGTTTTACTTTGGACTTTGTGTGGGAATATCATTAGCATTTCTAACACATGCTTTTTTAAAATATAAATTGTGAAGATGGGCAATTATTCAGCTGCAAGATAAAACCCAGAAGTCAGCATGACGACTCCCTTTCCACCCTTGCTTGCCTTCCCACATGGGAAAACAAGTAGAGGGCCAACACAGTTCAGGGTAGGATTTGTGCAGACTAATTATTTTAGCTCCAAGGGTGCTGGGAAGGACTGGGAGAAGGCTGGCAGGTTCATGGACTCTCTTCCTTCCCACACTTCTCAGTAGTCTGCTGACAATAGAATTTTCATATGACCTCATTTTGATTCATTCTCCTGGATTTTTACAACTCATGCCAAACCTGAAGGTGACTCAGTACTGATGGAATAAAAGGCCAAGGAATTGTATATTTAAGAAAAAAGCAATTAAATGCCAAGTGCCCAGCCTGAAGCTTATTTCATGCTGTAAGTTGCAAAATGCCTTAGGCAGACAGCAGCTCCGTCTTTTCTTTACCTAGTTAAACTTCCTTCTTTTACAAAAGACTACAGCAAAGAGGATTCTTTCAATAGAGCAGAAGTCAAGGTTAGATCCCTGGCTTTCCACAGACCACTGGCAGCCTCTGTGTGATTGTGTATCTCTCTCTGGGGGTGGCCACCCTTTCACTGTGGTAGTGGGAAGACCTCATTGTTCATTGTGAGGTTTAACTTATGAAGCTAAACCGAAGGAAATGTATATCCTTTTCCTCTTTGATGCAAGCTGGAAAGATGATTTGGGAATAGAAATTCAACAAATATGTTCTCAATTCAGCTTGCCAAGATGAAGAACTAGAAAAAATATTGGCCCCTTGGAGATGTTTTTGTACTTGCAGAGAATGAAAGGAAATTCAGTCCAAAGGGGAGTCTCTCGGCCAGGATGGAAGAATTTCTGATGTCACTGATGAACCACTCTGCACGCCCTTTCTTTCAGATCGCCCCTCTTCTTACCTGCACACTCAGGGACAGTTCCCACAGAGACCCTAGGACGGCAGTGGCTTTCTTATCCTTGCCCCCCTTAATGCAGATAAATCCAGGGTAAGCTGGGATGGTAGGCTTGGAGTCTGTGAGCTTCATTTTTCTTAATACAAAAAGAGTATTTTTCTACAATTCTGTTTTAAAAACACACCTTCTGAATAAGTACAGTAGCACAGGTTAAGCCACCAGGTTTGACTACCTGCAAATAGGAGGATAAGAACCTTTCCGCACAAAAACTTGTCCAAGAAAGACAGTGACTCACCAGAGTCCTATTGAATTTATACTGGTTTCGTAAGATTGCATCCAGACTTTCCACTGCAGAGAAGCACTTCTCTTCCACACAGGCCCATCTAGGTGTCTTTCAGTGTCATTCATTTATCAGCCAAGCAACAGGTTCTTCTGAAATTCACTTCTCAGGCTTCAGGAGTTGGGTGACTGCAGGCGGATTGGGAAGGACACTGTGTCTGCCACACCCTCTCCCCTTTGGCTTGGACAGAAGCGGCAGGGGTCCTGGTTGATCCAGAAGCAGCTGGTGGCTTTTTTTGTGGCAAATCATCATGACTGTCCAGTGTCCAGCCATAAGCTGCAGGTGGGAGCCCCTCAGGCCTCCACTGTCTTCTTGTCCCCTCACAAAGGGGTCAGGTAAGAGGAGGCAGGCTGTGGTGACAACGACAAGCCCACTTCATTTCCCCACAGCTCCTCACAGGTCCCCTCAGCACTCTGGGCCTCGACTGTTAACCCCCTACTCTCCCTCTGTGCCCATCCTCTCTCTCCTGGAGTCTTCTGCTCCGCTCCCCCTCAGGCTGTCCCGCCCCTTTCTTCTAGAAACTTTTCTTGGAACTTGCCTTCTTGAGACCTTCCTTCTCAATAACTCCTCCCTGTTCCCACCTTAGGACTAGAAACTGGGCCCTGATGTCCTCTGTTCTAAAGCTGCCTCAAGAAAGGCACCAATAACAAAGATGGGCTATGTGTATTGTGACATCTGGAGTCTGTTTAATATATATATATACACACAACAAATGCTCAGTGAGTGACAAGAAGCCAAGGAGGTGAGACGCGCACATTCACAGTTAAACAGCAGAATGAGGGGTAACCTAAGTGCAGAGGATGTGGCCTTTAGCATGAAGTAAAGAGGATGATGGGGCCGTATGTGGTCCCAGAGGCCACTTTGCCCTAAAATAACTACTCCTGACCATCTATGTGGTGGTGATGATGGTGTAAGAGAAAGTATATGTAAAGGGTCTGGCCTCGGTAAATGAAAATTGATATCATTAGTCCTGCCTGAATAGTTCTGGCAATTATATGTATTTCTGTAAAAATTGACACCAATATTTGTTCATCCTTGACTTCACAGAAATCTAGTAAACTCAAACTAAGTAACATAAAAGAGGAAGTGAAAAATGGGAGATGTGTTTCTTGTGCTTAAATGCAAGATGCTGGGATTCACATGTTTAACTTGAATGATTTGAAGATTCCGGAATTCTTAATTCATTTGTTACTTCCAATAAGAAGTCTCCCTGTATATGGTCTTTCTATCCTTAAAGTAATTTAGATAGTATTACTAGTAAAACAAAGATATCCAGTGGACGTTAAAATTTTTGTGCTCCTAAAGCTGAGGCAAAACTTGCCCCTTCTCCGTTATCTCCATTATCTTTTCTCTGTAATTGAGACCTCTGACCACTGTGATATTTAAACACGGGCCTATACTGCCCTCTAGTGACAATTTAGAGAAGCAGAAAAGTGTACAAAATCAGCATTTGTGGGGAGGAAAATTAAGTTATCACCTTACAACTAAGCATGTAAATGATCCTATTCTCCAAAGTGAGATTGCAAAAAGAAAACACAAAACGGCACACCAAATTCTGCCAAATTGTTTCTAATCTTACTGAATGAATAAGATCGATAGAAAACCAAATAGAAGATTGCTTTCATGGAAAAAATATATAAAGATATTTTGGACATTATATACGCATGTGTATATATATTTATATATATATATATGTACGCACGTTTTTAATGATCCATATAATCCTACCAAAAATCAAATATATTTCATTTCATTTGACATGATTTATTAACATATCGATATGAGAGTTTGTTTGGCATGATGAAGAATTTGGTCTGGTGCTGAGCGCTGCTCCTTTAACCATGGATCCATGCTCACTCTTCTTTGTGAGTCTGTGCACTCTGCCTTCCTGCATATTAACCCATGTGTGGTCTTTACATGTACCAAGCAGGGTAAGGCTCACTGCTTGTCAGTGGCATCCACACTTAGTAACAAGGTCAGGTAGAAATCTGGAAAGTTTCAGAAAAAATGTCTTACTGGTATCAAAGGCCCAGTGAAACCCATCCATTATCCTCGGTATCTGATGTCCTTATAATATCCTGTGGCTTCCTACAGTGGCCAGAACTATCAAAAATACAAGTGGCTATTTTAGGTGTTCATATTATCCACTTTACAGATGGAGTCAACACTGCTCTTTCTAGTGGTCATTTATATTTAACCTGTCCCATTCATTCAGGTGAGCTGACCTTCCTACCTAGGAAGCCAGTATATTTACTAAGCATAAACCGTGTGTGCCAGTTGATGTTCTAGGAAATAATCCTTGACTTTGAAGCGTTCATAGACTAATGAGGATGGTAGACATATGAACAAATACTAGCAGAAAGGTACAGAGTATCTTTAAAAGGTTGTCCAGGACCCTGTACCTTGGAAGGGGGTTAGTATCTGGGAGACACTCCCCCAAAAAGTGATGTTTCTCTTTTGTATCCCCTTGGTGGTCCAGTAACACAACAATGTGACTGTTGTTATAGCACCTTCAGTCTCTCCTTTGGTGAAAGGCTTTTTAATACATACTACCAGATATATCACAGCCTGGGTGACAGGTGGCTGTCTCTTTTCTCCTTTGTGGCTAAGGCTAGGGAATTCTGTCATTCACTGAGTGTATTAATTATCTATTGCTGTGTAACAAATTACCCCAAAACTTAGTGGCTTCAAACAACACATGGTTATTGTCTTACAGTTTCTGTGGGCAGGAGTCCACATGGCCTAGCTGGGCTCTGAGCTTCAGGGTCTCCCACAGGCTATAATCAACTGGGTTAAGACTAGCCTCCAAGCTTATTCAATAATTGGTGGGTGTTTAGTCCATTTGGGCTGCTATGACAGAACACCACAGACTGGTTGTCATAAACAACCAAAAGTTATTTCTCACAGTTCCGGAGATGGGGAAGTCCAAGGGCAAGGTGTCAGCAGGTTTGGTGTCTGGTGAAGGCTCACTTCCTGGTTCATAGCCGGCAGTTTTCTTGCTGCATTTTTACATGATTCAGGGTCCCTTTTATGAGGGCACTAATCCTATTCATTGGGGCTCCACCCTTATAACCTGATCACCTCCCAAAGGCCATACCCTTAATACCATCACACTAATTCAACATATGAATTTGGGGGAACACAAAAATTCAGACTATAACAGCAGGGTTCAGTTCCTCATGAGCAGCTGAACTGAGAGCCTTAGTTCCCTGCCAACTGTTGACTGGAGGCCAGCGTAGTTCTTTGCCATGTGGACCTCAACAACATAGCGGCTTGCTTCATCGAAGCCAGCAAGAAAATCTGCTATAAGTGACAGTCTTATAACCTAATCATAAAGGGACATCTCATTACGTTTGCTGTGTTTTATTAGTAAAAAGTGTTTTATTAGTAATTTACTAGGTCCAGCTCACATTCAAGGTACAAGGGTGTGAGTACTGGGTGGTGGGAATAATTGGGGCCACCTTATAAATCTGACTCCCATGCCGAGTAAATACTCAGATGCTGGCCAGCTCTCAGCCAGTGTCTGGGTAGAGGCTAGGAATAACAAACTGAGTCAGACCTGGTTCCTGCCCTTGAAAACCTCAAGTCTATTAGAGACACGCAGATATGCAAACACAAGTAAGTCTGGACTATAACTCAAGTGTGCTGAGGGAATAGTAGGAGCACCAGAGGGAGGGAGAGAAGGGCAGTGGGGCTGAGAGCACTTTCCAGCCAGCATATGCAGCCTGGACTAGATGCTGCCTGGGACTAGAGATTCCAGGGAGGGGATGGAACAGGAAGTGGTCCAGAAGGGAGGTGCTTGCAGACAAGAATACAAGGAGGAGTGAGTCTTCATTCCAGATGACACAGTGAGCCCATGCAGAGGTGTCTGGGAGAGAGGGCAGTGGGCGTGTAGCAGGGCATGGGTGAGAGGGCCAGGAGGGAGGAGGAGGAAGGATCAAAGTTTGGGTCTCTGCCATACTTTGAGTCTCCACGTTATCCCAGGAAGATTTGGGCCCATGAGGCTTTTGGGTTCCTCCTCTCTTGAGCCTCTCAGTTCTTGAACTTGCTCAGCTCAGATCCTGCCATCAGGCGCCTCCCCAGCCCTCACAGACAGCATCACCTCTGAACCAGTCCACTGATCGCCGCTATTGTTCCTTCACCTCCTGCTCTGTCACCTATTTAATATTAATGCAGCAAGAAAAGAGTTAGACATGCATCACTATTTCTGCTTTGTGGAGCCAACAAAGAAGGGGAAGAGGGCTTAGATAACTGGATGAATAACAGCAGCACTGTACTCAGCACTTCCTGTCCCCAGCATCAGTTACACTAGCACCCCCGTCCAGGCCGACGTACTCTTCTCACACCCATTTCACATACCCTCACTGAGGCTTAAAGAGGTGAAATTGGTCGGTGGTGGAGCCAGAATTGATGCAGGCCGACTGGCTCCAGAACCTGTTCTCTTAACTGTTGCACCTCCCGCCTGTGTAGCAAGAAGAGTCCCTGTTGCAGCTCGCTCTGACCTGTCCCGTGAGGATGGGTTTGCTCAAGGCTGGGGCGGCCCTTACTGCTGAATACTCCAGTCTTGCAATCATCTAACTGAATGAATACTAGCAAAGCCTCTGTGCCGGGAACTGTGCCAGGCATGCGGACCCCAGGTGAAAAGCCACATCTCCTTCTCGAGAAGCACATGAGGAAACCTGGTAGAGCCGGACAGGAAACATCAGGGAGCTTAGCTGATCCAGCGTGAGAGAACCTCACAGGAGTGAAGGAGAGAGTGCAGGGGGAGAGGGTGGACCCGAAGGGCAGGTGAGAACATGAGAGGAAGAGGGGGACCCCTCAGGAACTGTGTGTTTTCTAATGGGCCCAACTGGAAGCTATCAGGGCTGGTCACTGGTTGGACAGGAAGGCGGCAGGGAAAGAGAAGTTCGGGACTCCCAGGCTCTGGCTTTGTTCCCAGGGCAGTGTGCCTGGTGAGATATCCCTCTCCCAACCATGCCCTGGGCCTTAGCCTGCAGGGAACCAAAGGAGGAGGCGAACTGTTTCCTACCCCTCCTCACTCAGAATCACCCAGCACAAAGTGAGGAAACCCTCCCCACTATTCCTGAGGTGACACCCTCTGCAAACAAACAAGGCCACTCCTATCTTAGAAAAGTCTTTTTTTTTTTTTTTTTTAATGAAACATGACAAAACAGGGCAGGGAGACCACATAGTCCTACCCATGCACACACACTGTCATTCTTATGTTTTGTTCTTTGAGAAAAATTGTTTGCAAGGCTGTGTTCCAGCTTGTCTTCACCACCCTCCCTGCCTGAGTGCCCCTCATCCCTATCACCCTATCAATCCAGGACTGGTCAACCAGAGGGCCTGTTATAACAGGACAGCAGGGAGCAAAGGCAGGGGACTCTCTCCCATCACTGATGACAGTACAGTCTCAGAGAAGGCCCTGGAGAGGGGAGCCTACTGCTCAGTCCCACAGTGGGCAAAGCAAGCAGAAGCCCCCACCCAAGCAGCAGGGGTGACAGGGAAAGGGGAGCCTAGCCAGTCTCTGAGTTCTCAGGAAGAAAAGATGAGGCCTGCGTGGCTACCCAGGCTAGAAGTCTGGGGGATTTACATCAACAGGAATCTCCAGCCCCTACAGCTGGAACAGTTTTGGGGTTTTCTTAACACCCTTATTGAGATATAATTTACACACCATAAAATTCATCCATTTTTAGTATAGAATTCAGTGACTTTCACTGCAGTCACCACCAAAGTCCAGTTGTAGAACATTTCCTGCACCTGAGAAGTTTCCCCACAGCCTCTGCAGCCTCTGTTCCCACTCCCAGTGCCAGGCAACCACCAGTCTGCTTTCTGTCTCTATAGATTCGTCGCCTTTGGACATTTCATGTAAATGGAATCATACAATCAATTAGCAAAATATTCCCCAAATTCACCTGTTTCTTATCGCTAAATACTCTTCCACTGTATCTGATGTGCCACATTTGTTTCTCTAGTTGGAGAAACAAATGGACATTTGAATTCTTTCCAGTGTTTGGCTGTTATGAATAATGCTACAATGAGCATTCACTGATACGTTTTTGTATGGACATATGTTGTCATATGTTTCATAGGAGTAGAATTGCTGAATCATAAAAAGTTTATAGTCAACTTTTTTAAGAAACTGCCAGGCTTTCTCATAGTAGCTATACCATTTTTCTTTCCTACCAGCAATGTAAAAGAAGTCTAGTTTCTCTACATCCTCACCAATACTTGTTATTGTGTCTTTTTGAAATAGTATCTCATTGTGGTTGTGATATGCATTTCTCTAATGACTAATAATGTACGTCGTATGTGCTTATTGGATATTTTATAGTTTGTATAGTTTTCCTGGAGAAATGTCTATTCAAATCTTTGGCCCATTTTAATTGGGTACTCTTACTGAGAGCCCCTTGTATATTCTGGATACTATATATAAAAGGCATATCCTTTATCAGATGTCTTCATTTTCTCCCCAGATATGGCCTGTCTTTTCATTTTCTTATGAGTATCTTTTGGAGGGCAGAACTTTTAAATTTTGATAAAGTCCAAATGATTTTTTTTTTCCTCTTTTGGATCCTGCTTTTGATGTCATGTAAGAAATCTTTTTCCTAACCTGAGGTCACAAAGATTTTTCCTTATTTTTACTCCTAGAACTGTTATAGTCTTAGCTCTTCCATCTAGGTCTATGATCCATTTGTAGTTCATTTTTGTATCTGATGTGAAGTAAAGGTCCAACTTCATTCTTTTGCACATGGATATCTAATTGTTCTAATACCACTTGTTAAGAAGACTACTATCCTTTCCCCCATTGAATTTGCCTTTGTTGAAAATGAGCTGAACATAAATGTAAAAGTTTATTTCTGAATTATCAATTCTCTTGATCTATCGCTACACCAATACTGTACTGTTTTACTTACTATAGCTTTATAGTTAGTTTTGAGATTGAAAAAGTCAGGTCCTCCGATTTTGTTATCTTTCAAAATTGTTCCAGCTATGCTGAGTCTTTTGCATTTCCATATAAATCTTGAGATCAGCTTATCATTTCCTGCAACAAAAAAAATCATCTCTGAATTTGATAGGGATTGTATTAAATCTATAGATCAATTCAGGAAGAATAACCATCTTAACAAGTTTGAGTCTTCCAGTCCATGAATATGGAATGTCTCTCCATCTGCTTATCTTTAATTTTCTCGTGATGTTTTGTACCTTTCAGCATAAAAGTCTTGCATTTCTTTTGTTATTTATTTCTAAATATCTTATTCTTCTGATGTAATTATGAGTACAGTTTTCTTAATTTCATCTTCAGCTTATTTGTTGCTAGCATGTAAACATACAGTCAACTTTGATCTGTTGATCTTGTATTCTTGTAGGGCAGTATTTTTGTGAGTCAGAGGCACCTATGGTGTCAACCAAGAGAGTCACAGGCTCTTTGGGAGCTGGGAGCTCACATCCCTGTCTCCTACACGCTGCAGGGGCCTTCCCTTCAGCCCCTCTGAGCACATCCAGGAGTAAAGGTCAATTCACTAAAGGGTGGTACCTAACTATTGAGCAGCTCAATTCGAAAGTTATTTAAACCATCTGAAATCTGCATCCCTGTACCTTCTGCCCACTGCTCTCTGAGGCAAGGTAAACAACTATACTTCCGCTTCCTTGAGTCAAGGCCCCCTCATCTGGCCCCTTCATTGTGGCGCCAGAGCTGAGACCAGCCAGCCCTGCTGGCCTGTGTAGTGACGGCACAGTGAGACCATTACCTCCTGTCACCTTTACTGCAACCTAGCACTGCACTGCATTTGATGTCTACATATCACCTTCTCCCCAATAATATACATTTGTGTCATATTAGATGGTAGAGTTATAGCAGTTTTTTTAGATGTTGTATAACTACTATTTCCTTGGGAACTTCTGGTAGGTTCCCACACTGGGCAGAGGAGTGGTGGTAAATGGTTCAAGTCCTAGGCTCACATTTAGTACTCTGTGAGCCAAGTGCTGCAGTGAATGTCTCTGTCTGTCAGTGCATTTGGTTTCTGGCACATTTCCCAGAGATAGGACAGCTTCCACTGGTGGCGTGCGGAATGATTTTAGGAAATACTTAAGACATGGCAATAAACAACTCACAGTGAGAAAACTACTGTCTTACGTATCTTCCAATCTCTCTGATTATGGCAAGGAGAAAGTCTATTAGTTTGGTTTGTCTTTAATATCTTCTTTAACGCCTGGTAATCCTTCCCCCCGCTCCACCCCTACCCTTTTTCTAAATGAAGAGCAAGCCTTGGAAAAATAGCATAATTTAATAGTATTTGGTTTTTCACTGTATGTTTATTATTCATGGCAAGTGATACGGGTTTTCCATTTACAGTGATATTAAAAAGTCATCTTTCAAAATAAAAAAGTTGATGAGGAAAAATGTTACCCAAACTAGAGGTGGTGTACAGATATGGCCCAGACAAAGGTGGTTTGGGATATCCCACATGTGGCACGCACTGCTGGGGGGCCAAGGGCCTCGGTGCCCACAACCCAAGTCGGACGTCTCCTTCTGTCATGAACTTGCCCGAGTCAAGCCATGTCCACACTCTGGGAGTCACTGTGGCCCTCTGTGCCAGGGTCTGACCATGGACACTAACCCTGTGATCCCATGCCCTCCTGCAGGTGCGGCGGGCTGGGACTGGTGCTGGCCAGCGCGGGCTTCGGCATGCTGACAGCACCTATCATCGAGCTGCACAACCAGAAAGGCTACTTCCTGCACCATATCATCTTCGCCTGCTGCACGCTCATCTGCATCATCTGCATCCTCCTGCTGCCTGAGAGCCGGAACCAGAACCTGCCTGAGAACATTTCCAATGGGGAGCACTACACACGGCAGCCGCTCCTGCCGCACAAGAAGGGGGAGCAGCCCCTCCTGCTCACCAACGCCGAGCTCAAGGACTACTCGGGCCTCCACGAAGCAGCGGCTACCTCCGCTGCAGGGGACGGGCTGCCTGACAACGCCACGGCCAACGGCATGAAGTCCTGTAGCTCTGGGCACGGCCTGCCCTGAAGAGGGCACCATGGGCTCCCAGGTTCAGGGGCTGTTTGGGCACAGGTTTACAGACAGGGACCTGCAAGAGGCTGGGGCAGGAAAACCCAACTCTCATGCCACCGAGTCGTGAGACTTTCAGCTGGTATGGGGGAATTCTGTCTTTCCAAAAACTCTTAAGGATCGTGTGTTTGAGGAAGCAAACTCTTTGGAAATAACCCTTCAAAACCTTCCTTTCTGCCATTAAATGTTTCTATTTATTTTGGTCATTTTTACGAGAAGCACTTTATTCCCTTTCCTCTCACTAATCTTGAATTGGAACCACCTCCTGCGGAACAGGGACCCAGTCGCCCGAGGAAGACGCTGTAAGTAACCAGCGCAGCAGCCGGTCTCCTCCCTGCAGGTCAGCCACCGTTCTCGCCCACAGCCCCTCAGAGCAGCCAGATGTCACCTCTGCCGGCCTGAGCTGCCCCAAGGCTGCCTACCTATGTACAAAGAGAGGCCCAACAGATCATAGAGCAGTTCCATGACTGCAGTTTAGACAGAGTGAAATGTAAATGATAGGTTTTTGCTAGAGAGTCTGTGTATGGTTTGTAAAGGATTTTTTTTTTTTTTTTCTATTTGTAAGGTCAGAGCTTCTGTTCCATGTGTTGGGGGAAAGCAGCTCACAAATATTAAAACCAACTTAGTCTTTCCTTTGAGATAATCCTTTTCTACTTGATGCTGGAAGCTTTTTGGGGAAAAGCTTAAAACATTTCACCACAAATCTTAAATAATTAGTAGTAATGTCACCACGGTTTCCTGACACCAGTTTGCCTAGTTAAGATCACAACTAGCAAATGTGTTGAGGTCTGAGACATGTTAGCATTATTAATACTCCTTCCTAAATTTAGCGCCAGCAGAAAAGTTTCCTCTTCCACAGTCAGCTTTTTGCCAGCACTACTTGAAAACCATGGCTACTTTCTGGACTAAAACCAATAGGAAAAGAACTGAAATAGACTAAGGCAACCCACAGAAAGGAAGGGAGCTCTCCCAAATATGGCCTGTCACCCACATCTTGAGCACACACCACGTAGAAATCACCAGCTTGGATGACTGTCAGCTCTCACTGACTTCACACTGAGAGACTGCAAAGCCTGTGGGAGACAGTCCCTTCATGCCTGCCTTTGCCTGCTTCCTGCTTCCTGTCACTTCCGTCAGCAAAGAGGTGGGGCTTAAGGCAAGAAATGGGATTCTCACAGATTAGTCCAGCTAACCTCCAGCCTCTTAAAAGCATCAAGACCAATTGAGAAAAAGCAATAACTCACCAAAGTTCAGCTCCCACCCCCGTCCCCAATATCCAAGGGTTTTCATTGTGTTCTTCATTTTGTTCCAGGCAGTGAAGCCTTCCTCTTGCCTTTCCGCGTCAGGTTTGCACCTGTCTTGAGGAATGTTTCAAAGGAAACTTAGCCTCCTGAAAGACACTCAGGGGGCGACTAAAAAACAAGCTTCATTGGCACAGGCAGGCACCACCTTGAAGCAACATAGGTACCTGATATTTTGAACCACCTGGGTTCTTTCTAGAAGTGTTCACCTCCCCACTTTGTGACATGTGTCTTTGCAATGGCTGTGTTCTTCCAGAGAAATCGTAGCCTCAGGTCTGTGTGAAGCGATTAGGTGACCTCTGATTGACAGTAGAGCTCAAAGGGCCTAAAAAGAGGTTGGTTAAACTTCCCTTTTTCCCCTTCCAGCTTTTCACCTGGTCTTACTGTCTCCACCTACCACTCTCCTCCAAATCTGGTAGACATCAATAGGAGACTACTGACTTGATAAAAAAACATTTTGAAGCGAACAAACTTGCAGGCATGTGTGAGTCCAGTGAGTAAACCATACTTTGTCTCATCAACTAGACCTGGCATCTCCAGCCTTGTCCAAGGGCCAGCTGCCTAGAAAGGAAGGCCATCTGGCCAGTCTCCTCAGCTCCACCTGCTCCAAGCCCAGCTCATCTTTGTCTTCCTTCATCTTTTTAAGTCACTTTGGTTCCATATTTTGATGTTAAAGTAATTAACCTTACTTTAAAAAGGCCTTTACAAATGTGCAGCCTTCGCGTGCCAAATTTGTGAAATACCTTTTGCCTTTTTTAGAGTACTTGGTACAAAGCCACCTGGCAGCAAGACCCATTAAATCCAGGACATGACATATGCAGCAGCCAAGTCACTGGGCAGTTGAGGAAGGTGGGAAGGAGCCAGTGAGGCCCTGGGCCCTCACCAGGTGTATGTCTGTATCCATCTTCCATCATGCACTAGGACACCTTGCAGTCCCTTTACTGTACTACAGAAGGACTTGTGAGTATTCTTTAAGAAGTGGATTGAAGCTGTAGAGTGATGCTCATAATCTCTGGGGAAGTGAAGGCAAGGCACAGCACTTACAAACTCCTGTTCCAGGGTCTCTGATCTCCATCTTAAATGACAAAAACACTGGTCCAGGAGAGGCAGTCAGCACTGTCAACTTCAGCAATAGGACTAAATCATGGATGACTAGAAAGGAAGCTAACTGTGAGGACTAGGCTCTCAGGACCAAGGTTAGCAGATGCACATGAGGCTGACTTGCCAACAATCGGTAGGTGATCTCTCTTGGCAAAGAGGTCCCTCAGCTCCTCTCTCTCAGCAGCCTCAGGATTAGGCTGAGCTCCTGTTCTGTTGCTGTTTCAGCTTAAGGGTATATGAAGCTCTTGAGGAACACCTTTATGAAATGTAGCCAAAGCAGAAAAGCTTCCCTGTGGGCTGAGCCCCATGAAATCCCACAAGTGGGCAAGGCAGCCGGGGCCCACCTGAGCCTGATACACGTTACGTGCTGCCTTGCTCTGTGTGGGAGGGAGCTGCGGCCACCAGCTCCCTAGCACCCATTGGTCGTGCTTGGACTCCTCAGTCCTGTTTCCTTCGTGGTCAGTAGGGAAACACTTCTCAGGCACCTGCGATTTCAAGTCCACCCTCCCTACCACCTCCACTCCCACTGCCCGGAGAAACATCCCGAGGTATGTGCTGCAGCTACTCTCCTCCACCAGCTACTCTTGCATCCTGCTATCCTATCAGGGAGCTGTGATCCCCTTTCAAAAGTTACACACAAATGTGAACACCTGAGACAGGGCTGAATAGCTCTTCATTTTGTTCTTTTCCAGAAGTCAGTAATAACTCTTATCAAATACCCTAAATACTAGTACCCAGGACAAATAGGAAAAAGTTTTAAATGTTTTGTTTTCTAAAAGAGTATAACCACAACTAGAGGAAAGGGGCTGGTAAGTTGTTCTGGTCACAGAACAGAAAACAAAAATAAACCTCGTAAAGGAAGTGCTGCACTCAAACATTATCACTTCCTAGAGCCAAACAAGAAATGACTGAAGTGCCATTAAATGAATTGTGTGACCATGGCATCGCCCCGCCTCTAGGTGGCGCACGGGCACACGCACGTGCAGGGGAAGGCCCACGCTTCAACTCTTTCTTTTAAAGGACACCTCACTTTAATGTATTGTTTTGGAAAAGCAGCACAGTGTGTTATGTCTAGTGGGAATAGTTCCCTCCTTTTTGTCCTCTCTGCAACCCCAACATTTGAGGTTTCTAGTAAGAACCATGTTACTGTACATGTCAACCGGGATCACTCTGGAGGTGCTCATTCATAGCACAAGCCTAAATAGAGTTCTGAACTGTCGTTCAAAGCTAAATGTCTGCATGATGTCACATCTGTTGTACCTTTGGGGAAAATTTGTATGTAAATGTACAGAAATAAAAATGTTGCCCCATTAACAAATTTCCTCTGGAATGTCTTCCCTACCTCATCTGATGGTATCCAATGAAGGGCATTTCATGACCATTGACTACAAGTAATAAAAACTGTTTATTCAGATCTTGCTGCGTCCCTACTTTAGCGCCTCTACTTTAGCGCCTCTGTAAACCAGGTCTTCTCTCAGCCTGGGAACAGTGGGTGGCCTCTCATCTGCTTGCAAGAGTCCTAGTCTGAAAAGGCAGGCATAGGCAGAGACAGGATTAAACATAAACTGTTTATTTAGTGCCCCTCTCAGACCACCTGTGGGGGCCATCAGTAAATTTAAGAGTTCTTTTCTCTAGCATATCGATGTCCTGCTAATCTGTGGCCTGCAAGTTCTTAGGTCAAAAAATGATTATCTTACACTGTGATTCTGTTAGGAAAGACTGATAACCCAAAATGCTCTTCTTTAATGTAGTGTTTTTTAACAAGAAAACAATGTTTCTTTAATAAAGTATTTATACCAAACTCTTCTCTCCATAGGCCTGATTTTGTGTTACTTACTCTTCCTAGAGAGGTGCCCACTGTGCTTCTAAGCTATGATGCTGCTGGCTGAGGCCTCAGAGGTTAGCATAGGAGGTCTGCTAAGGAGGGAGGCATCTTAAACCACAGACCTACTCATCTGAAGTGCTTATATGTCCTGGCCAAAGTGTCACCACCTCTGGCTACTTACCAGTGCCTTAATACAAGCCTTTTGCCATTGCATGAAACATGTTACAGAACCCAAAACTATCTTCTAGTAACAAGAGGGATCCAGACACTTACAGAATAGAAAGTTCTTTGCCAGTGGTCCTCAACCCTGCCTGTGCTGAGAAGCACCTGGGAGCTTTTAAACCCAAACAAACCTGGGCCCCAGGCCATCTGAGTCTCTGAGGAAGGGTCACGCATAGGCAATCTGTAAAAACTCCATAGAGATTCGAATGTGAAGCCAGGGTTCAGAGCCATTGACCTGTGAAATATTGGCTTTTGGAAAAAGGTGTCAAAGAAAAAAATGTGCAGCATGTGGTACTAGAAAGATCGGAATCCACTTCAAGAGGCAAGCAGAAAAAGGCTAAGGCCTTAAGGATGAGCAAAGCAAATACTTGAGACGGGAAGGGGCGGGGGGCAGGTAAGAAATTATAACAGAAAGAGCAAGCATTTGAATCCACAAAAATGAAGTAGGTAAAACCAAAATTGACTTTTTTTTTTTTTTGCATTTTTTTTTTAATCCCAAAATTGACATCTTAATTGCCATGGCACTTACAGTTTGCAAAGTTTTTCTGTGTATTTAATCCTAACAATAACCCAGTAGAGTGGAGATTATTCCCATTATATAGGTGAGGAAACAGGGCCCAGAGAGGTTAGAGACCACCAAAACCACAAATCTAGTGAGGCTGAAGAACAGGGCTCAAACCCGGGCCCAATGGAACACAGCAGGAGAAGACTTGCCAGGGAAGGGCTTGGCTGAACGGGAAGAAAGGAGATAACCTGAAGCCTATTTTATAAGACTTACTACCTTAATTCTAATTAGAAATGGACATATCAGAATCATGACTAATTTAACTCTTCAATCTAATTAGCCTCCTTCAATCCCAACAAAATCTCATTTTAACCCCTTTTCTCTATTACTGAGCAGTCATAAGGAAACTACTACCCATTTTGCTTTTCTCCTTCCCCAACTTCATCAATATAGACTTTTGGCCCATACTCTGATGAGGGGAAGAAGGAAAATTAATAAGATTAGCCCTTTAAAACAAAATATAAACACATTACCCTGGTGACAAACAGTGAAATTCAATCCATTTATTTAAATGTATATTGTACATAAGTTACAAATCCTCACTTCTGCCACTCAGCTAGAACTTTTCAGGAAAAGCCTCCATTTCTTCCTTGATCCTGTTTTCTACAAGTAATGCGAAGTTACTGTCTGTGTTTTGAAGGTTATAGCTGACAAACACCTGCTTGTTGGTCTTCCTGGCTAAAAAGAAAACACATTGACACAACCATGACTGAAATACGTGAAGTTCTATGTGCCTCAGGCCTACTTTACAGCTGAGAAATGCTTGGAAAAAGAGAATGGGGTTTTAGGGAGAAAAGAAAGTTCTAATTTTTATGACTCTTCACAGGTAGCTGCTGCAAATGCAAACTAAAGTCACTTGATCCTTTCCTAGTCTCTAAAACAGTGGCTCTTAAAGTGTGGTCCCCATATCAGCAGCATGAGATGCAGATTCTCAGGCCCACCCTCACCACCCCCCCCCCCCACTTTCCCTCCCAGGCTGAATGAATCAGAGAGGCTGGGGTTGGGGCTAGTGAGCTATGCCCACAAGCCCTCCAGGGGGCCTAAATACTACTGTTTAAGAACCACTGCCCCACATAAATGGTTGGTCTGTTTTACTTTGCAAAAACACCAATAATATTAAAGTATTTAAGAAAAAATATTCGAGTTCTCTTTCACTACCACCTTCTCTACCAATTCTGCCCTGCTCCCAGGGATAATCCTACACTTCTACATTTCTGTACCTGTACATATATACAAATGTCTAATTTTCAATTTGAAGTTGAACATATGTTTTAGCCCTTTTCTACAGAACCATTAATAGTTGAGGTATACTGCTCCAACTACAGAAATCAAGCAAAATCACATGCCCACAATCTGAAAGACAAGACAAATATCCTGAAGTTGAGCAGTAAGCCTAAAGCAGTCAAATACTGCTGAGGCCTCTGTCCTCAGCCTCATCCCTCACACAGGGCAGGTACAAACTCCTCCCCACAGAAGCACGCACCCTACCTTCCCATCCCACAGACTTCAGATGACCAAGTCAGCCTCAGCATCAAAGGCAAAAAGGTACTGACTGAGGTGAGGAGAGGTGAAGCTGGGGCCTGTCATGTCACATCCACTCAGCCAACCCTCATTCAGTAGCAGAAAATTCCCTGTCCCCAAGGCGGGCTACTCTGCAACTGCTCTACTTGCTAAGACAGGGTCTTATAGGGAGCAAAACTGTCTACCTATATCGTCTGCCTAGCAGACCGGCTCTGCCCTCCGGAGCCACACAGAATGGGGGGGGCGGGGTGGGTATGAGGGCCCATCCACACTACAGTCCTCCAATGCCTCCAAGGTTACTCTGAACCCTTTAGATCATCTCTTTTCCAACTTCCTTTCACCTTCCATGCACGATATTGTTTTTGGGACACCGCTCTCTTCTCATTACTCCTCTAGACAACTGATGATGGTTAATGCATCTTCAACTAATATGCATAATAATAATAATAATAATAATGTATTTTAAACGGCACCAGGCTGCACTGGACAGCTCATTCGTAATCTCAGCATTACCAGCCTTTGTTGATGGCCACCAGTCACATCACACCACTAACTTTTCAAGTTTATTCTGTGTGCCTGTCCTTGTTGGACAGTGGCTGAAAGCTGCCAGATTTTGCTCAATCAAGTAGGATAAAATCCTTCATTAATATTTGACATTAATAAGTTGGTAGGATATTTATTATTTTTTGTCTATGTTCCATTTCAATTGATTTAGATTATAAATTGATTTTAAAAAGCCCCACCATCTGCACAAAACTCAAAAACAAAACTAAAAGAACCCTAGTTTTTTGCATGCAAACTACTATGCCTCCATCCAAGGACACCCTTAAGCCCATCTTACTTTATTGGCACTAAGAGACTCTCATCCACACTGTGGCCACCCATCCAGTTTTCCGTTTCTAGACCTATGAACACTGCCATATCTTCATTGGACCAGGCAGGGCACACAGTGGTCCATGTGATATAGGGGTGTTACCCCTCGAACATTGGTAATACACAGTGAAGTACAAGGAAGCAATCATGTCTTCAACTTACTTTCACGTGGTTCAGAAAAAAACAATGTGAACCTAAACAGGGGATGACAAGAACTAGGAATCTGGGTAAAGGCTAAGTAGGAGTTCTTTGTACCTTTTTTTGCAACTTTTCTGTAAATTTAAAATTACTTCCTAATAAGAAGTTACCAAAATAACTTAGTAGTCAGGTTTCTCTAACTTCAGGCTAAAGAAAAAGTACTGTGGATGTTCCTAAAATGCTGCTGCCACCGCCCTCATGGTCCCTGCTCTACTCACACACAGAACGCAGTGTGGCAAGTCTAGTGTGACCTACCCTCAACCTGTCCACACTGGCTAGGCTCCACCTGAACTGTGTGGCTATCCTGTTTATATAGGTACGTTCCACTTATCATGGATCCAGTGGCTAGACTGTCAAGACAACTAAAATGGGCCTCACTCACTGTACATCACCAGCCCGGGACACGGGGCTCTAAAACTGAACTGTCTGGGAACACTGGGGACAACAAAGACTGAAGAGGAGACAGAAGCTGCCCTACTGTTCAAGGTCCCTGGGTACCCGCTGATGACCTGCTGATCATGCACACTGGTCAAGGGCAGAACACATGTTGTCCTTACCTGAACTATTTGAGTATTTAAAAGATGTGTTTGCAGTGTGGGAGAGGATGGAGCCTTCAACCTCATGTTCTTGCTTAACACCCACTCTATGCCTCACTCTGGCCAGGCCAGTCTCCCTTCTGAACTCTGAATGATATCAAAGGAAATAAAGGGCATCCCTCTTGCGCTGCTGGTACCCTGCTCCACAGGCCCCACCGAGGCCCAGGAGCATTGTGGGCCTCATTCATGCTCTCCACCCATAAGGAGGTAATGTGCTTAGAGAAGGGAGCCAAATCACCTGTCACTCATCGGCTTGGATAGCAGCCCGAGCACAATGTGGGAGTCCCCTGAGAACACACTGGCTCTAAGATGGTGTTGGTACCACGTGGGCATGGAGACACTCTCCTTAAAGAAGACCCAGTATACAAAGGTCTGCATTTACACTATAGTGATGAGTTCATCTATCTCTCAGTATAAAGATTCTTTTTTCTAAAGTGACTTGCCTCGTGGTTCCTTGCAATAGTCAGGACCACCATAGGTACATACCTAAGCGCTGGGCGAGGCCAGTGGAGGTCGTGTCAGAGGTGTCTCCGAGGAGGGAGGTGGATACAGGGATGGAGTCCTAAAAGGAAAACAGAACACAATGCTGCTTCTCCATCAGCCAACCTTCTGTGGCTTCTGATTCTTCATGAGGGTGGTGGTATCAGGTCCTGGGGAGTTAGACACATTAACCAAGAGAAAGAAGGTCTGGCATCTGTGTCAACAGTCAGGTAGATTGACCTTTTAATGCATATGAGATCATATAGATGGGAGAGATGAAGAGAAGTCACCTGAAGCTGGCATCACAATGCTATCAATAAGTTCTAGGACTTACTTCATATAAAGGGCTTGTTTTAGTGTTGGAAACTCCAAAGTATGCTGAAGGGCAACATTACGACTAAGAGGGATGCCAATAAGATCATTAAGGCCACAACAAGAAGAAAGATATCAGAGTCCGAGTGCCAAGTGCCTCCAGGTCCCTCACCCCATGGTAGCCAGAAGGTGGAGAAGGCAGGAGCCTAATCTCATCTGGACCTGTTAAGAGAACACACAGCTCCGTTCCCCTGAGGATGTCTGGGCTCTTTAGGGTCACGAAGGGCCCTGTGACTTTGCAAAGGGGCACCAACCATCAGCATCCAAATAATGAAATAAAAACTTTTGAATATGCTTGGCCAATCTTCATTTCAGATACACAATAAAACTAAAGATAAATAAATGTGGCCCTTCTGAAATCTAGAGGTAATCTTACTTCCAAACACTTTGGAAAGAACTCCCCTACCATTTAAAAGGCCTAGCTTAAAAGAAAAAAAAAATAAACCCACTAACTTATAATATTGCCAAAATTACTTTTATCCTGAGCACAAATCAGAGATTGCTCCTTATCCCTGGTCCCAGGCCAGCTTTCTTCATGTTAGTGGGACCCTGCGTCATCCTTGTTCTACAGCTTTTCTTGGCATCACAATCAGACCTGCCTGATGCAAGGCAGGCCAGCTAGAAGAGCAATAGTGTTATGTGATTTTGTTCTACATGGTCCAGTCTTACATGCTAGGGTTTAGGGGGGAGGGAGGAAGGGGGAGACCTCACAGACCCTTTTGTGCCATCCTCCACTCATGGGTCAGTAAACGTTTTCTAAGAAGGACCAAATAATAAACAGTATAGTTTTTATGGACCACCAGGTCCAGTAGCAACTGCTCAATTCTGCTATCAAAGTGCAAAAGCTGTGACAGACACTACTGAATGGATGGGTACAGCTGTGTCTCGATACACCTTATCATAAAAGTAGACATGGGCCAGCCCACAGGCCACAGTCTGTCCCCTGCCTAAGCTATGGCCTGTATCTCTTTTCTCCAACTGGCTGATCTCAGCCCCTGGAGGGCAGTGTCCAAGCAATATGGTGAGTCAGGAGGAATGGTTCTTTTCCTTCTCCTGCCCCAGCCTTGATGTAGGGTGACTTTCCAGTTGAGACGATAGACCATACTGAGACCTGTGATTACCAAGTGGTCAGACCACCAAAGCAGTCCACAGGTAGAGACTTGAAACTGATTCAAGGAAGTGATGCCTGGTCTTACCAATGAGGAGTCCTCCACCCCATGTAGCCTTACACACTGTTTATGACTACAGCCTAAGGATTAGGAAAGAAGGTGAAGTGGCTCCAGGTTGCCATGACCTACAAACAAATAGCCCTGCCCATCACCCCCCCTGCTCCTCTAGGTTCTCTTCCTCTCCTCTAATGAAAAACGACCTGGAATTGCCACCTTTCCAAAGGCCCACCTGCTGCTACCCACCAGAAGAGAAATAAAACACATACCAGAAAAGAACGGAGAGAAGGAAAAGGGCATACAGAAGAAAGGACAACAGAAGGAAAAAGGGATACTATGAGAGGACATCTCAAAGTCTTATTCAGAGGCTGTCTCCTTCCCAAAGCTTTGCTCAGGTCCCGCCTGATGGCTCGATCCTCTGATTTCTTACCATCTCTGGGGCCCCTCAGGGATCACAATCCTTACTGCCTGACTGGCTGAGGTTACTAGTAGAATTCCTTAGCAAATGGGGAGTTCCCTAAGAGTGCCTCACTCCTTCAACAAGGATTTAAGGAACAGCTTGTCAGGCACTAGGGATACAAAAACTCATAAAACGAACAAACCTTACCACCACAACAGACACTGACAAAAAACTGCAGAAGGAGCAACAGCTGGGGACATGCTAAGGTGCTAGAGCCAAGTGAGGGAGGTGGGTGGGAGAAGGAAGCTCTCTCAGGTAACAGGGCTTGGAGGATCACTGTGAAATCTCTGGACTATGCTCTGAGTTTCTCTCATGAAAGGTCTGTAGCAAAGGAATGACAATATCTAACTGCAGTCTGCTGCCCCACAGAGAACTGGCTATAAGGCATTGCTGTGGGTTGAACTGTATCCTCCAAAACAATATGTCCAGGTCCTAACCCTAGTACCTGTGAAAATGACTTTATTTGGAAATAGGGTCTTTGCACATATATTTAAAATATAAGTTAAGATGAGGTTATACTGGAGTAGGGTGGACCCTTAATCTCTTATGACTGTTGTCCTTATAAGAAGACACAGATAAACAGAGACACGCAGAGAAAAAGGCCATGTGTCATTGGAGGTAAAGACTGTAGTGATGAAACTGCAAGCTGAAGAACACCAATCACTGCCAACAACACCAGAAGGTAGGAGAGAGGCATGGGATGATCCCTCCGTCAGAGCACCCAGAATGAACCAGCGCTGCCAAAACCTTAATTTCAGACTCTGGCCTCCAGAGCTGTGAAAATAAATTTCTGTTGTTTTAAGCCACCCAGTTTGTGATACTTTGTTACAGTAGCTCTAAGAAAGTAATACTGGAAGCAAATAAGGGAATTAACCAAGGAGGAGAGATGCTGCAGGCCTGTTGTTTTTTATATTCCACACAAGTGAAATCGTGGGATATTTTTCTCTGTCAAACCTATTTGACTTAACATAGACAAGTGTGTGCTCACAGATTCACTGACATTCCACATGTGGAGTGTGGGAGAGGAAAATCAAGAATGACTCCGAGGTTCCCGTGGAGTTACCATTATCGGAGATGGGCGGGTTGAGGAGCAGGTTTGAAGGAAGAGGTCAAGAGTTTGGTCTTGAACATGTCTAGTATGAGACGTCTATTAGACTTCTAAGTGGAGACACAGGAGTCTGAAGTTTAAGAAAGAGGTCTGAACTGGAAACATAGATAAATGTCGATTTGGTCAATACCGAGATATGAAAACTAAGAGGTGGATGCCATCGCCCAAGGCGCAAGGGATACAAAAACTCATTCGGCAGCAAGAGGTCCCCACGATGAAGCCCTTGAACACTCCAACTAGAGATGGAAAGAGGAGCCAACAGAGGTGTGGGAATGGAGGGGAGGAGCCCGTCTGGGGTTCCACGTGCTGGCCTGACCGCACAGTCACCCTCGGGGCGGTCCAGGTCCAAACCAACCCCCAGCCCGTTCCCTAAGATATTACAGGAATTGTTCTGGAGAGCCACAAGGGCCCCAAATCCCAAAAAAAACCTGGTGCCCACGCCGGCGCCGTGAGGCCACCGCCAGCGCCCAGACCCCTCGCTCACTTTCCGGCCCAGTCACCCCCTCCCTCCACCGGCCTGGCAGCCTCGGGACCGCCCCCTCTCCTCTCGCACCCCTAGACCCTCTCTCCCCTTTCCTCCGTCCCCGCTCGCCCCAGCCCGGGAAGGCACTCACGTAGCGGCTGCACATGGCCACGGCAAGGTTGCGCAGGTGCGGTGTCGCTCCCACCCACAGGAAGAGCGAGTCTGTCAGCCGCATGACGTGGAAGTGAACCAGCTGCTCCCACAGCCTCGCGCTGAAGTTGTGCAGGGACACGTCCCCGCCCGCGGCGGCCCACTGCCCCTCCATGCCGCCGGCGGGCGCCGAGCCACAAGTGCGGCGACCCGCGTCGGGTGCACTGTCGCAGATCCCGCTAGACACAAGTAGGCGAGCGCCGAGCTGCGGAGCGCGCCTTCGCTTTCGGTCCGGGGAGTGGGTGGAGCTTAAGGTGGAAGTGGGCGGGGCCCATGAGGGCGGGGTCGGACAGCGCCCCCTGTCGGTGCAGGCAAAGCCCTGGCGGCAAAGTCCCGCCGGTTACTCTCGGCTCTTCAGTACGTCGTTGGACCGGCAGCAAAACTCGCTCTCGTCACCAGCAGGGGTAGCGCCGGCGTTCGCCTTGACCTGAGGAGCCCACTGACGCCCGGCAGAACTCGCCTTCACTTGTTCTCTTCTTCCCCGCCCCAATTAGTGCAGACTAATAGCACCGATGAGCTGGAGCTAGCCGCAGAGTCTTCTCAGGTTTTGACACTTCGCCCTGCGAAGACAATCCCGTTTTAATTATGTAGTTTAGTACTTTAAGCGCCCTGAAAACAGCCACCACCCATCATACTGTCTTGGGTTTGGATTACCAAAATCCTCCACTTCCTGGCAGCTTTTTAATTCGAGGGATGCCTTGAATGTAGCTAGCCTTAAGAATGGCAACAATATTGGGGAAAGGCCTCTAGAAAGAAAAATTGCGTGGACTGAGTTGATGGGAGTTTGGATTCACCCCTCCCACCCCCTCATCTGCAGTCATGTACAAGCGTGGGCCTTGAAATATTCTTTTAACCTACCTGGGACTCAGTTTGCTCATCTACAGAATAGATATAAGAATAGGTACCTCTTAGAGAAATAGAATTATGAGCGAGTACATGGGAAGCACAGTGAATGGTGGCCATTATCGTCCCTGTTGAGGGACCTTTAATTTTAGTCACTTTGAGACACTACAGAGTTGAAATAAAGAATCCTTCAGTGTATTAAGAGAGAATGCTTGCAAACAGGGCCCAATTTGTCAGATTCTGTTACAACTGACTGTTGGATTTTAAGTCAGAACTATCACAGTTCTGCTTTTTAAATCTCTAGTAGGTCTAAGGGTATTTTTAGAGGTTTGTTCTATTTGCTGACTATTAATGTTTCAGTAATATGGTTAATTTTTTAGGTCAATTTTTAAACGGCTTTATTAAGGTGTAATTAACATACAATAACTGCACATATTTAAAGTATACAAATCGAAGTTTTGACACATATATATAACCCATGAAACCGTGGCTGCAATCAAGATAGTAAACATGTCCACCACTACCAAACATTTCCCCAAACCCCTTTGTAATCCTTCCTGCCTCTCCTCACCCCCCACAACCACTGGTCAGCATTTTTTTCACTACAGATTAGTTCGCATCTCTAGAATCACACAGTATGTATAATTTTTGTGTTTGTCTTTCTTCACTTATAATTATTTTGAGATCCATCTGGGTTGTCGTATATATAAATGATTCATTCTTTTTTATTGCTGAGCAGTATTCTATTGTATGGTTATACCACTATTTGTTTATCCATTCACATGTTGATGCTCATTTGGGCTCTTTGCCATTTGGAGATATTACAATAAAGCTACTGTGAATGTATGTGTACAAGTTAGTCTCTATTTGGACATATGCTTTCATTTCTTGTAGATAATACCTAGGAGTAGAATAGTTATATCATATGGTGGTTATTTGTGTAACTTTTCAAGGACTCGACAAACTGTTTCCCACAGTGATTTGCATTTTCTTAAGTTCTAATGAACCTCAATTCATATTTCACATTATGCATAAAAATAAATTCAAATGGTTCATACACCTAAACATAAAACATCAGACTATAAACTTTTAGAAGACATAAGAGAAAACCTTCGAGACCTTTAGTTAGACAAAGATTTCACAGATTAAACACCAAAAGCATGATCTATTAAAGAACAAATTGATAAATTGAACTAATGGTGCAGATGATCTCATTCATATCTCAACTCTAATATCCTTTAATGCTTCGTATCTCTAGAAAACAAACACAATTTTTAAAATGGAGAGTTTGTTTCTAAAGAATCTTAACTCTATAGGGAAATTAAATAGTTAACACCCTATTGCCTCACTTTCCTTCCCCACATCCACCCAGCACAGGTTGAAGTTTGTTCCTCTCTGCTCCTACATCTGGGCTCTGAGCACTGCTAGGAAAATCACATGACCCAGCAGATATGGGTCAGCTGCCCCTTAAACACTACACTGCAGTTTCTAAATTGTTTCCTCTCTCCTTTTCCTTGAGGACTATTTTCTTAAGCCCTCACCCTACCCAAGCCCAAATTCAGCAGAAGACTCTGCTTCTAGCTCTGTGAAGAAAATAGAGGTTATCGGGCTTAATTTCCCCAATTCTTTGTCCCTCTATTCAAACCTCCATCTTCATCTGATCCCATTCTTATTTCCTTCTACTCCTCATTACAGTGAGAGATACCCCTACTCTTTTCAAAGTTTAATCTAGCCACCTGTGCTCTGACACTATCCTTCACATCCTCAGGAACCTCACTCCATCAATTGTGGTGGATTCTGAGATGTGCTTCCTATATCCCCTTCAAGAAAGAACTTGTCCCAGCTGCTGGAAATACTGTTAGCAGAAAACTTTCTGCTGTGGCCTCCTTCAGAGTCTGCGCTCACTTCCCAGGGAAGCCTATATCCAATGACTGATGGAAGTAGAATAAAAGCCAGGCCATTTTTGCCAAATGTGGAACAATTGATGGGCCATTTTCACTCCAGAGAGCCCATGGGGTCAGCTGAGTCTGACTACTACGAGTAGCAATCTCTTTACACCATCAGAAGAAATCAAGGATGTACTGGGATGGCAGAGTGCAGTCACTTCAATAAAATTTTATAGTTCCTTGATCAGTGTCTGAACCTGGAACCCAGTAACTGAAGAGGCAGTTAGGTTCCCTGTAGCACTATGGCAAGTATACACAGTGTGACCTCCCAGCCCTTCTTCAAAGGGCCCAATGGCCATTCACTCAGGTAACAGTACACTAGGAAAAAAGGAAGATCCAAATATTTCAAAGGTCAGAGTTGGAATTGAGATCTGAAGATGTGAAGTGTCACCGTGGTCCTCCAGCTAGCATGGAAATATACAAGTACCAGGCAACAAATGGAGCCTTGGTCAAGAGTCCATTGGGTCTGAAGACCCATCCGAGGTAATTTGCCTGGTCCCTGAATGTATATTGAGATATATATTCTGGGAAGTTGGCACAATTCCCTCATCAAGTCCTTGATCTGTGAGGTAAGAGCAATCTTAGTAGAGAAAGCCAAGTAGAAGATTGTGAAACTGCCCCTTCCCTGGCCAAGTAATATTACATCCAGGGGAGGATGGTGAAAATTAGTGCCACCTTTGAGGATCCAAAGGATGCAGTGGTGGTAGTCCTCAATATAGCTCTAGTTCAGCAGTTAAATCCTGGAAGATGGCAACAGACTACCATGAACTCAACTGAGAAGCAGTCCCGATTATAGCTGCAGTAGTAGATGTGGTATGTTTTCTAGACCAGTATAATAGGGCCTCAGGTACATGATGTGTGACCAAGGATTTGGGAGATGCATTGCTTTCTATTCCAACCAGAAAAGAGGAGCAGAAACTGTTTGCATTTACATGAGATGAACATCAATATTCATTTATAGTTTTGCCCAGGACTATATTAAGTCTTCACTCTCCATCTGGAAGTAGTCTTAAGAGATCTAGACTGTCTAAACATTCTACAGACTATCACATTGATGTATTACATCATTGCCACTTAGGTTACATCAATGCCCTGTCTTCAGTTCACAACTATGGCCATGTGGGGGATCCCATAGAAGTAGCTGAAGAATGAGGTAAAAGCCCGAGCTTGCTTTTCATATGGGTTTATGCTGGGGTGCAAACTTCAAATAGATAGCAACTGCACTACAGCCTCACTCTGGCAGTGTACCTTGTGGTCCATTTTGTGTAGACAGAGCAGTAGACCAAGGTTAAAGATCATACAGACCTATGGGCAATGGGGAATGACCTGGCTGGGCTAGTCAGGGACCTGCAAAGAAAAGACTGGAAGATGAAAGGCAAAGAGATCTGGAGAAGAGGCATGTGGGTAAAGTTTCCACAAAGTGTGAATATCATGGTATTATGTTATACAGAAGTAAAATTAAGCAACCAAGTAGACAAAATGATGCAATCAGTTGATATTATTCCCCTATCTTCCATCGCCCTGAGCTGGTACCATGGGCCATGAACAAAATAACCATGTTAGCAGAGATGGAGGTCACACAAGGGCCAACAACATGGAATTCCACTTATCAAAGTTGATCTTGCTGTTGCCACCACTAAACGTCCCACCTACCAATAGAGATCTAGGCTTAGGTTCTGTTATGGCACCATCCTTAGGGAGAACACCTGGCCACAAGGTAGCAGGTTAGTGATGTTGGGTTCTTTTCCACCCAGGGGCCAACAATTTGTTCTGACAGGAATAGAACCACGTTCCACATACAGGTTTGCCCTTCCCGTTCACAGGGCCATAGACAGCGCCATAGACAGCGCCATAGACAGCGCCATTATCAGAGTGCTTACAGAGGGTGTCCTCCTGCATGGCACTCCACATAACATCACAAATGATGGCAAAATAGGTGGGAGAGTGGCCCCAGACCCATGGCAGCCACTGGTCACACCACATACTCTATGCCACCCACAAGCTGCCGCCCATCGAAAGGGGAGATGCTCAGAGATGATAATTTGTGAGGCTAGAAAGCCAGACTCCAGGACCCTGTATACAACTTAAACCAAAGTTTATATGGTACTATGTCCATAGTAGGAAAACTTCATGAGTCAGGGATCCAAAGGGTAGAAGCAAAAGCAAGCCCGCTTCCCATTGCTCCCAACAACCCATCTAGGGAATTGTGCTTCCCAAATCTGCACTTATGGACTGCAGGTATAGAGGTCCTGTTTCTCAAAGGGAGAACACTCCACTGGGGACACAACAAGAATCCCACAAAGCTATCTCTGGCTGCCACTGGGCACTTGGGGCTCCGGTGTCCAAAGCCCAGCAAGTCACCATCCTAGCAGGGGAAATCCAGCCTGATCATCAGGAGGAGATAAGGCCATTGCCATCCAGTGGGGCAGGGAGGAAAATGTCTGACACCAGGTAATGTTCCAGGGTGCCATTTGCTATCCCCTTGCCCAGTTGTTATAGTAAATGAATTGAACTGCAATTCTTGCCCAAGGGTAGATCCTCCCTCCAGTAAAAAAAAAAAAAAAAAATGCTGCCCAATTTTTAGGAGAATGGGGCCTTCAAGTGTCAACCCCTTTAGAATTACTTCAGTACCAAGAGCTGCTTTGCCCAAGCCAGGAATTCTGACCGCTTCCCTGCTTCTTGTTTCACTAGTTTCCAATATGTCTTTCTCACTATCTCCAAAGAGATCTATTGAACAAATAAATTTGCTCATGTTACTTCCTCTAATAAAAAATCCTTCGATGACACTTAGTCTAAACACCTACGCAGACACAAAAGGCCCCTCACTCAGCTGCTGGTCTACTTCATGGCTAGCCCTCCCCTCACCTCTGGCTTTATGCTCTAGTGATACTGAACTACATGAGGTGGCTGGAACACACCACTTCCATTTGTCCTGTGCACCATGCCCACGGTGCCCTCTGCCTGGGCCTGCCCTGGACTTACCTGCCAGAGGAACCTCTGGCCCTGAAGTTAGCCTCAACATCACCTCTGAGGGGAGCCTTTCCTGCCTCAGGCAGAGTGGCTGCAACTTCTCCTGGCCTTTCATTTTTGCCTCTCACAGAGCAATCATTTTATGTAATGGCCTTTTTGCATGCCCATCTACCTTCTCAGGAAGCTCCTTAAGGGAAGGTAGGGGTCTTCCGTGTTCTGTGCAGTGCACAGCACAGGCCCTGCACATAATAGCCATAAAACAAATATTGATTTAGTTGTTGAGTCATCTAGTGGATGGTGTGTAAATGCTGGGAGAATAAATAAGAGCCTCCTCAGGGCCTTAGGCTCTAGGCCTGGCTCCACCACTAATTAGATCTATGCCTCCATTTTAGGTCTCTGTTACCTTAGCTGAAAGTTGAGAAGATTTGCTTAGATTATCTCTAAGGTGCCTGCCAGACCTGACACCCTCTGAGGATCAAATAAGAAGGCACAGTGGTTAACAAGAGCCTTCTTCGTCCAGCCCTAAGCAAGAGGATGGTATTCTCCAGGGAACCACTAGGCGGCACGTGGGAAGGAAGCAGGCTAAATACAGTGCAGCTTTCGCTTTCAGAAAGCTAGAGGCAAGTGCCTGGCTCCCTACTCCTAACTGGAGAACTCCATCAGAAGCTGTCTTTCTCTAGAATACTCCAATGAAACAGCAGGTCCTGTTTCTCAGGTAGTCCATAGCCCACAAACGCAAAAGCACCCAGCAGCAGACTTAGAATGAGGTCAGCCTTGAACAGAGGGCAAAGGGGTCTTGGATGTTTTGATTTATCCCTCTCCTCTTTCTACTACCAGTTTGAATTGTGAGCCTTTGTCTGGTGTGAATTTCATTAAAAACCAAGAATTAAAGTTTTTTTAGATAATGGTTAAGAAAACTGCTCTGCGGGGAGAATACCTGTCACCTCTCTTCCAGATGAAGAAAGGTAAATCCTGGATTTATAATGCACACCATCTGAGGATGAAGCTGTCCCTGGGATGTTCATGGCGCAAGCAACGAGTCATGAGAACCTCTAGGAAGTTTACAGCATCCAGGAGTGTCTTGTGTGAGATCCTTGGGCCTTTAATCCAAAATCAGCTCTGAACTCTGTTATATACCATAGTTGGTAATGTGGTGTTTGGGTTAGTAACAGGCTAGGTTATGCTATGGTAACATTTTAACCCTGAAATGGTAATAACTTGATGCAACTAAGTCTATCTTTAGCTTATGTTGTATTTCTGGCTTGGGATAGGAGGCAAAGGAGTAGGAGGTAAGGTGGGGACTCTGATCCATACAGTTCTTCAGGATCCAGACTGATACCTTGGGTCACAGCAGCAGAAGAGGGAGCTACAGTGTTGTGTCTGGCCTTTTGGTACTCCAAGCTAGAAGTGACACATCATATGTTCTGCCCACCAGCTAGAAATAATCACCTGTCACTGCCTACCTGCTGGGAAGAGAGAGATGGTGTTGCAAAATAGGGAGCAGATAATTTTTTTAACCTCTTGACCTCCTTTACCCATTTCTACCATCCCCTACCCTCTGCATCTGGCAATCACCAATGTGTTGTCTGTATCTATGACCTTGGTTGTTCGGTTTGTTGATAAGTTTGTTTGTTTGAGGAGGGTTAGATTCCACATGTAAGAGACATTATGTGGCATTCGTCTTTCTCTATCTGACTTATTTCACTTAGTATCATGCCCCCGAGATCTATCCGTGTTGTTGCAAATGGCATGATTTCATTTTTTATGGCTGAATATTTTGTTACATATATACACCACAATTTCTTTATCCATCACTTATGCTGGACACTTAGATTTGATGAACACTGCTAACCCTACTACAGTGACAAAAAAAAAAAATTATGATTTATTGAGTTACTACGTCTGCCAACCAGGATTTGTCCAGATTTTCCCTGAAGAGCCCCAGTGGCCTGGGGTCAAGAGGTATAGCCCAAATCTGTGTTTACCACCCCAAGTGGTTAAACTATTTTGTCTTTTACTAATCTGAAAGTACGTGGTAATTCACATTCTGCTCCAAATCTGTTCCTCCCACCAAACTCAACAAACTACCTACAATTGAACCCACTAAGTCTGCTTCTGTTCCATTATGACAGATGAACTGTCTGCTCCTGTCTGAAGGTAACCCCTCCACTTACGCACTAGTTCCCCTCTCCTCTCACTTTCTTAAGGACAGCACACAAGCAATTTCTATCTCTCCTGCATCATCAATTTTCTTTCTGCGAGACTATTTCCATTGCCATATAGTTGTGATCTTAAAAAAAAAAATTATCTTTCTCTGACTGCCTCCCCATATATCTGCTTCTCTCTACAGCAAAATTCTTGGGAAAGGCTTCTTGTTGCTGTATACAGTTCCTCCTCTCTCTTTCCCTCTGGAACTCACTCTAGCTGGGCTGTTCTTCACTTCATTAAACTGTTCCCACCTTCTCAGCCTCTGTCGCTGTTTCTCAGTCACAGTCTCAGCCTCCACTGTTAAAGTGTTCCGGTATCCATCCACTGCTCCAGCCACTCTCCCTGCAAGGCGATCTCCAACTGCCCATGGCTTGCCTACTTTCTACACACCTATGATGACTCACAAATTTGTGTCACTGGAGCCAACCTCTTCCTGAACTCCAACCCTATAGAGTTAGCTGCCCACCCAGCATCTCCATCTGAAAGAGGGTTCCCCCTTGAAGCCTGCCCTTCCCAGTCTAGCCCATCTCAGAAAGGGAGTGCCTGCATTCTTCCAGGTAGTTGGTTCAAAACCCTTGGTGTTCTCCTTGACTCCTCTCATCCTCTCACAACTCACATTCCTTCATCAGAAATCCTGGTTCTACCCAACCTCTATCACCTCTACTATGGTCTTCTGTCTGGACTTGTGCACTAACCTAAATGGTCTCCCTGCTTCCCCCCTCATTCCCTTACCATCTACTCTCAACATAACAATCCGAGTGATTCTTTTAAAGCAGCTTTTCCTTTTACCTCATTTTTTAAATATGAGGATTGTGTTCTCACAGAAAGATTGCCTAATAGGAGCAGTCTATTTTCAGAAAAGACTTCCAGAATGTTGTTTTCTTAGGGCTATAAGAACCAGTCATGTATTTTTTAAATTTCCCCTATCAGTCCTTGAATCTCCTAAATGGCTAGTATTCCCAACTGCAGCTACCAGTTCCTTGTCCCCACCCTCCGCCCCTCATTTCGACTTCTCCTACTCATGCTTCACAAGTGCAGGCAAAATGTTTTTGCTGGCAGCAGCTGCCCATACCTTTTCTTAGTACACAAAAGGAAAAGCCCTGCCCAGATTCTGATGTCATCAGGCCCTGGCACAAAAAGAAAATAAGATAATCCTATCAGTTTGCTCCAGAGGGAAAAAAAAACTTAAAGTGGATGGAAACAAGTTGTACCATGAGTCATTATTATTCACAGGCAGAATCAACCATGATGAGGTTTTTCTATAATTATTTTGAAAATGCCAATGCAGTTTCTTAACCAACTAAGCTTCAATACAGGTCCGCCCTACCCAGGGGACAACTCATTAATCAGCTCAGCCTCTGCCATTAGCCTGGGCAGCCCCACCAAAGACCCCGGAAGAGGCTGACCCTTCTTCACTCCACGTGCACTCCAAAGGAACCCAAATTTTATCCTCCTATAGTGCAGGTCTGCCTCTGGCCTTGCCTCTAGATACACTATGAATGATGAATTAAAAGATTTCTCCCGTCAGGAGAGGTCAGGGAAGCAGCCTGTGTGCATACCCACTCTTTTTTAGGGAGGGCATGGACAAAGAGTCCAGGATTTAGGAGAGCAAAGCAGGAAAGGGGATTCCAATAGAGAGCAGTTGGCAGCCACCTTACCGACCTCTGCTTCTTTCAGCAGCTTTTTTACTGTACATGAGCTGTAAGCAATAGAGTATTTAACCTCAATTTCCAGGAACAGTCAGCTAGTTGCAGAGACAAGTCTATCGTTAACAATGGAGGACGGGACACGAAGAGAGCCAATGAGGGCTTGAGGCACAAAGTACTGCACTGGTTAGGAGTTGAAGATATTAGGCTAGACAGGTAGCCAGTTCTTGAACGGAGGTGGTTGGGGTGTTAACAATCAGTTAGGTTGAAAGAAGAGAAGAGGGAGGGCAAGAGGGAGATGAATGTGAGCAAAGCCTATGGGAATCATGACTCACATTTTCAAACAGGGAAATGAATAGTCAGAGAATAGTAGGCGTTTGGTTGCTGCAGGCTAGATCTGAGCCTTGGATCTTACACACAGCCAGAGCCCCCTCTCCTTCCAGCTGGATCTGAATTGAAGGAAACATACATGTTTCCAGACAAGGGAGGAAGACATGCCCCCGGGACAAGGAGGAACCTAGCATCACGTCGCCTTCCCATGTCAGCTCCTCCACAGTAGGCCCTGAATGAAGACGGACAAAGGCTCTGGGGCCCTGCCACTGAACCCAGTGGGACTTACAGTCATTCTGTCTTCTCGTTCCAGGTTTCTTCTCCAGCACTTCAGAATTCCCACACACAATCCCAATGTTTAATATTTCAATTAAGCATCAGTCTCAATGTGATTTTATTTTGTGACTCAACAATTTTTAGATAAACAAACATGGATATGAGGGGAAATCCTTTTCATGAATGGTGTGTCCTCTTATTTGGGTTAGGAAATAGGTAGTTGTACATACATGTGAGTGTGTCAGGGGGTTACTTTAAGGCTCTAGAAGGAAAGTAAGGTTGGTATGGCACAACAAGACTCATGGAGGAAGTGAAGAAACAATAGCTATCACACAGAAGGCAGGAGTTATATTCCTAGGTTCAAATCAGTGCAGAGTAAAAGAACATCCTGTCTACTGAGTGAATCTTTTGATGCTTTATTAAAATCCTCTGTCAAGATAAGCAATCATAGAGGATGGCAGACCATCCCCTTGCTCCCCTACCCTCCCTGAAAGAGACCTTGTGATACAGAAGCGGATTCGTCCGCAGAGTTTCTAGGGTGGGCGGTGCAGATGGGCTGACCGGTCCACACTTTGTGGGGGTTTTTTTCCCAGAATGTCAACCCCATCCCCCACTTCAGTATCCAAACACTGCCTCAGTCAATGGCCTGTCTGCCAGCCTGGTCACCCAGCCCTTCTCGGTCTCTACACAGGCCTTTTGAGTTCTGGTGGCCTCTGAACACCATCTAGTGTGTAGACAATTCTATTCTTGGCGCAAAGGAGAACTCCTTTGCCTGGAATATGGCTTCTCTAAGGATCTGTTCCTGCCCTTGTTTTTTTCTTCCTGGCACTGAAAACAAGCACACTACCCAATAAAGACTCAGCCCATGAAAGCAGCTGTATTTCAAGGAGTCAGGGAACAAGCCAGAGAACAAATGAAAAGATCCAGTGACAAAATGCCCATTCATCGGGTTCACTCAGCAAACATTTACTGAAGCCATCTGTGCTCCAGGCCCTGCACTGAGTGTTGCAGAGACACAAAGATGCCCTTGAAAACGGTGAGCACAGCCTCCCCCACCCCTACCTCGCCTCCCCCCACCCCCTACACCGGCCGCACACAGGCATGCCTCTAGGAGTAAGAGGCACACACTCACATAAATGCAGCATGGCTTACCATCACAATACCACCACTGGCAGCATCAGGCATTGTAAAGAACTGAGAATGCAGGTGATGTATGTGTGATGTGCAACGAGATGAATGAATCTCAAAAAGGAGCAAGATACAAAAGAGTGCAAACTGTCAATTCATTTCTATCAAGTTCCAATACAGTAGGACTAAACCCCTGATGCTAGAGGTGAGGACAGAAGTTACTCTTTGGGGTGGCACCAGGGGCCTTCTGGGAGGCTAGTGATGTTCACTAGGGCATTTGTTGAGCTATACACCTATGGTCTGAGCACTTTTTAAAATCTATCCTTCAACAGTTTAAGAATCTATTTATGTATGTCTGCACACATATTTGTATATTGAATCAGAGAGCAGGAGGCCTTTAAAGGCAGCTATTCTACATATTACCTTTGTATGGGACCATAAATATTCCTGGCCTTTTCAGTATTCTCCCCAAATTTTAATAAGTCTCCACCAAAAAGGTCTTCTTTATAGCTAATCTCAGTCCATAAATGCAGCAATCAAGCCCATTGATGGTAATGATGGTACCTGGCTTGTACAGAAGGCCAGTCTTCAGAAGGTGAGCTCCCAAACAGGTTTTTACTTATTCATGCATGTGTCTATCCCACAAACAATTATTGAGTAACTCCTGTGTGCCAGGCACACGTGACACACACACCAAAAAAAAAAAAAAAAAGACGAAGCTTTTTTTAGCGAAAGAAATGAAAAAACAAACAATTATGCAGCACAGCAAGTACTGGACTAAAAATAAACAGTGACTTAGGAGGCTTACCCAGCATAGATAAGGCCATTAGGAAGGCTTCCTGTAAGAGGCAAGAGCAGAGCAGAATGGGAGGATGAAGAGGAGTCAGATGGACTAGGTGGGAGGCATGAGCAAGGCATGAGGGGACAGGCACCAAGAGGGAGAGTAAGAGATGGGGGAACTGCAAAGTGATCATAAGGTAGAGCAGTACTGAGAACAAAGAGGTGAGGCGCAGGACAGGGTTGGTTAGGAAGCTTTTACTCGAATAAGGAGAGAGATAATGAGCTGAGAAAGGGCAGAGACGTGGAGGAAAGGGGCAGAACTAAATTCAGCAAAATGCTTCGAGTTCATCTGATCCCATGAAAAACTCTCGCCTGAATATCTGGACACCCACTTAGAAAGGTGAACTTGTCTTAAAAAAAAAAAAAAGGAAATTTTGACACATGCTATAACATAAATGAACCTTGACAACATTATGCTCAGTGAAATAAGCCAGTCACAAAAGGACAAACGCCATATGCTTCCACTTACGAGGTGCCTAGAGTAATCAAATACAGAGACAGAAAATAGAAAAGTGATTATCTGGGGCTGGGGGAGGGCAGAATGGAGAGTTAACGTTTAATGGGTGCAGAGTGTTAGTTTTGCAAGATGGAAGGAGTTCTGTGGATGGATAGTGGTGATGGTTGCACAGCATTAAGTGAATATACTTAATACCACTCAACTATACATCTCAGAATGGAAAGATGATAAACTTTGGGTTATGTGTGTTCTACCACAATTAAAAACTTAAAAAAAGAATAGGTAACCTCGGCTTGGAATGCAGTCATCTTATGAATGTATTTAACCAAGTCCCATCACCCTAGGGGGCTTCTGTGTACTCTGCTGCCCAAACTAGTACAGGTCCACCTCTGAGAACCCAGGACAAGTCACAAATTGTTACTGACTCTAAAACAATCCTATTTTACAATTCTTCTAACTTCTAAATCATCCTCATTTCCAAGAGCTCCTTGAAACTGCTGATAAGAGCCCACTGTGCACGGCTTCTCAGTGCAGCCGCAGCCAAGTTTAGCGATTGCCCACTACTTGCCAAGTACTATCCTCAGTCCTTCGTTAGCCCTCAGCAATCCCATGAGGGAGACATTTTTATCTAACATCAGGCTGAGAAGGCCAAGGACCAAATAGCTGAGCAACTTGCCTACAGGGCCCTTTGTACTTTTCCCACTTAGAGGGCATAACTCCCTTATACTTTAATTCCTATCAAAGCATTGACATGCAGACTCCTGTTCTCAATTCAGACCCAGATTTTCCCCCAACCATTTTGGCATGTAATCTCATGATCTTTCATCCTATAATATAACAGTGGCGATAATAGTTACCAATCAATGGGCACCTACCATGTGCTAGGAACCGCACTATGAGCTTTAAGTAATCATGTTATCTATACGGGGAGGTATTAATATTACTTCATTTCACCACTTAATTTATTATTTGATTCCAAACCTGATGCTCTTCTCACTATGCTCTTCTGCTTCATTTGTGCAACCTGAGGTCCTCTTGCAGGTGTATTTAAGGCTTCCCTCCAGATTATAGAGGGTGTGACAACACACCTACCTATGTTGCATACTCTTTGGATCTACTACTTCTTAAAATCCTTCCCAGTACGCTGCTTCCCTCGACGCAACTACAAGGCCTGGGTCCTAGTCCAACAACAGCAATATCGATAGCAAGGAAACTTCTCTGTGTACAACACATGCCCCAGCACCCCTGCGGACTAGCTGATGGAAGAGAGCTCCACACCCTCCCAGAAACTGCACTCTTCCTGGATCATAGCCCATCTGAGGCTGAAGAATGAGCTGGCCTATGCCGAAATCCCGTCCTCAGCTCATCCTTCTAGCACAAATGTATGCCACGGAAATTCTTGCAGAAGGTGCAGCCCTCCCCCTCTCCCCCGCCCCAAGAAGGGAGGCAGCACCTTCATAGGCTCCTCTTTTATCTTTCAGAACTGCATGGCTGGGGTAGGGCTTAGGGCTCATCATACAGGCCTTCATAAAGTCTTGGTAAAACCTTTAAACTCTAATAGCTGTCAAAGGTACGAGTTAATCTGGCTTATATGTTAGGGTGACTTGTCTCCTCACTGCTAAAAATGAGTTCCCTCATGGTGGTTGGAGAGCTCCCAACTCACCGGCATCCCAATCCACTGCGCCCAGCTCTGTTCCACTTTATGCACCTTTTATGGAAAAGGCCCCTCCCTCCCACCTTCGTGGTTATATGATTACTATAGTGGGCTCCTCCCAATGCTCGCTCAGTAGACTTTGAACCTCCAGCCTGGAGTTTGGGACCAAATAGAATTCCTTTTCCAGGAATTTGCATTTGAGGCTCAGAGAGATTTGGTCTCTGGGTGGCTAGGCTGTGGCAAAGTGACTTCAAAGGGAACTGTGCAAACTGGGGGGACATAAAGACTTTCCAGGGGGGTGCAGAGTCATAATAGCTTTAAGGGATTTGTTTAAGGATCTCCAGTTACATTGGAGCCAAGTAGAATCCCTTTTCTATAAGTGCTCTGCCTGAGAATGTTCTGTCTTCTGAGAGCTCACCTTTTCCAGTTATGTTTTCATATCACCTGTCCCCTACTTCACAGAACAGCATAGCTCTCCCAACTGGGCATCTTACCATGAGGCATTGAAAACTCTCTGGCACCAAACAAGGGGATGACTCAAGAATAAATTGTTTCTGAGTCCCCCAGGAGCAAAGCAGTGAGAGACAGTGAGCTTTGTGACGTGAAAGGGTCATCACGTGATCTCATTCTGGAGTCAAACTCAGGGCACGTCTCCACACTTCAACAATTCATATCTTTTAGGGTAAAGAAGACAGCTTTTATGAATGGAGGAAGAACTTGGAGTTTAACCAGAGCAGGAGTCTGAAAGGATTATAAAAAAGTGCCGGATGTTAGGAATATAGTGGGAAAAGGGTGCAATAATAAGCAGAGAGACCTGGAAAGAGTTGAAGTCATTAAGTCACTTATTAACTAAGGTTTGGATTGAATTATGTGTAGTAACATGGCAGGGACAACGGTACGAAGTTTTACATTTATGGCAAAATAGCTTAAGGTGACAGTTTTATTGAAAGGAAAGACAGTGGAAACATTTCACAAACATAGGATTGGAGAGGCATCTCCACTGCAGAAAACAGGTCTGGGTGTCAGGTGGAACTAAGGCCAGCCATGTGCAGTTTGCTGGTTAGCACACACATGCACACATGCACACATGCACACACGCACATGCAATAACACTGCAAATTTGATGAAACAATATACCTATTCTTTGGCTGCAGTAACAGTCACTTATAGCTAAAGACTGACAATTATGGAAAGAAAATTTAAAAAGCAAAACTCAATGACACTAAATGAACAATTTTTTTAGTCTAATCTATGTACTACTTGTGCAGGCGAAGGGTATGAAAGAATACAGAATATTAAGAAAGTTAAGTCCAGGGTGCATCTACACAGGTTATAATAATCCAACTTTGATACTTTACCAACCACAGGTACAATAACACCCTGAAATCCCTCGGTGCCAACCTTAGAAGAGTTCAAAGCAAGTGGCAGCATTATCTCATCTCAGGAAAGCACATTATTATTCTTATTAGTCCCACCTACAGATGAAGGCTGCACCGCAGGGATAGGTCGAGTGGCTCATTGGAGGTCTCATAGCTAGTCAGTGAAAGACTGAGAAAGCAAATGTGGATGGGCAACTCTTCTTCCTAGTAAACAAGCTTCCTCTTGCTATGTTCTGAAATCAAATTGTCATTGTAAAAATAGTTGCATGGTAAGATGGCCTCCCTTCCAAACCTCCGATGACTAACCTGATGTTGGATAAGTAAGTCTGGAAAAATAGGATCACCTTTGTCTTTCCGTGTGGTATTACTTTTGGAAAAGCCCAGAAGGTGGAGTCCATTTGAAACTGCTCTTTTCTGGCTATAGCTATGGGATAAAAGAGTAATTTTTGTTGTTGGTGGTGGCAAGTGCTGTTTAGTTTGGGTTTTCCAACATTATTTGGCTTTTGACTCAGAATTCACCTTACTGATGATCCTATAATGACTAAAGACACCAACTTTTAGACTGAAGGTTTCTGTGTGTGTGTGTGTGTGTGTGTGTGTGCGCGCGCGTGTGTGCATGCATGTGTATGTTTTCAGTAAAATCCCAGAATCAGTCACATATTTTCCTATATCAGGTTATTGGGAAAAAGAAACAGAAAAGAGGAGGATGAGGATCCAGATTGGAGGACGGAATAGTGTCATTATTGAAAGTATCTGTGTGATTCAGATAACCTTGATTGTACCTTGTCTAATAAGCTGTCCTGGACACTCTTTATTACAGTATCACCAAAGTCTTTTGTAACCTTCAATTACTCTGTCTCATCACACAGTCTATTTAGCAAAAAAAAAAAAGGATGAAGGTACATAAAAGAATAAAAACAGAATGAAAAAAAAAAGATGATGGGGAAATGAAATAAGGAAGAAACAACAACAACAAGTCAGAAAACTCCAGACCTGAAGAATCATACTTTCCTAACTTAATGACTTCAACTGTATTGCTAGCTCCAGGAGAGCAGGGATTTAGGCCTGCTGTCTTTCTGCTGCCTGGAACAGTGCCTGACACACAGTAAATATTTGTCGAATGAATTCAGTGGCCTCTGATTGCCATTTTAAAGAATGAAACTATGTGACAATACTTCCAAAGGCCTGAGGGCTCCATATGTGGTCCTAGTTTACTTGGAGAAAGAGGCCAGAGCTATCCCATTCTCCTGAGGAGGACCACCACACCTTTTTTTCCTGCCTACCTAACGAAAGTGCCAGCATATTGTGCTAGGTCCTACACCTAGAACCAAAGTAGCTTTGAGAAGCATTGTGAAGGAAGCCCTGTTTTTTCACCCTCACCCATTGAGGTATAAATCATCCCCGCTGAGTTCTTCTGATCATGAAAAAACCTGGGTCTGAGAAGTTCTTGCACTTTTAAAGTGGCAGTGTTTTCCCTGTCTCAGGCGTATATATGATTTCAATTGGTTTCTAGGATAAAATCAATGAGTAGTACAAAGGAACAAGTCATACATTGTAGCATTCCTGGTCATTCAAGTCCTAAGTGAGGAAATTATTATGATGTATAGGTGAGACCTCCTCACTATACTTCAAATTACAATAAGGGGTTTTTTTTTCTCCATTTTAGAGTACCTTGACAACATTTTTTAGCTTAAAAAATGTTTATTAAAGGTATTTCATTTTCACAATGTTTTCATAATGTTTAAAATTATTTGCTAATTACCTGAATTACAATAACCAAAATAAGACAATCAGGTAATCCTGTAGGCAATTTCATCTTCACAGCCTTCTTTATTTGTGGCTCAAAATGTACAATTTCAAGTCAGCCTAAGAAAATGAAAAATTCAATAAGAGAGAGGGGGAAAAATGGCATAGTTGTTCACCCCTCTTGCGACCACAACAAAGTTATGACAGAAACACGGAGCAAACAGCAAGCAGAGTCACTTGGGGTCTAGATGAACAATCCCTACAACTAGGGAGAGAAATAAATCATCCTGTGATGATAGAAGGTAGGAGTGGGTGAAGACATGAGGCTGCCTGGTCCCGAGTGGCTGAGTGGGACAGAGGCTACTGCAGCTGCAGGTGCCTCTTAAAGGGGCCATGTCCATGCGCAGACTTGCACGGTTATAGACCTGCTCTCTCTGAGCACCAGCACCAGGTGGGCTGCTCGGGGCTGCCAGGGACTTATAGGGGAACACTGAATTGTCAGAGCGAGGGCCAGAGTTGAGTCTTCCTCCCACGCAGAAGTGTCTATGGTATCCATTGTTCCTCTGTTGAGCCCTTCCTCCTCCCAGTGTGCAGACACAGCACCACCATAGCTGTGACGTCATCAGGCTGGATAACAGAGGTCACTCTGCCCAGAGGCTTCTCTGAAATTCCACCTACCCCAACTCACAGCCCCACTCAAGTCACAACCAGCTGTGTCCTCCCCAAGTCAGGGGCTCCTTGCTGAGCCAACTCTAAGACTTGCACTGGTGGCAGCTGGCCTCAGTTTCTGACGTGGCCTCTTGAGGCAACTATAAGCACAGCATCTGTGGATCGTTTGCTAAATTTTAACAGGAGGCCTCAGGGGGGCACAAGCTGGAGTTATACTTGGCCTGCAGGTGAACCCCTCTCAGGATTGTGACATGGGACACCTACTATGTAATGCCACGCTAATAAATCCAGGAGACTTAGGAGCTTCACTTAGTATAAAGAAACAGACACAGAAAGTCAGTTCAAATGAGAAGACAAAGAAGTAGAAACCATATGAGAGAACAGAACAGAGATGGAGGAATAATTCAGTCAAGCAGTCTAACAGATGTAGAGTTCAAAACACTGGTTATAAAGATGCTCAATGAATTCAGTGTAGATGAATTCAAAGATAACTTTAACAAAGAGATTAAAAAAAAACATAAAAATGGAAATGGAAATTATAAAAGAGAACCAGTTCGAAATGATGAACACATTTTCTGAGATGAAAAGTAGATTAGATGAAATAAACAGAGTGGATAAAGAAGAGGATCAAACCGCCAATATACAAGGTGGGGAAGTCAAGGACACTCAGTCAGAATGGCAAGAAAAAAGAAGCCAAGACTATGATAATAATTTGAGGAGCCTATGGGATACAATTAAATGTAAAAATATCCATATCATAGGAGTACCTGAAAGAGAATAAGATGTTGAAGAGCTATCTGAAGAAATAATGATGGAAAACTTCCCTCACCTGGTGAAGGAAATAGACATACAATCCCATAAATTTCAGAGTCACAAAAAAGAGGAACCTAAAGATGCCTGCACCACATATTATAATTAAAATGCCAAAGGTTAAATACAAAGAGAGAATCTTAAAAACCAGCAAGAGAAAAGCAGTTACCTTCAAGGGAGCACCCGGAAGACTGGCAGCTGATTTCTCAAAATAAACTACGCAGGACAGAAGAGCTCAGCACAAAATATTCAACATGATGAAATCCCAGGATCTACAATCAAGAATACTTTATCCAGCAAAGCTATCATTTAGAGTCAAAGAACAGATAAAGAACTTCCCAAACAACAATAAACTAAAGGAATGTATCATCACCAAGCCACTATACAGGAAATGTTGGAGAGACTTCTTTAAGAAGAATAAACATGTATCAAAAACAGGAATAAAGAATGGTAACAACTATATTCCTATCAATAAGTATCTCAATGGAAAAGAATTAAGTGCTCCAACCAAAAGATAGAGTGACTGAATGGATAAGAAAACAAGACTCTTTCATATGCTGCCTACGAGAGACTCGCTTCAGATGAAAAGACACACACAGACTAAAAGGAAGGGGATGGAAAGAGATATTCCCTTCATGAACCTAGAGGGTATTTTGCTGAATGAAATAAGTCAGATGGGGAAAGACAAATATCACATGAGTTCACATACATGTGGAGTCTAAAGAACAAAATAAACAACAACAAAAACGGAGATAAACTCATAGATACAGAGAATATTGTGAGGGCTACTAGATAGAACAGGGATTAGGAGAATGGTGAAAAAGGGCAAAGAGATTAAGAAGTACAAATGGATAGTTGCAAAATAGACATGAAGATATAAAGTATAGCATAAGGACAGTAGTTAATAATGTTGTAATAAATATATAAGGGAGAAGAAGGGTACTAGATTTAGCAGGGTGAACATTTTGTGAGTTATATAGATCTCTAATCAGTATGCTATACAACTGAAACTAATATGTTATTGTATGCCAATTATAATTTAAAAAAAAACTCATTGAATGGCACAATGTAAATATGAGCAACTAATTGTCTATTATAGTTCAATAAAGCCAGAAAAAAAAATTCAATAAAAAATAGAACAATAGAAATGGATTTGAAGCACAAGGGATGTTTTAAACAATCTGTTCATTGTCATCATAAAGGTCTGGGGAGGCCTGTGAGCCCTCTTGTGACAAGGCATAAGAGAAGGGTCAGCTATGTATTCTAAAGATATGTCTGAAACTTGCAAAAGGTAGAGACAAATAGCTTCTGGCTCTAGGATGGATGAGTGTGAAGTGGTCTTCTTAATTCAGAAGTAAAAGACCTGAGGCTCAGATTTTAAAGGGTGGACTTTCTCCAGGGCCAGAAGATATGTCCCTTACTCCATGTGAAAGCCTGCTTCGAGTGTGCAATATTCTCTAAGTCTGGAGGAGAAGCCAAACAGGAATGTGAAGTGGAAAAAGGCACAGAGGCCCAGAGCTAACCATGTGAAGAGGTTCCCCCGTGGACTCCGTGGGCATCCTCCTATTAAAAAGTCCATGTTCTCCAACACCAGGGTTACCTTTGATATTCACCACTGTAAATGAGAAGAGATTACTTGGGTTTATTGATAAAGGCTCTTGGAGCCCAGGTCTTAAGCAAATTTTGTTCCAGAAACCTCATATGATAGCCCCAGACCAGACTTGGGCCCATCTACAGATTATTTGGGGGTGTATCTCTTCCGTAAGAGAAGAGAAATTCAGAGCTGTGGGTAAATCATCTACATGGGTATAGGGCAGAGCTTGTGTGTGTCTTCAATTTAGTGGATGGAGCAGAGGAGCATGGTTAAGAGCAAAGGTCCCTAATCCCCAGGTCATGGACTGGTACAGGTCCTTGGCCTGTTAGGAACAGGGCCGCACTGTAGGAAAAGGAAGTGAACAGCAGGTAAATGAGCAAAGCTTCATCTGTATTTGCAGCTGCTCCCCAGAGCTAGCATCACTGCCTCAGCTCCACCTCAGATCATCAGGCATTAGATATTCATAGGAGCACTGGTCCCTGGTGCCAAACGGGTTGGGAACTGCTGGTTAAGAGGATTTCTCCCTGGAAGTCACCTTTTTAACTGCATTAATTTCTGTCTCAGGCTGGCATATTTTACCTTCCATTCCAGCAAGAACAGCGGGCCAGCTGTCATGAGTTTTCACACCATGAAGAACAATCTGTGGTCCTTTATATCTGTTGGCCATAACTTATTCAACATTTCTTCATTCTTCTGCTTGTAAGCTTTTACTTCTGCAGCTAGTCTGTCATTTCTTTTCCTAATTTTACCAGTCACGAATCAGTTTCTTTTTCAAAACCACGTATTTCTTGAGATAAGAAGTCATTAGGATCCTTACCTTATGCTGCAAGGATTTTTTCTTTTGTTTTCCAGCAGGATTTTGGCCAAATGTCACGTTTAAATGATGTCTCACCAGTCAGCTTATGTTGGAAACAAAAGATTTAGCAAAGATTTCTCTATAAGCACTTCACCTTCCTCCTTCTCTGATTTCTTTAAAAAAAAAAAAAAAAATCTTCTCACTCCAGTGATCTGCCTTTGCTTCCACTGCGAAAATATAATGATTTAAAACTGCAATTTTCTTCTCTTTGCAAGCAAGCATTCTTATAAATCTTTCTAAGAGTTTCCATAAAATTTTGTTAGCTCACTGAGCTCAGAGTATTTCTTTTTCCCATCATTTTTCCACAATAACTTCTCCATGTTCCTCTTAAGTTGGGTCATGTTCTTCTTAAGCCTGGTGGAGTTTAGATTTCATCTTTTCTTCACTAGTTTAGCTTCATTATAGCATATTTTTGCCTCTGAGAGTTTTTACAAAATTTCTCATATAAATCTGCTGCATTTTTATAAAGTTTTTAATTTCCAGTATGTTTCTTTACATGGCATTCATCTTTAATTGTCAAAGTAAGAAGCAGATTTCTACTGCAATCTGATTCCCTTCTTTAAGCCCCCTTTCTCTGTATGCCCATTCACCTCCTCAGACTCTCATTTTTCATAGCGAGCTCTTCACAAGATGCCTTTGTTGCTTTGATCTTATGTCTAAAAATCTTACAATTTGTTAAGTTCTTTTCGTGTGATACTTTTAAATATCTATGCAGTCTGTTATTCCATCACTCAATGTCGTCGTCTACTCTGCGTGGCAGAAGTAACTTCCAGAATAAATGGGCAAACAATCAATTCTCGTAAGGTGGTATAATTTCAATGTGCAAGAGATGTGATGAACACCTGGCAGCCTCAGGTCCTCAGCCAAGGTCACCATCGGCATCTTAGGATAGCATTTCCAATACCCTTCACTGAAGGAGCAGAACTTTCCCCATCAGAAGGACTTCTATATTTGTTTTTAAGCTATATTCAGAGGCAATATTATTCCTTAGGTCACACACTGTCATATAGCCAACCTTTCTAAGATCTATTTCTTTATTCTCTGGGATTACCCCCTTTTTTCCAAAATGACTCACGGAAACTACATTTTCTTAGTTCTTCTATGTTCAGAAGTATTTATTAGTTACCCTTTAAAAGGCAATGTAACTGGACATACAAATATTGAGACACATTTTCCTGGAAAATTTTATAGGAATTGTTCTGTGATCTTCTATTGCTTTGTAAAAGTCCAGGACGGTTCTGACTTTTTCCCACCTTTACATGTGACTTTATCTTTTTTCTAGGTTGCCCAAAGGAATCTTTCTTTACCAATGATATCCAGAAAGTTGGTAACTGTTTCGTCTTTCCTTTAGGTTCATGAAAAATGAAATTTGCATTTCTGTTTCTCCTCCTCCTTTGGGAAGGGGAAAGCCCACTTTGTTCTGTTATCTTCAAACTTGTTTGCTCATAAAGACAATTGTCTGATTAACTCCCCTGATTTACGTGCCAAGAAGGAGGACATGGATTAGTAATTCAGTGCTGTTTCCTAAGAAATTATTTTCTTCTCTTCTTCCCTTCTTCCCTACTTAGATAGTCTTAACCAGGAATCCAGTCATGCATTACTGATATGGACAAGAGAAGGGGAAAATGTGAGTAAAAGGCTGGGCAGCTGCTTGCAGAGAACTGAAAGGTAAGTCCAGAGCAGAGTTCACTTTCTGGAACCTTCAGGTCCAACATGGCACTGCACTGGCAGAGTCTGCAAAGCGTGAAAAGTGACCTGGTCAGCCCAGGCCAGGAAGAACTAATAAAGAAATAAAAGGATGGCTTCTAGTGCTTACCTGAAGAACAACCTGCTCCTGTTTGGGTTGGAAATAGCTGGGGGTGGGGTAGGGGTGGCAGGGGGGTCTGCTTTCTGTACATTTGAGTATTTATTTACTCAAAGAACATTTATTGTTTGCTTGTACTTAGTTTCAGGCTAAGTGGGAGATATAAAGGCTAATAAGACATAGTTCTTGCCATCAAAGGATCAAGTAAAAGGAAGCACAGACATCTATAGAACTAACTCTCATCTAATCCAGAGACCTCAAAGTGGGGCAGCAAGAGCATCCTTTTCAGTGTAGGAAGAAATTATGAGAACTCCATTTATACTTACCTCTATAAAAATAAATTATGCTTTAAATAGTTAATGTTCCAAATGACATTGGTGCCATCAAAGGATGCTTTTGTCTTATGGTCATGTGTCATGAATCATTCCCTGGAAAGGTAGGTCCATAAAGTAGAAATTGATGATATATTTACCCACCATATTACCTAGATTTTGCTCCACTGATCCTCACAACTGGACAAGCAGCTTAAGACTCTACAGCAAAGACATTCCAAAGTGAAAATGATATCAGTGATGCAAACACATAAAAAATAAGGAAATAGCAGAGCTGACACTACCCCTTACACAAGCTCTTAGTAAAGCTCATTGCCGGGTTAAAAAAAAAATCAAAAAGAACTCAAATCTGACAAGATGTTAGCCAAAATAAAATTAAAACTTATTGAAAAGTGTATCTGAAGTATTAACATCTGATATAATTTATCTCATTGTATCTTGAGATACTGGCTTATAAAATAAATATTCTAATAATAAATTCTAATTATAAATAAGAAAAATTTATAAACAAACAAACACATATTGGAAATATGTGCTCAACTTTTTTTTAACTGTTAGAAGTGTGCAATGAAAAAGCTTAGTGACCTTTGCTTTAATGTAATAAAAGCAAAACCCATAGTAGCTGTCTGAAAAATTCTCTGGGAGAACAGAGTATAGGCAGTCATTGTTCCTGGCAACCAGGGACATACCACATATAGTTATAGCACATCATGAAGAATGAATGAAATGTCACCAGATGAAGAAGGATGAAGGGGAGAATGTCATTTCAGTTTGATGGAACAGAATGAGCAGAGGCTCAGACAGTGTGTTCTAAAAAGGAGATCAGTGGGCAGGTCTAAGTCTCCTGGAATGTACTGGTTTAGGTAGAAGGGTGGCAGATAATACTGGAAAGGTAGATCATGCCCAGATTTGAAGGGCTTGAATTCTGTGCTAAGCATTTGGACCATACACAATAAGCTATAGGGGGTCAATGGAATTAAGGAAGTGTCGTGATCCAATTAGTAGTTTAGATGTCTCTGACATCACTTTCAGTGGTCAACTGGCCAGAAGAAGCAATAAGCGATAATATGGATACTATTTTAAAAATATCTATCATTTATCTGTCTACCTGAAACAGACAGCAAATAATAAGAGACTAGGTATACTAGAATTTAGCTTTAGTTAAAATTATTAAATTAGCCCTTTTAAGAGTCATAACTGCTCTGGAATGCAGTCACGGCCTGGAGTCCGAAGGCCTGCCTGTAAAGCAAGTTTCAGGGAAGAATATAAAGGTATACTTTGCTTAAGAAAATAGAAGAATGTAGCTTGTTAAGCACAAGATGTATAGCTTTGTTTTTCTCCACCTGCTCTTAAGATAACATCACTGATTCACAGTCACAAGATATTCTGCAGAACTCTGTAAGCAAGAAAGACCACCTGGTCATAGCCACAAAGACTCTGGACAGGATGCTGCCAAAAACTAAATGAATCAGTTGAAGAAAATTGCTGAAGCTTGTACAAGAATTGACGATCAACACAGGTTATGATCCTGAGCCCCTTACTCATAATCATTCATAATTTTGCCTTTAAAACTCCCTGATTGCCATCAGGGAATTGGAATTTTTAAGTAATAGTTTCCTATTCTCCTTGCTTGGCACCCTGCCATAAAGCAACCCTAATTCCTCCACTGCAGTTTTCAGTGTTCAGTGTTTGGCTCTGCTGTGTGTCAGGTGGATGAACTCTTTCAGTTCTGTTACATATTGTTGAAAACTTGGAGGACTATATCAGCACCAAGACAAAAATGCCCCTCGATATTTAGGAAATACTGAGAAACTAATCTTTTTTTAATTTTTATTTTTAATTGTGGTCAAATGCATATAACATAAAATTTTTCATTTTAAGCATACAGTTCGGTGGCATTAAATACATTCACACTGTTGTGTGACCATCACCACCTTCCATCTCCAGCACTCTCTTCATCCCATGAAACTGAAACTCTATACCATTGAACACCAACTCTCCATTTCCCCTCCCCTAGCACCTGGCAACCACCATTCTCTTTGCCTCTGTGAATCTGGCTGCTCTAGGTACATCATGTGCATAAAATCATACAGTATTTGTCTGTTCATAACTGGCTTATTTCACTTAGCATAATATCTTCGAAGTTCATTCATGTTGTAGGTGTCAGAATTTCAATCCTTTTAAGGCTGAATAACATTCCATTGTGTATTGTTAAAGAGAAAGCCACAGGCCCAAAATGACATCACTTGTGCTAAAGCCCATGATACCAAACCTAGATTTAAAACTTGACCTAATTGTGTTACAGAACACAGAGTTTATCCACCTGGCTCTAGCAGACCCAAACACTAAACATGGAGAATTGCAGTAGAGGAAGATTGGCTATTTTATTATGAATGGTGCCACCCAGGAGAATAGAAAGCTAATGTTCAAAAGCCTAAACTTTCAAATCCAGGTTTCAAGGCAGTTTTTTAAGAGTTTTGGGAAACAGGTGTGTGAAAGCACTGACAGGGCAAGTTTTAATTGGAGGACTTTGGAGCTTGGCCATTTATGGTCAGGGGTATCAACAGTGGATCTTGCTGGATAACAGACCCTTTGCTTCTGAAAGGATTTTGGTGTTAAAGTTCTCATTATGTTCCAGTCCTTTGGTTTCATGTGTGAGGGTAAGACTGTGGTTATGAGTGCAGTCAAGGTCAAAGTAATCTTCTCTGCACATGCTTTGGCTGCATGACCTACTGTTTTGGTATATTATCTCTAAAAAGCAACTCACTATCTCATTTAACAGGATAGGACCATTGCGAGCTGGTTCTGTGGCTACAATTGCTATATCAACCTCTCCCAGCAACATAATCTTAATCAACCAGTCTGGAATTTTCTGGTCAATACAAATGAAGTAGTCTATCATGTAGACCCTTTCTATCCCCCATAGAAAGAAATGGCAATCTGCATGATAAAAATCCTTGCCATTTTCTTCTCCCCCAAAAAAGGTGTCCTGGTCTAAATATAATCCTTTCAATAGCTACCTTGACTCACCTTTCTTTTTATAAAAACCTTCCATTTTGTACAATCCCTTGTAGTATTCTTCGAGTTGCTGGACGGAATACCGCCTGATACATGGATTATTGAATAAAACCAATTAGATCTTTAACTTTACTCAGTCGAATTTTGTTCTTTAACACTATATACTACATTTGGTTCATCACTCATCAGTTCATATACACATAGATTGCTTCCACCTTTTCACTGTGGTGCATAATGCTGCTGTGAACATGGGTACAACTATCTCTTTGAGAATCTGCTTTCAATTCTTTGGGGTATAAATGAGAAACTAAATCTTTAATAAGTTTCCCTTTTGGGGGTTATTTTGAAAGAGGTAGTGAGTTCTCCCAGAGGTTCTCTTAATGCCTCATTTTCTTGAAAATATATCAGTATATGGTAGCTATTCAAGAGTAGGCTGGGCATGTCAAGAGTTTCTGTTCAGAACTTTAACTGTTTCTGTATGAAGACATGGTTAATGCCCACCAGGCATCTATATCCAGGAGGCAAAACATGTTACTGTATGTATCTGCATGTATCTGTCTGAACATGCATGTTTTAATTTTATTTCAATGGCAAGCAAAGGTCTAGGGGAGATTTAAAAGTGAAATGGTAAGCTGCCTAGACCTTCATGAGCAGCAATTGCTGGTGGAATTTTCTAATGTGGAGTGGCAGCTCTATAATCACATTAATACTGTAGCAATCTGCTACTGAGACTTTCATTAAATGGCTCCCAGATCATATCTTTCTCTGTGTACTCATTCATTTCATAAGGGATTTATTTATAAGATTGTTGATTTCACACACTGCACCTTGCAAGGGCACCCTATCAATTCTAGTATTTCATAATGTTTCCTTTAAGAGAACTTTCTACTCTTTTGTTTCTATTTTCTACACAGTCTGGCTCTACATCATAAAATGCGGTTTACTTAGGATTCAGAGAGCAGCACTATCTGGGTAGCCCTCCCCCATCCTAAGAATCTTACAAATCACTAATAGTGTGGGGGAGGAGAGACTGCTTATAACAGGAAAATGGTGCTCTGGAAAGCTAGGGCTTTACTCCCTCTACTGATTTGTATGACAAAGAAGGCAAATTTCTTCCGTGAAAGCTCAGCACTTAGTCAGGACTCAAGCAATTAAAACCCAAATTTGAACGCTGGCAATGGGAAAACTTACTGAGGAACAAAAGTGATGTTTCTGCACTGCCCTGCTTTCATGGCCTCGAAATCTTCTCTGCTTACTCCAGTCTTCTGTTACCTGGGCCGGCTGATCCCCACTGAGCCCCACGACTGCGGCAGGACAAGAGCTCTGAATTTCTTGCCCAGGCAGCCTTTTTATTAAAGAGCACAGGGGCAGCTCTCCCAGGAGCAGCAGGCTTCTCTTTGGGGGAGGGAAAGCCAAGGAGGAAAGGGTTAGGACAGTAGGCTATATAAACAGTGAATGAACAAAGCCGAGAAAGTACAGGTCTCTGCGGGTCCCAGGAATCCAAACCCCTCCATCATCCCCTCTCTACAGTCACATTATAGGACGGCATCCTTCCTAGCCCCAATCCTCTGGGCATTTGACTCTTTTACATAAATGTTAAGATTGGTAGCTTTCCAACATTTTTAGCTGGAGAGCATTGAGAAGAGTTAAAAAGGAAACGATGGATTTGCAGTCGCTTTCTTTCAATTCCTTTTCATTCATTGGCTAAGTACCGGTTGCCTAGGAAACCGCGTGCTTCTCAGCGGAGTTGGCTGTCAGGCTACCAGAGCTGTGAGCTGTGTATTAAGTGGTGAAGGCAGAGGGAAAATCCGAAAGCTAGATATCTTTTAATTTCAATAAATGTGTAAATATGTTATACACACACACATACATATATATGTATCCATATATATATCTCGCTTTAAGAAAAAAATGCTTTAAGATTTCACTACCAAAATAGTTATGTACTGCCCCCTTTCTAGCAAACTTCTTCAATAAATTAAAATAATGACTTTATGTGTAATAGAGGAATGCAAAATCACTTGAGAATGTGTCACTGATTATACTCTGAAAATTATGAGAGTAAATATAATTTTAATGTTTTATGGGATATTTTACTTCAGCCACACCATCAGTTATGCATAAAACAGATGTTGAATTTTATTTTATACTCAGTTATTTCTACAACTGTCTCAAGAAGAGAAAATTTAGAAATGTTAGTACATCATTGGAACTAACAGTATATAAATGATAATGAAATATTTATACTGACACCTTCATGTCTGATATACAGTGACCTAGATGGAGAGGAATTGTGTATAACAGACAAAAAGACATGTCGAAGGACCGAGCTGAGAACGAATCTTCTCGGTAGCTACATGGAATGAGTATAAGCGTTAGCAGATAAGTTTAAAGACCAAGGGAAGACTTGGCTGTCTTTAGCATCCAGCCTCCGACACAAAATCAGCTCCTTGTGAAAATAAAACTGTGCAGCATCATAATTCCAAATTGGGAGGGGCGTAGAACTGTTAACAAGAATGCCAAATCGAATGAGGCGGGGCGGAGGGCAGTACAGACAAAACAGAGAAAGGGGAAACAGATCTTGAACCAGAAGTGCCAAATCCCCAAGGGCATCCGGGCATCCAGGATGAGTTTCAGCCTCACCCTATCCCAAGCTCCTTCCTCAAAAGAAACCCGAGAGGAAAGGGTTCTTTTATCTACATGATCTTGAACAGGCATTTTCACCCTGGCACTCCACACAGATCTGGCTCTGAAACAGAATTTAAGAAAATAAACCATTAGGTAAGGGAAGGTGGCAGCGGGTTCAAATTACCCTCACGGAGCTGAGCCTCCCACAATGCCACTCAAGGGAGCTGCCTCTCTGCGCTGGCAGACAGGCGGTAACCTCAAGCAGTGCGGGTACAGGCCTCGCTTGCTTCCTTCCTGCGCAGCTCGGTCCCACCAAAGCCCCCAACTCAACCCCAGGACTGGGTGCTAACACCAGCCACAGCCCTGGACATGGTCACTTTCCCCAAGGGCTGGGGCGCCCAGAAGGCCGATTCCAGCCTGAGCCCTGTCTTTAACTTGTTGTGTGACCTTAAGATCGCTGGCCTTTGACGTTTCCGCATCTACATGAGTCAAATTAGAAACTCAGGGGTCAGGCCCCAGGTTCTTGGGACCCCTCAAGTGAGACATGTGGGAGGGCCTTCCCCTCCTCTGCCTCTGGCCAGCCCGACCTCATCCTAACCTCGACAGCAGCAGCGGTGTCTGGGGAATTCAACCCCAAAAGCTTCAGACTGGGCGCAAAGGGGCGGCTGGGCTTTTGTTCTCGGTTTCTCTTTGTGCACTGGAATGGAGTTGAAAACCCCCCTCCCATTCCCCCGCGGAAAAGGGAGGCGATGACAGCTTGCTGGTAGTTCTGGGAGGGCCTCACTCAACAGCTGCCGGCTTCGTTCCGCCACCGGAACCCGGGTTGTTCAGCAGCTCTCACCAGAGGATGAAAAGGGGTCAGTCACATCACCTTGCAGAAGACCCGTTCGAGTCGGGAGGGGGAGGGGGTGCTTCACCCGTGGAATTGCAGGCACCAAGTTCCAGGTCTGTGGTGAACGTTTTAGCCACCCTTAACCTTCCCTCCCTCCCTCCAGCCCACGCAGGTTCAGCCACCCCATCTCTCTCTCTCCTTCCCTCCTTCCTTTCCTCCTTCCCTCCCCCTCTTTCTCAACAAAGAGATCAACTCCTTCGACTACCTATAAACTGTGGGTTTGAAAGAGGGTCGGTGCTCGCTCTCTGTGTGCTTGCCGGGTTTCGCAGGTCCTCTCCTTTGCAGTGCTGCAGTTTTTAGGCGTGTCCCTCACCTCCATCAGTAGCCCAAAGGCTGGGGACCTCATGGCCGCTGCGGGGTCCGGAGCCTGATGAAAGATGAGAGTGTTAGCGGTAGGGCGGACTACGACCACCCTTGGAACTCATGCCCATACTGGACAATAGATGAACCGATCCCAGATCGAGGGAGCTCCTGGAGTGTGATTTTTAAGTACTCAGTTGTGCGAGGCATCCCACTTAGAGAGCCCTTTGTTTTGCCGCAGCCCCGCCTCCCGGACCCCACCCTCACTCTGACCGCTGGACTGTCCACACTGCTCCGCCAACCACACCCACCCCATCCACTCTCAAGTAACAAAAGCCAGTGAGGGGGGTGGAGGGGTCCTTGGGGCTGTATAGACTCTTGGAAAGGGATGAGCGGGACTGGATAGGGTGTTGAGTTCTGGATGCTGCTGCCCAAGTAAGAGAGAGCATCCTTGACAGAGACAAAGAGAGAATAGGCAGATCCTGGGGGTGAGGCGGAAGGCACCCTGGAGCTCTAGGGCCTTGGGTGTTCAGGGTCACAGCTCTTCAGGCCGATCACACACGACTTCTTCTCGGGGCCACCTGTCCTCTCCCAAGGCTCTGCATAGCTATTGTTCGGCTTCTGGACAGTTGCCTGCCGCTAGGGTTGGGGGATGCGGCAATGGTTTCACTAGGGGCGGGTGGTTGAGGGATCTCTGGCTCTTGGCGGAGGAGAGGCCCTAAACTGCGCTGGCAGCAGCAGCACAACCTGTACCACTACAGCCCTACCACCTGCCAGGGCCCAGAGCATAGCGCGGTCCTTTCAGGCACGTCTGACGACCTCTCCACCTGCTCCAGTCCGTCTGTCCCCCGCCCCCCATTCCAGTGCAAGCTCTCCCCGCATTCACAGCCTGCCACCCTCAATTCTCAGTATTTCCACTCCACTCCACCCCTAGCCTTAGACAATGCACACGCCCCCACTCTACTCCATGAAGTCCCCATACCTCACCCGGTCCCTAAGACTGTGCTGATTGGCCACGGGCCCACGGTCCATCCCCCCGGACAGTCCCTGGGGCTCGGAGCATTACGTCAGCCGTGCCTGGAGAGCGCTAGCGTGAAAGGGACTGGGGGGGCTAGGGCTGGGGGCGCGGCCTGCGCGGGCCGCCCCACCCTTCTTACATAAAAGGCCGGGCTCGGTGGGCTGACGTTCTTAGCCAGTCGATTCCTGAGCGCTTTCCCGGCGACCCAGTAGTGGGTGTGTAAGGGAGGACGGACAGACTGACCAGTAGCCGACCCGGGCCAGAAGAAGCCAGCTAGCACCATGCGTGAGATCGTGCACATCCAGGCGGGCCAATGCGGCAACCAGATCGGCGCCAAGGTGGGTGCGCCGAGAACTCGACCGGGATGGAGCGAGGACACGAGTCTAAAGCTCCTCGGGATTGCTGTGCGCCAGCGGCATCCCAAGCAGACCCGGGGCTCTCCAAGCACACACCTTCCCGGCTGCTTTGTACAGCCGAGTAGGGCGTGGGCTCGCAGATGACTTTCGTGGTGGGGAGGGGGAGGAACCTTTCTTTCATTTTTACTTTAACTCATTTGGAATCCTGGTGATTTCTCGGTCTCCGCTTACTCGTTGTTCTTATTCGGGCACGCTGGCCTGGAGAAGGCGCCGGTGTGTCTGCGAGGCTGTGTGAGCGGGTTTGTGGGAGACGCAGGGACGCAGGGAGAATTGATTTTACTCGCTTGAACACGAGTCGAGTTGTGGGGGGAGGGAAGGAGAGAGATTGTTTGAGGTCTCAGGACGTGCTTTGAATCGAAAACCACCATCGGTCAGGTCCCTGCGCGCCCGCCTTCCGCCAGAGCCCGCAGCTGTGACTTGGAGCGCCGAGCTCCGCTGCAGCCAGTGCCAGCGGTTCCGTCGCTGACAACCCCCCTTCTCCCCCCGCCCCCCCACACACACAGACACACACACTTACCTTCCCCCACACTGAGAAATGCCCAGTTTCAACATTTTTCCCCTGCAAAATACAAGCTTTGCGGCTGTGCTGGGTCACAACTCTAAAGCTCCTCAAAGATTGGGTTGTCAGAACTGAGCTGGGGCTATTCATTGTGAGTCGCGGCCTCTCTGACCGTCGGGAGTGGCTAAATGTAACCTTTTACTGTATCCCAGTTTTGGGAAGTCATCAGTGATGAGCATGGGATCGACCCCACTGGCAGTTACCATGGAGACAGTGATTTGCAGCTGGAGAGAATTAATGTGTACTACAATGAAGCCACTGGTAATTAATTGCCTTTACTTCCTGCCCCCTACCCCTTCAGTTTTTTACCCCCTCCTATTTTGGGGGGAGGTGCTGACCTCAGGATCGTGGCCCCAGGGGAGGGTGGGCTAGAAGATATTGGATTTTCACTATTTCATTGTGGTATTTCAGTAGGCTTCCCGGTTCACAGCTAAATGAATCCTTAGAGAATTTGGTGGGCCTTGTGTGTGCCTTTGTTCTGGGGGCAACAGAGGAAGCCTACAAAAAGGAAGCCAGTAACAAGTCTTTCCCTTCAGAGCTCTCTGCTGGTAGGTCTAAGTCCCGCTCTGTTCCCCACAGGTAACAAATACGTACCTCGGGCCATCCTGGTGGATCTGGAGCCTGGCACTATGGACTCCGTCAGGTCTGGACCATTTGGCCAGATTTTCAGGCCTGACAACTTCGTGTTTGGTGAGTGACTGACTGATGGCCCGAGAGGCTCATTTTACACCAAGGCAGCTCAGTGTGGAAGGGTGTGACTGCCTAGGGAAATATGAAGAACATCCAGTTGTGTTATGAGTTAGTCTTAATGTAAGCTAAAACAAATTTGCCGTTCAACCTCTAATACCAAGGGATTTCCAGCCTTTCATTTATAATTATATCTACGACCAAATATTTTAATATCTGAAAATTTTGGTGATAACCTGAATTAATCTTTTCTGAACACTGACTCACTCTTTAAGGGGTTTAAGGCAAAAAAATAATAATAATTTAATCTAATCATCAGTGACTTATGAAGTGTCTTTCCCTCTGGCAGGCCAGAGCGGAGCCGGGAACAACTGGGCAAAGGGTCACTACACAGAGGGAGCTGAACTGGTAGACTCAGTCCTGGATGTGGTGAGGAAGGAGTCAGAGAGCTGTGACTGTCTGCAGGGCTTCCAGCTGACCCACTCGCTGGGGGGCGGCACGGGGTCTGGGATGGGCACGCTGCTCATCAGCAAGATCCGGGAGGAGTACCCAGACCGCATCATGAACACCTTCAGCGTCATGCCCTCGCCCAAGGTGTCCGACACGGTGGTCGAGCCCTACAACGCCACCCTCTCCGTCCACCAGCTGGTGGAAAACACAGATGAAACCTACTGCATCGACAACGAGGCCCTGTACGACATCTGCTTCCGCACACTGAAACTGACCACCCCCACCTACGGAGACCTCAACCACCTGGTGTCGGCCACCATGAGCGGGGTCACCACCTGCCTGCGCTTCCCGGGCCAGCTGAACGCAGATCTGCGCAAACTGGCGGTGAACATGGTGCCCTTCCCGCGCCTGCACTTCTTCATGCCCGGCTTCGCCCCCCTGACCAGCCGGGGCAGCCAGCAGTACCGGGCCCTGACGGTGCCCGAGCTCACGCAGCAGATGTTCGACTCCAAGAACATGATGGCCGCCTGCGACCCCCGCCACGGCCGCTACCTGACGGTGGCTGCTATCTTCCGGGGCCGCATGTCCATGAAGGAGGTGGACGAACAGATGCTCAACGTGCAGAACAAGAACAGCAGCTACTTCGTCGAGTGGATCCCCAACAACGTGAAGACGGCCGTGTGCGACATCCCGCCGCGCGGCCTGAAGATGTCGGCCACCTTCATCGGCAACAGCACTGCCATCCAGGAGCTGTTCAAGCGCATCTCGGAGCAGTTCACGGCCATGTTCCGGCGCAAGGCCTTCCTGCACTGGTACACGGGCGAGGGCATGGATGAGATGGAGTTCACCGAGGCCGAGAGCAACATGAACGACCTGGTGTCCGAGTACCAGCAGTACCAAGATGCCACGGCTGACGAACAGGGGGAATTTGAGGAGGAGGAGGGCGAGGATGAGGCTTAAGTTCACAGGTCACAGGTTAAGGAAAATTGAGAAGGAAAGCAAGGGGGAGGGGGGCATACTGGTGAAAATATCTTGGCAATTGATGGAAAGAAGCATGGTCTGCTCTAAGTGTGTGCGCTGGTTCTCTGGTGCTCTTCACTATTGCCTGTCATTTTAAATTTTTTTTCTTTTTGTAATACTGATGATATCACTGTAACATTTGAGGTATTTCTGAACTACTGTTGTTATGGCTAAAATTACATAAACGTTTGTGTCCTAAAGGGCCTCTTTTCTGTTTCCTCTTTGTTGAGTGATTATCAATTTAAATGTTACTTTCGGAACACATAATATGAAATTCTTTCATTAGAAAAAAGAATGGATAGGTAAAGGTTCAAATATATTTACTCCAGTGTTGAACCAACCACAATCATACTCAATTTAAGGTGGGAAATCGAGCCAAATGTTAAAATGTCCTTAGGTAAATATTTTATTAGTTAAAAGATGCCTACCTGAAAGCATACTAAATGTATTTTCATAGTAGAAATCCTACTATACCTCTATTTCCTTTCAAAAACTTTTTTTGAATATTACTACATCAACACAGCATAAAATTCTAAAAGCTAGAGAGTGAAAAGTAAGTTTCTCTTCCATATACTGCAGACTTATGTAGATTCTCTTTTTTCTTTCTTTACACACATCATGGTACTAACATTGTTCACTTGCCTCCTTTTTTTACTAAATAGCATATCTTTAAAATACAGAGAGCTTCTATCCTTTAAACGAATACATAGTATTCATATGTAGTTGTACCATATTTTTAACCAATTCCCTCCAATGGACATGTAGGTTGTTTATATTTTTTCTTATAGAGTCACAATAAATAATTTTATGCATATGATTGCATATATCAGAATAGCTATCTTGTAAGTTTCTCTAAGTGGAATTTTCTATCAAAGGGTATTTGATACTATGCCTTTTTAAGTAAATGAAATTGTCTATGCTTAGGAATAGCCATAGATTTATAAATTGTTAATATACTAAAATTCTGAAGCAAGTTTTCTTCCCATCAGTCATGTTTATACAACATAAGAAACTATTTGTACAAAAGTTAATTACTTTTGAATTTATATGAAAGTATAAATTCTGCATTATTGGAGAATTTTACTTTAAATAGGCAAGCCACAATAATTTTCACAGTTTATTGCATTCTTACCATGCGGAGCTAGGATTTGGGATTTGAACACAAGCCTGCCTCTAGACTTGAACTCAACCACTAAAGAAGCTATGAGATTTCAACAAGTGATTTTCAGTTAAGATAGTATACTTCTATGGGATAAATCATACTTTTTCAAAATGAGGCCAATGTGCTGCCTTTATCTGGGCTAGTCAGTTTCCTATTTTGCAAAGAGAAGTAAAATGTAAGTTATAAACAAATGTACAAAATTTATTTATGTGCCACTAAAGGAAGAAAAAATCAAGAAAACTGTAGAATTATGATTTTTCTATTTTCAGGCAAATTCAAAATCGGAAAAAATATTACTTTATATCATACCCTGTATTTATTTCTTTCTATTTGGTTCTACTCCTACTTAAGTGCTTTTTAAAAAGAAAAAGAAAAATGAGAGGCAGATATGGATTTCCCCATTAAAGAGTCTGTCCTATAGCTAAAAATAGTTTCAAAAAAAGTGAGCAGTGTCATTCTAAATAGTGTGAAAATAAGTTCATTGTATCAAGTCGCCCCCATAAATTGAAAAGAACAGTAGTTCACTTTACAAATATTATATATTTTATATATTATGTATATTACATATAACACAAGTATTATATACATAGAAACTAGACCTAGTGCTGAGTAGGGGCAAACAGGTCAGGAGACAGTAGCTTCTCCCCCATTTTTCTATGTTTAACAGTGAACTGGCAGGTGCCATTCCTGATGAGCTGATGTAAAGCTTCCAACAACTTAATCGAAGGGTGACATTGGTTTTAAATGACCCGAAGACTTGTATCAGCTGCCAGGGCCCCCTGGATTTATCCTTGACCATGCATTCCCCACAACCTGTCAGACACATGATCGGTAACTTTGGAGAAGAGAGGGATTGCCGCCAGGTGCCTCCTGTCATACTGTAAGTATCATGCTTCTCTCCCACCTGTGAGAAGAGGTTAGGCAGGCACTCAGCAGGCCAGCCTGCTAGCCTTTCAGCATACCCATGACTGCTGAAAGCACAGCTAGAGCTTACTTAAACATGATTAGAAGAGTGTGTGCCAGATGGATCAGTCACCAGATTCTCTGGGACAAAGTTTTAAAAGCACGTTTGCATAATATTAATATGCACATGAAACACATACTTAGGAAAACAGTTCAAAAGTAGAAAAATGCACAAACACCTGGGTTAAGACATACTTTTTGAAAATGAGTTTTCTTTTTTACATTACCATTGTGCGATGAGAGGTGGTGGTGGTAGTGGTGGGTGGGTATGTGTGTTTTCAAGACTCTACAAAGGAAATGTTCTTCTTCTCCCTGATGTGCCACAAGGAGGATATTGACTTTTGGGCAGGCGCAGTACCCAAATTACAAGACCCACTGGGATGTGATACAGGATTCAGAAGTTCGGTTTAGGGAGGGAGTTGGAGTCACCTTGAAGTCATCTCAAAAGTCTGAAAAGAAACAAGAACCCTAATGTGCTCCAAATTTGCCTGCACCTCTATCATCAGCCCCAGAGATGGTCTAAGACTATGTTAGACAGTGTTAGATTAATAGAAATTTGAACTAAAATTAACCTTTAGAGATTATCTAGCTTGACCTCCTTATTTTGTACCGGGGAGACTGAGGATCAGAGACTTTTGTCTAAGATCACAAAACTCCTGTATAAATCAGATCTTGGATCCAGTATTCTTTTCTCTACAGCTACATATCTCAGGTCCTATTTTATACAAGGCCACATGAGGATTATGAAGAGAGGAAAAAGAAATTTCCTGGTTTCAAGGAAAAACCCAAAAGTGTCTTTGTTCCACAACTCAACCTCCCTGTATGGGTTGAGCACAGATAAAGCACCAAGCCTTTTGTCTCTAATGAGATCACTCTTTGACAGGTGATGCAGAGTTTCCTGGCTCTAAAACACCACCTACGCAACGTCCTAATGCAATCATGGGTGCAAGAGGAATATTCTATCAGGGATAGTTATGTGAAAATGAGTAGGAAGTTAGTAAAAACCCTTTGGAGTCTCATTTTTTACACACCACCATTATAGTTAAAATGTGATTTGTATACTAGACAAAGCTACTTGACAACTATTACAATGATGATTTATTTCCAATGTGTAAGAGATAGTCTACTGTGAGTTCATGCTTTCATAAACGTGTCTCAAAGTTGAGCCATTCACTTGAAAACAGACTCACTGTTAAGAAACTTTCTTAATCCCAAATCCCCTAACTCCTCCACCCCTCATGCTTTTCTTAAGGCATACTTACCAACACCTGCCCAGAGAAGCTCATCTTAGGGCAGTTTATAGCACTTAAAATGCTTCAAAGTTATTTCTTCTTTTTCTTTTAACTGAGATATAATTCACATGCATTGAATTCACCATTTAAAAAAGTACAGGTCAGTGAGTTTTAGTATATTGACAGAGTTGTGCAATTATCACCACTATATAATTCCAGAACATTTTCATCACCACCCCCCCCCCACACACACAAATTCCTGTACCCTTTGGCAATCCCTCCCCATTCGACTGTCCCTCCAACTCCTGGCAACCACTATTCTTTCGGTCTCTATGGATTTGCCTATTCTGAACATTTCATATAAATGGAATAATATAACATATGGTCTTTTGTCCTCGTCTTTTTATATGTAGCATGATGTTTTCAAGGGTTATCCATGTTGTAGCATGTTTCATATGTCATTCCCTTTTATGGATAAATGATATTCCATTGTAGCATACACCACACTTTGTTTATCCATTCATTAATTGATGGACATTTAGTTAGTTGCCACTTTTTAGTTATTAAGAAAAAGGCTGCTATGAACATTCATATGCAAGTTTTTTGTGTATATGTATACTTATATTTCTCTTGAATACATACCTAAGAGTAGAATTGCTGGGTAATGTGGTAATTCTATGTCCACAACCATTTTGACTTCTACCGAACCATGTATATATTTTTAAATTTGCCCAGAAAGCCAAGATAGAATAGAAATTAGGCATTTTGTATTTGTGCACCTATATATAGCCTTAAAATTATAGAGTTTTAGAAATGGATAGGAGATCTAATAGGACCCCATGGGTTCATAAATGAGGAAACTAAGTCTCTTTGCTTAATTAGCAATGTTTTCAGGTCACTGTATCAATTAAGGTTGATGTTTGACTGCTAGCAACAATGGCTTCAACTTATTTTTTCCTCTCACTTAAAAAAATCTAGTGATACACAGTCCAGGCTGTGTAGCGCCACAATATCCTCTTTCTGCTCTACTTACTACCTCCACTGGCTTTCAACCTCAAGTTCTCCTCAGGCTGCCAAATGGCCACTGCATTACTGGTCATGATATCTGGGTTCTAGGTAAGAAGATGGGAGGGAGGTTAAAAAGTCACCTTCCAGCTGAGTAAGCCCTTTTAAAGATCTATGTCAGTAGATCCCCCAATGACTTTTGTTTGCATTTCGTCGGCCACCCTTTTTTGCAGGCAAGGTTGAGCAAGGTAGCCTTTTAAATGGTTACATTATTGCCCCAACAATTTAGAGGTTCTGTAGAAAGAAAGGTTGATCATATAATTAGAGAGTGGCTAAGAAGTAGCATTAACCCAGATCTCTTAACTACTCTTCCAGTAGAAATTTTTGTAGACATAAATTTGAAAAGTGTTTCGTGAGGGGAGCCCTCATTTTCTAAAATGGAGAGCTTAATGAAAGATTTCTCTTTTATTTATGTATTTTTTAACTTTATTGAATTTATTTTCCAATTACAGTTGACAGTCAATATTATATATGCATTAGTTTGAGGTGTACTGACATTTATGTAACTTGAAAGAAGATTTCTTGGTCTAAATTTCTAATCAAAATATTTACTCTTCTTACTTTTAGGCCTTTCTAACTTTTAGTCAACTGATGACAACACATATTCATGATTTCTAGGGGAATTTATTTTAATAACCAATAATGGAATGTCCATGTCAGGTGTGCTAATCGTGAATGTTTAGTGGGTAAAGCAATGGGATTTGTTTTCATGAATATGTTCACCGTGACTTGCAAACCTGGTCACTGAGGGGAAAGAACCAGGACTACTTTGTTGAATTGTGTGGAAGGAGAGGGCACCAGGGTGCATATCAGGCACGAGCAGCTGTGGGACCACTTGAGTCACATGGAAGAAGTTGTGGGACACCTGCTCAGGAAGAAACTGATAGATGTCTGGGACTAATGTAAGTCAAAGGGCCAGAGGACTGGCCAGTGCCAGGAAATCTGTAGGATGCTCACATCCAGAAGTAGATGTGAGGTCTGCTAAGAGGCACAAGCCTTTGGAGGTTGAAACAGGAAGATTCAAGCCTTAAGTAGGTCAGATCATTCAAAGATAGCACTACAAAGGACAAACTATGCCTCAGGAAGCCAGAATCTGGAGAAGCAACTTTTCAGCTTCTGCTTTTTTTTTTTAGATCTCTGGGTAGCTAGGCATGATTTTAGGATCTCATTTATAGGAAAAGAGAAGGGAGCCAACATTTACCAAGTACCTACTATGTGTTAGCAACATTACTGCAGAGACTATTGTGGAGAGTGAACTCTTAATTGTGTCATTTATTAACCTTGGGTCCTTTAATAAGTTACTTCACGTCTCTAAATCACTCTGTTTTCTTGGACAGAGGATTAAGTGACATTAAAGTATAATAATAGCCAGTATTTATTAAACATGTGCTGTTTATTACACATTTATCTCATTTCATCCTCACAGGAATACTGTAGAGTTTGGGTGCTTTCGATTGTGTCCAAAATCAATTAAAAAGTTGCTTACAAAAGGAGTAAAGTTGAAAAAGAATTGGCTCACTTAATTAAAAAGTCCAGGGGCAGATCTTTCAGGTTCTATCATGGCTACATCTGGAGCCTCTAAATATGTTATCAGAATATCCTCCTTCTTTATTACTCTCTTGGCTCAGCCAGCATTCTTATGTTTTGGCTTCATTCTTTGGCAGGATCTCCCCACGTAGTAGAAACTTTAGGTTCACACTGCTCTATTGCTAGAAACTTAGAGAAAAAAAAAGAATCCAGACTAGCCAAACCTATGTCATGCACCCATTTCTGAATCGGTCATGTGTCAATGGAAAAGGGACATAACTAGTCTGGATCAGGTGCCCTCCTATAAAGAAGAGTCATATGACTGGCATTCTCATTCTTTAGGGAAATGGCAGTTACTGAAAGAACTCAAGTTAGATTAAGTAACTTGCCCCAAATCATTTAGCTCTAATTGGAGGACCTAGAGAACCCCAGGGTTCTCTGACTCCAAAGTATATGTGTAATATGACATCCAAAAAAGTGATTATATCAAGTAGAAAGGGATATCTAGAGCAGCAGCTGAGGGCAAGGGACTGACTCAGAGACAGGTAAATCTCAGAGGCTCCATCTTGCCTACAGGTTCGAGGCACCTGACCACCTGGCCAACCCCTTTACCTCTCAATATTTTTTATTACTTTCTGCATGAATCTTCTTCTCCAATTAAAAATATTATACTTCCCCTTCTCCCACCTCCACCATTTAATGTACCATTCTCCTTCCTAGAATATCTTATTTCACTTTTCTTCCTAAAATATTTTTTCAGCTCTTAAAGTCATGTTAAGTTTTCACTTTTCCTCAGAAAACCTCCTCTAATCTGCTTTAAGTGGCACATTATTTGCACAGTTATAAGAAGAGAACAGTCCTAGGAGCCAGGCAATCTCAGTTCTGTTCCTGACATTTTCACTTCAGTTTTGTTCGTTGGTTCTTTATGATGACTTTTTTTTTTCATTCATTTTTTTGTCTCTATTGGCTTATTTGTGTTTACGTTTTCAGTGGTTACTCTAGGATTTATAATATAAATCTAATATAAATTTACCACCATCTACTTTTAAAGAATACTACCTCACTTTATGTGTAGGGTGAGATCTTTACAACAGTGTGCTTCCATTTTGCCTTTCTGTCTTCTATGCTTTTGTAGCCATATTTTATTTTCACATATTTTGAAAACCCCATTATACATTTTTATTGCTTTTGCTTTAAACAGTTATAATTTTAAGAAATACAAACATATTTATAGACATCTTTACCGGTTCAGGTCCTTTCATCTCTTTGGGTAGATCACATTTCCTTATGCCTGAGAAAACTGCCTTTAACATTTCTTGTACTGAAGATCTGCTGGCAACGAATCTCTCACTTTTGTTTAGCTGAAAAAGACTTTATTTTGACTCAGTTTTCAAAGCTATTTTTAGTGGATATAGAAATTTAGGTGGACAATTTGTTTCTTTCAGCTCTATAAAGATGTCATTTTTTTTTTGTCTCCTGACTTGTGCTGTGTAAAATGAGAAGTCACTGGTAATTATCAACTTTGTTTTCATTTTTTTGTGATGCTTAATTTTTCTATCTAGCTTAATTTTTCTGTCTAGCTGATTTTAAGATGATCTTTTAATCACTATTTTCCAGCAGTTTTATTATGATGCACCTCGATATGGTTCCCTCTATATTAATTCTATTTGAGATTCTTTGAGCTTCCTGAACCTGTGAGCTTATAGTTTTCATCAAATTCACAAATTTCCACCATGATTTATTCAAATCTTTTTCTATCTCCCCACTTTATTCTGTGATTCCAATTACATGTATTTCAGACTTTTTGATATTGTCTCACAGTTTACTGATGATCTGTTCAGTCTTTTCTCTTCAAAGTATTGACTGCTGTAACTTCAACTCTCTGATCTTTTCTGCAGTGTCTAATCTGCTGTTAATCTCATGCAAGTATTTTTCATCTTAGATATCATGTTTTTAAATTTTAGAAGTTATATTTTTGTCTTTAAAATTTTTCCATTTCTCTCCTCTTTGTGTTCATGATTTCCTTTACCTTCTTAAATGAGTGCTTTCTCTGCTTATTTCAAGGTCTGTTTCTATTACTGATTTTCATCATGGCTATGGGCCATATTTTCCTGCTTCTTTGTAGCTTCTGATTGGATATCAGACATTATGAGGTTTATATTATTGAGTACTGAGTTTTCTTGTGGTCCTTTAAATATCATTGGACTCTGTTCTGGCATATAATTACATTACTTGAAAACAGTGGGACCCTTTTGGAACTTGCCTTTAACCTTTAATAAGGTGTCCAAAATAGTCTTTGGTCTAAAGATAATTTAACCCCACTATTAAGGCAATGCCCATGCATCATAAGGTGTTTCCATTCTAGCTCATGTGGGCTATAGAGATTATTTGGTCTAGGCCTTTCCCTATTCTCAAGCAGTTCCTTATCTTGCATTCTAAAGCCAAGATTTGAGAGGACTGCTCTGCTGATCTCTGAGCTCTCTCTCTGTGAAGTTTCTTTCACTTCTGTATTCTGCTCTGTGATTCTAATTACTTGGGCTCTTTGAATTCTGATTTCTCTCTCCTGAGCTCAGTGAGACAGCAAACTCTGTTTGGCTTTTTGCCCCTGTACTGCAGCCTGGAAACTGCCTCAAATAGTAAGTTGGGGCAATTACATGCCAACTTCATTTGTTTCCCCTTTCTCAGAGGTCACTATCTCTCATTGTCTGATGTCAAATGTCCTGAGAACCATTGTTTCATATATTTTGCCCAGTATTTTTAGTTGTTTTGGTCAGGAGGATAAACCCAATTTCTGTTGCTCATCTTGGCCAGAAATAGAATTTTTCTCTTCATTTCCTTTGGTTGAAATATGTTTTCTTTCCTTCTATTTCTCTTATGACAGTATCTGTCTTGTTTATTTAGTTTGGACTTCATTTATGTTTTTTCTTTATTTTTACTTTTTTCTCAGTTCTTTCACTTATTTATAAATATCTTTCTCTAAAAATCTCATTTCAGAGTTTTTCTAATTTTAATGTACTTTTTCTTTCATATCTGTGATCCTTTGCTTAATTTTTTTATTTTTTTTTAAATAATTTGAAATTTTAGGTTACAGTTTTCATTAGTTTGGATATGTTATCTCTCTGGCATATTTCATCATCTTGTAAAGACATCATTCTGCTCCTAATTCTTCCTGCTTTTATTAATAATTTTGCATGTGATTTGATCATGATCCTTTTCTTTTCCACACTTTAAGTTTTCCTGTAGTTTTAAGAGTAAAAGCAAGGCCAGGATAGTTTTAAAAGCTGCGTGGTTTCATAGCTTCTCCTCCTTATGTTGTTTTCAGGAAGTGATTTTTAAAAAGCAGCCTATTTTCTGGGATTTGCTTCAATGTTCCCTCCTTAATTTTTACTGGGATCTTCTCTTTCTTTTGTTGCTATTAATCCTACCCTCCATATTATGGAATCTGCTTCTGGTAATTTTTCCTCACTGTAAGGCTTGTTCCAAAGAGAATTTTGCTTTTTTAGTTTGAGACGTCATAGGTTTAGTTTCTCAGTCTACTTTTCGGCTTGGGGCATTGTGACAAGGTGAGGATGGTTAAGAGAGATTCAGAACTATGGTCCCACTGTTAGGTAACTAGTCAGACGTGAGAGACAGGAAAACAAAGGAATAGAGGCCCAGCCTAGAGACACCCCAAAGAACACACTATTGGTAGGGAATCCTTCTTGCATCCCCAGAGACAAAGGACAAGAGGGCCATAATCTATAGCTGGTTTAATCTGGCCACAGATGCCTGCACAGAAGCTACTACCCTAATTTGCCCACAATCTAAGCTTTATTATACTGTCATTATGATACTATGTTTATGCTTGGAAGTTCATGAATCTAATTATAACAGACTGAATTCTGGGTAAGTGCATGTGCACTAGGCAAACGGTTATATAGCAGCCAGGTATCAGTCAAAATGACCTCATGTGCCAATCACCTAGGAGTGCCTTTGGAACCACCCATCATGGACCAAATGTAACTCAGACATTTTCACTTCTGGGTGATGACAGCTCTCTTTGCCAAAAACGTGTTCCTCCTTGGAGGGTGCTATCTTTCTAAAATATACTTTTAATCTTTTCCAAATCGCATTGACCTGTGATTCTTCACTGTGTCAATGAGGAAGAATTGAGGAAAAATGCTAATTACACTTCTGCACTGTTATTCTCACCCCTGCCACTGGGGCAACACCTAAGTTCAAATTGCCGCCAATGGTAACTGCACCACCACTATCTTCCATATATCCCCAAATCCAGTCGTTTCTAAAGTCATAGCTCCAATTAATGTAGGGAGGGGGCAAGAGAACTAAAATGTTAAATCAAACTATACTCAAGTCTGCAATATGCTGATTAGCCCTGCAGCCAGACCAGGAGGAAACAGGCAGAACAAAGGAAGATTTTTGCTGGGATTGCTAACAAACCATTTCCCCATATTGTGAAGGGAAAACAGAAAAACAGTCTTTCAGTGGCACCCTACACAAAATAAGATGATTCTTTCCCTATGGCCAAAGTCATGTGGAAGCTATGGATCAAAAGCTGGGAACTGCCCGCCAGCCTTTCACGTTATACCTTCTTACCTTATCACGCTACACACTCTTACTTTTTCTCACTGTATGCCCATATCATCAAAGAAAATGGGTAAACTGTAATTCACAGAAACTAAAGAATGATATATAAGCTGAATTCTCCATTCAGGATCCCTCTCAGTGTCTTTACTCTGTCTCTCTCACTGTCCCCAACTCTCTCTATTGCCTCTGTCCCTCTGAGTCTCTCAGGCTCTCTCGCTCTCTGCCTCTATGAAGAGTCACCCCTTCTCCAAAAGATTTTTCTTTTGACTTTGTCTTTGGCAGGTGTTTAAATTCTTTCTTGCTCTCAGTTAAGAACCCTTCTCTCTCAGGGTGCAGGGCTTGAGTTCCCCTCCACTTGGGAAATTTGCTCTGTCCTACCACACAATTGTCATGTTTCTATTTCATTATTTGTTTACTTTAACAAATATATATTGAGTACCTATGTTTGGCTGTGGGATAAAGGGTATAACGGCCATGGTAAAGAGGAGATATCTTCTGACAAAAAGATGAAACAGGCAACTCCATAGACCATAACTGAATTTATTATAATATACAGTAATTCACTTATGGGAGGATTGGACTGAAGCAGACAGACCTCCCAGCCCAGTTTTGCACAAATTATTCTCTGCTAAAGATTCCCATTATGGTACTGTTTTCGTAACATAACTCAGGTGCTAATGATTGATAGGACGGAGGGACAAAGAATGCAGTAGTACCAGGGGCCATACCTTCTGGTGGTCTATACTATCACCGATTTAATATTCATCTTGGTTATCATTCTGGAAATTACTGAGAAAAGTATTTGTGGCTACATTTTAAGGAACACAGATAATCAACTAAAAGGCTTTGGTATGCTTACTAAGGTCAGTGAGATTGGCCAAAGTCACTATGGTGATAGTTTTTCACATCTGCATCTATACAACCTACTATGCACATGACACTGAGCTAAGAATACAAATAAGACTAAACACACTCTATCCTTCAAGGAGTTTCCAAGTCAGTGGGGGAGACAAGTATAAGCACAACTAAGTACAACCAGGCTGTGACAAATGCTATGAAGTGCTATGGAAACACAGAGAAGACATCAACTAATTCTCATCAGTTTGAAATCAGGGCAATTTTCATAGAGAAGTAATGTTTGTATTCCCCCAAACTAGAAAATGCAGCTAGATAATTAGAGCTGTTTCCTTTATAGAGCTGCATGCTTATGATCATTATTGTTAGCCTGGCCTCTTTTTTCTTTTATTTGTTTTCCTCTTTCCTAGCAATTTTGACAGGTCTCTTGGAGGAAGACAGTACGGCTATCTCTTTCTCTTTACAAGAGACGTACCAGATTATAGTTGTCCATTCTTCTGCTGAAAGAGGAGTCCTGTACTGACATCATTTCTGCATTCTTGACCTGTAATGTTCATCCCCAGCCCTGCACTACCCCATCACCTTGGTAGGCTCACAGTCTGGCTCCTAGGCTGGCATTTCATACAATCATGCCCTTTTGTTTGGAAATGCTCATAAAAAGTCAAAGTGTTGATGTGTGTGCTGCCACAGGAAGAGAGGGCAGACTGCCATCTACCCAGCTTTTACTCAGAGCAGTCTTTGTGGATAGATCTTCATTATACAGTACCAGTATGTGTGTCTTGCTTCTATTCATAAGAATGGTGGTGGTGGTGGTGGGGTACTCTTGTTGTTGTTGTTGTTGGTAGTGGTGGTAGTGGTGGTGGTGGTGGTGGTGGTGGTGTGTGTGTATTGAATTCTGTATTCAATTATGAAAAGGTTCAGTTAGAAATTTAAAGAAGACATAGAAGAAGTGGTTATCATTTAGAACTTGCAGTCTTTCCTCAGTCTATGTTGCTCTGTCTCCCTAGAGAACCAGAAGCTAGCTCATAAGTAACTAATCTCCAAGGCCAGGAGCTGGGAGGGTATGAGATAAAGAAAGCCTTATCCTATATGAGCCTCAATAATGGCCATCCAGCAGGAGGAGCCTGCTAAGGGTAAGCACAGCCTAAAGTTGATAATGGAAAGAGAAGAAAAAGGAAGGGAATTCGGAGTCCAGAAGAGAAGAGATTAGAGCCCTCCCAGTTGCCCCTAACCCCTGCCCTTCTGGGTGCTTTGCCATCCCAGCTCATTTAGCTCACACTGAGGCCCTGAGGCAAGTCACTGCGGGAGGCCATTGCTTTTGGTGTCTAGGGATTACTGATCCTCCTCTCCCAATTCTTCATCCAGGTGAGGAAATTCCTTTTGCAAGACGGTTCTGTAAGGTGAAGTTAGAAACTTTCTTGAAGAAAATAGAAATTCTAAAGATTCTTGTCCTGACTCTAGTGTCATAGATCGGCTCTGCAGGCACAGCTTATTGGGCAACCCCCCACTTCCTCTTTTTTACTTCAACCTTGAGCTGGGTGGGCATCAAGCAACACACTCAGTCATTTAGATCACAGTGGATCTAGGATGAAACGCTCAGTCCCCCTAGGTGCCAGCTTCCTTTTTTCTCTCACCCCGGACATGGCCCAAGGTTGGACCTCTGGCATCAGGCTGCCCCTGGGGTTCCATTTTGTTCCCTCAATTATCCCTGGGCCACTGGTGATGAAGATACTTCCCCTTTGGATAGTCAGCATGTATCTTTGGGGCTTCAAGACTTCTGGAACAAATCTTTCTTTTAACCAAGAGATCTCTATGGCTATGGCCTGGCATTCCTCCCTCACTTCTGTCCCACTTCTCCTGGTCTTGTACAGCCTTACTTGCATGCAGCTGATTGTTTGTGCTAGTTACATCCTTCTTGAGTTCTCTCTGTTTGTCCCAGTGGCACAGGCTAGAATTTGGGCCTGATTATGCTAGAGGTTTTGGAGACTCAATAGGAGCACCTTGGCTCCTGGAAACTCACCTGTTTCATAATCATATTCTTTGACATAACCATATTCTTTTCATGTGCTAGTTTTCTTAACTCATTTTAAAACCATTCACTGAGTCTCTAGCTCCTTCTCAGTGGTTTCTCTAGCTCATATGTCCAGCAGTAAGTGAAAAAAAAAAAAAACTCTTTTGCTAAAGGTTCTGTCCAACACCTAAAGCATCAAACAGCTCTGCCACTGGGGCCCAAAATGATAAGCAGGCATTATTCCATTTACAAGCTGTGTGACTTGAATAAGTTACTCAACCTCTCCGGGCTTTAGTTTCTGCATTTATAAAATGAGAAAGATCATTATGCCTGCTCCATAAGGTTAAATACAAACGAAGCACCTAGAACTGCACCTGATACACAGCAGTACTTGATGTTACTATCAAGTGTCATCATTATTGCTGATTTGTTAAAGATGATGCAGAATTATCACCTCTGAAATGGAGTGCTTTCCTAGGCAAGCATCCTGCCCATCTTTCCTCTGGAGGCATAACTGGTACCAAGGCCAGAGAACAGGCAGATGGTAACACCACATGATAACTGAGGCAAAAGAGGGAAGGGGGGTGTGTGGACACAGGAGTCTCACTTCTTGCATTGTCGAAGTATAAGTTTGAATCATGAAATTGATAGGGTTTGGGAAGAAAGCAATAAATTTCTGTTAGTGTGACCCCACTTCTAGCCTCAAGCATAGGAGGATAGGGGAAATGTGTTTTCTGAGGCCTCCCAGCTCTTCACTTTTCTAGGTTCTTCTGATGACTCATCACATAGTCAGAGCATCTGTGTCTAGACCTGCTCCTCAAACTTTAAACTGACTGCTCTTTACCTAGGGATCTTGTTAAATGCAGATTCTGAGTCAGGGCAGATTAGGGATGACAGCATGGGTGGGATAGGAACTGGAAATTCTATGTTTCTAACAAGCTCCTAGGGGTTGCCGCTGCTGCCTGATCATCCTGTGAGTAGCTAGCTAGGCTCAGACAGTTGTCAATAAGGTCTTAGCTCTGGCGATCCCAGAATTAATCTTTCCTTTGCAATATTAGCTTATTAAAAACAAAATTTAAAAAGCTGCAGTAAGGCTTGTAACATAGATTTCACATTCCCCCACCCCTATCTGTCTGGAGAGTTTTATAATTTTACTTTTTGCTGCAAGTCCATTAAGCCTATTAAAAACAATTTTTTTCTTTCCTTTCTTCACTGACCATTCATTCAACAGATATTTACTGAGCACCTACCATGTAAGGGACACTGTGTACAAAGAAAAATTCCAGCTTCTGCTTTGTACTGTAGATGAAGGAAGTATCAGAAATGAAAACCTGATTTTTACAATGTTCTCATTTCCCCACAATACGAAGTGCAAGTGCCCTAAGTAGACTTATCCCCTCATCCACAGCTCACCCATCCTCAAGCCCTCCCCACAAGTGCCCGCTGACCAGCCTGTGAACTTGGCTCCTTCTCTCTCTGTTCCTCTTCCTGTAAACACTCTTCCCACCACTGTCATGGATCACATGTTGTTCTCTCACTACCTTCAAGATATAGCTCACCACCACCCCTTTCGGGGAGCCTTCAGAGCACGCAAGTGAAGTTCCTGTGCCCCCTTGGTTCTGACCATTTTTTACTGAAATTCTGGTTCTCTCACTGCTAAACTTTAAGTTTCTCAAGTGTAGAGAAATGTCTCAGTCATTTCCCTATCATCCAATTTTTGCTGAACTGCAGTTTGGTTTAAGCACTACACCAACCACCTGGCAGGAACTCCTGCCTGCAGGTTTTCTCATTTGAGATGCCAGTGGGCTGTGACCTGCATCCAAGTCATTAGCTTTGGCCTCCTAGCAGCTGGCAAAGGGCTGGGTTAGAGACTGCTGGGGAATGAGAAATGTTCCAGGGTAAATGTGCGTCATCCATGGTATGTAACATTTTACAGCCCAGCTGTCGAGACAGAATCAATAAAAACCCTGTCAGTCTTGTCTACCACGACCATGTTACACTGAGAAACAGAGCTGGCCAGGAATTTTAGATCTACTCCCACCCTGGAAATCTCTCAGCTTTTGATATAATGAGATGAAAAGGGAAACCAAACCCTTTGCAGCTTCTGAAACTAGTTCTATCTTGTTTCATCTAATGTTCAGAATAGTTAATCTTTCCTAATTTGACATCTTTTATAACTATTTTACTTTTATATCATTGGATTTCTAGAAATCCATTCTCCTTTTACAAGAAGAGGTTTTGGAAAATATTTGATTTTTCTTGCTCTTCTCTTGAAATCACAACCCCCATTCAAAAACCACACACACACATCACCACCACCACTACCACCAACAACACAAAACAGACTTTAAAACTTAATTAGGCACATAACCCATTTTTATTGTAGGAAGAAATATACATATAAGTAAAAAGATCATTTCACTTAGTCCCACCATACATAGGTAACCAGCTCACACCTACTGTGTATCTTTCCAGATTTATTTCTGTGCACATATACATATATAAATATTTTTAGAAAAATGTGATCATACTATGAATACCATCTATAATGGTATCTTGGTGTCAATTTAGATCTATATTTTATTTTGTCCATATAGATCTGTATCATTTATCTGCATCATTAAGACCGAATAACCCTCCACTATATAGATGTACCAAAATTTATTTAATTCTATCACTGGGCATTTTTGTTTCACTAATATTTAGACATTGTAAACAATGCCAAAACAACATCTTTGTACCCTTACCTCTGACATAATTAATTCCTTAGGATGAAGTCCTAGATATGAAATAGCAAATTCTAAGAGATTATTCGCATTTTAAAGCTTTAAGTTTTTAAATGTATCTGTTATATCTTGCTTCCATACAAATTCCTCTGAGTAGCCAGTACCCAGTCTACAGCTTTCAGCACAGGTGAAGCCAGCCAGGATGCTCACTGTCCACCTTCAGGTAGCTGAGAATCTGAGACATGACCTGGAATTCAAATAGTCCCCAGGCACCACAGGGGCAGTCTGGAATACTCTTTTCCAGAAAAGGATATTTTCACCAGAAATCCAGATGGGGACAATCCTGCCAAATCTGAGAATCTGTTTTGGTTCAAGAGCTATTTTAGTTTTAAACTTCTGGAAAATTTTATCTTCCCGGTTTCTAGTTTTTCTATGGAATCCAATTCTTCTTCCCTATAATCTCTTAAATTATCTTCCTTTTCCGCAACTTTAGGCATTATCTCTGTTTCTATTCTCATTTCGAATGCTAGAAAAAAGAATTTGTGGTCTGAAACTGTAATGTGCCAATTATCTGATTATGTACAAGCCTGATGACACCCCAATATCTCCAGACTACAGTCTGATGCTCCTTGCTGCAGTAACGTGCCTGCGACATCTGGCACACGTTTGGAGCCGCCGAAACAGCCACAAATCCTGCAGGAATGAGCACAAGACTTGCGCTGAAGGCACACGGATTCCTCTGTTTCCGAGGGAGAATCCTCAGAAGGTGGCTCACGTGAGTTAAAGTCATTTTTCCTGGTAGCTGATTTCTGAAAACTCAGAGGCCGGCGCAGCTGGGTGGGTCGGGGTAGCAGCAGAGGGCGAGGCCGCGTGCCCCGGGTAAGCGTGGTGCGGCAGCGGCACGTACACCGCCAGCTCCTGCAGGACGCAGGCCGGTGGGCGGCCGCGCAGCGTGCAGACAGCAGCACCTGGCAGCCCCGCCGCGCCAAGCGACTGCGCCGCCTGGCACCCTCCCGCCCGCCGAGGAACTGCTGGCGAGGAACTGCTGGTTGCGCAGCCTCCCCGCCGGCGTCTGCTCCGCGAAGCTCAGCTTTGCAGATCCGCCCGGGCGGCCTCCATGCGGCCTCTATGAGGCGCGGGAGAAGTGCCTGCGGGGCCGTGAGCGCGGTCTGACCGCTGCCCGCCGCCGGGCTGGAAGGCGGGAATCCCAAAGACATTTTTCTATCTTGTAAAAGAGAATCAGCAAAAATGTAACATATCACGGTCCGAAGCCATCAGCTTTGAGGGGCAAACTTGTAAATTTCTATGAAACCATCCTTCTAAGGTTATGACTACGAAGGGATATGTATGTTGTGGTGATGGAGAGGAGGGGGAAAGGAGGCTATTAACTCTACTTTTGATATTTTGGAATTGCATTGCTTTTGTAATTCAGATGTCTGAAATTATATATATTGATTCCACTGGAAATGACGTCAGTTTTCTAGTATTTCCAAATATACTTGACTTTGTTTCATCCACTGACCCTTCATCTATTTTGATTATTAGCTCTTCACTCCCTCCTGGTTAGAGCGATGGTAAATTAGAAGAGGGTTCTGATTATAAACAAGGTGGTAGCATGGTATTAGAGTGATGGCTTGCAACAGATAATGGTGATGATGGGAAATACAGTCAAACTGGAATCAGAGAGATTACAGGCATATGTCACTTTATTGAGCTTTGCCTTAGTGCACTTTGCAGATATTGCTTTTCATCAACATTGAGGCAAGACCCACCACCAGCAAAAGGATTATGACTCACTGAAGGCTCAGGCGGTGGTTAACATTTTTTAACAATAAAGTATTTTTTTATAGTATGTACATTGTTTTTAGACATAATGCTATTTATTGCATACTTAATAGACTATAGTATTACCAAGCAAACAAAGAAAAAGAAAAAGCCTCTGGCCTAGTGTCTGAGTTATGGGGTAGTGTCATAATGGGCTTGTAGACCCTAAAGCTGATTGGAATAAGGGCAAGACTTAAGGTCAAGGCAGGCTGCAGAGAAGACAGTGCAGCATATGGGGCAGAAGATAGCAGGAGTCTTCAGGCACTAATCGTACCTGAGTCTTCTGTAGTGACTGAGGTCCAGCTTGCCAACCTCGATGCCAGACTTAGAAGTTATGTTAGTAACACCAGTACTCTACTTGAGCAACTCCGGAGTTGGTGAGGTGGCACCTAGGTTCTTAAAATTTGATCTAGACCTTCTTTGGTGCGTATGTGCATACACGAAGTTGTGGTTTTACTTCACTTCTCTCCTTATACTTCCTTTTAAATTTACCACATATTTATCATTTCTAGTGTTCTTCATTCTTTTGTATATATAATCACATGCCACATAAAAACATTTTGGTCAATGATAGATCACATTATACAACACTGGTCCTATAAGATTACAATAGAGCTGAAAAATCTCTATTGCCTAATGACATCATAGCCATTGTAATATTGTAGCACAACACATTATGTGTGTATTTGTGGAAATATTGGTGTGAATAAGCTTACTGTACTACCAGTCATGTAAAAGTATAGTATATAATACTCGATAATGATAATAAATGACTGTATTACTGGTTTATGTGTTTACTATACTATTTATCATTATCTTAGAGTACTCTTTCTACTTATTTAAAGTTTGCTGTAAAATAATATACCTACAATAGCCTCATACGTTCCCCGTTTACCTCATTTCTTGATTGCATTGTTTTCCCTTGTGCTTGAATTAATTCCATGTTGTTTTCTACAATCATATGCTGTATAGGTTTGTAGCCTAAGAACAATAGGCTATACCATATCACCTAGGTGTGTAGTAGTCTGTACCATCTAGTTTTGTATAGGTGCACTCTACGATGTTAGCACAATGGCAAAATCACCTAATGATGAATTTCTCAGAATGTGTTCCATCATTAAAGGACTGTACCTTTAAGTTTTACTCTGGTTTCATTTTCCTTTAGCCTAAATAATTTACTTTAACACTTCTTATCATCTAGGTCTGCTGTTGATATTTTCAGTTTTGTTTATCTGGAAATGTCTTTATTTCACTTTTATTTTTGAAGAATATTTTTACTGGATATAGAATTCTAGGATTCTAGATAAAAATCAGAGTTATTTTATATTAGTTTCAGGTCTGCAGCATAGTAGTAAGGCATATAATTTACAAAGTGATCCCCCTGATTAGTCTAATACCCACCTAGCACTATACGTAGTTATTACAATATTATTGACTATATTCCCTATGCTGTAGTTTACAACTGCATAATTATTTTGTAACTACCAATTTGCACATCTTCACACCTTCACCCTTTCCACCCAGCCCTGCAAACCCCCTTTTATTCAGAAACCATCATTTTATCCTCTGTATCTATGAGTTTTTTCCCTGTTTTGTTTACTTTGTTCTTTAGATTCCACATATAAGTGAGATCATATGGTATTTGTCTTTTTCTGTTTGACTTATTTTACATAGCATAATGCCTTCTAGGTTCATCTATGTTATTGCAAATAGTAAGATTTCATTCTTTTTTTATGGCCAAGTAACATTCCATTGCAATATGTACCATCTCTTCTTTATCCAACTGTCTATTGATGGGCACTTAGGTTACTTTCATACCTTGGCTATTGTAAATAACACTGCAGTGAATGTAGGGTTACATACATGTTTTTAAATTTCTGTTTTGGATTTCTTTAGATAAATACCCAGAAGTGAAATTTCTGGTTTATAAGGTTGTTTTATTTTTAATTTTTTGAGGAAATTTTAAACTGTGCCACAGTGGCTTTACCAATTTGCAATCCCACAAACAGTACACGAGCATTCCCTTTTCTCTACATCCTCACCAACACTTGTTAATTAATTTCTTGATGATAGTCATTCTGAAAGATGTGAGATGATATCTCACAGTGGTTTTAATTTGCATTTCTCCGATGGTTAGTGACGTTGAACAGCTTTTTATATGTCTATTGGCCATCTGTATGTCTTCTTTGGAGAAATGTCAGTTTGGGTCCTCTACCCATTTTTTAATTGGATTGCTTGTTTTTCTGGTGTTGAGTTATATGAGTTCTTTTTTAATAAGTTTTGAATATTAACCCCCATAAGATGTATCATTGGTGATTATCTTCTTCCATTCAAAAGTTTGTCTTTCTGTTTTGTTGATAGTTTCCTTTGCTAAAAGGAAAAAAAAAAAAAACCTAAAAAGTGCAACAACTTTTAGTTTGATGTAGCCCCATTTGTTTATTTTTTCTTTTGTTTCCCTTGCCCAAGAAGATATGTCATAAAAACTATTACTAAGAGCAATGTCAGAGAGTTTACTGCCTATGTTTTCTTCTGGGAGTTTTATGATTTCAGGCATTAACTCAAAATCCATTTTGAGTTTATTCTTGCATATGGTGTAAGAAGGTGTTTCCTTTTTTCCATGTATCTGTCCAGTTTTCCCAATACCATTTATTGAATAAACTTCACCCCATTGTATATTTATGCCTCTTTTGTCATGGATTAAATGACGAAGACATGGGTTCACTGCTGGGCTTGCTATACTGTTCCATTGATCTGTGTGTCTGTTTTTATGCTAGTATCACGCTGTTTTGATTACTATATCCTTGTAGTATACTTTGGTATCAGTTAGTGTGATACCTCCACCTGTGTTCTTCTTACTTGGGATTGCTTTGGCTATTCAGGGTCTTTTATGGTTCCATATAAATTTTAGGATTATTTATTCTAGGTCTGTGAAAAATGCTAATAGTATCAAAGATTGCATTGAATCTATAGATTGCTTTGGGTAGTATGGACATTTTAATGTTGCTAATGCTTCCTATTCATGAGCATGATATATGCTATGAGCATATCGATGTCTTATAATTTTCTGAGTACAGTTCTTTTACCTCCATGATCAAATTTATTCACATGTATTTTATTTTTTGATGCAATTGTATATGGAATTGTTTTCTTAATTTCTCTTTATGACAGTTCATTATTGGTTTATAGAAATGCAGCCAATTTCTGAATATGAATTCTGTGTTGAACTAATTTACTAAATTTATTTATCAGTTTTAATAGTTTTTGGTGGAATCTTTGGGGTTCTCTCTATATATTATCATGCTATCTACAAATAATGACGGTTTTACTTATTCCATTCCAGTTTGAATTCCTTTTTCTTCTTTTTCTTGTCTGATCGCTATTGAATAAAAGTGCTGAAAATAGACATTTTTGTCTTATTCCTGCTCTTAAGGAAAATGCTTTTTGCTTTTCCCCATTGAGTATGATGTTAGCTGTGGGTTTGTCATATATGGCCTTTATTATGTTGAGGTATGTTCTCTCTCTTCCCACTTTGCTGAGAGTTTTTATAATAAACAAATGTTGAATTTTGTCAAATACTTTTTCTGAATCTATTGATATGATGGTGTGATTTTTGTCTTTCAATTTATTTATGTGATGTATGACAGCAATTGAATTGCAAATATTAAACCAAGCTTGCATGCCAGGAATAAATTCAATTTGATCATGGTGTATGATCTTCTTAATGTATTGCTGCATTTGTTTTGCTAATAGTTTGTTGAGAATTTTTGCATCTATGTTCATCAGGGATATTGGCCTATAATTTTCTTTTTATTTATGTATTTGATTTTGGAATCATGGTAATGGTGACCTCATAAAATGAGCTTGGGAGCCTTCTCTTTTTTTGAATATTTTGGAATAGTTTGAGAATTGATGTTAATTCTTCTTTGAATGTTTTGTAAAATTAACCTGTGAAGCCATCTAGTCTAGAACTTTCGTTTGTTGGAGTTTTTTGGTTACTGATTCGATTTCATTAGTACTAATTGGTCTCTTCAGATTCTCTGTTTCTTCTTGATTCAGTCTTAGAAGATTGTATGTTTTTAGGAATTTATTCGTTTCTTCCAGATTGCCCAATTTGTTGATATATAATTGCTTGTAGAATATATATGTGTGTATATATATGTATATACATATTATATTATATATACATATATAATATATAATTATATAAATAATAATATATAATTATATAATAACATGTGTGTGTATATACATATTATATTATATATACACATATATAATTATATATAATTCTTTATATTTCTATGGTGTCAGTTGTCACTTTTCTTTTATTTCTGATTTTATTTATTTGAGTTTTCTCTTTTTCGTGATGAGTCTGGTTAATCATTATTGTTTATCAATATAGTTTATCTTTTCAAAGAACTCTCTTGGTTTCATTGATGTTCTGTGTTGTTTTTTTAAACCATATTTTGTTTATTTCTGCTGAGATCTTTATTATTTCCTTCTACTCACTTTGGGTTTTGTTCATTATTCTTTTTATAGTTCCTTTAAGTGTCAGGTTAGATTATTTATTTGAGATTTTTCTTGTTCCTTGAGGAAGGCCTGTATTGCTCAGGACAGCTTTTGCTGTATACCACAGATTTGGGGTCATTGTGCTTTCATTTTCATTTGTCTCAATGTTTCTTTTGATTTTTTTCCTAGATCTTATTGTTAACCCATTCATTATTTAGTAGCATGTTATTTAACCTCCATGTGTTTGTGTTTTTTTTTTTCAGTTTTTCTTGTAATCAATTTCTAGTTTCATACAACTGTGGTTGGAGAAGATGCTTGATATGATTTCAACCTTCTTTACTGAGACTTGTTTTGTGCATAATATATAATCTATCTTGGAAAATGTTCCATATGCAGTTAATACACACACATACACACACACACACACACACACACACATATATATACACATATATATGTATATATATGTATAGTCTACTGTGTTGGGGTGAAATGCTCTAAAAATATCAATTAAATCAAACTGATCTAGTGTGTCATTTAAGGCCACTATTTCCTTGTTAATTTTGTGTCTGGAAGATCTGCCCATTGGTGTTAATGGGGTGTTAAAGTCCCCTCATATGATTGTATTATTGACAATCTCTCCCTTTATGTCAATCAATATTTGCTTTATATATTTGAGTGCTACTGTGTTGGGTACATAAGTATTATAAGGATTTTATCTTCCCTTTATCATTGCAAAATATTCTTCTTAGTCATTGTAATCTTTGTTTTAAAGTCTATTTTGTCTGATGTAAGTATAGGTGTTATAGCTTTTTTTTGTTTCATTTGCATGAAATATCTTTTTTTGTACCTTAACTTTCAGTCTGTGTGTGTCTTTTTATCTGAAGGGGGTCTTTTGTAGACAACATATGTATGGATCTTCTTTTTTTATACATTCAGCTACCCTATGTCTTTTTATTGATGCATTTAATTTACATTTAAAGTGATTATTGATAGGTGCATAGTTATTTCCATTTTATTATTCACATTTATGTTCTGCCCCTCCTTCTTCTTCAAGAAGTCTCTTTAAAATTTTTGTAATACTGACTTGGTGGTAATGAATTCCTTTAGCTTTTTCTTTTCTAGGAAGTTCTTTATCTCACCTTCAATTTTGCTGGTAGAGTAGTCTTGGTTATAGGTCCTTGCTTTTCAACACATTGAATATTTTGTGCTAATCCCTTCTGGCATGTAAAATTTCTGGTGAGATGTCAGCTGACAATCTTATGAAAGCTTCTTTGTAAGTAACTAGCTGCCTTTCTTTTGCTGCCTTTAAGAATCTCTCTTTGTTTTTAACCTTTGACATTTTAATTATGATGTGTCTCAGTGTGGGCTTCTTTGGGTACATCTTCTTTGGGATTCTCTGTGCTTCCTGGACTTGTATGTCTCTTTCTTTCACTAGGTTAGAGAAGTTTCCAGTCACTATTTCTACAAATAGGTTCTCAATCCCTTGTTCTCTCTTTTCTCTTTCTGGTACTCTTATGATGCAAAATTTATTACACCCAATATTGTTCCAGAGGTCTATTATTCTCTTACTTTTTTTCTTTTTGCTGTTTGGATGGTATGTTTTCCAAATCGCTGATTTGAACTTCTGTTTCATTGAATCTGCTATTGATTCCTTCTAATGTAATCTTCATTTCTTTTATTGTATTCTTTATTTCTGACGTGTTCTTTTTTATGGTTTCTGTGTCTTTTTATGGTTAGTACCTCTTTGTTGAAGTTTTCATTAAGTACCTTGAGCATCCTTGAAACTAGTGTTTGAATTCTGTACCTGGTAGGTTTCTTGTCTCTATTTCATGTTGTTCTTTTTTTTTTTTCTCCTGTTCTTTCATTTGGGACATGTTTCTTTTTCCACTCATTTTGGCTGCATTTCTGTGTTCATTTCTATGTATTAAATAGAACTGCTATATCTTCCAGACTTGGCTGGGTGGCCTTATGTAGTAGTGCCCTGTGTGATCCAGTGGCACAGTCTCCTGATCACCTGCACAGGGTGTTCCAAGATTGTCCCTTGTAGGGGTTGTGTGTGCCCTTCTGTTGTTGTTGAGCCTTAATTGCTATTGATGCAACAGTGGGTGGAATTGACTCTCAGAATGACCGTTTTTGAGGCTTGGCTATGCCCACAGGGCTGATCCCTTGGAGTGGCATTCACTTGTGTGCTCGCTGAGAGCACCCTTTGCATATGCCGTTTGTGGGCTGATTAGGTAGTGCTCTGTTGTTGTCTGAAGCCAGCCTTCGGGTATGTTGGTTCTGAGACTTCTGAGGAGGAGCTCCCATTGCAGACCAAGGTCAGCTTCTGCCCATGACTTCCTGGGGCTACCTGGTAGGAGCTACAAAGCTATCAGAGGTTGGTTGCTCCATTTGCTGGACCTGGAGGTTAGTAGGAGAGGCCACCCTGTGAACTGCGGCTGGCTGCCACTAGTACCAGGCCTGGAATAGCTCAGCAAAAGACTTATGATGCCTCAATGCCTGAGACTGACCGCCAGCTGCCCATAAGACTCAACAGCTGAAAGAGCCTTGGGCAGTATGTAAGTCGGGTGAGGCAGTGTCCAGGGAGTCACCAGGGTGGGACAAATGGTGTTAACCAGGTTAATGCAGTTTCAGGTTTGGTGCCAGAACTGAGCTTGGAGCCACTCCACAAAATGTCAAGAGCACACCGAGGCCAGACACTGCCCGCCTCAGGCTCATAGATCCTGTGGTTTGTCCAAGAAAGACTGCAGCTCTGGCCAGGGCAGGTTGTCTGCCACTGAAAGTGTTTTTAGTGGTAAGCGAGCCAAGGCCTGCTATTTGCTGCTGAAAGTGCTTCCAGTTGTGTGTGAATCAGGTGTAGGTTGTTTTATTTCAACACTTTCTAGATATTATTTTATTGTCTCCTGGCTTGCACCATGATTGAAAATTAGAAGAATTTATATCTTTCCCTTACATGAAACATGTCTTTTTCTCTGACTTCTCTGAATATTTTATTTGTCACTGATTTTCACCAATTTGATTATGTTGTGTCTTGCTATAATTTTCTTTACATTTATTTTGCTGGATTTTGTTGAGTTTTTTGAATCTATAAATTGACATTTCTCATCAAAACTGGAAAAACTTTTGGTCATTACATTTTCAAAAAATTTTTGTTCCCACTTCTTTCCACTCTTCTCCTGGAATTCTAATATGTATGCTTGATATAGTCTCCCAGGAAACTGAGGCTGTATTCATTTTTTGAGTCTCTTTTTACTGTGCCTCAATTTGATAGTTTCTATTGCCATGTCTTTCAACTCATTGTATGTTTTTATTGACCATTTCTGTATTAAGCTCATCCAGTACAATTTTCATTTTAGATATTGTATTTTCAGGTAGAAAAATTTCATTTATTGATTTTTTAAATTGAGATATAATGCTTGTACCATAAAATTCATCATCTTTTTACCTACCATCCTTTTCATCATTGCGTTCATGTTTTCCTTTAAATTCTTTAATATATTCATAACAGCTGTTTTAAAAACATTGTCTGATACATTTTGTAATGTCACTTCTGGGTATCTTTCTATTGCCTTAATTTTTCTCCTAATTATGGGTCACATTTTTCTATTCTTTTGCTTGCCCAGTATGTTTCATTGAATGTAAGACATTGCAATGTTTCAGTTTGAAGCATTTGAATTTTGTTATCTTATTTTAAAGACAACAAGAGCTCTGTTCTTACAGGTAGTTAATTTACTTGTAGATCAGAATGGTCTTTCTTAGTCTTATTTTAAAGCTCTGTTGGGTGGATCTACAGTAGCCTTTATCCTAGTGCTATTTAAGTTCTGTTCCTAAGGTGTGACTTTTCTGGGATTTCTATTGAATGTCCTCAGTATTCATTGAAATATCTTCATGTAGCTGGTCAGAACCCAAATGTCTCCCATCCTGTGCAACCTATAATTATTCAGTAGTTGTTCTTTCCCCTGTCAGTTGTTCTTTACATGGCTTTGTAGAATCTCACTTGACTATCACAACCTGGCATTCAGCCTAAACCTCTAAGGTATTATGCAGATTTATGAGGTTTTTTTTGTCTTATCGTTGAGAATTCAACTTCTCTCAGTGTTCCACACATCTGTCTCTCTCCTCTCAGCTCTCAGCTTCTCAGCACAGCAAGAATACTGTGCTCTGCTTAGATTCCTTCTCTTTGTGCCATAGTTTAGAAAGTATTTCAGGCAGAAAGCAGAGCATTGTAGGGCTCACCTTATTTGTTGCCCTTCTTTCAGCAGTTACAGCCCTTGTGTGTCTGTTTTCCAAGGACCGAAAGCACTTGTTTCATATATTTAGTCCAGTGCTCTGGTTGTTTATGGCAGAGGGGTTGATCTGGTATTAATTACTTCCTACACATTCTTTTTAAACGAGGCTTTTTTTTTTTTTTGGTTATTAGATGGTAATAAACAAATTGTACACTGGTTCTGGGAAAGGTGTTGTTGTTGTTGTTCATTTGGTTTTTGCTCTTCAAATAGGTTGAGCAAAAATAAACGGTGCCTTTTCTGCTTCTGAAGACATGTAATGCCAGGAACTGCATCAACAGCAACCATGAGGGAAGCCTATTTAAAATGACCGGCTAATATGCTGAGACTGACAGATTAGAAAGATGGAAAACACCTGTGTCTATGATAATATCAGTGAAATGATGTAGTAACCAACTTTGAAAATATTCTAGCTCTAAACTAGAAGTTTTCAAACCTTTTGATTTCAGGGCCTACTCTTAAAAACTATCGAAGACCCCAACAAACTTTTGTGTATGTGGGATATATCTATCAGTATTTACCATAATATTAATTGAAATCATGAATGCTCAAAAATATTATTTATTAATCCATTAAATCAAATGGATAATTAATCCATTATAAAATCTAAAGTATATTACTGATTTACATAAAAACAAAAAATAATGTTTTTTAAAAGAAAAAATAACAGTGATGTGAGGGCCTTTGTTTTATATTTTTAAAGAATCTCTTTAATATCTGGCTTAATATAAGACAGCTGGATTTTTAAATCTGGTTTTGCATTCCATCTGTTGTAATATGTTGTTTTGGTTGAACAAAACATCTAATCTCACTCAGAAATGTAGTGGAAAAAGGGAGGAGCATTTTTTTTTCCCGTTCTGGTAATTGTGGATATTCTTCTTTGGTAGTACACTAACAACTTAACAAATGGTATTTTCTTAAAAGTTATTTGCAATGTGGAATCTAGAACTATAACCAAGGATGCTTTATACTCTATTACAAGGATCAGAAAACTTTTTCTATAAAGGGCCAAACAGTAAATATTGTGGGTCATTCAGTTTCTGTCACAACTACTGAAGTCTGCTGGTATAGCACAAAAGTAGCCACAGATTATACTAAACAAATTAATGCATCTGTGTTCCAATAAAACTTTGCTTATAGAACCTTTTTTGCAATAAACTTTTTTATCAATAACTTCCGATTTCTACTATATTACATTAAAATACGTTGGTCTAGCTTGTACTTGGAGTGAATAATTTTGGCCATGCAGATGCCCTTAAAGGGTTTTAGAGACCCCCTAGGGGTCACTAGATCACACTTTGAGAACTGCTGTAATATTTTTGTTATATGAGATAATACAGTTTTATTGTTAAAGCCACTTTCAGCTGGCTCTTCTGTTGCTTGTGACCAAAATCATCCTAGTTGATAAATTCCTGGATAGTTTCTCAAGGTGGAAATCTGCATACCAGCTTCTATCTTGGATTCTGGAAAATGGCAGTCCCAATCACATTCCCTCCAACCAGTAGCAGAGTAGAAATAAAAGATGCATGTCCAGACTAAGAGGTTCTAAGCCAGCCCATGGGAACCTTATATTGACCCAGAATATTGTAAGAGAGCTTGAGAAAGTTTTCCATGTTTCCAATGAGAAGGGCAGAGGTAGCTGAGAGAGGGCCAGGAGAACCAAAGAGATATTATTTAGGCAATGTATGTATTAGAGTTCTTATAAGGAATTCACTCACATGATTATGGAGACTGAGAAGTCCCATGATCTTCCATCTGCAAGCTAGAGATGTAGGAGAGCTGGTAGTATAGTTCTAGTCTGAGTCTCAAGGCCTGAGAATCTGGAGAGTTGATGATATTAGTCTCAGTCTGAGGGCAGTAGAAGATTGATGTCACAGCTCAGTCAGGCAGGAAGAGCAAATTTCTCCCTTCCCCCACCTTTTTGTTCTATTCAGGCCTCTGCTGGATTGGATGATGCCCACCCACATTGGGAAGAGCAATCTGCTTTACTCAGTCTGATTTAAATGCTAATTTTATCAGAAACACCCTCACAGACAAACTCAGAAATTATATTTAACCAACTGTCTGGGCACACCATGGTCTAGTCAAGCTGGCACATAAAATTAACCATCATAGTAGAACAAGGCGGGATGTGTCAGTAGGAACTTTATAAAGGGCCACTGCAGTGGAATGTGGGTACCTGAAAAGATATGAGCGTAGATAGATAGATGAGGATGAATGGAGAATGCAAGACGCCCCTCTCTGGCATGCCCTGACATCACATATATCTTAAATAATTTAAAATCAGCCTCAGAGAGAAGTGGGAAGGGTGAAACCCTGAGTTAACTGAGGATCTCCTGAATTGACCAAGATTAACCTACATTAACTAAGTTGAGGTTATTTCCATCAAACAGAATAAGAGCTCTTGAGATAGAAATTAAGATCAACTTTAGGGAATTTAGAAAACTTTAAAAATTTGTCAATTTGATGAAAAATGATATCTCACTATTATTTTATTTTTATTTCTTAATTATTGGTGAAGATAAGCATAATTCGACTATTATCGAGGGCATTATTTTTTAATCCACCACAGAGCTTTTGAATTCAGTGCAGTTAAGTTTACAATTTAGGACGCTCCAGAAGAAACCATGTGCATACAAAGGGTGCTGCTATTTTCACCTTTAAGTGAGTAGATTTAGAGTTTGTCAAGCATAAGACCACTTATGAGACATCCTCCTCTAATTCAAAGCCGACCTTCTGCTCTTCTTGTATGGTTATGCTGTTTATCACAGAAGTTACATTTTATTTTCATGTGTGCATCTCTCTGTCTTCCTTCTTGCTGTTGTGGGCAGTGGGCTCAGTGTGCTTCAGAATTTTGTTACTTCCAACATCTCTCTTCTCTTTCCCAATATTATAATAAAATCAACATGTGCTTCTTTGAATCTAGATTCCACATGGACAGAGGCAAGTAATTCTCCATGTCGTGCTATTTCTTTTATGTATTAAACAGCTTGCCTCCAGGGATAATACCCATTTATAAATTTTTTTTATTAAAAACAAAATAGTACATAAAATTTAAAAAGCTACCTTTAATACCACTGTTCTAACAAAAGTTAGCTTCGTTTTTCATATTACCATCTGTTTACTCAACTATACAGCTTACATACTTATAATGTTGTATTGTTAACCAAGCATTTCCTCCTGTGAACATTGGACGTCAGTCTGCTATATTTAGTCTATGAACATGATAGATCCTTAGAACAATTGCATTATGGATCAGCATAATCCTTAGCTGTTGTAGAATTTAAGTATTATCACATTTCTTCTATTTTTTTCCTTTATTCATTCATTCACTCATTTATTCACAAACATTTACAGTGTTAGGCAATGGGGGTACAAATATAAATAATACAGACACTCTCTCTGCCTTTAAGGATCTTACCATTTAGGAGGGGAGATGGGCATCATCATTATGAGATTTTCATGCATTTACCCATATGAGACATGCATTCATGTTATATTTGCACCAACATCAAAATATAGAATATGTAATTTTTAATGCTCTTACTAATTATGTACAACTGGCCAGATTGTGCCAGCTCTGTGTGTATTTGAGTTGATCATGTTAGTTCCTCAAGGTTATAAAAGTAAAACTGTGCAAGGCATCTGGAAGACTTGACTTCCACTTTTGTGGTTTAATCTCCAGACAGCACTCCATTCTACTTCCTGCCATAGGATGGGTAATCAGATAAAATACTCTTTTGAATGAGAAAAACAAGTAAGCATTGAAAATGTGAGAACAAGAAAGCACTAGATGAAAATGGAACTCACCAGCCTGCTTCATGAAAAGTATTTTTAACTAGTGGATTTAATGGTAGCATTTTTACCATATTCCGTCCTTTCTGGACTAGACCACATTTATAAGGAAAAAGTCAGCAAAGTATTAAACATACCACTTACTCTAGTTTTTAACTCTAGGCCAGTTTTGAGGAAATCTGATTTCTGTTTCAGGCCAAGAACTAATCATTAACTCTTAAAAAACAAACAAACAAAAAAGTTAAAAACACTTACTTAAAAAATAAAACTTAAAACCTACAAGTTGAAAGAAGAACACAGTCAACCCTTGTGTACCCGTCCTCTAATTTCAAGTTATTAATATTTTGGCCATATTGCCACATTTGCTTGTATTTATATACTAGTTTTGCTGAATTATTTGAAAGTAGATTATAAATATCACAACACTTTACCCCTAAAAGATTCAGTTTATACCTCCTAAGGACAAAGACATCCTCATAGAACCACAGTGTCATTACCATATCCAAGAAATATTATTATTAACTCAATAAGATCACCTAATATCCAGCTGCCAGCTGCAGTGGCTTGGGGCTGTGTGTTGACTCAGCCCATCCTCTGGCTGGAACCAGCTGCTGGCCCTGCTACCTGGGCACTGAGCCTTGTCTCATCCCTGTCCACTGCCTGTCCAGAACTAAAAGCCTGAATTGGGATGCTGTCACTGACAGAAACTGTGCCAGGAACCTTTATCCACTAGCTCAGACCTCTGGATGTTTATGCCTTCCACACCTCTGTAATTGAGTTCGCAGTTCCCCATCCCTGCGGGCCAGCCCCACAGTTAGGCTGATGCCTCTTGACCGATAGCCATGCTATAGCTGTCCATTGATATTTAAAATGGCAACACATTAATCATACATAATAGGACTGGGCATACACATTTATGATATATTTCTTGCTCATACTGTTACCAAGAAAAATGTTTTTCAGCAGCAATACCCATGAGAATGAATTTTATTAATATTTATATCAGAAGAGAAGTGCTCATAAAAGCTAAGTATATTCCGGCTTCTTAGTATTTGGATTGATGAAGATCAAATTGTTGAAGATGGTGAGGGAGTAGACTGCTTTGACTCTCATTCCCTTTGCTTATTTAATCTTAGTTTAAGCCGTCTCTTGTAGCAGAGCAGGGAGAGCAAATTCTTTAGGTCTCAATGGCTATCTGCAATGACCATCACAGGAGAGCACATAATAAACAAAGACTCAGCACCAGAATAAATAGGGATGTGACAGACATTTGCCAGCCTTGGTGCCTGTCCTGGTCACATGCAGATCCAGGGAATGGCAAGGACTCTGCAAGAGCCCTTTGACCAAGTGGAAGAGATCCTAGTGTTCCTCAAGGGCACAGGCTCATTTGAATAAGGAGCCAGTAAAGGGAACTTGCTACAAGGACAAAAAGCCTGAGGGAAAAGAAAAAGGCAGGGGAGTGAATAAAAATAGAAACAGGCTCAATGCTCTGACGGGCAAGATTCTCAATGAACCTGGTCCTTCAGTGAGCAGAAATATCTCATTTGAAATAGCACCCCTCGGCAAGGTTTGGGCTTTCTGTTTTCGCCACCATAATGCCCTGACAACGGACTGCAGCACTGCTGATGCAGGAATGAGGGGAAGAGTAGATATTAAATGGATCTCCCATTCCTCCCTTTTATGCAGACAGTCCTGGGGGCTGTGTGCTGGTTACCTAGGAAACAGCTTGGATGTGAAACTCCAGAAAATGTGCTATCAGGCGGCAGGAGATACAATTGCTGATTTTTTTTTTTTTTTTTTGCTGGCATTGCATGGTGCCAGGCCATTGTCTTAACTCCTCTGAACCAGTTTCCTCATGTGCAAAGAGGAGAGATTATCCACCTTATAAGTGTGGGTGTGCCTGTGAGTGTGTGCATGTGTAAAGCACCTTAGCTGGTTGTAGAACACAGAAGGAGCTCAGTGTCGAATTCTTCCTTTCTTTCCTACTTGCCTCACAAGCATGCTGCACTTAAAGGATGTCACTGAATAAATGGGATATAGATCTGATATTGAAACAGTTTGGGTAATGAATGAGAAATTAATTCGAATTTTTGTAACAAGGATGATATTTAACACTTAAGAAAATTTACTGTGTAGTGTTAGATGATCAATCTTTTGTGAATTGAAAAATCATTTAAAAATACAGATACTTCTAATTTACCACCTTTGAAATTTGAATTACTTAAAATGTAATGTTTTGGATACTTTCTGAATGAGCACAGCTTAGAAATACCATTCCGTTTTGCTATGCTGGAGTTCATGACCAATCGAGATACGGCTGTGGGAGCCGGATGTATCAATGGCAAAATGGCAGCATTTGTGCTGATAAAATATATGTTATTGACTTGCGCGGCAACAATGGGCCCTTTAATATGGCTCCCCAGAATTGTAAAGACTTCACACTCTCATTCTAGGCAGCGCTGGAAAATCATGGCCACTCCCTTCCTTAGCACTCCAGTCAAGCTTGTTGCATGGCCCAGGCATCCCATAGCACACTCTTTCAGTGGCTAGCAATTATGTCAGTGCCAAGCTGATAGAGAAGGGAAGGCTTCAGTGGTGAGACACCCAGTTAGAAGAATGTATAAGAGGCCGCCATGAGAATGAAATGGTAGGCACCAACTTTATTGCGGGGAATGCGCTTCTATTGCGGAGAGTGCAGTTTTATTGCAGGGAGTGTGCTTCTGCTTCTGCTCTTCTTCTGCTCCCCTTCTTCTTGTGCTCTTCTTTTGCTCTCCAGGAGACTGCATGGGCTCCACAATAGTGGCATTCAGCGTGATACAATAAGCTGAACTATATTTACATATTTTAGACGCAGATGCCCTACTATGCTAATGTAACATTCTAAAACTAGAGTCCTATTGCTAGCCATGTGCCTGGATTACACCCAGACCTGGACCCGCCAGACCTGGGACTCACAAAACTGTCAGAGAAATGCAACAGAATTAGAGGTTGTAGACCATATGTGCATGAAAGACTGCAAAGAAGTTAAGGCTACAAGTTTCCAATTTAATTAAGGAAGTGGATTTCCCCTTCAGGACCATGAGGCTATCATCTCCCCAGCTGCTGGAGTTTGGGCCAATGATGGCCCTCAGCTGAGCCTCTCCCTTAGTGCTTCCTTCAGCTAAAGAGAGCTGCTTCATCCAAAGTCATGCGCAGTGGAGAGAACTTTGACTTCCAGCTGCACCTGGAATTAAATCTCACCCACCTCACTCCCACCCCCTGCCACATACATGGAACCAAAGGACTGGGACATAACAAGAACTTGAACACTGGAATCCTTTCAGAAGCCAAGGGTCTGTTGTCCAGGAAGATCTGGTGTTAATGCTGATTTTACCATAAATGGCCAAGTTCCAAGGTCCTCCAATCAAAACTTGCCTGACCAGCATTCCCACATACTTGTTCCCCTAACCCTTTAAAAATCCTTAACCTAGTCCAGTGAGGAATATAAATTTGACACACCATTAGGTCACTCATCTTCTTGGTTAGTGCCTTCCCAATCAATAATTCTCTCCTTACTCCAAACTCCGATGTTTTGAGTTTTGGCTTTTCAAAGCATAGGTAACAATCTGAACTCCAGAGCACCCCTTAGAATTGTCTGAGCCTTTTATTGAGACTGCACAATTCAGCACCTTACTTTCCCCAATCCTGCTTCTTTCATTCTCCAATATGTTTTGTGCCAGTCTCTCGATGAGTCTGTTTCCTAAAGAAATGATCTGACACAATTAATTTTCCAAGTAACTAAATTACACATTTAGATGGTAAGGAGGTATATTCTACCATATAGAATTATATCTGGTAACTCATGTTCTGTCATTTTTTCAATATCTTTATATCATCATGTTTCTCATGTTTTTTGTTTATTTTTTCCAGTTCTCTCTCTCTGTGGAGTTCTTAGTCATCTGATGTTGAACTTCTAGCTAGTTTTCCAATTTTCCTATCAACTTCTCTCCTATTTTCCATCCCCCTTTCCTTATTGTACTTTCCAGATTTGCCTGACTTTATCTTCCAGTGTCTCAATTAAGTTTTCATTTGTACTCTATATTTTTTAATTTCTAAAAACTTTTTCTTAATTTTTGAAATTTTATATAGTATTCTGTTATTATTTCATGGTACGCTATCATCTTTTATCTGAGGAGAGTCATGAGATTTTTTTAAAAAGACAATTTTTTTCTCTATATATATCTATATATATAATTTCCTCTGTGTTTCTTTTTTTTTTTTTTTCTTTTTTCACTTGCTTTGCTTGAGCCTCTGTCTTTCATGATAGAGGCTTTCTTCAGGTATCTGGCAATCTTTGGTTGTATGCTTCTTTTTAAAAGAGACATGAAGAAGAAACTAATTGAAATCTCTGAGTCCATAGGTAAAGCTTTTCAACTATAAGATTTATTGGGTAAATTATGGGTGATCTGTCCACTTGTTTGCCTGGGGAACCATCAGAGATAGTGTGCAGATTGAATATTTGATTTGTGCTGGTGAAATTTCATATGTAAACTTAGCTAATCTATGGAGCCCACCTATTTTGTCAAACAATAATCTAGATGTTGCTGTGAAGGTATTTTGCACACTCAATTAACATTTACAATCAGTTTACTTTAAATAAAACAGATGACCCTTCATAGTATGGATGAGTTTTAGCTAACTGGATGAAGGCCTTGGAGCAAAAAGTTTCCCAGAAAAGAATCCCTTTAAGACCATAACATAGAAGTCTGTCTGAGTTTCCAGCCTGCTGGTGTGCCCTGAATATTTCAGGGTCTGTTTCTAGTGAACCTTGATTGATACACGCTTCTTTGCAATATGACTTTTTCCCTGTCAATAAAGAGCCAGAGTCTATTTCTTTACCTCTTAGATCTGGGCTTAGCTACCTGATTTGCTTTTGCTAATGGGACATTAACAAAGCAAGGGTAGGAAAAGTGCTTGTGAACTGGGGCTCACTCTCTCCTGACACTGGGTACCCTTTTGCTACCAAAGGAATAAGAATGATTAACCTGATGGACAATGAAAGACACATCGTTAGTCCCAGCTAACAGACATCAAGCTAACTGCCAGACATAACAATGAATCTCTCACTAGATCAACAAGGTTGTCAACCACCAGACATGTGAGTGAAGTCACCTTAGAATAGCAAGCCCAAATGAACTGGCCCATACTCAGCCAACCCTTAGATTTGTCTTAATTCACTAAATTTTGGGTTAGTCTATCACGCAGCAAAAGACAGCAGATATAATCATTATTATTACATCATTCATTTTATACCCCGGAACATCCCTGCAAATATCCTGCTTCTTATGCCTGGCTGCGAGCATTCTAAGAGCATTCTAAGCCTGGATTTCAGCATTTAGCACGTAAGTATTTACTTAATCCCCTGAATAAATTAGAGCAAACTATGAAGTTTTAGAGGGCACAAAGTATCCTAAAAGCCTCTTCTCACTTCTGACAAGTGTAATTTTAGGGTTCCCCAAAACAACCTGTTTCAATAATTTGCCGGAATGACTCAATGCACTGAAAGCTGTTATGGTTGTGGTTTATTACAGGTAAAGAATACAGAATAGAATCAGCCAAAGGATGGGGCACATGAGGAGTCCCAGAAGAGTCCAAATACAGAGCTGCCAGTTGTCCTCACTCCATGGAGTGATGGACAATGTTAACTCCTAGCATCAATGCGAGACAACAAACACAGAGGCCCGCCAACCCAGGAAGTTCACTTGCACCTATGGTGTCCAGTGTTTATTGGGGCTTGACTACATAATGCCCACAGAGTCAAACTTTTGTCTCCAGCCCCTCTTGGAGGTTGAGCTAATACCTTTAGTATCTAGTTCCTGGGAGATCTGAACTGATAGTATGTGGCCCAGAGCCCCTATCATAAATCACATTGATAGACTGTCTGATGTGCAAAGCCCCCAAGCAAACAAAGACACTGTTATTAGTCAGAACAGGGACTTAGAAATCACCTGGCAGGAGCTAAGGGCAAGGCCCAGACCTGTCTTTGGCAAATATTAATTTCTCACTCCACGGGGCATTCCTTGGCCTTTCACCAAGACTCTTACAGCAAAGCAATCATCTCTGTCTGGGTATCTATATTTAATTTAGCATTTATTAGACCGAGCAATAGGAAACAACTAATCAATTCATCCTATAAAAAAGCCATTACATATATTTGCATGCTTTTGTACTAAGTTGACTCTTCCCCTCTTGATCTGCTACTATTTATTCCTTATGATAAACTTGTACAGAACAACATAGTCCATCAGGCCCTTATGAATTCTGATATAAAGATTTAAAGTTATAGTGAAAGTTTCTTGCTGACAGATCATCCCTACTACTGACACTTGTGGTTGTTGTCCTTGTCCTGGGACTACTGCATCAGGCAGGAAAAAAGAAAGTTGAGGGATGTGGAAAGGAATTTTAGAGTAATAGCATTCCCTTCCACCCATTCCCCAGATCCCACAGAGAAGTGGAAGGATCTACCCCGGGGGGAAACTCCATTGGTGCCCTTCATGTTGAGTGTGAGCACACACTCACAAAGATGTGTGAGCTAGTCCGTCATGCCTTAATTGTTAACTATTCCAAGTATCTATCAAATTATTTCTCAAGATAAAAGTGTGTTTTAAAGAAATGTGACTTGGTCGTCCAAAAGGGTACATCTTTTATTTCTGTCCTTTTATAGTATTTTGAACATTTGCCTCTACCATCAGGTATGTAAAATCCAATCCAGAGTAAGTGTCTATTTCCACCAGGATACATTTGTAGCCTCCAGGGGCTACCGACATCAGCTCACCTTGAGCTATGTCCAGAGCCTTCCCCTTCTGTCTTTCTTGTGGGTAGACTGTACAGTGGCATTTTGTGTCTCATAGAGTGAAAGAGGAATGATTCTAGATTCAGCTCATTTCAGCATTACTATAATACCCACACATCCACTTATTTCACGAAAATAAAGATAGCTATTTGCCAATTTCAACCACTTTCTGATCCCAGAAAGGGGTTCTTCTCATGGGCATCAACAAGTCCTACTTTAATGTACCGCTGAAGTTCCCAGAGTAATTTCCATAGGACTACGCCACTTTTGGGCATCCCTTTAGCAGGCCGGTTTTCCATTGCTCATCTGCTTGACCCTCTGGTCAGGCCATTGGCCACCAACCATGAGTCAGAAAAAACCCAAGTGTACATAGAAGCAAAGAGCATGCATTCCAGTTCCCTGAGCTGATTTGTCTTTACCCTCTTAAATCAGAGTGGCAGCTTTCCAAAGAGGATGCTATCTGTTCACTATGGAAGTGCCATCCACAAACTGAGCACCTCTTTGTTGTCCAATAGAGAGTTGTTTATAGGGCAACCTCAAGAAGCCATAGGGTCCAGCAGAGCCTCAAGTGGATCCCAGGCCAATATAGAGGAAAAGAGGCTCCCTGCTCATGAGTACCTCCTCCCTGTATTCCCTGAATACCATTTCCTGTATAAGCCATTTCCATTTCATCATGCAACTCTTCTGAAAGCTCTCCTCTGCATTAGAGCACTTCTCTGACATCACCTAAGATGTTATGGGTATTTCAGGTTCAAGATTATTTTATATCCTTCAGTCATAGGGGCAGTTTTAATTAATGTTCAATAACTGGCTAGCAATTGTCTTCTAAATGGAATTTTTCTGGAATTTTCAAATGGAAATCCCAGTGGTTGTTGTTGGGTGGTACCCACAGCCTTTTGCCATAAGTCCCAGTCAGCATCCCACACAGGGTAATTGTGCAGATTGCCTTTGCCATCACTCTAGACAAATTAACAACCTGTTTGGGCTCAGGAAATCTTACTAATGCCCATTTAGGTGTCTAATCAATAATGGCTGAAAGGTGTCTTTACATGCCTTCTGTTTTATAATACTAGATAGGTAAAGCATTCCTCAATTAGATACAATGTCCATTCCCATTATACAATGGTAAAGGAGATACATTCACTTCAGATCACATAGTCTTTTCAACAGTATTCATCCAAACTTTCACCTTAATCCTACCAATAATTTCATTCCCATATCCTTTCAATATAACTATAGACCCTGTTAAGATTTCACCAATAAGCTTTGGCATCTTGGTGCATGGGACTCCCACATCAAGGAGCCCCAGAACATCTCTCCTCTGTTCCTGACCATTTTACCCATTTATGTGTACATGCTCTTAGGTCTCAATCTTGGTATTGGCCCAAGGGACCCAGACCCTTTTGTCAGTCTTTATCTTGATGAGACTGTGGGACTGTCACCACAAACAATTCCAGGTCAGGTTTCTCATTGTGATCTTTGCCTTCCAGCTTTTAAAATTCCTCTAAACTTGAGTGAATAGAGCAGATTTGTTTCAGGCACTTCCATGTGGGGGCCCAGCAGAGGCTCCCACCAGTCCCTCTAACTTCTGATAGTACTACAGTAAGACCTTTATTTTTATCCCATCAATGTCCACTTTATATATTCAATAATAACTGTTTAAAGATTTCTACCCTAATGTATGGGTCTCTTAACTCTTCTCATTGTCTTTCCTCCACTGTCTTGCAAATCTTAGCAATCCGTGGCTTTGGCTTAATTATTCCCTTTGGTGAGATAGCTCAGAACAGCCTGAATCCAGGCTTGGCTCAGCCTTAAGATCCTTTCCAACACTCTACATCTCATTTTGGTTATTACAGATAACAACAACCAAAGGATAGATATTAGCTTGTTTCTTGTTACTTTGTGTTTCCTTGTGCGTCCAGTGAGCCAAATCTTCAGGAGCTGGATCTATCTTTTCTAAATTCCTTTCATAATTTTTACCTCCAATAACTAATTGCAGCACAGCTCCAGCTATATACCATAGGTGACCTTATAGACACTCAAAAATTAAAGGTTATCATCCCCAACCCTTTCATCCTTCTTTTTCTTGAACCATATGTTCCAATGAATCAGGATTAGGCTAGTAAATCCCACTTCTAACAGCCACTGTGAAGCATTTAGGCCAACTGTGAAGTCAAAGGGAACATTCCCTAAGACGATCCTTACTTCTCACACCAACTACAAGGTCAATGATCTCCAAGATCACCCAATCATCCTCAAATTTGACAAGTCACTGGAAGAACTCACAGAACTTACCAAAAGATGTTATATTCACAGCTACAGTTTTGTTGTTGTTGTTGTCGTTGTTGTTGTTGTTATTGTTTTTACAGGGAAAGAATACAAATTAAAACTAGCTAAGAATACATAAGGCAGAGTCCAGGGGAACATTAAACACAGAATTTCTGTTGTCTTCCTATGGAGTCAGGAGACATTAGCTGCATTGATGTGTCACTATATTCATGGAATAATGTCAACAGGAAAGTTCACTTGAGCCTCAATGTTCAGAGTTTTTACTGTGTTTTGGGTACATGGATGTCCCAGCCTATACATCCAAACTCCATCAGTCTCCCTCTTCACACACAGTCTTCCCTGAGTCCTAGAGGTGCAAACTGCAGGCATGGCCTGCCCTTAGAGAGAAAGATATTCATGCACTAGAAGTGGGCTTAGAGGGGTGAAAGCTTTGAGTGGATATGACCTCTTGGTTCCACAGATGTCTTCCATGGGAAGGGGCATAGCCAAAGATGGGAAAAGCATGCCTTCGGTTGGAATAGATCCTAGTATCTAGCTAATCTTATTAGCCCTTATCAAATCTTTAACCAGATGGCCTTCTCATTTTACCATAACTGTACTATTTCCCCTGATTTCAGTTTACCAAGCACCAGATAATCCAAAAGGTCTTAAAAGCACATTATATCTACAAGCCTAGGTGAAGAATCTCAGCCACAGAAAGAGGCTTTGACCTTCCTTCTTTCCTAGGTTCTTAAGAGTCATTGGAACAGGAAGCTAAAGGATTGAGGGACTTTCAAAGGCTTGACTGCTGCAGCAGATCACATGTAAGACACTATTTGTGTGTGCCTGGAGCTCCTGCTGTGTGGGCCACTCAGAAAGTCTGTTAGAATCCCACAGTTTCCATGCTCTGCTTCGGGAAATGACCAGAATTGTCGACATTCTTAAAAAAGACACCAACATCACAACCAGCAAACTATAGGAAGGTCCTCAACAATTGTCTGGCATTTGGACCTGATCCTGGCTTCCCAAGGACACACTTATGCAGTGGCCAGAAACAACCACTGTGCATGTGTTCCCATAAATGTCTACACCAACCATCAAAAATATTCACTGCAAATTGGAAATTTATCAAATTGCCACTGTCATCCTCACTTTGCCATTTAAGTAAACTTCAAGCCCAACATCTCCAAGCCTTCTCAACTAGCTCCCTTCAAACTTAAAATTGTGCTTTTATTTCCTCATTTAATCTCTAGTGATAATTCCTTTTATTACATTCCTAAGCATACCTTTTGTGAGATTCTGGATCTCTAAGACCCTCTAACACCTGTCAATCTAGCAACATGCTCAGCAAGTGATAACCCATAGCCCTTCAGGGCCAAAAAAATGTAGAAGCCAGTCCACCACAGATAACTGAAGCAAAGTCAACTTCACTATGACTATTATTCCATCTCTAATAGCATTTAACAACAGACTTGGTCTGTATGAAACAACAGGGGAGATGGACAACTGTTCACAATTGCCCCATTCTTACCCTCTACTTTTTTTGACCCAACTTTAGTCAGGCCTTTCCCCACCCACGGCTCATGAATTTTGGCTTGCCCCCAAGTTCACACAAGCACAGAGGTAAACACTGTCCCTTTTAACAGTTCAGTCTGAGGATCCAATGAGTACAGAGAAAAATATTCCTATTGCAGCAACCTGATTTTGTGCCTGTTTTTCCCATCCTCCTTCCCTGCTCACCCACAGAACTGATGGTCCCGCTATGGCCTTACTAAAAAGAAAAGGCTATTCTGTGTGAATTTGGATGCTTGCAGATGTCTGAGATTAAAGCATTCTTCCTATTGCAATAGTCTTTTTGGTTAAAGTTGCTCCACATGTAAGTCTGAATATTTCTTTATTTGATAATAGGGTCCCACAGATAATTATGTTAGATAATTTTTCTAATATGAGCATAATCTAGACAGGATAATATAAATGCCAGTCTGGCTTCCCGTCTGCCAGGCGGCAGGTGACAGTATCGGGGCTGCAATTACCCACCGCAATGGGCGAGGCAGGAGCGGGCATGGTGCAGGGGTGTGGGCAGGCATCCAAACAAGGACATGGTCTCTGTCAGAACCGCCATATTGCCCACCCCAACCTCCCCACCCTCCTTCTTGCTGCAAATTCACAACGCAGCCTGTGCCCTCACCAAGGCCAGCTCCATTCACTGCCCCAGTCATGCTCCCAGGCTCCTGCCTGCCCTTCCCCACCCATCCCCTGCTGTGCTCAGTGACCAGAGGCCAGTATGGATGCCAGTGGCATAAAACTGCACAGCTCGGAGGGCTGGGTGGGCTTTGTGCCAGGAGACACTGATTCTTAAGGCAACAGCAGGGTGGGATCCAACTGGTCCTACGTCCTGCCAGGACCCATCCATCAGCTGGGATGCTGCAACATCAGCCCTGCCTGGGGGCGACAGCTGCCCCAGTATCCGCGGCTTGCCCAGAAGGAGATCTGCTGTGCCCACCCTTCTCCTTCGGTGCCCCTCCCAGCTTTTCAGTCTTTTGCCATAATATGCCCGATGCTCTGCGGATTCCCAAGCCCCCTCAGTAGCAGCTGCTGGAGGGATGGAGCACACAGCTATCCGGTCTGCCTAGGACCCCTTAACTGTCTGCCCACAATGGCCGCTGTTCCAAGGACACGAGAGGAAGAAAAGGGCCATCCTTACTGATATTTAGGGTGCCAGGCCATCATGTGAAATTTTTTTTAAATTTCCAGTTTTGGGAGGTCATCAGTGATGAGCATGGGATCGACCCCACTGGCAGTTACCATGGAGACAGTGACTTGCAGCTGGAGAGAATCAACGTGTACTACAACGAAGCTGCTGGTGATTATTTGAATGATTTTTTTGCTTTCCGATCGATCTTGCTTTCCATGCTGTGGCAGATGTGACGTACTAGGAACACACACTGACAAATGAATGCTTCTTACATTCATTTTAAAATTCAACTGCTCGAAAATACACTTTATAGTTCCTTAAGCCTCCTGCATGTGTGCCATGACTAAGCATGCTCATTATCTCCTTTTGAAAGCAGCCAAGCTCCCCTATTCCCTTACTTTGTCTCACAGGCTGGAATTTTCACTAATGAAAATTCTGCTGTGAAAGGCGCGTAGCACACTACCTTGTCTGATTCATTTGCTAACTGCAGGTCTAAGTCCAGCTCTTATTCCCCGCAGGTAACAAATACGTACCACGAGCCATCCTGGTGGATCTGGAGCCCGGCACCATGGACTCAGTCAGGTCCGGACCATTTGGCCAGATCTTCAGGCCGGACAACTTTGTGTTCGGTATGTAGTGATGAAGAGTGGGAACTGGCTCAATGAGTCTTCTTCCTGAACACTGTGTAAATCAAAGTTCTTAGTGCCGAATGCCAAGGTGGACACTGCGTGGCCACAGATGGATGGTCCTGAGTCCTGGCCTAACATCACTATTTCCATGGGCGACGACTCTCTGGACAGCTCAGAGGGCTGCAGCCCTTTGAGGCTGCTGTAGCCCTCCCACTCGTGAGCAGCCTGTGAAGGGTAAAGAATAGGGTGATGAAAAAGCTTCAAACAGGAGTTAATAGGCTACTGGTAATTTCAGAGGACCAGTGACAACAGGTCACCGCTTCAAGAAGCAAATGCCAAAGGCAAAGGTTATGACCAGCAGTGAGACAACTGCTTAGAGCCCATGTTCCCTTCTGATCACATTGTACCTTTGCCCTTGCCTGTTAATTGGACCTATGTTAAGTATAAATACTGAATGCAGACCTGTGCAAAGTGGTCGTGAGCATGGTGCCCTTCTTCCAGTACCAGGCCCTGATGGTGTCCAAGCTCACCCATTAGAAGAAATGTCCTTTCCTGCGATCTAAATGCTAACAGCAGAGGGACAGGAAGGGTGAGATGTTCTTAGCAGCTCCACAAGGAACCAGGACAGTTTTATTTGGTCACCAGTATGATGAGGCTGCCCAGAAGCTGCCAGGGTCAGCACTGCATTCATTATAGCCCTCAATCAAGAACAATCTGATTATGGGTAGAAAGGGGAAAGGGAGTACAAAGTACAAATTGCCAGTTATAAAAATAGTCACGGGATGTAAAGTACGGCATAGGGAATATAGTCAATGATATTGTAATAACTGTGTATGGTGTCAGGTGGGTAGTAGACTTATCAGGGTGATCACTTCGCAAGTTATATAAATATCTAATCACTATGTTGTACACCTGAACTAATATAATATTGAACATCAACTGTAATTTAAAACAATTTTTTTAAAAGAATGAAAAAGGAAAAAACAAAAAGAACAACCCGACGAGCTCTGATTTCAGTACCTCCCTAAATTATAAAAGACTCAAAATCCTATTTGATGGGGGGAGGTTGGGGCAGGGGCGGAGGGCAGGAAGGGACTAAAAATGTTTAACTGATGCAGGTATCCAAAAAATATGGAAGAGGCAGACATCATCAGCTAAGAGGCCAAACTGGGACCAATGGCCGAATGTCATTTTTAACAGATGTAGAGAAACTTTTAAGGTACTTCTTTGTAGGCAACGCTGTTGGTACCTGCCCATGTTCCTTTGATATTCATTCTTCCCAGACTCCCTACTGCACATCCTACCTATAATGCCCCTTTTGAAGAAGAACTTCTTCAAGGACAGGCTGGAGGCTAAATATCCCATTTTCCTGACTTTTGGGGAGACAACTCCGAGTGACGGTCACCTCATCTCTTACAGATCCACCAGCATGGAGCCCTGTGCCCACAGCAGTGATGTGCTCACAGATGTGGCCTGCTGGCTTCCTTCCCAGTGTCCCAGCTCAGTCCCCTACTACCCTCCTGCTGCTTCCTGGAATCAGTTCCCTAACAAACTTCCACTCCATGCTTGTCTCAGATCTGCTTCTGGGGACCAACTTAAGACACTCGCCAAAGGGGAGATGGTATAGTAGTTTTTTATTGCTGTATAATAGGTTACCAAAAACTCAGCGACTTAAAACATCACAGTCATCTAACAGTTTTCGCGATCAAGAGTCTGGCATGGTGGGTCCTCTGCTCAGGGCTTCACAAGGTCAGTCATCCCAAGCTGCTCCATCTGGAGCGTAGGGCCCTCTTCCACGTTCTTCAAGCAGTTGGCAGAATCCAACTTCCCACAGTTTTAGGTCTGTGGTCCCTGTTTGCTTGCTGGCTGTTGACCAGAGGTTATTCTCTACTCCTGGCATTCCCTGCCACATGGCCCACTCCAGGAGTGTATCTCCACTGCTTCCAAACTCTCCTGTTCTCTTCTGCCACCAGCTGGAGCTTATGTGATTTGAGAAGGTCCACCTTGAAAATCTCTCTGTTTTAAGGTCAATTTGGGAGCTTAATTACATCAGCGAAATCCCTTTACAGCAGTATTTACATTATCCAGTTGTTTGAACAACTGGAAAAAGGTGTGTGCACACCAGGACCGAGTGAATCCTGGGGCTATCTTAGAATTCTGCCTACCACTAATAAGCAGTTTGGAGAGCAGAAGAAAAAACGTAGTCTTTGGAACATCTTGCTCCAGCATCTGAATCTACTTATTAGTTGTATGATCTTGGGCAAGCATTTTAATTTCTCTGAGCCTTAGTTTCTTTTTCTAGAAAATGGTGATTATCACACTTATTTCAGCAGGTTATTGTGAGGATTAAATAAAATAACCTATGTAAACTATTTGTCACATGATGATGCAACTATTGGTGGTGCAGAAAGCATTCTATTAAGGAAGGTGTTTAAGAATAGGCTATATGACCTCTAGTTAGGAACTCTGCAAGGGAGGACCAAGATAGATGAATTTGGGAATATTTTTTAATTTTAGAATATATGATTTTCAGGTATTTCTGACCACATAAGTCTATGGCAGTGTGTGAATACTCTTGGAAGAGCTAATATACTTAGTCATCACGGTAAGGCCTTAATTAATTAGAATTAAATTATCGGTACAGATTTTCATAAGGGGGTGGAGCCTATGTGCTCAAATTGTGGGAAGAGTGGGGAAAAGAATCAATAAGAAAACTTAACCACCCTTACAATTTCACTTAGTACTAATTGCAATTCCATAAGTTAAATTTGCAACTGAAGGTAGCTACAATGGAAATTTCTGTCTCTCGGCTCTCAAGAGCAATCTAAGATTTCCTGAGGCAGCCCTGGAGGGCGAAGGTCCATTTCTAGCTTAACATCTTACATGTGCTTTCCGGTTTCGTTGTCCTGCTTTTTCATCACTTTCTTTTAGCCCAGATATAATACTGGACAGCAGGTTCTGATCCTGGCATTAATCTCTGGTTAGATTTGACAGCTCATCCGTTGACTCAGCTCCTGGTCTTGCTGGAGCTCTGTCTTCCCTTACTCTTTGTTCACCCAGCCTATGCTCTCCCCACCATGGAAAGCCTCAACCTCTGCCCTATTTTTAGTTTAATTTCTCCAATGTCAGTATTGGCATTTCCCATTAATTACATTTTCCTCATCAATTACAAAATTATCTAACCTCAAAAGTCATTTGTGAATCAGCACAGTACGCAAGTATTCCATGAGTTAACAAAAATTTTACTTCGAAACACCAAGTACATAGAAATTTCTGGTTGTACATTACTTCTCTATCCTATAATTCTCCTGAAAGCCTACCACACCCCCGCTTCCCCCAGCTAACATACAGCAACAAACCTGTCCTTGGCCAGGGCGCCCCCTGCTGACCAGTGAGGGGAAATGACTGATCCAAGACCTCACCACCTTTTCTCCAAGGTAACTAAACTAACTGCACACAACCTGCTCCTCCTACCTTTCCTCTTTCAACATTCACAGCTCTGTTAAACCTCTCTCAGATGATGCCTTTTCAACATATTGCCTCCATATTCTTTAACTTTCTTCTAGTTATCAAAAAATTCTAATTATTTCTTTGTATCCAGAAAATGATACTGATCACGAGTAACAGATGAAGACAGTTTAATAGTATGGTAGGTCCAAGGTACTCTTATTTTTGGAGGCAACCCCCCCCCCCACACACACACATCATATCAAAAATATTTACATTTCTATTTTGTAAAATTTTAACATTAATTATAATTTAATGTTATGATCTAAAAGTTAAGTTTCATTTGACTAATTGATGTGATATGTCCTATAGATATATAATAAAATTTATTACTTTTACTACTGTGATTTTCTTTTCATATCATGGAGTTGTCATCCCCTCTTCCCCGCAGTCCCATCTTAAACATCTTCTCTGGTCTGGGCAACTAGTAAGTGCTGTTTAGAGTGCCTCGCTGATAAGATTAAAACAGTGGAGGCAATAAATATTCTTTTTACTTAAGAGAAACAAGAGAATATTAGCAACATGTTACACAAGCATCAGACTATGAGTGTTCAGCAAAGTTTGGTATAATAAATTTAACGAAATCATTCCACCACATTTGATGATACCTATTACTATTTTTGTACTACATGATAAGAGTGCATAAATAATAACTGATAATAAGTAAGTAGTAGTAATTTTTACAGAAAACAAAGGAGGAAACCCTGAACAAGAAATAATTTGGGAGTTATTCTGAGGACTCCCGGCTATACAACCGAAGAGGCCCTGGGACACTGGATTTTTCTACAGTTAAATAAACAAATAAATAAATAAATAAATAAATAAATAAATAAATGAATGAATGAATGAATGAAGCAACGCTTCATATTTTGAATGCATTTTGCTCCGAGGTATTTTATGAGTTTGGTGGTAGTTGGCTGTTGTTCCTACTACAAAGACTCTTCTTGAGGAAGCTGTGCAGACCATGCTGGTGGGAAGGAGGGAGGGAAGGGAAAGGTTTCTGTATTATAGGCCAAAACATTGGCAGTTTGGAATGGGTAGAGTTTAAGACAGGGAACATTTTCCAGGAGAGCAGAGCTGGGTGAAGGGTGGTGACAGAAGAGGGTTAGGGCTGTGACAGCTGGGCTAGGCACCCTGGGTAGCAGCTCTCCCCACTCTTCCCCTGCTTCGCACCAACTTGCTGTAAGCCTCTCCCAGCACACTTTCAGTAAAAGGTAGAATTATTTGGCTCTGCACCGTCTAATGGGCTTTCTCACCATGGAGAGGAAAATGTTGACGTCAACCTTTCCATAATTACTATTTGCCCTCAAAGTAAAACAGAATAAAACTTGAGCTCTGGCGCTTTGGAGAAAACGACCAGTACCTTTTCTGCGCCTGGCTTGGCCCCATGGAAGTCTGTATGGTTGGCCCCACCCAAGTTCTTTGGCGACTCAGATTTTGTAGTGAACAAAAGCCTGTATTCAGAAAATAGGTGGTGAGGGAATCAGAATGTTGGAAAGTGACGGGGACAGGCTCTCTTGGATTCCAGGCGTCCTTTAGAAGCTGGCCAGGTCTTGGGGGTGATCAGGCTCAGAATCATCCTCAAGGCATGGGGACCTCCATTGACTTGTGGACCCTCAGGGTTTAGGTGATAGAAAGAGCATTCAAATGATACCTCAGCTCACAGCTTGAGTTGTGCTGCTTGTTTGTTTCCACAATAGCATCTTCCCTTGCTGTGGAAAATATAGGGACTCGGAGCCAGGATTATAATATGAAGGCATGTGCACATAATGTTATGGGCACAGAGGAGGGAGCAGCACAGGAAAAGTGACATAAGAGTTGACCCCCTATTTTTGGAGAAGAGCTCCTGAAGGGTGAGAGAAGGAAGGGAGGAAAGAAGAGAGGGAGGAAGAAGGGAAAGAAGGAAGGAAAGAAAGAAATACTATCCCAATTATAATAGCTAAAATTGATATAACATTTACTGTGGGCCCAGTGGTATTCTAAGTGCTTTCACATATTCATTCAATTTTTGTAACAACCCCAAGAGGTAGGTACTATTATTGTTTCCACTTTACAGAGGAGGCAATTAAAGCACAGAGAGGTTAAGTAACTTACCCTACACAGCTAACAAATAGCAGAGTCAGAATTTACATCTACTCTGTCTAGGGCCTGTGTTCTTAACCACTCAGGTAATGTTGGGGTGGGCTGAATGGGAATGAAATTCATTCCAGTCATGTCAACAGCCTTGGCCATGTGAAACAGAGAGATTTTGCTCAGAAAATTTGCTCTGGCCCAGATACTTTAGATTATTCCTTCTTTCCTTCCTTCTTTCTCTTCTTCCTCCCTCCCTTCCTCCCTTCCTTCCCCCACGTTCCAGGAGCTCTTCTCCATAAATCGGGCTCAACTCTAATGTCATTTTTTCTGAGCAGTTCAGAGGTGACATATATTTGAGAGTTTGTGAAATTGTCTGATTTAAATCATAGTATATGAAAATAGTTTTTCCATTCTTAATGTCAAAGGCAAAAATAATTGAACTTACATTAAAAAGGAACAAGGAAAAACACTTCAACAACCCATAAAAAGGAAAAAAAGGATGACAGCACATTGAATATGAATAGTGAAAAAAAATTTATCTACAGAAGAATGGAAAGATATGCTTGTGATCTTGAGTATTTTCTAAATTTTCTATTTTTGTGATTGGAAAATATGTATATCTAAGTGTTCTTAGCACAATAAAATATATATGTATATATAATTTATGTGTATATTCTACTCACACACATATATTTTCAATTTTGAAAATTCCAGATAATAAAAATAACATGTACTAGGACATGAAACTTCCAGAAAGTCGCTGAAAAACATTATGATATATTTATTGTTAATATTTTATTATTTATTATATATTATATATTTACTCCAAATTGATTTTGTTTGGTGCAAAAATGTAAAGGTTTTGTTGGCAATGACATTTTCATAATTAATTAAATTGGGGTTCAGATTGTTTATACTTTCAGCAGTGTTTTTAACAAGGAAGTAACTTAAATGCTTAAAGCAAAATTCTTCCATAAAGAGATGTTTTTATTAAAAGCCTGAAAATGTGTGCTCATAGTCAAATTATCAGGCAGGGCTGTTTTAGATGAGTCTCATGAGAAAGAGAAATTGGGGTTCCACATCCCCTGGTCCTTTTCTGAGGTTACAAACGAATAGGATTTGAGACTGCTCCAGAAAAACAGACAACTTTATTGTTGGGATGGTTCTTGGGTTTTCCTTATTAGCAGAGAAAACTGATATACTCAAAATTTCAGGACCCTCAACTAGATCTACTTCAACTAGATCACATCTGTCATTTTAGAGACAGCATCAATTAACAGTAATTATCACCATCGGTAACACCACATATTCAGAGGGCACTGTCAACTAGGACCCTCTCACTGAAGGCAGGAGAGGAGGAAGGGCAGGCAGAGAGAAAGGGAAGATCACGAGTTTTTTTTTGTAAAAGGCAATGCTGAGCATTCTACGGAAAATTTACTCCTTTCTTCTCCAGTCTGAATTTTGTCATCATCACCACAAAGTGCCTTCAGGGTAAGGGTGGCTCAAACACTGTTGGTGACATCAGTTCCAGAGCAGGAAATGACATGTGGCAGGAGAATGTTGGCTCCCCTCCCCCATCGCCCTACCCAATGGAGCCAGAAGAGCTGTTCCTTTTTAGATACAAAGAGAAATAGGGAAAAAGAGCCTAGGGGAAATCCACCTTTCCTCCGAAGCTCACCAAAAGTCCATTCCAGGGAAGGGCAGGATCAGTTGGCCCCATTTCCTCCTATTTCTACCTGCATGGGTGCTGTGCAGAATAGCACTGCAGTGTGCTGGTCTAGTGGTTGGGATACCCACATGGTGGTGGGGAACAGGAGCTCACAGCCCTAGATGAGTCACCTCAGGTTGGGCAGGCATTATTTAAAAATCTGCCTGTTCACTTCTCAGATTGCATAGTAACAGACATCAGGGGCGGGTGTTGGGGGAAGGGCGGGTAAACAAGTAAGCAGGCTGCCGAGTACATCTGGTGGCAGGAGGAGGCAGCCTTGGGAAGAACATTCGCTGCCAGTAATCCACAGAGCAGGCCGTCCTCAGGTTCCTGGGCCTGCTGTATAAATGCCGTCACTTACTTACTGACTGTATATATACTACAGGTCTAGTACACAGACACTGTCTCTCATCTTCACAATGTAATAAAAACAGATTTCCATATTTCAGATATGGTAATAGAGGCTCTGAGAGGTTAGGTGATTTGCTTAATGACCCAACCAGGATTCTGCAGAGCTGACATACTCCATAAGGGTGGCAATGTTATTGCTGAGATGGTTCTTGGGTTCCACAGGTAAAGAAAAGCCCACCTGTTTATAAAGTCCCCAATATCATCCTTTCTAGGTCTCACCCTCTGCTCCTCTTAGGCTCAAAGTTCCCACCGTGAATGAAACAACAAAAGGCCCAGAAAATCGTTGTGGAACCGTGTAATCAGTAAAGTTACCTGGAGCAGGGCTATACTATGGAGAGGTTCTGGAAGATGCTAGCTGGCCATGAAGAGCCCAAGATGTGGGAGTTGGAGATCAAGGTGAAGAGCAGCTGGAGGCCCAACCCTGGGAACCTGGGAACAGCACCACTGAGATGGGCTATACATGGTGCCCCAGCGACATGAGGAGGGAGAGACAGAGGAGGAGAAAGTCAAGAAACCCATCACACCTTGAGAGGAGGCCCCAGGTGCCTGCCTGTGTGCCCGGGGAACCCCTGAGGGAACCCCTTCCTAAAGCAGGGTTGATGAAACCATGATGTGCCCACCCACCTCTGATACATGCCCACTATTAACATGACACATAGGCTTAGTATTTACGCCAGCATCACCTTTGGTTTTATGAGGCATTTTTTTTCTCTGTAAGCTTGACCCGCTTTCATATAGAGCATCTCATTTCCTACTCACAAAGCTGGCTGCGGGGTACCTATAATTATCATCATTTTATAGCTGGAGCAACTGGCCCCAGAGAGGAAAAAGAGGATGCGCTGGGAAACAAAAGCAGTCCCAGGTGCGTGCTCACCTAACCTACTGTTAAGATCTTCTTGGAGAAGAATTAAGGTTGAGTTTTATCTCACTCTGACCAAGCCTTTAAAACTCACCTGGACTTTCTTTCCCTTCGTAGAAGGAATCTAGGTGCCTTCACTTACTAGCTTTGTGGCTAGTCAGCTCTTTAGGCCTCCTTTCGAAGCTATGAAATTAGGATAGAAATGTTTACTCTTTAGAACAGTGCTGTTCAATAGAAATAGAATGTGAGCCTCACAGGTAATTTAAAATTTTCAAGTAGTTACTACTAGTCTAGAATTCATTTAAAAAGTTAACAGAATAAGTGAAATTAATTTCAAAAAATATATCCAAAATCTTATTTTGATATGTAATCAATGTACAAAATTAGTAATGAAATAATTTACATTCTTTTAACTTACTGAATCCATGGAATTCTCTGAGTATTTTACACTTAAAGCACATCTTAATTCAGACTACCCACATTCAGGTGTTTGATAGTCACATGTGGTTGCTGGCGTCTGCACTGGACTGCCCTGCTTGATAAGGTTGCTGTGACGTACAGGCGACATAATGTATGTAAGGCACATGTACTTTGGCTGCCGCGTGTCTATTACATTCATGTTCATACTCCCTCGACACACACGCACGTAGAATTTTCCACATTTAAGTACTTTTACGAGGATCCGAGACTCAAAGCTGACATCAGACAAATCTGGCCCTGACTCACTTTTCCTAGCTCCTCCCAAACCTACCATATCCTTTACACGTAGAAGCAAAAAGCCGCCCATCCTGCTATCCTCGCTTTCCTTGAAGACAGCTGCCTGCCCGTCAGTTCTTAGCCGGAAACTCCCACTCCTCCCCACCTGAGGCCTTCCCTGTGTTCATTCTCATCACGAATTCCCACCCGAAATAGAAAGAGAACGAAGCCAGGGGTCCAGGACCCTGCCCAGGATGCAGGAAACCTTAGCAAACAGCGGTAGACCCCACTGAAACCTCTCGCCCTCCCCTGGAGGTGAGGACTCTGTTTGGAGGCAGCCTTTTCCCTGGTCCCAGGACCCAGGTCTTCAGCCCCGCTCGGGGATCCAGCATGAACGGGCTGGGGTGGGGATGCGGCATTCCTGAAGGACCCAGCTCAGGGTGTGGCGGCGCCCGTGGGTCGGAGGCAGCCGGATGCTGGGGATGGGCGCCTTACGCAGACACAGCGGGCGCGGCTACCGGCCGGAGCACCCCCGCACCTCGCGCCGCGCCCCAGCTCCCCCTTGTGGTGCCGCAGTCCCCAGCGCACCGCCCCCTTCAGCACCGCCCGCCATTACGTCACCGCTGGCTCTGCGACTCTGTCGGTATAAAAGACGGAGCCGAGGGGCGGTGACAGGTCTCTGTGCTCGGTATCTGCAGGTCCTCTCTGTGCGCACAGTTCCGAGGGCCAGCGCCTCCACCCGCTCTGCAGCCGGCACCATGCGCGAGATCGTGCACATCCAGGCGGGCCAGTGCGGCAACCAAATCGGCGCCAAGGTGGGCGCACCGCGGGGGTGGGGCGGGGAAAGGGTGGCGGGCCCCGAAGGTAAGGGCCCGGGCCGGAGCGAGGCGTTGGGGGAAGGGCGGCGGGTCCCGAGGGCGCGAGCCGGGGCCGGGCCTCGGGGTGAGAATGGAGGAGGCGGTGGCAGCCGCCGCTCGCCTGCTGGCTCGCCCGCCGGGGTGGCGCATTCTCGGCACGGCTCCCGGCGGGGCCCGGGAAATCACAGAACCTGCCACGGTACTTGCAGCGACGCAGCTGTATGTGCTTTTAATCAAGGCCTTTTGAAATTTCCTCGGAACCGGTCCTACAGCGGCATTTATCGGGGTATACAAGTCTCTAAAATTTGGATAAAGACCGCAGTAATATTAATCCAGTGGCCTCATGTGGAATTTAATTTGGATATATTTGTGTATAGTTTGAATGAAAAAAATGCAGTGTCATTGAGGTGATATAGAGACTACTACTCCTTGGGTGACAAATATGAGGATGTTAGATAATTTTTCTAATATGAGCATAATCTAGACAGGATAATATAAATGCCAGTCTGGCTTCCCGTCTGCCAGGCAGCAGGTGACAGTATCGGGGCTGCAATTACCCACCGCAATGGGCGAGGCAGGAGCGGGCATGGTGCAGGGGTGTGGGCAGGCATCCAAACAAGGACATGGTCTCTGTCAGAACCGCCATATTGCCCACCCCAACCTCCCCACCCTCCTTCTTGCTGCAAATTCACAACGCAGCCTGTGCCCTCACCAAGGCCAGCTCCATTCACTGCCCCAGTCATGCTCCCAGGCTCCTGCCTGCCCTTCCCCACCCATCCCCTGCTGTGCTCAGTGGCCAGAGGCCAGTATGGATGCCAGTGGCATAAAACTGCACTGCTCGGAGGGCTGGGTGGGCTTTGTGCCAGGAGACACTGATTCTTAAGGCAACAGCAGGGTGGGATCCAACTGGTCCTACGTCCTGCCAGGACCCATCCATCAGCTGGGATGCTGCAACATCAGCCCTGCCTGGGGGCGACAGCTGCCCCAGTATCCGCGGCTTGCCCAGAAGGAGATCTGCTGTGCCCACCCTTCTCCTTCGGTGCCCCTCCCAGCTTTTCGATCTTTTGCCATAATATGCCCGATGCTCTGCGGATTCCCAAGCCCCCTCAGTAGCAGCTGCTGGAGGGATGGAGCACACAGCTATCCGGTCTGCCTAGGACCCCTCAACTGTCTGCCCACAATGGCCGCTGTTCCAAGGACACGAGAGGAAGAAAAGGGCCATCCTTACTGATATTTAGGGTGCCAGGCCATCATGTGAAATTTTTTTTAAATTTCCAGTTTTGGGAGGTCATCAGTGATGAGCATGGGATCGACCCCACTGGCAGTTACCATGGAGACAGTGACTTGCAGCTGGAGAGAATCAACGTGTACTACAACGAAGCTGCTGGTGATTATTTGAATGATTTTTTTGCTTTCCGATCGATCTTGCTTTCTATACTGTGGCAGGTGTGACGTACTAGGAACACACACTGACAAATGAATGCTTCTTACATTCATTTTAAAATTCAACTGCTCAAAAATACACTTTATAGTTCCTTAAGCCTCCTGCATGTGTGCCATGACTAAGCATGCTCATTATCTCCTTTTGAAAGCAGCCAAGCTCCCCTATTCCCTTACTTTGTCTCACAGGCTGGAATTTTCACTAATGAAAATTCTGCTGTGAAAGGCGCGTAGCACACTACCTTGTCTGATTCATTTGCTAACTGCAGGTCTAAGTCCAGCTCTTATTCCCCGCAGGTAACAAATACGTACCACGAGCCATCCTGGTGGATCTGGAGCCCGGCACCATGGACTCAGTCAGGTCCGGACCATTTGGCCAGATCTTCAGGCCGGACAACTTTGTGTTCGGTATGTAGTGATGAAGAGTGGGAACTGGCTCAATGAGTCTTCTTCCTGAACACTGTGTAAATCAAAGTTCTTAGTGCCGAATGCCAAGGTGGACACTGCGTGGCCACAGATGGATGGTCCTGAGTCCTGGCCTAACATCACTATTTCCATGGGTGATGACTCTCTGGACAGCTCAGAGGGCTGCAGCCCTTTGAGGCTGCTGTAGCCCTCCCACTCGAGAGCAGCCTGTGAAGGGTAAAGAATAGGGTGATGAAAAAGCTTCAAACAGGAGTTAATAGGCTACTGGTAATTTCAGAGGATCAGTGACAACAGGTCACCGCTTCAAGAAGCAAATGCTAAAGGCAAAGGTTATGACCAGCAGTGAGACAACTGCTTAGTTTTAATGAAAAAAATGCAGTGTCATCGAGGTGACATATTATAGAGACTACTATGGAGACTACATGTCTGTATAGAAACTATAGAGACATGAGCTTAGAGCCCATGTTCCCATCTGATCACGTTGTGCCTTTGCCTGTTAATTGGACATAATTTAAGTTTTTAGATGATGTTCTCTGTTCTTAATTTTAAAATCAGTTGTGCTTTGTTAAACTATCTTCTTGTTCAGTTAACGACCTCATTTGAGACCAACTTTCCTATTATATTATGATGTTCAGTGTTTGTGAGGGTCACTGATATAGAAAATTTTTCTGTAGGTAAGAAAAGATCTGAAAGAAAAGAATCTGCAACTCTAAGACTAGTCCTGAGTCAAAAGGACAGAATTTGGAATTCCTTATGCTTTGATGTCTAATATTTTCCTTTCCCTCTGGCAGGCCAGAGCGGAGCCGGGAACAACTGGGCCAAGGGTCACTACACAGAGGGAGCTGAACTGGTAGACTCAGTCCTGGATGTGGTGAGGAAGGAGTCAGAGAGCTGTGACTGTCTGCAGGGCTTCCAGCTGACCCACTCGCTGGGGGGCGGCACGGGGTCTGGGATGGGCACGCTGCTCATCAGCAAGATCCGGGAGGAGTACCCAGACCGCATCATGAACACCTTCAGCGTCATGCCCTCGCCCAAGGTGTCCGACACGGTGGTCGAGCCCTACAACGCCACCCTCTCCGTCCACCAGCTGGTGGAAAACACAGATGAAACGTACTCCATCGACAACGAGGCCCTGTACGACATCTGCTTCCGCACACTGAAACTGACCACCCCCACCTACGGAGACCTCAACCACCTGGTGTCGGCCACCATGAGCGGGGTCACCACCTGCCTGCGCTTCCCGGGCCAGCTGAACGCAGATCTGCGCAAACTGGCGGTGAACATGGTGCCCTTCCCGCGCCTGCACTTCTTCATGCCCGGCTTCGCCCCCCTGACCAGCCGGGGCAGCCAGCAGTACCGGGCCCTGACGGTGCCCGAGCTCACGCAGCAGATGTTCGACTCCAAGAACATGATGGCCGCCTGCGACCCCCGCCACGGCCGCTACCTGACGGTGGCCGCTATCTTCCGGGGCCGCATGTCCATGAAGGAGGTGGACGAGCAGATGCTCAACGTGCAGAACAAGAACAGCAGCTACTTCGTCGAGTGGATCCCCAACAACGTGAAGACGGCCGTGTGCGACATCCCGCCGCGCGGCCTGAAGATGTCGGCCACCTTCATCGGCAACAGCACGGCCATCCAGGAGCTGTTCAAGCGCATCTCGGAGCAGTTCACGGCCATGTTCCGGCGCAAGGCCTTCCTGCACTGGTACACGGGCGAGGGCATGGATGAGATGGAGTTCACCGAGGCCGAGAGCAACATGAACGACCTGGTGTCCGAGTACCAGCAGTACCAAGATGCCACGGCTGACGAACAGGGGGAATTTGAGGAGGAGGAGGGTGAGGATGAGGCTTAAGAACTTCTCAAATACATCTTGCATCCTTAGTGAACTGTTGTCCTCAATCAAGCATGGTCTTTCTATTTGTAAACTATGGTGCTCAGTTTTGCCTCTGTCAGAAATTCACACTGTTGATGTAATAATGTGGAACTCCTCTAAGTTACAGTATTGTTTAAGATAGCTATACTAATTAAAAAGCATGTGTCCAAAACCTTGTGGTCTCTTTATTGTTTCACTAAATACTTCTTGAATATTTTTCTAGGTTTAATAATTTTAAGAAAATAGAATTTCTAAATGTTTTCATTAATGGCTTTTCTTAGAGGCCAAGAGAGATAAAAATACATACTTTTTCCTCCTCGCTGGACTAAAGTATTAATCTAATAAACTTAAGGGAGTGAATAGAGAGATTTGAGGATAAAGCAAACTCCCTTTTGCTGTAGCTAGAGGAACCCTCTGAAAATGTGGACTTGAGGACATTAAGCAAAGGACCTTCTCCTGTTTACTTCCCTTTGAACAACGTGATAAATACAAATTAAAAGACCAGTGAGCCCTTGTACCTCTTAGATAAAAGGTGCAGCATAAATTCAAGATGGCCTAAAATAGCAGTCACAAACACTACAAATGCTTCGTTTAAGATTTATTTGAAAGTAATTCATGATAGGAAGTTTTCTTAAGACAATGGTAGAAATTCACAATTTAATATTAAAAAATATGATTTAATTTCTTTAGTGCTTAAAGCTAGAGGATGTTTTGTATTGGACTAGCGCAGCCGTAGGTGGGAGTAGAAAGCTTGGAAGACAGGTGAACTGAAGTGTCACTCGTGGGTAGGTTTCAAAGGCAGCAACAAGCCTATGACCCCACACTAAAGAATTGCCAGATGACATGTTCTCAGGACACTTTCATTGTAAGAAATCTTCTGCTAATTCGTTGAATTCTTTCGCAAAACGTAAATGCAGGTTGTGCTTACCTTCTGGCATCAGATGCAACCTAAACAGGAAAAGCTTATGACTGATAGCACACCATTTAAAACCTCTTATCCTCCCTAACGCTGCATGGAAATCTAAAGTGAAAACCTGCCACATTTTTTCATGACTACTACAGGGGAGAAAATAAAAAGTATATGGTATAAACTTTCCCTGAATACAGACTCAGAGTGTAGGACTAGTCTGGAGGTTGACTTGACAGTAATAGCACCCTCACTGTATTTGGAATTGTATTATGTGACAAGTGGTTTAACTGTAAATCTGATTGACTTGGCAGTTACCTAAAAAAAAAAAAAAAAATCCATTTTAATAAGGTTGATTTTAATAAAAAGGTAGGAAAGATGATAAAATACAAAATATCCAGAATGCACTGGACTGGAACAGGTTTTGGGGCATCTATGTAATAGAAAAACCCAAATCAATTCAGCTACCACCAGCCTGTCATTTTTTGGAGGATTAACTACAAGCCACTAGATGAAGGGTGAATAAGTGTTCCTTAGGACTGAGAGTGGTTGGAGCCTGCATCAGCAACCTTTTCTGCAACTGTCACTATGTCTTTTGTGGCAAACCTCACTGTCCTCGTAAGGCTTCTTCATTTGAATAGGGTTTGATCAAACTTGGCTAGTTTGAAATTAATAAAAGCAGCCTTCTCTGAGGTCTCTATTTTATTTATTGGCTATAAAAGTGAAGAAATAAAGTTTTAAACAAAGCTTCTAGGATATACATGCAAGTTTAAGCTATTTTGTCCACAATGATAACTGGACATTAAAAGGGCCATATTAGGGCAAAACGCTAGTTACCACACTGCCTAATTCTCTGATCTTTCACCACCTGGGGGTTGAGAGCTCCGTTGTGAGCACAACGGAGGATATAGGAAAGGGCACTGGGGGACAGAGCTGTGCTTGGATGATGTCAGGCCTCTTGCAACTCAATCACATAGGAGATGTTACCAAGATAGTCAAGATAATCTAATTGCGAGAAGGCTATATTGTTGGCATCTTTCTGAGGCTCCTGGGAAAGTCAATAATGCCTTTTATGGTAACTAGAACATTCCGAATTCAATTTTAATGCTGTTCATAGAAGAAGGGTAAGCTGCACCAACCCCAAAGACAGAATCCCAGTTGCCCTGCACAAGTTACAGGTCTTGCAGGGATGCTCAAGGCCTCTGGTTTTAGAAAACAAAATAACCACCTGCCAAGGATGCTTAAAAGTCATAGAAGGGCATGTTTAGGCTAAACTGCATCCTCTAATGTGCACGAAGTTGGATGTGGAAAGAGACCACAATATGCCCAACTTGCGAGTCCTCCTTTGTAGCTAGCCACACTGGTTGTCACATGCCCAACCCCATTTCTACAATTTGTTCAGATACCCCAAGGAGAGATACCAGCTGTGAATTTCTTCTTTTTAGCCTCAGTGTTGACTGCACTCTCCCATTAAAATACTCTAGGTCTTAGGGAAATAAAATTTAGGTCACCTTCGTTAAATATGTGGGAGACCCGTTCTGAGGCACCTACATTCAGAACTGCACTGAATTATGGATGGATGGACAGACAGATGAGGGTATGTAGAAAAGTGCTCTTCTCCTTGATACCTTTGGGGGCCATTTCAAGGTCCTTAATATACCCTTCTCCTTTAGTTAAGACAGAAGGGCCGCTATACTTAAAGCATATTGTGTGTTCTTCCTTCGGAACGGCACCGCACCAGGCAGGAGTAAATATATAACCATCAAAGTAATGTAGCAACTGTACTGCTAACCTAGATTTTCACCCATATAAGAAAAGGATCTAATCACATGCTCCATGGAGAGTGGTTTTCAAGCAATCACATCTCCCAAGAAAATTAGCAGGAAATCCCTCACTGCAAAACACATGGTTTATGGAAATGAAGGGGCCTCCGAGAGGGTAAATGCAAGTTCCTATTTGCCAGGGCAGGTTCCTCTTTGTATTTGACAACTTTAGAAGAGATGTGACACTAGATCTTTTGAGAAATTCAAATATCTAACCTCACAGTATAAATTCAGTGGTCACCTTACTTCTGCTTGAAACTTCTAGAATCTTGCACTTTATGGGCAAGGTAGTGAAGGAGAAACGGTGTTACCTTCCCTTACTCAGCCTAACCTATAGCTTTCAAATCAAGCTCTGAGAGCTACAGATACGAACAAGGTCATAAGTAATGGTGCTGTAGCATTTTCTTTCCTCCACTTTGGATGTCATAAAACTATACTTATGAACCCAAAAGTTTGCCAGTAAGTCTGTGAGCATTTTCATTTTAGTTGAAAACCAAGTAGGCTGCTGGTTCTTTGTACCAGGATCTGTTCCGTTATGAAAACTGGACAGCAGTGTCATTAACAGGGAGGCCCTGTCACTTTCAGGCAATCCATCCAAGGCCATTCAAACCCGGTTGCCAACAATGGCCCCTTTTTATTAATTCTTTATTTTCTGCTCCTTCTAGAAAGCCCAGTCTAAGGAAAAGGTAATAGCGAGTGGACCACAATCTCCTTCAAGCCGGTAAAGCAGAGGTGGGGGAGAGGACATGATGGGCAGGCTCTTTCCCCTCAGCCCAAGAGCCAATCAGGCATTTGGGTATGGGGGAAGCAGACCTCTCACGGAATTCTTTTTCTCAAGAAGAACCATGTCTTAGGCATTGGAAGGAAACAAAACTCCCTTGGAGACTGCTTTTTCAGTAACACTACAGTTTGGCGTGGACTCCTTCTCGGCTGTCAGGGTCTGCTGGATTAATGCTTTTAAATGGTATGTGGAAAAGAAAGCCTTGCCAAACCTGGTGGGACTACAGAAACCTAGTTGAGGCCTTTTGGCTGGACTGGAAACTTTCTTTTGGTCACAGCTGAATATAATTGGAGGTGATATCACAGTGTTAAAGGCATGGACTTTATGGGGTCAAGACATGTCCAATCTAACTAGCCTGGGATCTATACTAAGTTATATCATCTCTCTAAGCTATAATTCCTCATCTGGAAAATAAGGATAGTAATAGTATCCACCCCACAAGGATGGTTCTGAAAATGAAATGAGATAACACATATAAGACACACAACACAGGGTCTTTGGGCACACAGTTAACAGTTAATAAACATTTGCTATTATTTTATTATTCTCTTTATATTGCACTTTACAATGTACACAAGGCCTTATAAAGGTTCTAATTATGTGCAGCATATTAATGAAATTCTCTGACTTAGGAGCACAATATATTTGTATTAATGGCTAAAACGATCAATTCCAATTGGAAGATTCTTACCTCAATAGTGATTTTATAAAATGTCATGGGTAAGGTTTTTCTAGAAAGGATGAGATCCCACTCTCTGAAATACAAAAGACTCAGCTTTGTAAAGACTAGATTAATCCTGTAACCCAACCAGAAGTGAGTCTTGAGCTGACTGCTTTCCCTTCAACTACAGCAGCAAGCAGGTAGAGATGAGGAACTAGATGAGGAACTACCTAGGAGAAGGAAAGGGAGAGGTAGGGCATGCTAGTTGGGAAAGGGGAGGCCATAACCCTCCCAAGGCTGGAGGTGGCCTAGATGTGAAACTGAGGAAGCCATCTTTTTTTCAATGTCATCCTAATCCCTGTATCCTGGCTCACTTTACTACAGAGCTGGAAATAAACCTTTATCACCAGCATGAAATCTTTTTCACCTAGGTCAACTTACTTCATTCCTGCTAGTGGTGTGGTTCCTGTTGGCCTGTCTTGGAGGTCTGGGGGTATCTTATCATTGATGGCCAGACTTGAAGAGCCCAGAAAGCTACAGAAAGAGACCTTTCCTCCCTTTTGTGATTCAAAGGACAGCATCTAGACTACTACCTAGACAGCCCAGGCACAACCCACTGCCACCCTGCTGGCACACCTTCCAGTGAGCCCACCACAAGGCCTTTGTGGAGAGCAGCACATACCCACTGCCCTCCCCCGTATCAACTTTATTATGATGGGTTTATTTATCAACTTGGCTGGGCCACAGACGCCTAGACTGGTCAAACATTATTCTGGGTGTTTCTGTGAAGGTGTTTTGGTTGAGACTGACATTTAAATCAGCAGCTTGAGGAAACCAGGTGCCCTCCCTAATATGGGCAGGCCTTATCTAATGACAGCCTGAATAGAACTAAAATGCTGACCCTCCCCTGAGGGAATTACTAAGAGGAAATTCTTCTGGCCTGATTGTCTTTGAATCAAGATACCAGCTTTTTCACGCCTTCAGACTCAGCCTAAAACATCTGCTTTTCCTGGTTCTCAGGCATTCAGAGTCAGACTAGAACAACACCTGTCACCTCCTCTGGGTCTCCAGTTTCCAGACTCTGCTCCAGCCCACCAACTGCTAAATGTCTCAGCCTCCACAACCGCATGAGCCAATTTCTTATAGAAAGTAAACCTGTGTGTGTGTGTGTGTGTGTGTGTGTGTGTGTGTGTTGTGTATTTATGTATCCTGTCACTTTCTCTGGAGAACTCTAATACACCCACGCACCTATTCTAATAATGGTGCTAAACATTGGTACAGAGGGCAACTTGCCTCTGACCAACTGTCAAGCTGTACCCTGGCTTTCTCCTGGGACCCCTGGTCACCTGCACCCACACTGGCATTCCATCCACAAAAGTGGCGGCTACTGTATATTGAGCTCATACTAAGGCTTAAATGTACAATTATTCACTCCTTCCTCAAAAATATTTTGAGATGACAGATATTATCTTTTTTGTGTGCCCATTTTACATACAAGAAAATGAAGTAAAGAAATATATGTACACTGCTTAAGGGCACACAGTGAGTGACAGAGCCTCCTGACCTCTCTGCTGGGCCTCTAATTCCTGAGACATGACCATCTCCTCAGAAACATACTATTATGGGCTGAACTCCTTCCCCCAACTTCATATGTTGAAGTCCTAACCCTAGCACTTTTCTTTTGATATAGGTCTTTAAAAAGGTGATTAAGTTAAAATAAGGTCATTAGGGTGGGCCCTTAAAGCAATATGACTGATCTCCTTATAAGAAGAGGAGGTTAGGACACAGACACACACAGAGAGAAAATCGTATGAGGACACAGGGAGAAGGCAGCCATCTACAAGCCAACGAGAGAGGCCTCGGAAGAAGTCAACCCTGCTGACACCTTGATCTCAAACTTCCAGCCTCCAGAACTGTGAGGAAATAAACTTCTATTATTTAAGCCACCCCGTCTGTGGTATTTGTTATAGCAGCCCTAGCTGACTAATACACATAGTGAGCACACACATGGCTCAACAAGCTGTGTAGCATTCATGTCCTCTTCTGAGATAGCTGAGCCCCACAGTCTCCTGGGGCCCATCTGCCCCAACTCCAAAGAGTCTGATGGGTGCCAACCTCTGCTCAATGCAAATTCTCTGAAAACGAGCTGGGGCTGGTCTTATGGGTGATGCATGTCTAGTAACAGGAGACGCCCAAGCAAAGGCTGGCTAGCTAGACAGGTGGTGAGCGATAGCAGCACTTTTCAGTCTAAGAGGGAGAGCTGGACAAGCAGGAGATGCATAGGGCTGGGTCAGGACAAGGCAAATCAAAGGGGCAGGGTCTGCTCCCCATCACTGTTGTAATCAGAGCAGCTCTTATTTTATGTTTTTTATCTTGGACTTCTGCCTAAGAGTTTGTTAGGAGGAAGGGGTAAATTGCCTAAAAACAAATTTTAAAACCAGTGAACTTGAATGATCTTTAAAGCCTCTTTGCTTCCAAGAGATTCTATCATTCTTCTCCCACAAAGAAGAAGAGAGAGACAAATTAACATGAGCAGGAAGCAGGCCTGCTGAACAACTCCACCCTTCATTAGCCTCCTTCTGAGAAAAGAAAGGCATTGGTTTCGTATGTGATATCTATTTGTTGGTAAAATCTTTGAAGGGATACACTGTGCCTTTAAGTTTAGTTATAAATGTACCTGGCAAGGTAATAAAATACAAGTTCATTGGAGCTTGCTACACTCTGTGTTGCTTTCCTGTTGTCAAGTGGTGTGGTGTATAGAATCACAGTATGACTTTGATGCTTGAGGAATCCATCTTTCTTTTGTGGGGTCTAAAATAAACCACCCTGTTCTAGGTAAGTTCATACCCAACATAAAGGGCTGTTTTAGCAGAGGAAGATAGTAGGTGTAAAATGCAAGCCTGTTTTAAATATTCATTGTTAATAACATTTTACCTTTGACTGATTTCTTCCAAAGAATACTACCCTAAGAAAATATTCCACAAAATATTCTACTAAGACAATTAACATTGGAACAGAAAGGGAATATTTTTCTCCCATTTGATGTATTCTGTTGCTAAGAGAGAGAGGGGTTTAAAACAGAATTCCTATATTAAACTTTCTTATAGACTGACTTTTATTGAACCTGGTTTTCCAAGGGAACACAAGCCAGAGTCAGTGTGCAAAACTCTGTCATGTCTGAAGCTAGAAAACAATTAACCAGATCAGCAAGTACATAATCCAAGCATCTTATCAATACATTAAAATAAGAGTATGTTTATGAGAAGCAGTTGTGCTGTGGGGGAAAAGCACTATATTAGGAGAAAAAAAAAATAAAAAAAATTTCATTTATTAGCCATACAATTTTGGACAATTACTTAGTATTTATCAGCCTTCATATTATTACCTCTAAAATGAGGAAAACATTTTTTTCCATAATATAGTTGCAAAGTATAATTAGATAGTATATGTAAAATGCTTTTTAAAATATAAAATGCTATATGGATATAGATATTATACAGGATTATTGTAATTGTATTTTATTGCAGAATAAGAAGCATCTCTCTTACATTTAAAAATCCTCCAAAAAATTTGTTAAAATATATCCTGGAATAGTATAATTAGAAAGTGGTGGACCTGCTTTGCTTCTGAGTCTGCTTTTCCTACCAAACTGTGGGAGCTCTCAGGATAAGGACAAGTATTCACCATGCCGGGCAGGGCTGGCCCTCAGCAGGCATCAGAAATTGGGTCATGGAAGGAAAAGCAGAAAGGAGAGAAGGGGAGAGAGAGAAGGAAGAAAGGGAAAATGCAAGTCAGGGAGGAAGAATTTTCACAGGCTGCTAATAAAGCCGACTTCAAAAGAATTCCACAGAATTTCAAAGATGTCCTGAGTAATGACAATATCTCTGGAATTAATATCTAGTTTCTGAAGGGAGACAAGGCTCACTTGGATGTTTATTTTCCAGTATATTTCTTTAAAAAAAAAAATTAGGCCGCTATCTCCTGGTCACACCTCATTTTCTCCTTCGGGATGTAGATCCATTGCATATAAAGGAAATACTAAATTTATTCAACTTTGAATTTTCATCTCAGTATAGCTGGCTATATATTTTGGTTACCAAAAGTTGGCTCCTGTGTCAGCCAAAATATTTAAAACAAAAATTTCTATTCATTCCATACAAAAATGTATAGGACTGAAGAACAAAATTTCTGATGACACATCTTATATCATTCTTCAATATCCTAAGCTGGTTGGCAGAAACAAGTATGCAAAGAACAAGCAACAAGTATCTGCTATTTAATCAAGTGAGCCACCAACATGGCTTGGCATATGTTGGTATTTTGTGATTCTGAATAACAGGTATCTCATCTGGTGTGTACATATTTAAGGCTAAAATAATACAAAAAGTTTACAACATAATTTTAAGGGGGAAAAAATAGGAATCAGAGTTTAATATAGAATATAATTATTTCTATATTAAAAAATACTGAGAAAATCTCTCAAAGGCTCAGAAAACCCAAAGCAGCAACATTTGGCCTTGGCGTGCCCTGTACCTCTTGCTGAGAAGCTCCAAGCCCCATGATAAACAGCCTCGGTTTCTGACTTGGCCCCTTGAGGCATCTACAAGCCCAGCACGGGTGGCAGCCATATGTGGACTGCTTGGTGACTTATCAGGCAGCCCCAGAGGTGCACAGGCTGCAGCTGAACTTGGCCTGCAGCTGGACCCCTCCCAGGGCTGTGCGACTGGGCCTCACAGGATGCCTACTACATAAAGCCACTCTCCTAAGACTGGGAGACTTAGGAGCCCTGCCTAACAAATAGAAATAGACACAGGGAGGTAGCCAAAACAGGGAGACAAAGAAACATGTCTCACATGAGAACAGAACAAACCTCCAGAAAAAGAACTCACCAAAATGGAGACAAGCAATATACAAGATGCAGAATTTAAAATACCGGTTATAAGGATGCTCAATGAACTTAGGGAAAGAATAGATGAATTCAGTGAGAATTTTAAGAGACAGAAAGCATAACAATGGAAAACATAAAATGGAACCAGTCAGAAGTGAAGGAAACAATATCTGAGATGAAAAGTACATTAGAGGGAATCAACAGTGTAGATGAAGTAGAGGATCAAATCAGTGATACAGAGGATAGGGTAGTGGAGGACACCAAATCAGAACCATAACAAGAAAAAAAAATCCAAAAAAATTAAGATAGTTTAAGGAGCTTCTGGGACAACATCAAGGTTAACAACATTTGCATCAGAGAAGTACCAGAAAGAGAAGAGAGAGGGTAAGGAATTGAAAACCTATTTGAAGAAATAATGACAGAGAACTTCCCTAACCTGGTGAAGGAAATAGACATATAACTTCAGGAAATATGGAGAGTCCCAAACAAGATGAACCAAAGAGGCCCACACCAAGGCACATCATAATTAAAATGCCAAAGGTTAAATACAAAGAGAAAATCTTAAAAGCAGCAAGAGAAAAGCAATAGGTACCTATAAGGAAGCACCCGTGACTATTAGCTGGTTTTTCAACAGACACTTTGCAGGACAGAAAGGCTTGGCACAAAATATTCAAAGTGATGAAAAGCCAGAACCTACAACCAAGACTACTCTACCCAGCAAAGTTATCATTTTGAATCAAAGGATAACGAGGTTCCCAAACAATACAAAGCTAGAGGAGTTCATCGCCACCAAGCCAGTATTATAGAAAATGTTGGAGGGATTTCTTTAAAAAGAAGAAAAAATATGTATTAAAAACATGAATAAAGAATGGTAATAACTACATTTCTATCAACAATTACCTCAAATGGAAAAGGATGAAGTGCTCCAACCAAAAGATAGAGTGCTGAATGGATAAGAAAACACCATCCCTACATATGCTGCTGACAAGAGACTCACTTCAGATTAAAATACACACACAGGCTAAAAGTAAGGGGATGGAAAAAGATATTTCATGATGGACCCAGAGGGTGTTGTGTTGAGTGGAGTAAGTCAGATAGAGAAAGACAAATGCCATATGATTTCACATACATATGGAATCCAAAGAACAGAGTAACAAAAAACAGAAACAAACTCATAGATAGACAACATTTTGAAGGTTGCTAGATGGGAGGGGGTTGGGGGAGTTGGTGAAAAAGGGGTAAGGGATCAAGAAGTACAAATTGGTAGTTACAAAACGATCAAGAAGATAGAAAGTATAGATGCATGAGGAATATGGTCAATAATATTGTAATAACTATGTATGGTGTCAGAGGGGTACTAGATTTTTGGGGTGATCATTTTGTGAGTTATATAGATGTCTAATCGCTAATGTTGTATACTTGGAACTAATATAATATTGTATGCTAACTATAACTGAAAAATAAAAAATATTAAAAAATACTGGAAAGGAGAAACACAAAAATGCTAATAATGGAAGAATTTTAAAAGGTAACAAGCAAGAAGCAATTTTTTTTTTTTTTTTTTTTTTTTTTTGATTTTACAAATTTTCTTTACTGGGTAAGTAGCACTTTTATAATGATAAACTAACATGAAAATTCCCAAATTATATAAAATTGTTCTGATATCAATGATTCCTATAAATCTAAACTGTTATCAGTGTTACAGAACTTAGTACATATTAGCACATTTGCTTTCACAGCACTGAGACATTTATCTGAGAATTCCTTTCCTTCCGTTTATTGGGTACCCACAAATCAGGGCTCCTTGTGATCTGTATTTCTATGGTACCTTAAACACAGTGGTACTATTCATTGGTATTGGCAAATGGGGGCAGAGGTACACTTTAAAAAACCCCAACTTTCATGTTTATTTTCCTTACTATAGCTTTTCCTGTTTCCTTCTGAAGCCTCCGAGGCACAGAGTGCTGAAATGGAGACTGGACTTACCGTGACCCTCTCACGTGTTCATGTATGAAGTCAGCATGAAAACGTGGAATCATTGGATCTTTTTCACCATGCACAATTAAGGTGGGGCACTGAACCAGGGGTAGCAAGTGCCGGCAGATACCTGAAAGACAGATGCACGGAGAGCCATCTTTAATGTGAGCATTCCACAAGTGAGTAGAACAGAGAGCTCGGGTGAGTCATGCCTCTCTTTGGACCTCAGTGTCCCCAAATGTAAAACAAGTGGTTTGGATTAGATAGGGTATAAGGTGTCTTCCACCTCTAACATTCTTTCTGTTTCTCTGCTGTTTTTTGTTTGTTTGTTTAAAGCTCTACTAGTGAACAAACAGCTTTGCCTGATTTAAATTCATAATTCACGTAAAACAGGAAGAAAAACAAACAAAACCCCCACAATTCTACATATTACATAGAAGCAGTTCCTAGTTTGCCAAGCAATGGTAGATGCTTGGCATATGAAAAGCTTTTCCTGTGAAATAACGTCTTAAGTGGTCCTTGGGGTCCCAGGTAGCCCTTAAAGCTTATATACCTCACAATGAAGTTAAAATTTACACATGGTAAATAAGTTTCTCTACAACCCTCCTGCCTCCATGACATTCCTGACCAACATACTTTTAAGAGATTATAAGATCTTCACCCCCATTTATAACAAATGTCTAAGGCAAATATGGTACAACCTGGGCTCTAGTTCCTGTCCTTCCATCTCCTGCCTGAGAGGTTCTTGGTGGTTCCTTAGCCACTTTGAACTTCAGCTGCCTCCATCAAACAGGGATTACTCAGTTCCCTGGGGTGGCCATAAGGCTAAAAAGAGATGCCAGGTTCTTGGCACCTAGCAGGAATTCCATAAAGTCAGCTCCTTCTGCTTCCTCCTTTCCCCTGCCTGTGTCAAGAAGATAGCACTGCAGCTCTGAGAAAGTGAGGGCTGGCCCAGGGGGTGCTGTCCAGGCACTTACCTCTCCCCTCTTCTTTGGTTGGAGGAGCTAAATGAAAGGGTGATAAGTTGATATAGGTAATACTTATCTAGTTCTCAGAAGCTTCTCTCTCCTGTCCTTTGGATGACATGTACATGCCAACTGTGTACTCAAATGGTTAACGCTGGTATTACTAAGCATTCACTATGTGTTAGAAACTGTACAAATTTTTTGATACCCATGAAACACTCATAGAGGTTACATGCTTTAACTCATGCAGTATGTACAATTATTTGTACACCATGTACTTTTATTAAGCACTTTGTCTGTAGTTGGTACTATGCCAAAATGGAACATATATAACCTCACAACAATTTAATGAGGTAGTTATTTGTATCTCCAGTTCTCAGACAGGAAACTGCAGCTCAAAGAAGCTAAATCTGCCTGAATCCATTCTACTGGCAAGCCAAGTGACAAAGCCAGAGTTCACATCCTGGCCTGACTCCAAATCTGTGTAATTAATCCCTATCTAATCTGAGCCTCCATAAACTTGAGTATACAACCATGAAAAAGGGCTCCTATCAAATTAGTTAGTACAGAATGAAGATGAGTAGTTCATTAATGATTTTGCCGTGAGATGATTTATACATTAGATTCTCTATAATGTGACATTTTTTCCACTCCCTTTCTTTTTTTTTTTTTTTAGATTTTATTTTTTAGAGTTTAGGTTTACAGCAAAATTGAGTGGAAGGTACAGGATTTCCCAGATATCCCTTGCCCCTACACATGCATGGGCTCCCCCACTACCAACATACCCCACTAGAGTGGTACATTTTTACAAACCTCCACTGATACATCATCATCATCCAAAGTCCATAGTTTTCCTTAGGGTTCATTCTTGGTGTTGTACATTCTATGGGCTTGGATAAATGTATATTGACATGTATCCAGTATGGTGTCACACAGAAAGCATTTTCACTGACCTAAAATTCCTCTGTGTGGTTGTTCTAACAGGTGAATAGTGGGATCTCATTTTTGTTTGGCCCATTTTTGGGCTTATTTGTTTTCTCATTGTCAGTTTTAAGAGTTCTTTGTATATTTGGATAAGTCCTTTATCACAGAAGTCTTTTGCAAGTATTTTCTCCCAGTCTATGGCTTGTCTTCTCATTCTCTTTAACGTGCCCTTTGCAGAGCAGTTTTTAATTTTAACAAATACAGGGCATATTTTTGAACTGCTGATTTAATTCTGCTTCTACCTTTGAGTATTCTTATCTTTTTACTTCTTCCTTAAAGAAAACATAAAAGTCTACATTTCACAACTGCCTTCTTTATTGGAGAACTGTCTCAGACACTGTTTTATAGCATTTTTGTTTGTTTGTTTTAAGAGCTGAGGGAAAAACATTTCAAAGATCTGTTTCTATGAGGGGATACTGCATTTGAACAGGATATACTTGCTGTCTTAACGTAAACCAAGAAAGTAACATTTCCAAATGTTCTTTGCATTGCGAAAGTTTTGGCAGGTGACTCATTCTGGAAAAAATTACTTAAGAGATTGAATTGGTCCTTCGATTACAATTTGTAACTCCAGGACTAGATCTTAGGTACTCTCTATTCTTTGAGCAATTAAAAAAAAAAATGAGAGATTACAAACATAAATATCCATGTTAAATAGACTTTCGTTCAGAATTTTTCTTAAAGATATCCATTTTTATTGTAATTGGAAATCATATTAATTTTTCGGTTAAAGTCTGGGAGACATCTATTAAGGCTAAAGTCATAAAACTTAGTTCTGAAGAAGGGAGAAGAAGTGAACACTTTTCCTCATACTAAGTCTGCTGAGGCTAAGTTCATGACAGAAAGTCCCTCCTTTTTGTCCGAGGGTAACACGTCTAAATGTGAAAGTAGAAAAAAATATGGTTTATGTTTTAGCTCGTTTGTTTTCTAATTACTCATTCTGGAATTAAAAATAAAGACTACCTGAGGCTTCTGGAGAATTATTTTGTCATCATACACAAAGGATTAACAGGAACAAAGAATAGTTTGTTATTAAAGACTCAACAATATAAACCTTTATATATACAATCTGTCTCTAGTTTAAGGCAGATTTAATATACAAGAACTTGTATACAATCACTAGCATCCTCTGTTCATACGTCAGTATGTAGGGATAGTGGGAGAATGCATTAATCCCTGAGAAATTCTGGAACTCAAGCAGCCTCTATAATCAGCAAAGGAACCTTTAAACAGTTCACATAACCTACCATCTGGAAGATGTTTAAACTGTTTTATGCCATCCACCCACTTTTCACAGGTTTTTGCAAAGTAGTCATACCCATATAGGGTTTCTAGAGGCTTTCTTATTTTCTCGCTCCATTTAGAAACATCACGGATACCTGAAAAATATAAGTGTGGACAAGAATAGGTTTAGCTTCACACTAAAGTTTATCTTTAAATATTCCAAGCACAGTCCAGCTCAGAGCCATTGCATTTGCTGTTCTGTCTGCCTAGAATGATTCACGAGGTTTCCACATGGCTCACTCCTTACTTTATTCAGGTCAGCAAGGCCTTCCCTTCCTGACCACCCGCCCTCCATCTACTCTGTTTAGTACTTATTACTACTTTGCAGTGTTTTCTGTGTCCATGGCTGAGTGTCAGCCTCTCCACTAGGATGTAAGCCACAGTGTAAGGGACTTTGCTTTGTTTTGTTCCCAACTGTACTCCCAGGGCCTAGAGTAGTGCCTGGTACAAAACAGGAACACAGACTCTTACCAAGTGAAAGAAACTGAGTCTGCATTAAATGCTTTCCACTAAAGGTATAAGATAAAGGAAGATGTTCCTCTAATTAGGGTCATCTGAGTAAGAGTGACATTATTTACAAAAGAGGAGATTTTTTCTAAATTGCATTTATATACACTGAGAAATGCATACACATTCTTTATTCTAATTTCTGCCACTGCAAAAATTTGGGTGTAAAAGACTAAATACTAATTTCAAACCATACTACAGATGATCCATTATTAGGAAAGAAAGTAACAGCTAAAAACCACCTTTAAAATAAACACATTCAATTACTTAGACTAATTTTTTCCATACTTCTTTAAACACACCGAGAAAGATTCTAATCATTCTTAAATTGTTAAATATTGTTTATCTAATGCTTTTAATACAGTGCTTCTACTACATGATGCACTTTAAAGATAACATAACACTAATGATATAAATTCGTATTGAATAATAACCAATACAGGGCTTCAGACAGTGCCAGGCACCTGGAAGACAACCAATATATACTTAGGGAGCTAAATTTATGAAATGGAGGGAAAAAATGCTTTTTACAGCTATAACTGCCTTCTAAGGAGGGTTGATCCTATTATATGGCCTGCCTTTCTTCTGCTTATCATTTTAAATCTGCAGAGGTATGTCCAGGGTTGAATACAGAAGCTAAAGAGAGCTAAACTGCTCTGGATAAAGTAAAAAGACTTCAGAGAGGAGTGTAGAGAGGAACCTGAAATTAAGAGGTGGGAGGAGATTTGGAAAGAATAAAAAGGAGAGTTGGAAGAGAGGAAATGGAGAGAGGTGTTAGCAAGACGGTGTGAAGCCGGCCAGTAAAAAATTCCCTGTAGATATTTCTATTTTTGGCTATGCAGCAGACCACACTCTCTGAAGGGCCCTCTTACAGTGGAACAACTAGATCTTTCATAATTTATCATTTCTGTTGCATTGCTGGAGTTACAGTAATTAATGGACTAGAGTACGAATGTGTATGAGTATATATGTATGTGTAAGAAAAAGAGAACCCTGAAAATAGAACATAGAGTGGTAAATGTAACTATTAGCTGGAGGTAGGTGGTTAGAGCAGAACCTGAAATTCCTGGATTCAGACGAGATAAAAATGGCCCCAAACTTGTCAAATATTATTGAAAATATATATACACATAAATGTATATACACAATGTCCAAATATGACTTATAAGAAATCCTCTCAGAAACTAGGAATTTGAGACAACTTTCTTAATCTAATAAAAATTTTCTATAAAATAAAACTATCAGAAATATTTGTACTTAACAGCAAAATGTTGAAAGCTTTGCTTCTGCGATAAAAAATAAAAGGATACATTTTATAATCACTACTGTTCATCATTGAATGTGAAGCCCCAATAGCGCAAAAATGCAAAAGAAAAATTAATAAGGATTTTTAAGAAAAATAAAACTGTCATTCTCATATGAAAAAAAAAAGTAGCCCCAAACTGGTATGATCTTGAGGCTCCCAAGAGAAGCAAATGCAAATCCTCTGTGAAAAAAATCATTCTCAACTGATGCTTACTGGGTCTTTTTGTTTGTTTCCAGACTAAGAGTGAGCAAATATTCACTCCTAATCAAAGATCACAAAACAATCAGAATCTTTACAAAGCTAATGAAAAAATTAGACAATTGGAAAAGAAAGTTTAAGGAATTAGGCAGAATGCCATACCAAGAAATAAGAAGATGAGCAAGAGATAGGGAAGATAGAAAGACAAGGCCAACAAAGTACAATCTATCCCAGCAGAAGGAAAGGAGAATGGAGGAAATGAAATATTTGAAAGAGATAAAGAGGTGAAAACAGTTTTCAGAACTGATAAAAGAATCCAGAAAAAGCAAATGTAATACAAGTAGGAGAAATAAAAAGAAGTCAACTTAAACACATAATAATAAAACAACAATTATCAAAGAAAAAGAGAAAATCTGAAAAACAGGCAGAGAGAGATAAGACACATCACTCCAAAGAAAGGAAAATAAGACTGACAAAACTTCTTGACAGCAGATAAGAAAAGCGGAAGACAGTGGAATATGTAAGAAAATAACTTTCCATTTATATTTCTGTTCTTAGCCAAACAATCTTTCAAGAATGAGGGTGAAATAAAGACATTCTTAGGTATAAAAACTTGAGCTATTAATAGACCTGCCCTTGAAGAACTTCTATAGATTAACTTCAGGAAAAAGAGACAGACTCTTAGAAGGAATGTCTGATATAAAAAAAGAAACAGTGAGTAATTGACAAATAGTTGGTACATGTAAAAACAAATAAAACTTGCCAAGCTAATGAGAAAATAAAACACTGTAACATTTTCTTTTAATTATTAAATAGTTCTGTCTATAAAGAAAGCAAAAGACAAGACACAAACTGTGCGACATACCTATTAACACAACTGCTAATCAACAAGGGGTCAGTAATCAGATTATTAAAAAACAAAAAACAACCTCATCCTACCTGCTGCAAATCAATAACACTGAAATGATATTGAAAGTCTTGAGTTGTGTAGAGTCCTTGGGGTTTGTTCTGTTGCTACATCTTATAGGGTACACCTGTTAAATATATTTTACTATATGTATCAACTATTACATAATAAAAATTTAAAAACCAATTTAAAAAAATGATAAGATATGAAGAGGTATATACAGAAAAAAACTCACTAGTGTATAAACACATAAAAAAGATTCAAAATCTTATTAGTAATAGAAAAATGCAAATTTAAACCCCTAATAAGATACCATTTTATACTCATCTGACTGGATAGAATTTAAAAGTCTGATGATACCAAGTTTTCATATGCTGCTGGTGCAAGTGTAAATTTATTTAGTTGTAAAACAATGTGTCACTTGTAATGAGGTATATTTGCATTCTACAATACTCAGCAATTTCATATACCCTAGAGAGATACTGTTGCTCATATACCCCACAGGATATGTACAAGAATGTTTATAACAACACTGAATATAGACCTACTGTCCATAATAAAAGATATGGAAAATAAAATGCAACGTTTGTTTGTCCAATGGAATATGAAACAGCAATATCATGAAGGAATCTTAGAAACATAATGTTCAGTGAAAAGAGTGAGTCATAGAAGATGACCTAGAGTATTAAATCACTTTGTATAGCACAAAAACAAATTATATAACATATAACATTATAATATATAATAAAACTATAATACATACTTTATTTAATTTATCAATTTAATTAGATTTATAGAGCTAATATATTATGTATTAATGTAACATTAGCATAATATAAATATATTTATATACTATTTTAAATTTATACATTTTATAAATTCATATAAATTTTTAGAAAATAAAGTCCCCTGTGATGGAAAGGCCAAGACCTTTTAAGAACCAAATTGGCTAATGTTCAATATAAGATTTTTTTGTTTTGCTAAAATGTAAATTCCTTCACTTGGGACAGCTAGAGATCCTTAAAAAGAATTAACTTGGTAAAAGCAGGCATTTGGAGCAAGAGATATCTGTGGTAATGTAGAATTTAGGGCAAGACCTTAGACTCCCCCAGGAAATATTATCTAAATCTCAAGGGGCAAGAAATTGAGCTGTAGCCAGGGCAAGCCATATGTTCATACCAAACACTGTGGTTCAGAGCACAGGCTTAGAAGTCATACCACCTACATTTGCATTCCAGCTCTTGCACTTACTAGCTGTGTGACCTTGAGTAAGTTCCTTAACTTCTCTGTGTTATAGTTTCCTTATCTGAAAAATGAGAATTAAATAACACTCTGGGATAAAAAGTAAGTTAGACATGAAATGTGCTAACAACAAAGCCTGGCATATAACAAGCACTCAAAAATGGTCTGTGTATTTATATATTTTCTTCTGTCATTTTTTTCAGAAGGAAGCTAGTTTTACCCCAAATTATAATTTCCACACACACAAAAAAATGAGTAGTAATGAGGTTTCATAGTTAAGTTCCTAATATAACCATTTGAATCAAACTGTTTGCTGATCCAAAATAACTCATTTCTATCAGAAAAGAAACTGATTTTTTCTTTCTTTTTTTAAGCATATAATTATGCTAAACACTGGAATCATAATGAAGAAAACATTCATTCATCATTAGTTAACCCAGTAAGCATTATTTGAAGCCTGTTGTATGTTAATCATAACAGATACAAACTTGAATGACATATGGTCTCTGCCCTTAAGGGCCATATCATCCAGTCAAGTACTTGTTAACAACCACCTTAGTAGAGTGTACTCAGTGTGGGAGAGGCTGGGGGAGGACAAAGGAGGGTCGGTGAGCTCAAATGAGTATTGGGGAAGGAGTAACAACAACGGGGAGCTTTCTAGAAGATACACTGCTGCATCTAAGTCTGTGAGAACTCAAGTCAACAAGCAAACAAGGAAACAGGAAAAGCCATGCCATATGCTGCCAGAACATCAGGGGTTTTCAGGTTGTTGAAGAGAAACATGGGTGTGTGGGGGTGGGGGTGACAAAGTGGGAGATGGACTTAGAAAGACAGAGGGTCCTGAGCCACTCAAACTCTGTGAGCAAAGCTAATAAGTTTCAACTTTACTTATTCAGAAAGATATGGGAGACCTTGAAGGATTTTAAAATAAGATATAATGAGATTTACATCTTACCAAACTCCTACCAAACTCAATAGTATGGAAAGTAGATAGAAAGGAAGTAAAGATGGGGGACTGGACAGAAAGGTGTTGAATTAATCAAGTGGAGACTGGTGAGGGTCTGGCAGAAGGAATGGAAGGTGTAGGATGGATTCCAGAGCAAAGGAAGAATGCAGGAAGAATGCAGAAGGTTTGATGACTATATTGCAGCGGTTAAACGCTTGGCCGTTAGTGTTAGACATGAAGTGCCACCTCCCAGCTGTGCCATCACGGCAGATTTTTTCAATTCTATGAGCCCTGGTTTCATCATCTAAATAACAAGTGGAGTAATACCTAGTTTAAAGGGATAATGTGTGGGTAAAAATGTTAGCTCATAGCAGGCATTCAATAAACAGTAATCAAAATGTTATTTTGTGAGAGAAATATTCCACTGGGTATCATTTACCAAGATAAAAAATTAAGCAGGAAGAACAGGTCTAAGGAAAAGATTATGATTATGAGTTTGATTTTAGACATACTGAATGTAAGATACATGTGGGGCAACCAGAGGAGAAAACTGAATAAAAAGTTGACTACCTGGGATTTGGGAGTTTGGGGAAGCCACGGGATGAGCGAAGCTACTTGGGCTTAAAAGTGAGAAGAGCAGCAGAATGCCAAGGATGGCGCTTGGGAGACCCCAACGTCACAGGGCCCAGCTGAGAAAAATGGGCATGTGTCGAAGCCAGAAAAAAAAACAGAGTTAGGAGGAGGAACTTGAGAGAACATGGTGGCAAGAACTTCAACATGGAAAGCTTTAAGGAAAGGGATGTGATCAATATTGCACAGATCTGTGTTTATTTACAAATGCTGCAGAATGACCAAGGAACCAGAAGGCAGTAAGGGTCCTTGGGATTGGTAATATAGAGGCACTGTTTTCTCCAGACTTGAGGGTGGGAAGCCATCTTAGCACAAGTCAAGGAGAGACTGGGGCTTGAGGAAGGTGGAATGATGGCTAGGAAAGGAAGCTGAGGTATATCAGGCAGTAAGTAAAGAGGGGTGTAAGGTTAAGAGAGTTTTTTGTTTGTTTGCATAAAGAAGGGAAGTCAGAGTCTGAACGTGGTACATTCACACTTTAGTGACTAAGGCAAAGGCATGAAAGGATGGCATTGTCAGGGACAAAGGGCTGTAGCAAAAGTATATGCAGAGTTACAGGGCCCAGGGCAGAAGCACTCTCCTGGTCTAAGGGCTCAAGGACACCCACAGGAAGGTGGTGCTATGGGAGCTGGGAATGAGCGATGAGGGTGTGTTTGCTGAGGAGAAGGGGGCTGAGGAGTAGACCAAGGCAGACTGGCACATCAGCAGATGCCGAGGCACAGAGGCATGAAAGGCAAAGCTTTTTTCAGAAATGTAAGAGATGCACAGGAAGGTTGTGGGAAAAGGAGATGAGGCTACAAGGGCTTTCGAGGGCCGGGCTGTCAGGGGCCAGCCCAGGGGCTTGAATGCTGTCTTGAAGGACCGCAAGCAGTAGAATTAAATGATCAGATTTTTGCCTTACTGAAGAAAGTCTCCTATGGAAGACAAACTACCAAAGAGGCCAAGGGACTGAATCAGGAAAAGAGTAAGTAGCAAGTAAGGAGGGGGGACCTCTGAAGGTCTCATGGCTGTGGTCTCATCTAAATCCACTCGCAGCTAGATGAAGAGGGCAGAGTCCTGCAGGAATGAACCAGGGCTTCTGGCTTAGATCCCAGGTCAACTGTTGGCCACTGACCGAGACAGAGATTATGGGCTGGGTGTGGAAAGGGTTGTGAAACTATGAGTTCGATTTTAGACATTATTGGTTTTTACTAACTTACAGACTATCCAGAGGAAAGTGTTCAGCAGGTAGAGAGAAATATGGCTCTGGGGCTCAGGAGAGGAGCCTGACTGAATACAGCAGTTTAGAAATCATTCGCTCCCCAAATCATAGCAGAAACTGTGAGAATTGATGATTTCCCCCTAAAGACAGTAAAAAGGATGATAGGTGGGATAGCACCCCCAAAAAACACCAAAAGAGAAAAGAGAAGAACCATAGAGCCATGCTACCCTAGAGGAAGTGAAAAACAGAATTTAAAGAAAGGAGTGGTCAATAGAATAAAATCTATAAAAAACATCTGCTCTAGTGAGTATTTAATCTCTCTTGGATTTCCAGAGCTGGCTAAGATGAAATGAGCCCACTACGGCCTGTTTCTCTCACTGATTACAATAAACTCCAGACAGGATACAAGAAGCAACTTCCTGAAGACTCTACAAAATTACAAGAGCAGGAGACTGAACAGTCAAAACTTGAATAATGAGCCATTTTGAGTTTATTTTTTCTTTTCTTCTTCTGAGACTAAACTTTGAAATAAGTGTGTGGAGGGAGGAGGGGTGAATCACTGAACTGTATGAGGGGCACTGAACTGAAAGCAGAAACTTTAGGGGAAACCCTTAAAGCTAGCCAGAGAACCAGGACCAGGGGACCCTGCATAAGGGAGCTGTGTTTTTACTATTTTTCCCCCCTCTCTTTCTGCCTAGCCCTGCCCAAGTTGTGAAGTTGCACTTCCATGAGGCTATACTGCATAGTGGCAGACCAGGTGCCTAAAACCCAAGAGAAGACCAGCCCTCTGACCAAACGTACCAGAAAAAGGGCCCCCTGGAATTTACAGATTGTAGACAGAATCTCCGTCATTTTTTTCTCTTTTCTCTTGCCACTTTGCTCTACTTGCAAAAAACTGCACAAGAGCAAGGTGAGGGGGAACAGAGGGGATCCCCTAATTCTGTATATGAACTGATACAAGTCCTGGGATCATCCCCTAGCTCTGGAGGCATGGGGAAGACAGAAAGAGGCAAACAGCATCAGGTTCACAAACTGCACTACAATATAAACCACTATCCAAGTCCCAGAATAGTCCCTGAATGGGGCATGCATGGGGCAGACAAAAAGCAGGCTTTGAGAACTGACCTGATACTGGAACTATTGCTCACAGAAAGCTAAACAAACTTTGCAGTCTGAACCTAACCAGGTTGACTGTATGCCAAGAAAACCAGAGGTCAAAGAGGAAGCCCGAAGGGATTTTAGAAAATGTTTTAAACTAAATGAAAATACAACACATCAAAATTTGTAGGATACAGAAAACATGGCTGCATGAGAGACATTCCCAGACCTCTCCCCTTGAAACAACAGTAAGCTGAATACTTAAAACAACAAAAAATACCCAAACTGCACACCAGTACGTCTGAACTAGGATCTGCACATAAGAGCTACCACAGGTCAGAACCCCAGGAGTGGGGCAGTAGACTGGGAGAAACAAAGATGCTGCCTCTGGCAGCTGGAGCTCCCTGTAGGAGGAAGGGGAGGGGAGAAGGAGCGGCGAGTTCCACATGGCTGGTGGCAGTGTCCAATCATCAGGGCAGAAGGCAGAGAAACAATAGTTGATTTTTACCAGCTGTGGCTGCAAAACTGAGGATGAGCCACAGCCGCCAACCCCCAATCCAGAGGACCCCTCCCTTTATAGTCTCCAAGACCGATCACTGTGGAGCCCCTAGAGGAATCTGAGCAAATGCTATCGAAACTGTCACTAACAATGACAGGAACTGAGACTGATGGTAGTGAGCATGATTAAACATCTATAAGGGGAAAAAAAGACATTAACACACTTTATATAAAGCAGAGATCCAAGAGGCTTAGATGCCACCTACTGGAAACCAAAAAACAAAACAAAGCAAAACAACAACAACAACAACAACAACAACACAAAAAAAAACCCTCCTTATTTGCAACAGGCTAGGGACCATTATATAATAAATCTTCTTTCTGGGGAGGGAAAAAAAAGCAGAACACACTTCCTTAAATGCCCAGGCGGAGAAATAGTCCATTACACACCATGAACAACCAAGGTGACAAGGCATCTCAGAAAGAAAGAGAAAAATCTCCAGAAAATAAGCCTACAGGCATAGAAATATACAACTTAAATGACAGAGAATTCAGAATGGTACTTCTGATAAAAACTCAGTGAGTTCTGAAATGAATCATAACAATTTCAGGAACTGAAAAACAACTAAAGCAGAATGAGTTTTTTTAACAAAGAGATTGAAACCCTCAAAAAGAACCTAATAGACCTTCTGGAGATAAAGAACACACTGAAAGAATTGAAAAATGAAATAGCAAGCTTGGGAAACTGAGTAGACCAAATGGAGGAAAGGATCAGTGATATCGAAGACAAAATGTAGATATAAATCAAAAGGAAGAAGAGAGAAACCAAAGAATGAAAAATAATGAAAGAGAAATGAACTAGCTGATACCATCAGGAGAGGAAACATAAGAATAATGGGAATTCTCGAAGGGGAGGAAAAGGAACAGGGATTAGAAAGCACTTTCAGACAAATAGTTAATGAGAATTTCCCAAATCTAAGGAATGAGCTGGAGATTAGAATTCAAGAAGTCAATAGAACACCCAATTGTCTCAACCCAAAAAGGCCTTCACCAAGACACACTATATTAAAATTACCAAAAATCAACGACAAAGATAGAATTCTCAAGGCAGCCAGGGAAAAGAAGATGGTAGCCTATAAAAAAAAAAAAAAAAAAAAATCAGATGATTATCAATCAGACTTCTCAGCACAAACCTTACAAGCCAGAAAGGAGTGGAATCAAATATTCAAACTATAAATGACAAGAAACATCAGCCATGAATAATGTATCCAAAGAGGCTCTACTTAGATATGAAGGAGAAATAAAGACCTTTCCAGACATACAAAAGTTGAGGGAATTCTTCACTACAAAGCCTGCGCTGCAGAAATACTGAAAGAGGTCAACTTACCTAAAACAAAATGACAAAAAAAAAAAAAAAAAAAAAAATGCGTAATTAGGAGTAAGTGACTAGCAGGCTGATAAAAGCAGAAGAGTGCAATACTTACTATGAACAGGGCATTATAAACTAAAGAAAAGAAGAGATTTGCTATAGCAAGATAGTAATGAAACTTCAGCACACATAGGGACAAAATGAGACAACAATGACTGAAATGGGGAGAATTCAAAGATCCAAATTCGCAAGGGAGAGTGAAAATAAGGCACATGCAGAAGAAAAGGGGTGACTGTATATGTACAACTATCTTTTTCATATTTGTAATAGTAACCACAGGCCAAAGATTTAGAACGAAGTATATAATATAAAATAAGAAGGACCAGAGGGTAAACTCACAAAAGCCAATCAAGATAAAGAAAACAGAAACACAAGGACAAGGAAGCAATGGAAACACCGAACTACCAGAAAGCCAAAGATAAAATGGCTATAAAAACACCTCATATTTCAATAATCACCCTAAATGTAAATGGACTGAACTCAACAATAAAAAGGCACAGAGTTGCAGATTGGATCAAAAAACAAAACCCAACCATATGTTGCCTCTAGTAGACACATCTCAGTTCCAAACACAAAAATAGACTCAAAGTGAAAGGGTGGAAAATGATGTTTCAAGCAAATGGCATTCAGAGAAAAGGGGAAGGAGCAATACTAATATCAGACGAAATAGACTTCAAGATCAAAAAGGTAAAGAAAGATACTGAGGGACCCTTAATAATGATAACGGGAATCATGCACCAAGAAGACATAACACTTATTAATATCTATGCTCCCAATCAGGGAGCCCTGAAATATATAAAGCAGTTACTAACAGAACTAAAGGAAGAAACAGACCAAAACACTATCTTAGTAGGGGACCCAAATACCCCACTGTCAGATATGGAAGATCATCCAAACAGAAAATCTATAAGGAAGTAACATCCTTAAATGATACATTAGACCAGTTGGGCATAATTAAGATTTAAGGAGCCTTCCATCCTAAAACAGCTGCTTATACATTCTTCTCTACTGCACATGGAACATTCTCAAGGAATGACCACATACTGGGTCACAGAGATAGCCTCAACAAATATGAGGACTGAAATCATACCAACCATATTCTCTGATCATAATGCTTTGACACTAGAGATCAACTGAAAAAAGAAAGGCCTACCTCTAAAAATGAGAACAAGCCCAAATAAACGACCTAACACTTCATCTTACAAAAACTAGAAAAGGAAGAACAAATGAAGCCTAAAGTTAGCAAAAGGAAAGAAATAAAATTAGAGCAGAAATAAAAGAAATTGAAAACAAAAAAATAAGAGAAAATATAAATGCAACAAAGAGCTGATTCTTCGAGAAGGTTAATAAGAGTGACAAACCCCTGGCTAGACTCACTAAAGAAAAAAGATTAAGGACACATGTAAACAAAATCAGGGACAAAAAGAGGAGAAATTACAACAGACATCACAGAAATATAAAAGATCATACAAGAATACTATGAAAAAGTATATAACACCAAATTTAATAACCTAGAAGGAATGAGCAAGTACTTAGAAAGGTACAACCTTCCTAGACTGAATCAAGAATTGGAAAATCTAAATAGATCAATCAGCAGTATGGAAATTGAACCAATTATTAAAAATCTACCAAAAAGTAAAAGTCCAGGACCAGGTGGCTTAACCAGTGAATTCTGCCAAACATTCAAAGAAGATTTAATACCTATTCTCCTCAAACTCTTTAAAAAAATCAAAGAGGAGGCAATACATCCTAACTCATTTTATGAGACCAATCCTATCCTGATATTAAAACCTGGTAAAGATAACACAAAAAGAAAACTACGGACCAATATCTCTCATGAACACAGATGCAAAAATCCTAAATAAGATACTAGCAAACCAAATATAGCAACATATTAAAAAGATGATACACCACGATCAAGTGGGCTTCATTCCAGGGGCACAGGGATGGTTCAACATATGCAAATCAATTAAAGTGTTATCCTACATAAATAAATTTAAAAATAAGATTCATATGGTCATATTAATACATGCAGAAAAAGCCTTTGACAAGATATAGCTCCCATTTATGATCAAAACGCTTAACAAAACTGGTATAGAAGGAAAGTCCCTTAACATAATAAAGGCCATCTATGACAAGTCCTCAGCCAACATTATACTTAATGGTGAAAAACTAAAACCCTTCCGTCTAAGATCAGGAACTAGGCATGGCTATCCACTATCTCCTCTGTTATTCGATATAACATTGGAGATCCTAGGGAGTGCAATCAGGCCTGAGAAAGATATGAAGCATCCAAAAAGAAAACGAAGAAGTCAAACTGTCACTATTTGTGGATGACATGATTCTCTATATAGAAAACCCTAAAGACTCCACAAGAACACTACTAGAAACAATAAGCAAATATAGTAAAGTATCTGGATACAAAATCAATGTTCAAAAATCCATAGCATTTCTATACTCTAACAACAAAGTATCAGAAAAAGAAGGGGAAAAAATAATTCCTTTTGAAATTGCAATAACAACAAAGAATAAAATACCTAGTAATAAATCTAATGAAACAAGTGAAGAATTCATATAATGAAAACTATAAAACCCTATTAAAAGAAATAGAAAAAGATACAAAGAAATAGAAAGATATTCCATGTTCTTGGATTGGAAGAATCCAAGTTAAAATGACCATATTACCTAAAGCATTATACAGATTTAATGCAATCCCCATCAAAATCCCATAGGTATTTTTTAAAGAACTTGAAGTAAAAATCATCAGATTCGTATGGAAACACAAAAGATCCCAAATTCCCAAAGCCATCCTGAGAAAAAAGAATGAGGCTGGAGGCATCACTCTCCCTGACTTCAAATTGTACTACAAAGCGACAGTAATCAAAACAGTATGGCATTGGCGGAAAAATAGAAACACAGACAAGTGGAACAGAATCGAGAGTCCATAAATAAATCCATATTTATATAGGCAAATAATTTTTGACAAAAATGCCAAAAACATACAGTGGAGAAAAGAAAGCCTCTACAATAAGTAGTGCTGGGAAAACTGGAAAGCCACTTGCAAAAAGGATGAAACTAGACTGTTGTCTATCACTACACACCAAAATTAACTCAAAATGGATTAAAGACCTGAATATAAGACCTGAAACAATAAAATGCATAGAAGAAAACATAGGAACTAAACTCAAGGACCTTGGGCTTAAAGAGGATTTTATGAATTTGACCTCAAAGGCAAGGGAAGTAATAGCAAAAGTAAATAAATGGGACTACATCAAACTAATAAGCTTCTGCTCAACAAAAGAAACCATCAACAGGGTAAACAGACAACCAGCCAAATGGGAAAATATATTTGCATGCAACACCTCCAATAAGGGCCTAATATTCAAAATATATAAAGAACTCATATGACTCAATAACAACAACAAAAACGAAAAATCTGATCAAAAAATGGGCAGAGGACCTGAACAGAGACTTCTTCCCAGAGGACATACAAATTGCCAACAAATATATGAAAAGATGCTAACATCACTAGCTAGTAGGGAAATGATAATCAAAACCACAATGAGATACCATCTCACACCTGTTAGAATGGCTATAATCAACAGGAGAATTAATAATAAATGTTGGAAAAAATGTGGAGAAATAGAACCCTCATATATTGCTGGTGGAACTGCAAATTGGTACAGCCACTATGGAAAGTAGTATGGAGTTTCCTCAAAAAACTAAGAATTGATCTACCATATCAGCAATCTCTCTACTGGCTATTTACCCAAAAGACTTGAAAACTCATATTCAAAACGATATATGCACACCGATGTTCATAGTAGCATTACTCACAGTTGCCAGGACATGGAAGCAACTGAAGTGTCCTACGATAGACAATTGCCTAAAGAAGCTGTGGTACATATATTCAATGGAATATTACTCAGCCATAAAAAGAGATGAAATACTGCCATTCGCAACAACAGGGATGGACCTTGAAATAAGCAAACTAAGCAAAATAAGCCAGACAGAAAAGGTTGACAATCACATGATATCACATATATGGGATATAAACCTATAAGCAACAAATGAACAGGACAAACAAACAGAGACTCATGGACATGGGCAATGGACTAGTGGTTACCAGATGGGAGGGGTAGGGAGTACAGGAAAATAAAAAAATAAAATGTTAAAAAACATTATGTATATATAGTATGAAAAAAGAAATAAATAAACTGGCATAAAAAAACTGTAAGATGCAGCCAAAGCAGTACTTAGAGGAAAACTTATAGCATTAAAATGTTTATATTTAAAAGAAGAGTTCTAAATCAATAGTCTAAGCTTCTACTTTAAGTAATAAGAAAAAAAGCAAATTAAAACTTAAAGCAAGCAGAAGAAAGAAAATAATACAGAGCAGAAACAATAAAATTGAAGACAGAAAACAATAAAAAGAAATCAGTAAAACCAAAAGATCATTTTTTGAAAAAAAAAAAAATCAATGAAATTGATAATCTTCTAGTTAAATTGGTCAGGATAAAAAGAGAGATGACATAAATTACCAGTTTGGGGAGAAAATAAGGTGATATCACTATAGCCCTTACAAACTTTTAAGGAGTAACAAGGTAATACTACAAAGAACTCTAAAAGAATCCACTGGCTTTGACAACAAGGAAATTAAACTTATCATAGTGAGAACAGTTTTAGTAGAGTGGACCAGAATGGGAGACAGGCCGCAATAGACTGAAGAAGGAATGAGATGAGAATTACAGAAGCACAGATTACAGACGACTCTTTCAATAAGTTTGTAGGAAAGGACAAAAATGGTAAGCTAGTATCTATAGGTAAGAAGAGCAACCTTTGGAGGAGGAACCATGCCCACCTTTATAGGCTGAGAGGAAAGAGTCACACAGAGAAGTCAATGATACAGGAGAGAGAGAGAGAGAACCAAAGATCCTAGCGGCAGTGGGAGGAAATGGACCAACAACAAAGTAGAATGGCTTACTTTGCACATGACAGACACTCTCCTCTTAATCAGGTGGAGATACAATAAGAACAGGCAGGAGTACCAAGTAGGACTGGTAACTAAATCGAACTTATCATTTAAGAGTTTCATAGTTCTTCACCAAACAGAAATACTGTCAAGAACTAAGATTCTATAATAGAACATTGCCATTAAATAGTTTAAGTCATCTGAATTGCAGAACAGCTGAAAAAGACTAGATTTGTGATATTTTAGTGCATGGGTTTGCAAACTATTTCTGTAAAGGACCAGAAAGAAAATATTTTAGGCTCTGCAAGCCAAAAGGCAAAAATCAAAGATATTATGTAGATAAAGGAGAGAAACTTCCGATCTGCCTGTACTAATTCTCTGGGGTGGCCTATCCAATAGAAACATATCCAGGACAAAAAATTACTGGCCTGAAGGAAGGGTCTTGGTGGGCCAGACCAGTATGTGGTGGTGGAGGGATAGCCCAGGTCAATTTTACTTTTTGCCCCAGACCCCTCTCCACCCCCGACAGATCCTGATGCGCCCTTCTCTTCTCCCAAGGGTTCAGCAGTCTTAATTTGGGCAACCTGCTGGAAGCTAAGCAACTTCTGAATTAACAACTGAAATTCCATGACTGGGTGCCCAGTAATTGCCAACAGTCACCAGGGGCCACCAGTAAAGACCCTGGATAGCAACACTGAAAGTGGAGAATGAAACGGGGATGGAGGAGGATACCTCATCTTAGTCTCCAAGATTTATGGCGGTAACCTCCTCAATTGGTGCTTAGGCCTTACAAAAATAGGTAGCGGGACGGATTTGGCCCATTGGCTTTAGTTTGCTGGCGCCTGTTCTCATGTGTCTAAAAACCGCAAAGGACAACCTTAAAAATGTGACTGGCACGAAAATTCTTTATCAAAAGGTTTCATATTTGAATACAAGGTTCCTTTTTGTACTTATATTGTTTTAAATGGGGTAATGAATAACACTTCACATCACGCCCCCTCCTTCCTTGAAGTTCACTATCAGTAGTAGAAAACATACTGATTTAGCCCTTTCCTGAGTCATAAAAGTGTCACTTCTGGAAAGAGCTTTAAAACATAGGCTGGTTAAATTGTATAACTGTTCTGAAAATTCATTATTCTTCCTACTTTAGAATTGAGAGCTGGAAGCAGATGAGATATGGCTTGTCGGTACATATCAAAATAAGACATGAAAGGGAAGAAGGAAGAAGAGGATGCTACTTGTCACGACATCTCCAGTTCATAGAACCTACCCTGATAAATCATTTCATCTTCCTCAGTCACATAGGCGTTGGCTCCCCAAATCACCATCTTGTGGATGTAAGATGGATGTTTTGCAGCTGCAATGAGTGCTGTTATACCACCATCACTCCACCCCAGCAAAGAGACCTTCTTAAACTTCAGCATCTGTGATAATAGAACAAAAAGCACAGCACAAGTTATTGCTCCTGTTAAAAGAACCCAATAATCAATAATTAACAGCTGTGGGGTTTGGAATATCAATAGTAAAGAAAAACCTTAGAGCTCACCATTTGATGACATAAATATATTCTCTCAATTAGTTTGGTATAAATATAATTGTCATAAAAACTTAAGTACACAGTCCTGTTTTGAATTATGAAGGACCTATATCTTCGAGTTGGACAAAATCTCAAAGAACTGAAAACAATGGTGATTAGCTGTATTCGGACATCATAGCAAAGACTTTGAGAACAGTTGTGTAGATCAGAGAGGAAAGTGGATGAAATGAAGTCACTGCATCTGGTAAAGCCACTAATTGCAACTTTGCGAAGAATTGGCTAAAGGAAGGTTGGATGGTGTCATGGGGAGGGTCAATCTACCGGGTTCTGAAAATGTGTTTCACAAGGAAAATGTACAATTATTACATCTGGGAAATGCTGTCTTGAATACTTGGGAAAATTTAAGTTAAAGAATTAACAAATATCCATCCAAGATATTTCCTGATAAATTGAGATAACTACTATGAATAACGATTTGGCACTATCTTGTAAAATAATCATTTGTATCTATAATTCAGCAAGTCATCTCCTAAAATATGTATGGAAGAAAGGAAGAAAGAAGGAGAAGGAGAAGGGAAGGGGAGAGGGAAGAGGAAGAGGAAGAGGAGGAGGAAGAGGAAGAGGAAGAGGAAGAAGAAGGAAGAAGGGGAAAGGAGGAGGAGGAGGAGGAACTAAAATGCCCAGGGGAACAGAATGTTCACTGCACTTCTGTTTATAATCACAAAAAAGGCAACTTAAAAATTAAGTAATTTATCTACCTTAGAAGAGAGGTAAAACAAGATACAGTACATCCATATAATAGAACACTACGTGCTTACTGTAATGGTGATATAAACATATTTATTGACATAGAAGTATCTCCTTGACAAATTGTTCAATAAAATAGTAAGTTAGAGAAATATTAGGTACAGTATGATGACATCAATATAAACTGTGTATTTATATATGTAATAAGATTGACCAGAAAGTCTCGGTTGTAATATCTCTAAATAGTTGGATTGTGGGATATTTCTACTTTCTTCTTTATACCTATTTGAACTCTTTAAATTTTCTATAGGAATTGCATAGTATTGCCCTCACAGAAATGAAAAAACAAAAACAAGATGAATTAGTAAAGGACCAGCTATCCTCTCTCCCGTGGGCTCTTCCCTGAGAAACCCACTTTCATTAAATCAACAGCATCTTGTGCATCTCTTTCAAAAAAATCCACTGGAAAATCTCGATCAGGAGGTCTGGAATGTCCATATCCTCGAGGATCCCAGGCAACCACTGTGAAGAGCTTCTTATTTAAATTCTTAATCTGAGGTCCAAAATCAGTCTCTCCACTTCCTAAAAATACCCAATTGGTTAATTCAGGAGAATGCTTTCATTGTTTCAAACACATTACTGTTAAAACAGAAATAAGTACAATCTTAAAACAAAGTAACTAGTTTCTACTCAAAGTTAGACACCAGAATGTAATCAGCAAAGCAGTCTTGCAATGATGGAATCCATTTACTGGGAAAGATTCACTTCCTTTCCTGGTGGAGTTCAGACCTGCCTCTTATCTCCCCCTAGTGGCTACTTTGAGAAAGACAGAGGCTCTGATTCTTCATTTGGTCCTTTTTTATTATTATAGTCCTGCACTTTTGATGACTCTTCTGCTTTGTTTTCCTTTAAAAATTTTTTTAAAAGAATTAAAAAATAATTTATGAAACTTCTCAGAAATAAATATGATTCTGGGTTATTTTTTTCTTTTTTTCTTTTTTTCAAGAAGTGACTTATGAGTGAGAGAGATCCCAATATATGTAGAGAAATTTATGAGATTTGATCCAAGTTATTCAAAGTAGAATTCTAAAATCTCATTTTTTTTCTAAGCTAATGTTAATAGCCCTGAAGATTGGGGTGGGGGGGGGAGGTGGGTATAACTAGAAACCATAAAACTAAACATGGAAATGAGGGAGGAGGGTAGGGTGTGGAAGAAAGAAATCGAATTAGTTTATTTCAGTAAAACATTACAAAACAGCATATGTTAATGAGCCAGCAGTGAACTTGACTGGCAGTCCCCAGTGTGTGCACATAGAAAGTTCTCTGTGGTATGCCCACATCCACTGCATGCAGCATGTAAAGCCAGATTCTCAAGGAGTCCAGTCCACGGGCAAGTCAGAAATTTATTTTTAAGGTCTGCTTGGTTTCTGAGTACTCATAAGTCAGGCCGCATCTTACTTGATAAACTATTATCAGAAAACATCTTTCAAGATAGTGCAGGATCATTTAACATTATTGAGGACCATCATTGTTCCTGATGAGATATGCCTTTCTCAACATCATGTATACAATTCAGAAAACCCAAGCCAAAAACATAAATGGATTTCAAGCTCATGCTTACTGCTCTGACATGGGAAACTTCTCTTATGGTCCCAGAACTGGAGGGACTTCCCCATGGGAACCACCCTGAAGGAGGGGCAGGAGGTGAGAAAGCAGGAAAAGAAAAGTCTTATTCAAGACCAATTTCAGAAATAACACTTGCTTTCTGGCATACAGGTACACATTTGAAGATACTAGAACCTTAAAAAAACTTTAAGGAACAATTATACAATACTTGACAAGAAAACATCAACACTGGTTGCCTGTGGAGAGGGGAACTGGGTGCTTGGGACAGGGGACTGGGAGAGAGAACCTCAGTGTTTACCTTTTTAATTTTTGAATCAGGTTAATGTTTTACATAAACAAAAATTAAATTGTCAAAAGTTTTTTATATCTGGACAATAACTGCGATACTGAAATAATGGAAATCTAAGCCGGCAAACTGTTCATTGCTTTACAGATAACTGTGGCTCTACATTAGCCATTGGAGTAAATGTCTTCCTTCATTACATAGCTTAAGGGAAAAAATGGTACTATCTAGATAAGGATGACTCAGTAGCACAATGGTACCACAATCAAGTGAAGATCAGGCAGGTGGAACCATCAAGTAACTGAAAAATTTTAGGAGAAAGAAGCAAAGCATAAAGAAAGTACATATTGGTAACAATTCAATGCTAAAACCCTTAAAACCAATTTTGAGATGTCCTGGAATCACTGGAAATTTTCCCCCTGAACTTTCTACATCTCAATTTCTTTTCTATAAAATGGCATTGAGATCCAGCTGGCTTTACGATGCTCCATTCATACCAATCTAATTTTGGTTTTCGAAAAGCCTTTAAACTCAGTTTTGTTCTTAGCTCTTACTTTAATTAAACATATCGTCAACCACAACAAGGCAATCAATCCATCTTTCAGTACTAAAAGTCTCTCATCCTGGAACCCTTGAATTCCAGGCAAACTGGGATGGTTGGTCACTCACTCATCTTCTTCCTTCATTTATCCCTTCTTCCCACATCCCTTTCCTTGACTCCTGTCATCCTCTCAAACTGTAGGCAACTAACCATACAATGTGCTTGCATGGAAAAAAACAGGTATTTAAAGGAACTATATATATATATATATTTATATATATATTTATATATATATTTATATATATATATTTATAAATATATATATATATAGGATAAAATTGGTCTCAGGGATCTAAGGGGAGGCCTTGCTCTCAAGGCTGTCCTTTAGGCATATGGCTCATCACATTTATATATATATATAAATATATTTATATTTATATATATATATATCAGAAAGCTATCTTTCAGTATCACTGAAAGTTGATTGTAGCAAATAGTACTTAAAGCATTTCAGCAAAGCACTAAAATTAATAATCAACATTTGGCAACTACTATTGTGAAAGCATCATAGGTTACACAGCAAGAACATTCCATTAAAACCTTCCAGACCCAACATTCCAGGAAGCAGCAGGACTGCATGATTGCCCTCTCCGGTCCGCTGGTAATGCAGGTGGACACCATTCACAGCCACTTTGGCAGAGGTTACCGAGGTACTAGACAGAAGAGAAAAAACCCATCACCAAAGGAAAATTATTATTTAGTGGTGCCAAAGTAATATGACAAAACTGCCATTTTATATACACGAGTCAGTTCTAGTACCCTTCTCAGTCTTCTTGGATTATTTTGATTTGTGCTTCAGTTTTCCTAACCTAAAAAGGACATAGGTTTGTATCTTCTTTACTAGGCTGCAGGTCTGGATTGTATATTCATGTTTGAATATCCTGCAGGAGCAGCTCAGGCTTACCCTACAAAAGTACCGATTGGCTTGCTCAAGTCAATGGCCCTACGGGCCCATGGGCACATGCCTGGTGAGCTGGAAGCCGGTGGTGCCAAAGGGCAGGCTGACATGGGAGCTCCACACAATGATATGTGAGGCTGAGCATCAGCAGCACAGACCCTTAGCAGGTCTAGGGAAGCTACCTAGACCTACAGCTGTCTTGGCACCATTCCTAAGGATAAAATTGGTCTCAGGGATCTAAGGGGAGGCCTTGCTCTCAAGGCTGTCCTTTAGGCATATGGCTCATCACATTCCCTAGCCAGCTATAGAAGGGCTCAAGTTAGGAATGCCCGACTGCACTGATATATGACCAGACTGGTTTTTAAGATGTTGAGATATTTCTGGGTTGATTGTTAAATAGCTGGGTCCATAAGCTCTCAGCTCAAGAGCCCTCCTCCTGTCACCAATCCTCCTTGGCACAAGACCTCCTGTGATGCAGCATCTAACTGCACATGTTGGCATGGAGACGGTCTTGAGCCAGGGCTACTGGTAGGGTCTGTTCTGTCTGAATGATGCATGCGCTGTACCAGGTGTTATGTTCTGATTAACCTCTCCTCAGCTGCTTTTTCAGAAGCTCTGAGATGACTGTGCTGGGATATATCAGAAAAGAGCATATACAAAGGCCCTGCATTAGGCTCTAACAGCCTCCCCACCAATTTCCCAGATGGCTGAATGACAGGAGGGACATTATGGTATGCCGGGACAGATACTGGAACAAATGTGTTAAATACAGGTACATCATTTTAAACACCACACCATTTCTAGACATGTATGACAGAATTGGTTGGTAACAAGGCTTGACATAACTATAAGCACATTATCTACAGAAATATTATGGGAGGAGCAATAATAAAGCCACTGAGCAATGGTAGTGTCATACTGACACTGCCAAGTTACCTATTATTAATATCTTATTCCTCTGAGTAATTCATTTTTATTGTTAAGATGGCTCTAGGAACAAGATAAAAGCAAATAATACTCTACTAATAGTCATTTCAGCAAACATTTGTTTACTGACACATTTGCTTTGCTCACGGTCTAGAAGAAAAGATAAAGACACAAAGATTGATTTGCAAACCTGCAGGGAAGGGTAGGGTATGAGTGAGGAAAGAAGAGCTTGAAGTACATGGTTGGAGCCAAAGTTATTCCTATTTCCTGTGTTCACCACACAGGAATGAGGCATCTCCCCAAATAAAGGTGACCAGCATTTGCGCAGCTCACGTTAGTGAGGATGTGTACCTTTATTACTCCTGTTCCATAACTATTTCTGAGGGGCTCGCTCCCCTTCTTGAGTCAAGGACATGCTCGTAAAAGTCATTGTATACAGTGAAGATATTATGTACAATACGAGGAACCTCGGCCCACCCAGCCAACTTTCTCAATGTCCAAGCTAGTGTGTGCTGCTGACTTGATTCTGTCTGCCTCTCTTCAGGAGGCCAGGAATCAGCCCTAGGGCACTGGCTTATGCAAGCTTCCTTTCCTTCTGCTTCCATGATCATTCCAAAATCTCTTCTGCAAAAAAACCTAATTTCCCTCTGTACTTGGATATGTCTAAAGTACATATTCTATCCCATATTCTCAAGAGCCCTAATAAGAATACAGAAATAAAACCAGAAAGTCTAGAATTGGGCATAATGGCAACTCAATGTCAGGGAGGGGTTATTAAGGGAGAAGACTTTAAGGGTGGCTTTAGAGGAGAGAGGGATCACGTCGGGGTTGAAGAAGAGTGCGAAAATAGAGTTTGAGATGAACTTCCAAGAATATGGTGGCACGGGTGATTCTAGAAGAAATAGTATGATCAAAGGCCCAGGACATATGTGGTAACAAGGCAGGATTCAGCCTGGCAGGAGTGTGGGGGCAAAGAAGGAACATATTTTGAGGCTAAACAGTTAAAGGGTTTGCAGTTAAGGCTAAGTACTTTGTCATCAACACCCTGTATGGAGTCACACGAGAGGCACCTGTCATTATCCCTTAGGGTTAGTGGAGCTTGCCAGAACCTTTCATTGGTCTCTACTTTGGGGAAACAGGATAGAAGACTGCTTATGAACAAAAGCAAATCAAATGCAAATTGATTTCAAGCATAAGAAAAAAAGTTTATTTTAAAAAATAAGTTATTAAATGATTTTAACGTAAATATAATTGAAATGGGTATAGCATTTTTTCTTCACCTTATCAAGGGGCCCTTTAGACAGCAGGTCTTACATAAATATTGTTATGGGTATGGTGAAAGATAATCAACTACAGAGATCAGGCCTTGAATGGCTCCAATATGTGCTTATTACTTGAACCACATTCAAGATACCAAATTTTCCAAAATCTCAGGTTAAAAAAAAAAAAAAGATAGTAAAGTTCAGAACTTTTAAAGAACAAGAATGAATCCCTTTCCATTGCGGCTATCAATTTGTCTTTTCCATAATTTTCTCCCTCCTAATAATTGCTTTTCTAATCCAGGTATTCTTAATCAGATGTGTACATTAGAATTACCCATGGAAAGTTAAAAATATACCTGCTTAGGACAACCCTGGGAGACCATCATTCAGTGACTAGGGTAGAGCCCTGGCATGTACTTTCTAAAATGCCAAGACCCTACTGTACTATTCACTCATTCACGTATTTCCTGGACATCTACTTTGTCTGGGTGTTCCATGTTGCTTAAAGGCTGGCAGCAAGGCAGATAATTCAACCTGCAAGCAGCAGGTACTATACAGTTTGCCAAGTACTATAACAAAGAAGTAGAGGGATACAGGAGACTCAAGGAGGTTAAAGGGGGTGGGTTTGGCATCAGACACCACCAAGTTCACCAAGCCTTCACCAACATCGACAAGGATACCCACTCAGCTCCTTTTTATGAGAGCATTTCCTGCCTCCTGCTATATCAGTGGAGCTAAAACTTAGATTTTAAACATCTAGCAAACTTTTTTTTAAGTGCCCAATAAATTTTAATTATTATTATAACTATGCGTATTTTTTTTCTTTTCTGGCAAACTTTTAAATCTCTGGATGCCCAGACTGCACTAAATCAACATCTCTGGGGTAGGATCCAGGTATCTGTATATTTTCAAATCCCCAAGAGATTCCAATAGGTAACCCAGGTTAAAAATAACTGTACGGAGTTAATTTCTTGAAGGAGAAAAAAAAAATCTATTTCCCTTTTGAAAACAGCCTGGAGGAAGGCATACTCATCTAGAAAAGCTTGTCTTATCTGGTATTTGTCCTTGACTCAGGCAATTTTATGAAAGGGCTGGACGTCTGGAGCAATACACCAGCATCCAGGTCCTGATTTAGGGGGCTGAGCTGTTTCCCTCAAAGAGGGAGTGTTTATTGTGGGGAGAGGTAAGAATGTAACAGTTTGGGGCAAATGATTAAACTAAAAGTAACATTTAGTTTAATTATTAAACTAAATAAGGCACTCTGCTAAGAATTTATCTTATTCTTCTTTTCCTATGTGATGTATATTATACTTAACCTAATTTTACCTCTGAGGAACCTGAGGATTAGAGAGTCTAGGTAATTTGCCTCATACTGCTAGTAAATTGCAAAGTCAAGATGAGAATCTGATCCTCTGACGCCAGAGCCTTTGGCACTTCCACACTTTGCTTAGAAATAAAAATGGAGGCTATTAATAAGATACATCCTTACTTTGAAAGTCCTACATAGCCTTTATATCTTGCATGTTTAGCTTTTTCTTCTGTATATTTTTTCCAAAGTAACCATTGGCTACAATGAAGTTACCCCCAGGCATAGATTTACGCGAATTTTGATGACATAATTTTACATCTTTTGTACATTGTATTAGTATGTAGATATTCATATTTGTGCCATCACTAATTTTACCTACTAATTACTTCTTATTATGTCCCAGGCCTTTTACATTCATTGTCTCAAACCCTCAACAATTCTGCAAGGCATGCAGCTTGGAGAGGTTAGGTTACTTGCTTATGTTCATGCAGCTACGACGTGGCAATGTAGCTGTTTGAACGCCAGAAGCCATGTTTTTTCTGTAACCTCATAAATGAAGAGTCCCCAACAGGGCTCCAGTAGCGAGGCCACACTTACCCTGACTGTCAGAGAGAAGGTGGTGGCAGGCCCCAGGGGTAGGAGAGTCTGATTCTCTGGCAGAGCAACCCAAGGTTGAACTCGGAAAACATTTTTATTCAGGCAGGTTGTCAGGTTCTGTAAATTATTAACATCACAACTGTACACAACGTGCAATTCCTAGTTATAAATGGAACTTACTCGTCAATAGTTAATTGCATAATTGCACATTTTTAAACTGGCCCTGGAACAAACCATCTTACAGATTACAAAATAAGAAGAGTCAGAGTTCAAAACAATAGAGTTAAAAACAAGTTTCTTGGAATACGGCTCAATTGTAGGTTGGGCCCTGGCTGTCCTGCAGCAAAGGTTTTACAGGAGTACTCAGACCTTACACTGTGCTGCAGCTTTGTTTCCGGATTAACCAAAATCACTGCTTGTTTCCTCCCATTACGTGTCATATCAATTTGCTACTGCATTTATAAAATGGCAATTCAAAATGCAGAGAAATCTGTTTTTCAGAGCTATTTTAGGAAGAATGATTTGCATTGCTAATAGATAGGCCTTCTTGCAATCATTAAATAACCTATTGTAACTCTGATATCACTACAATCACAGTAACTTTACTTCAGTCCCTTTCTGCAAACAGGAAACTGGATAAATCACCATTTTCAGTGTTTTTTCAGATTTACATTGCTGAGGATACTAACGTATTTTTCCATCTGTATCAAAACAGTCCTGAAACTCTTCAAAGATTTAATAAAAAAGAACCTAAATCAAATATGAAACTCAAGAACTAGTCAGTCATAATATAAAAATGTCATATTTTCCCTTTCTCCTTCTTCCAAATTAAGTTTTCAAATAAGAAGTTTCCACATTAGATAAAGTGAGGTTCTAAATACCTGGTACCGAGCTAGCATTTGATTTTCTTCCTTGTTATAAATGGAACTTACCCATTAATACTTAATTGCATAATATGCGCTGTGGATGTTTGTATGCGTGTGTAGGTAGGAATGTAGAGAATAAAGTAAAGCAAGCTTCATGATGCTTTATCCACATTTTCTGCCTAGTATCTCCTGGGATCAAGGACACCCGTTTTTAAGACAGTGGATCAGAGATTAACCGAGTTTTCTGTTGCCCCAGGGTCTGAAGGTCGGAAGACCCTGGAAAGTGCAACGGACTAAGAATAAGGGACTTGAGGTTCTAATCACTGTCATGTGTCTGTTACTAAGCAAATTACGTTTTCTTCCTAGGTTTCTTTAGTCTGCATAAGGAAGGGGTTGGGCTCAACCGCCCAAACCCTTTAAGGTTCCAGAGTCACAGAACTGAGGCTGAAACATGGCTGAATAGCTAGGCCAGAAGTGACAGGCAGAGGAAGATCAGCTCTACCGCCACAAGCGCACCTACCCCGGGCGCGGTCACGATTAAAAGGGAGTTTATTTAGAAAATAATTTTCCATCCGAAAAAGGACACAAGGCCCATAATTGCGCTACCTTGATACCTGCTGACATTTAAAAAATAAATAAATAAAAATATACACGGGTAAACACAAAGGCTTGTACTAAAAGAACTATTAAAACTATTAGGAACGAATAAACAAACAAACAAACAGGGCGATGAGGCCGTGCCCACGGCCCGCACCTGGAGCCAGGCCGCCGGCCAGCCTGCGCCCCTCCAGCAGCTTCCTCTCCTCTCCCAGACTGAGCCTGAGCCCGCGGACGCGGACGTGGGCGACTGCTGCCATTACCTGAACGCAGCCGCTGTCCGGGCCGCGGGAACGTAGGTCTCGGGTTTCAAAGCGCAACGGAGGAACCGCAACCGCTGCACGACCCGGTGGCCAACCGCTGCCATCATGGTCCCAGGTAGCGCCACCGCCAGGAGAGCGCGTGCGCCGAGGCCCACAGGCTGTCCGGGGCCCGCCCCGCCGCCTGGCAACGCGCATGCGCCGGGCTGCTGTAGCCCGGGCTGCTGTAGCCCGGCCTACTGGGCGCGTTCAGCCAGACTCCCTCTGCGGGCCATTTGGCTGTAGCCTGATGGGTTCTCGCTGATCTCTGTCAGAACCCGGACTTGGGGCACTATGGATACCACGGCACAGGTCATCTTATTTTGAGGTGCCAGCTCTAGTTCCAGAGGGGCACGTTACCGTTGGCTCTGCCCGGTCCCTTGCTAGGTCACCTGGCACTTTAGGGAGGCGAGGGCGCTCCCTTCCCTCCAAGAGTGGGATGCCAGTCAAGGCTCCAGTAAGGTAGGTGGAGTTGGGAGGGGAGGATGCATTTCCTTCTACAGATGACGGTAATAAAAGAATTTCACACCCATTAGAATGGCAATTACCAAAAAACCTAGACATTAATGTGTTGGTGAAACTGGAACCCTGTGCATCATTGGTGGGAATATACAGTGGTGCAATGGAAAATAGTATGGCAGTTACTTAAAAATTAAACAGAACTACCACATGATCTGGCAATTCCACTCCTGAGTATATACCCAAAAGAAATGAAAGCAGAGTCTTAATATTTATACATTCATGTTCATAGCAGCGTAATTCAGAATAGCCGAAAAGTGGAAGCAACCTACCAATAGACAAAAGTATAAATAAAATGTGTCTAAATATAATGGAATATTGTTTCGCATTAAAAAGGAAAATCTCACATGCTACAACACAGATGAACCTTGAAGACATTGTGCTCAGTGGCAAAAGCCGGACACAGAAGAACACTGTATATGAGGTACTTAGAGCACTCAAATTCATAGAGACAGAAAGTACAGTGGTGGTTGTCAGGGACTAGGGGTAGAGGAGATGGGGAGTTAGTGTTTAATAGTTACCGAGTTTCAATTTTACATGATGAAAAAGTTCTGAAATATAGTGTGATAGTAGCATAGCAATGTTAAGATACTTAATGCCACTGAGCTATACAGTTGAAAATGGTTAAGGGTAAGTTTTATGTGTATTCTACCAGAATTAAAGTTTGTTTTCAAGACCATGTAATTCAAGCTTTATAAAGGTTGTAACTCTGAATATTCAGTGGAGAAAACCACTTTAATTCTGACTAACCTTATGCCTTATCTTAACTGGAAATAAGTGATAGATCCGTGGCTTGAATTATTCTAGATGACAACAGCTTTCTTGCCTAGTTCATTATTTCTCCTCCAAGAGACCCCTTCCATTGTAATAGTCCTGTATGCACAGTGCTTTTAAGTGTTACAGCCATGGGAAGTTCTGTTACCTGCAGTGTCATCACTGGCCCATTGGAGTTTCTTGAGCAGTGAAGGCAGGTTTTGGCTTAAATATGGAATATACAAAAATATTGATATTCTTTTAACATAAATCTATCACATCTAATTTCCTGCATGGAAGGAAAGAGAATAACATTTCAGCTGACTACCATTTGACTTTCACAGATCTTTGGTGGAGTGAACATTCCCTTATTGGGACTTACTGTTGATTGAGACTTGTCAGTGATGATGAGGGTTAATACTTGTCTGTACAATTTCAACACCAGTTATCCTACTGGTGAGCAAAATGGTAGCACTGTGAGGTTTTAGGTTATTGGTGTCACAATTTAAGTACACACTTGACAGCTAGTCCTTTATAACACAAATGTGCCGTTTTAAAAATAACTTCTTATGTCAGGCACCTTATGATGCATTATCTTATTTTAATCCTCACACCAACTTTATGTATTACTGTCATCTCTTTTTATAGATGAGGAAACTAAGGTTGAGAGGTTAGGAAGCAGGGCCTAGGTATACAGCTGAAGAGTAGCAGAGGGGAATTTAAGCTTGATTTCAGAACCCTGTATATGGATTATTATATATTACAGAAGTCACTGTAATAGCATAGGTCTTCAATGATTTGTGATCATACGCCTCTGAAATCTTGATATAAACACCTTTCATTTATTGTGATTAGAAAAACTGTTCTCTATAAATAACATTAAAATGTTCAGCAAAATACTATTTAAAACATTTTGTGAAAAAAGAACTCCCTGCTTTATTCCTGAAGTCTCAGCTTCATATTATGGACCCAAAGATTATAATCATAGCAACACATGGAAAATCTGGCAAGTGACTGTGAGAAGTGGAAGTAGGTCTTATTTGCCAGTCATAACCTTAGGATCTGAATATCTTTTTTGGGACCAAGTATGGATACACTTTTTTCTCATTTTGTATTTTGTGTCATCTCTTAATTGGTTTCTGCCCAAGATTAGTGTTTTTGTGGTACTTGGGCCTTGCACTAAACTCATCAGAAACAAATTTGGCTCTTTTCAGCCCAGTTTTTAGAGAGTAGGGGCTGAAAGATAGGCCTCTTAGCTATGTTCGGAGAACAGCAGTGCTATAGGCTCTCAGGGCAGTGAGCTTTCATCCTAAGAGACAAAATGCCCTGTTCAGAAGCTTCTCCTTTTTTTTTTTTACCATCAACTTCCTGTGTTGTCATTAATTGAGTGAAAAGCAGAATATGTACATGAACTGCCAACCCAAATGGTAAAGTCACAGTGGAAAGTTAAAAACTCTGATTTCCACAAACACATTTCGATGGCTTATATCTAAGGTACAAAATTTTATTTTTAAAAAGTCCGTTAAAATACTTTCCATTTTTGCTTCTTAACATTGATCATTCAATCTCTTTGGAATTTCAATAACAATGTTAGGACATAGGTACAAGAGATACATTTAGAAAAAAAAATCGACCAGCCCCTGCTTGCTAGCAGGTGACTCCTTTCCTCTCCAGTCTTCCTTTTGGTTTATGTAATCTAATGCCATGTGGCAATTGAGTATTGAGCCTAGATATGTGTGGGTAAGAGAACTGAGAGGGTCATTATAGCAGTGCTTTACTCAACTGGGACAATTTTGCCCTTTCAGGGAACATCTGGCAATTTTTGTCACAACTGGGGATGGGGGACAGGGAGAATAGTTCTACTGGAATCTACTGGGTAGAGGCCAGGGTTGCTTCCAAACAACCGACAATGCACAGGAGAGTCCCCCACAACAAAGAATCATCCAGCCCAAGATGCTAATAGTGCTAAGGTTGAGAAATTCTGCTTTACAGTCTCACTTCTGGGGGTGGGGGGGGGGGTGGGGGGATGTGCGTGTGTGTCTACTGGGGCTGGAGATTTAGGGTCAGACCAACATTACTGTTATTACCCACTGAACACTAGAATCTGCTCTGACAGCCAAATTGCCCACACTGCACCCTTCCTCCTGGGAGGGCTAAGCACAACAGCATACCCTCTCTGTTTAGCAAAGTGCTGGCAGTGATGCCAATGGTCCAGTTGACTTCAGTCTTGCAGTCTTCTAGTTTCTTCCTGAGTTTCAGGTGGGCTTTGAAAGTTTGAGTGCTAGAGGGATAACAACTTGACTCCAAATCTATCTTTTTTTTTTACATCATAGCTCACAGAAAAACAAAATGAAAATATTTCAACAGTATCTTGGGGTAAACTAAGAAGCTATTCAATAGTGATTAGCCCTGAGGTTCCAGTCATAGCTAGGATGAAGACAATATTCCCTGAATACCTGCTCCTTGTTCTGGGCACACGGGTTGAGAAAGTGAATAAAGTATCATCAGAATGCTAAGCAAGAACTTAAAATTTTAATCAAGAATTTTTGTAGTTGTCACAGTTAGTAGTAATTTCTTGCAACAAGTGCCTGATATTTTTGCTTTTTTTTTTTTTTTTTTTGCCGCTTCTTAGTACTCCTTAAAATCTCTTTAATTTATAGAGTAAAATTGCATGCAATTCTTGAAGCCTGTAGTGACTGATACAGCATTTGATACTAAAGTTAATAGGTCCTATAATTTATAATAAACTGGTTGTGATACAAAAATAAAAAATAAAAAGAGAACTTAGAATTTTTCTGTACTTTGATTATAACAGGAGCCTATGTAGAGAAGAGAACACAAAATGAGAAAGCTGATTTAGTTTACATTCACTGAATTTTTTTTCTCGCTCAAACAAAAGTCCAGGAAACTGAATGAACAGCATAAATGAAGGTTATGAGAAGAACTGAAATTAAATGATTGTCTTCAAATACCTCTTCTTTCCCTGTCAAACCCAATTAGGTTTTTTTGGTTGGGGCTCAGCCACTAACAAGTCTTCCTGTTTTGCGGGTTGTTCGCTGTAGATTTTTTCCATTCTCCAGTTGTGAGATGCAGGAAATGACTTTTATGCAGACACAGAACCCATGTCAGTAAGGAAAGAATGCTGGATGATCTGAAGCAGCACACTTTCAGTGGATTACTCACTAAGTGATTTACTCCATGCTGCCAAAGCCCCTTCTAGAATTAGTTCTGGCTGATGTACACCAAAGCATTCAGAAGGTCTGTTCTTGCACACTGGTAGAGGGCATAGGCTAGCTTTCCCACTGTAGCCCCCTTATTGCCTTCCCTCATCAGCCATTTTTGGAGCATCTGGTAAACCTTTTCTTTTAATCCATCTCGCTCATAGTCATGGTCAATTTCATCAATCTGAGATTCGCTGATGCCCAATTTACGTGCACACCTTTTCCAGCTCCTTCCTAGATTTTCCCTGACTGGGTCCAGGTGTTTATCGGTTAGACTAGTAGTATTACCTGCCAAAAAGAAAAGAGAAGAAGGCATCAAGCTGTAACCTATTTGAACCTGTATCAAGGGAAGAGTATGTGCACTACAGTGAAAAAGATAATTTCTTAATTACATAGCTATTGACTCACTGGATGATACTTTCCACGTCTGCTAGCCCACTGGAATCTTTATGAATTAGAATAGGGACCCTCTTCTTCCTAGCAGATGCACTTCTGAGCCACAGCTGATGGCTTTGGGAACAAAACCCCTGCCTACTAGGCTGTTTTATACAACTTTAGCCAGAGGCTGTTTATGTTAGACTTTCCTGATGTAAAGACAGAAAACACCACTTTTGTTCCTTTTGGTCATTTTCCACCTCCATCTGGCCAGAATTAAGGTCATTCAACGCTTGATCCTTTTCACCCAACATTTTACTTTCCTCTTACTTATAGAAACTGTGACCACCAAGTGTGAACCTATTCAATCACAACGCCTTCTCTTGTCTTTTAAGGGATGAGGCATCTACACTTTCCGAGGTTTGTTTTTGGACTCGTCCTTCCCCCACCTAACCGCTGTCGTCTTCTCTTCCCTTCTCCTACAGCCATAATCTCTCTCTTTCTACTGGATCCTTCCCCTTAGCCCACCAATAAAAGGAAACCAAAGGATAAAATGACCACTGCAAACAAACCATATTCCTTAATTCTCATCCTGCCTCAGTAAGCTGCATATAAGGAAAAAGGCATCTCAACCCTCATTCTTTCCTCAGCTCCCCACATGCAGCTTTTTGTCACCACCAATGAATGTCAGCAGTCAAAAAATCTCCCAAGATATTTGCTAAATTTTGTCAATATCTTTCTGAGAGAGGAAATACTGAGTTTTATCAGATTCTCAAAGATACCCTTGTCTCCTCCAAATTTAGGAACCTCTATTTTAGGTATTTTAAAGACTATCCTTCAAATGGGCCAAAGGATTGACAAACTCTGGCTTGTGGACCAAATCTGGCCTGCTGTAAACAAAATTTTATTGGAACACAGCCATCCATGTACAGATACATATTGTCTATGGCTACTGCACAACAACGTGAGTTAAGCGGTTGCAACAGAGACCTCCGGGCCATCAAAGCCTCAAATATTTACTATCTGGACCTTGACAGAAAAAATCTTCCAGTCCTAGGGTTAATCAGAAAGCTAGGTTCTTAAATCCTATTGTTTTGGCCTCGTGACTCCCACGCTGTGTTTTCGGAGAAATGTTATGAGCCTGCATAGAAGAACACTATAAGAGAAAGCCCTCATTTTTATTACAGAGGTGCTATTGAGGACATGTTCTACTATTTATAGAATTCCATTTGATGAGGACCTGAGGGAGCTCTCTCTCCTACCTGAGTAGTAATATTAATGACAATTATGATTATGATAATTTAATACTTTTAGAGATCTTACTATATTCCAGGCAGTGTTCTAAATAAATTACAAAGAAATTACAGAGATATTTTACAGAGGAAACATGGGACAACTTTCAAGGAGAATCAGAGAAATTTAAGATTCCACTACATCCTTCTCAACGAGTAAGAAAGTTCAAAGTTCCTACACGATGGGTTCTTGAAGAGCATCTTACCAAATATATCCAGGTACTTTAAAATTGGCTCTTCTTTTGAATTTGTGTACGCATTGTCCGGTAATGGAGAACTCGTTCCGCCAACCTCCATATAATTATTGTCTCCAATCTGAACACCGGCACTGTTGTATATGGAATATTTTACAGACTCATCTGAATAGAAACACAAAGGTAAGTTTCTAAATTGAAAGCAAGATAAAAAATACAATATAGCAAAGGGCCAGGGCTTTACTCCAAATGTTTATGTTAAATTATTTGTCCTATGCCACCCTGTAAATTCTTTTTTAAAATGCGGCAGATCTTGCATCCATTAGGATGGTTACTATCAAACAAAACAAAACAAAACAAAACAAAACGAGTATTGACAAGGATGTAGAAAAATTAGAACCCTTGTGTATTACTGGTGGGAATATGAAATGGTGCAGCCGCTGTGGTAAACAATATGGTGGTTCCTCTAAAAATTAAAGAAAGAATTACTTCATGATCCAGTAACTCCACTTCTGAGTATATACCCCAAAGAACTGAAAGCAGGGTCTTGAACAGGTATTTATACACCCATGCTCATAGCAGCATTATTCACAACAGCCAAAAAGTTGAAGCCACTTAAGTATCCATCAACAGATGGATAAACAAAATGTGGTGTATACATATAATGGAATATTATTCAGCCTTAAAAAGGAAGAAAATTCTGACACATGCTGTAAAACAGATGAACCTTGAGGACATTGTACTAAGTGAAGTAAACCAGGACAAAAACTGTATAATTCCACTTATATGAGGTTCCTACAGTACTTAAATTCATAGACATAGAAAGTAGAAGGTTGTTTGCCAGGGACTGGGAAGAGAAAGGAGAAAGGGGAGTTATTGTTTGATTTGTACACAGTTTCAGTTTGAGAAGATGAAAATAGTTCTGGAGATGGAAGGTGGTGATGGTAGCCTGACAATGTGGTTTTCATCACAAATGGTAGTCTTTGGCCTAGATAAGAAATAAAAATCTCCAAGACTTATTTCTTACCTTCAGAAAACAGTAAGCAAGTAAAAGAATATAAGCAAATACTTTCATCACTTGCATCAGAAATTGGATATAATGGGACTACTGTGATTTGGGTTAGAGTGGAAGATGTCTACCAGTTAAAAGGACATGTAAACCAACAATTTTAGGCAGCTGCAATAAATCCTACTCAAAGTGAAGTACGCCTGGGCCAAGTGATCCTGATGGAGATTATACCATGGTGGTACCTGGCAGCTGAAGACTCTAAACAACTTGTCCTTTGTTACCTTATAGTCTACATCTACAACAGAGATAATGACTGTTTTTTATTTTCAGAGTAAAAAAAAAAAAAAAAAAAGATAAGATTGTGACTGAAAGGCTTGTTTACCTCCTGATGACAGGGAGATGAATGGAATGGTGGGTAGGTTTCCCAGCAGGTTGGTCTCAGGCACTGGACTTTTATGCAGGCTTGGCATATGGCTTGGAGTTGGCCCATACCAAACTCTGGAACCTACTGTTCCCAGATCCAATGGTCTTGTTCCAAAACCATGTGGACTATAAGATCCATTGTTCCAGTTTAGTACTTGGGGTTGGCTGGTCAGCCCAGTTGGCTGGTGTACTGCATTACCATGACTGGTTGCACTGGAAGAAGCCAGGCCTTTTATCCCTGGGTTCTGAACATTCTCATAAGGTTTTGGCTGTGCAAAAGGGTCATGAGAGACTCTTCGTCTCCTTTCCTCTTCTCTATCATAAGCCATATTCTTTCTGGATTGCTGTTTTGTCTGTCCATCCATACGGCTGCCAAAAAGATGGTAGTTGGCTTCCTCCTGGAGTTTACTCTGCAGGCTGAGTTCATTCTCCTCTTGCTGATGTTCTGGGGAGGGAGCAAACCAGGACTCTTCCACAGGACCTATCCTGAGTCCCTGTGAACTGTGCAGCGAACTGGGCTGTTCTGTGGCTGAGAAGAAATGATCATCATTAGAGAGAATTTCAAGAAACATTAAGAAATAAAATAACACCTCAGCCCCATATTAAATCTATACCTCACAATAGCATACTGAAAACTTTGAAAACAAGTACAAAACATTTATTAGATGGCCATTTTCTCTTATACGTAATAAGTAGGAGCCCATGCCTGGCAGTGAGAGAGCACTAGGAAAATTATAACAAGCAATAGAAAAGAGGGTGTATAGGAATGACCAAGAAAGAAAGGGCCTTATGTCGCAGCAGAGCAGGTGGCTGTCCCCTTGGTGTAATGCAGGGTTGGAAAATAAGAGCGGCAGCTCTGCGCTAATCATTTTCCATGGGTTCTCGCATTCTTTAAAAGCCCTATAAGAGTAGGAGCAATTATGATTTGATGAGGTTTAAGAGGTTAAGTGATTTGCTCCAGAACATACAAATGAACAGACAGTAGCCTCAACATCCTATACTCTGCCTTCCCTTTCGTTATAAGGAAAAGAATATCCTTGCTTAAATCTCTCTGCTTGTACTCTGGATCTAGTCATTCCCTGGCCTTCTCAAGTATTTTGCTTCCACGTAGGTCCCCTTCTTTTTCCTGAACCATCACTTTCTCCCTATCAGATATATTAGGACTCTTATGTTCAGGGTACTTTATGATTTTGGTAAACTCAATGTTACTTCATATTTCAAATATAGGCATCTTGACTCTCAAATATGTTATAAATTCCTTTAAGGTAGGTGTTAAATTTTATATCTCCTTCTGTTTCTCATATGGTTGTGAATAGTATTTTAGAGAGTAGAGTGAATGAATGAGAAACAAATAAGTAGATAAATAGATTTTCGATCATCGAAGATACCTGAATTTGACCTGCTTGGCGGTATTGCTACACAATCCATTTGGAGTGATTGCATTCTCTTCACAATTTCATTTTGGCTAGGATACTCTTTCTATAATAAAGGGCATAGATACACACATTAGTAAATAATGAAAAATAGTTCCAGAAAATTACTACCAGAATGAATCTTTTCAGAAGGTAGGAATTTCATAGTTCTAGCAAGCAGTAAATATTAAAACAACAACAACAACAACAACAAAACGCATTTTTCCCAAATAGCCAAAACAATCTTAAAAAAGAACAAACTTGGAGGGCTCACTCTTTCTGATTTCAAAACACTCTACAAAGCTATAGTAATCAGAACAGTATTGTATGACCTAAGGACAGATATCCAGACCAATGGAACATAACAGAGAACCCAGAAATAAACCCTTGCATAAATGGTCAATTGAGTTTTGGTAAGGGTGCCAAGACCATTCAGTTAGGGAACACCAAATATCCACATGTAAAATTTAGATCCTTACCTTTCAACATATACAAAAATTAAACCCAAATGGATCAAAGACTTAAGCTTAAGAACTAAAACTATATGATTATTAGAAGAAAACATAGGGGAAAGTTTTAAGATACTAGGTTTGACAATAATTTCTTGGAGATGGCACTAAAAGTGTAGGCAACAAAATAAAAATAGATAAATTGGCCTATATCAAAATTAAAATCTGTGCATCAAAGGACACTAATAAGAGAATGAATAGACAGCCCACTGAATAGGAAAAAAATATTTGCAAATCACATATATCAGTTAAGGGATGAGTATTTCAATTATACAAAGAATTTCTACAATTCAACAACAAAAAAACAAATCTAGTTTAAAAATGGGCAAAAAGCTTAAGTAGACATTTCTCCAAAGGATATATACAAATGACCAATAGGTACATAGAAGATGCTTGACTTCGTTAGCCATTATGGAAATGCAAATCAAACTCACCATAAGATATGTAAAACTTCATTAGAATGGCTATTATTAGAGGAACAAAATGAAAAGTGTTGGTGAGAATGTAGAGAAACTGGAACCCTTGTGCATTGCTGGAGAGAATATAAAGCCATTATGGAAAACGGTTTGATGATTCCTCAAAAAGTTAAACATACAATTATCATACAACCCAGCAATTCTACCTGTAGGTATATACCTGAAAGAACTGAAAGCAGGACTGACAAAGATACCTGTATACCAATGTTCATAGTAACATTATTCATTATAGACAAGAGGGGCAAACACCCCAAATATCCACCAATAGATGAATGAATAATCAAAATGTGATATATAATACAATGGAATATTATTCAGCCTTAAAGAGAAATGAAGTTCTGATAGGCTACAAAATGGATGAAACTTGAAAACATCATGCTAAGTAAAATATGCTAGACAGAAAAAGACAAATATTACATTGTCCCATGTCTATGAGGTACCTAGAATAGGCAAACTCATTGAGACAGAAAGTAGAACAGAGGTTATGAGGAACTGGGGAGAGAAAGGAATGGAGAATTGTTGTTTAATGGAGAGAATGTTTCTATCTGGGATAAAAAAAAAATGGAAATAGAGACTAGTGATAGTTGTGAGTGTACTTAATATGCCACTGAATTGTACACTTAAAAATGGTTAAGGTGGTAAATTTTGTTATGTATCTTCACTGCAATAAAAAAAAAGTTTTTCCTCCTATAAAAGTAGTAATATTCATTATAAAAAATACAGAAAATGTAGGGACTTATATTTTTTAAAAAACTTACATATAGTGCCTTCGCGCAAAGGAAAAAATAACATTTTGGTATTTCCTTCATTTTTTTTTTACTAGTGATATTTGTATCTTATCACAGGTAGATGTTCCAAAACATTCCTTGAATGAACATATGAGTGATTTGAAGGACAATAACAAGGGATATTAATTATGTAGAGTCTGTAGCATTTTGTATATTGCATTTTATTTAATGTGATAAGCATTTTTATGTTATTTTAGTTTTATAAAAGCAATTGTCTTATTTTTATATTATTCATTACATAAAATACATAAGTACAAATTCATTTTAAAAGACTCAAACTGTGCAGAATCACACAGAACAACATATTAAAGTTGTTACTTCAAACCCCCACTCTTTTCCATTCCCTAGAGGTAATCCTTATCCAGAGTATGTTCTACATCCTTTTATTCTCTCTTGGGGGGGTGTGGTGTGGTGTGGTGTAGTGTGGTGTGTGTGTGTGTGTGTGTGTGTGTGTGTGTGTGTGTGTGTGTGTATTCTGGAAATATACAAATATATATATTTAAGACCGAACAGCTCACACTCTAAGTTTTGACTTAGTTTTCCATTAATAGGTCTTGAAGATCTTTATCTTTATAGATTAGTTTCTACCTCATATAAATGGCTAGGTAGTGTTCTGTAGTTTCAATGAATCATAATTTAGTATATCTACTTATGAACATTTGGGTCATTTCCAATTTTTTACCCTTAAAATCTAAGGTGGAAAGAACTCTCGAAGCTAAATTTTTGAGCGTACATGTGAGTAGGATAGATTACTGAGTGGAACTGCTGCAGAAGTTATGTGCTTTTAAAAGTTTGATGGATGCTTCATCTTTCAATAAACTTCACGAATTCATACTCTTAACCAATACTGCATGAAATTGCTGGCTATTCTGCATTTTCACCAACACTGATATTACCAATCTTTCAAAAATGTTATCAATCTAATGGATGAAAAGCTATAATCGGTTCATTTTGCTTTTCTCAGTGGGGCCACTTATCTTTTCCAACCTTCATTGTCTATTGATGGAATAATTTTGTTTATATTTTATTCAGAAGTTCACATCTATAGAAAGTGAGTGGTCTGTAATTTTCCTTTCTTATATTTTCTTTTTCAAGTTTGGGAATCAAGGTTATGCTAGTCTCATAAAATGAGTCTGGGAGAGTCCCTTCTCTAATATCTGGACAAAGTTTTATAATATTGGGAAAATTTATACATTGAATATTTGGTATATATCACTGATGAAGCTATCTTATTGATTGTGGAATTGTTTTTGTGGGAAGAATTTCCATCACTGATTCACTCTCTTTTAATGGTTACAGGAATATTCCAGTTTTCTAACTTTGAGTCAGTTTTGCAAAGTTATACTTTTTTCTAGAAATTTATACATTTTATTTGTTTTAAAATCAATTATCAAAAAGTTGTTCCTAATATTCTCTTAATACTATTTTGATGTCTACAGGAGCTGTAGTGATGACTCTTCATTCATTTCAGTCTTCTCTTCATTTTTCTTGACAATCTTGATTAGTTGATTTTTCTATGTCACTAATTTATGCTCTTATTATTTACTGCTTTCTATTTGCTCTAGGTTTATTTTGCTATCTTCTCTAGATGAATGCTTGGCTAATTCATTTTCAGCCTTTCATATATATATGACTATACTAGCAAGCATTTCGTTGCAAAGTGTGTATTGTTTTAATATGTAGTGTTTTTGTTAGCTTTCAGTATTAAACATTTTCCAAATTCCATTTACTTTTACCTAAAGTATTTAAAAGTATGTTTCTCAACTTCTAACCACATGGGATTTTCTAATTCTTTTAAGATTAATTTCTAACATAATTGAAATGCAGTCAGAGAACATTCTTTGTATGATTACAATCCTTCGGAACGGTTGAGACATGTTTTATTTCCCAGTACATCATCAACTTTTGAAAATTTTCCGTATGTTCTTGAAAAGTCTCTAAAGGTAACTATTCTGTAGTTACTAGGTGCAATGTTTTATACATTTCCAAATACGTTCATTATGTTCTTCAAATTTTCTATATCCTTACTGATTTTTCAGTCTGTTTGTTCTAACAATTAAAGAGAAATCTGTATTAAAATCTCCAACTTTGATTATGGATGTCTATTTCTTCTAAGAGTTCTGTCAATTTTTACTTTGTATATTTTGAGGCCATGTTATTATGGGGATATACATATTTAAAGCCATTATTGCCTTTGTGAATTAAACCTTTTATCATTATGAGATATTATTATTGTAGTAATGCTTTTTTGCCTTAGTGACTATCTTTAATGATACCCTTTGGAATGCTTTCGTGGTTTGCATTAAATAGCTCTCTTTTATAGTGTAAAAACCTGACGATTCTTGTCTAAGTTTTTCTTTTTCTTTGTATTTTAAAATCATTGTTTGCCTGTTTTATTCACTGTAATTTCCCTTTTATGACTCTAGCAGTATGTTGCTGCAAAATTCATGCTAGTAGTTTGTTTCCTGCATATGAATGTAGGGAAGGTCTCTGTTTCTCTTTGTTGGTTTGTTGCTAACAGTTTTTGACATTACCTCTCTGACCCCAGAAATCAAACTCACTGCTTCAGCAGAGGCAGATGCTGCTCCCATTTGTTGCTTAACACAAGGAAGTTAGGGGGAGAAGCCAATTTTTATAACTGGCATAAATGTGGATCCCAAATGACTTTCTATCAGTGCTCCAGGTGACCATGCTATTTCTTCTGTGTACTGTCTTAAGACTTGCTCTGACTGATCTACTTACAATACTTTCCATTCTATTCCAGAGAAGTTGTGCTTTTGTTTTCATATTAATATGTATATTTTCTCTCATTTCATTAGTTTTGAAGGAAGAATGGGTCCAGTGTGCCAAACTGATGATAGCTGCATAAAATTGCTAATTTTGTTTTATGGGGTTATCAAGCTAGCTTACCTCAAATCTCAGTAACAAATTATATTGCTATAGTTTTCATGATTGAAAATATAAATGCTTTGATATGTTAACATTTTTAGCATTTGCTATATTACCTACCTTTAAACTCTTTACATCTTCTTCTACATTTTCTTCTAATTGAGATAAATAAAAAGGCCTAAATTCTTCTTCGATGCCTATATAAGAAAAATAGTACTTTAAATTTCTTAAATGTTTTCTAAAATAAAATTAAAATACTGGTACTCTATTTTGAATTACTTACCTTAATCCGTGGACAAAGCAGTACAACAAAAATTTAAATGCCAAATCACTGCCTCTCATGAAAAGACTAACAAGATTAATAACTAGGTAGCCAGAATAAGAACTAAGATAACACTGAAAACCAAGGGCTTCTAATAGCATGTAGTTTCTCTGGCTGCAGCACAAAGCTCTTTCTAATGTGAGTTAATCTCCAAGTGAATAAGGATGGGTAGACTCTTTTGTTTCTGTCTCTCTGGCATCAGCTTTATTATCAGATGGAAAACTCATAATGAGGATTTGATATATAGAGTTAGAGCTGTGAACCCTAAAAGAAAAAGACAACATCCACTTTTGTGACAACAGAGTAGACATACTTTTTCTTATTTCTCTAAGTACCACAAGGACCCCTAGATATTATATGTAAATATATAAGGAGACTCTAAAAGGAGGCAAGACAAAGTCTGACCAGCTAGGGACTTTGGGATCTAAGGAAAGGCATGGCAGTGAGTTCACTGGGTTTTCTTTTTGCCTCATAGATCCCAGACATAGATCTGAAGAGGCTGGCAACACAACAAAAGCCTGCTTTTTCTAGCCAGAGGACTAAGCAAAGGGCAGCCTAGCAAGACAGAAAACCTTTAGTCAACAACCACAATCTAGCCAAATGACACAAAAAATACTGTTGCTCCACCCCGACCATTACCAACAAAGGTTGAATGTGAACACAGAGTTCCAACCTCCTGAGACAGTAACAAGGTGCCCCAACAGCCCCCACCAGAGTGATGTGAGAGAGGGCCAAAGAGGAAGCCAAGGCTTTCCCCTTCTTGACAGATGGTAATGAGCTCCTCCAATCCTGTGGTGTCAGTGGGCAGACTGGACTTGCAATCTCACTTTCCAGGAACAAATGCCCCTTTGTACAAATAGGGATGTGTCCAAAGAGGCCTAGTGGGGAGTCAGGACTTTCACCTCCAATGCATTGTCCAAGGAGACCATGCAGACTCCACTGAAACTCCTACCCCTGACCAGCAATAATGAGGAGGACCCTCGACTTCCGGTGTCAAAAAGACCAAGGAGGGAACCTGGACTTCCCTCAACTTGGCACTAAAAAGGTGGAAAAACCATTCCACTGCCAAAACCATGTCAGATAAAGCCAGCTGTGACAGAAGGCTTAAAGATGATCCAGAATCTCATAACTTGTTAAAGAAGAACTTGTTAAGGATACTGTGCTGAGTGGAGTAATTCAGACAGGGAAAGACAAATGCCATATGATTTCACTTATATGTGGAATCTAAGAAACAAGGTAAACAAAAAACAAAACAGAAACAAACTCATAGATGCAGAGAACATTTTGATGGTTGCCAGAAGAGAGGAATGTTGAGGGGTGGGTGAAAAAGGGAAAGGGATTAATAAACACAAATTAGTAGTTACAAAACAGTCAAATAGTCATGATGATGTAAAGTAGAGCATAAGGAATATAGTCAATAACATTGTAATAACTAAGTGTGGTATCGGATGGGTATTAGATTTATTGGGGTAATCACTTTGTAAGTTATATGAATGTCTAATGTGGTACACCTGAAACTAATATAATAATGTATGCCAATTGTAATTGAAAAATTAAAAAAAATATATTTAAAAAAATTAATTACGAAAAATAACAGAAGAGGGTGTTATGTGCCTGCATGGTTTGGGGAGAGATGGCATCTTTTCATTGAACTAAATAATTGAAATCTAGAACATGAGTTTGAAATCATAAGTAGAACTCAGTTTTCTGAAGACTCAAAGCAACTTCCTGACAACCTCTCACTAGGAAAATTACTACATGGGTGATTGTACATACACAAATGATGCCCTTACCAGCAAATGTTGGCCGAACTTCTGGATTCGCTTCCCAGCATTGTTTCATGATATTGATAATTTCCTTTGGACAGTTCTCAATGATGTCTTCCACATCTGGCCTGTTCCCAGATTTAATGCACATTATCAACTGCTGCTCACAGATAGCATCTGTAAAGCAAAGAGGAGCTTAAGTTGAGACTTTCTTTCAGGTCCTGCTCCTCTCAGGCAGGGAGATAACAGAACTTGGACAATGCCATTGATCTCTCTTTGCCTAGTAAAGATACCTGATCTGATAGGCACAGAATAGCCCTGTGGCAAGGAGCTAACGTATTCCATTGCAGTAATAATCAAACAAAATTTTAATTTCTGTAAGTGAAAGACAGAATTCACAAGAAAGCTGTTTCCTGGTAGAATGGACGATTAATGAGTAACTTAAAATAGAGTGATAATTGCCGTTCAAGAAATAAGTACAAGGGATTCTAGTAACACAACCTTTACTAGAAGGTCAGATAATGCTTTGAGTTCAGAAAAATAAGAAGGAGTTATCCCGGTAAAGAATGGGAAGGGGGACTCAGAGATGATGATCCTGGGCTAGGAAAACGGGATATAAATAGACCGGAAGTTTCAGAAATCACAAAGCATCCCAGTAATTGTGAGTAGTTTGGTATAAAAGCATGTTAACTAAGGAAAGAGAAGTAAGAAATAAAGGCATAGAAAGAAGCTAAAGCCCAATTATAAAGAGCCATTATTCCATAACGAGGAATTTAAAATTTATTATTAAGGCCACAAGGAGTCTTAGAACGATTTTAAGCAAATGAATGAAACGGTCATATTTCCTTTTGGGACAACCTGTTGGCTGAAATGTGAATGGAAGCTATCTTTTTTAGGCTGGCCAGTTGGGCTGCAGTGTGAATGAAGGTGGATGTATATGAGGAGCCTGCAGCAGAAACACAGAGCATTTGAACTAAATAGAGTATAGTGGTAATAAAGAGAAGTAGATGGATTTAAGATGTAAATTGAATTATATATATACTTCAAATTCATAGGTTTTGATGACTGATTGGATGTGGGAGATGAGGGACAAGGTTGAATCTAGGATGACTGAGGCTTCTGGTAGGGCAACTCAGTAGATAGACAGTAATGCCATCTGCTGAGCATCAGAAGAGAAACAAGCCTGTGTGGGCTACAGGGAGAGCCTGCAGAAGATGAATTTGTTTAGAGGGATGTTGCTTTAGGCTTCCTCTGGTTACGTTTAATGAATCTAACACACAATTGGATATCTAGGCCAGGGATAGAGACAAGAGATTTGAGAGGCATGGGCAAAGAGATAATCATTAAACCATGGGAGTGAGAGTAATAATCATGAAAACAAGAATGGATAGGAAAAATGTCCTTTAGTGTAGGCACTTAAACTGAAAAATGACACCTTATGTATCTGTTCTCCTGCACGAACCATGTCTTTCTCATCTTTATATTCTCAATTCTGATTAAAGTACCCACATAAGTATGAAATGACTTAATTCTTGAATTAGCAAATGGATGAATGTATGAAGCATATGACTTGCAGTACGAAAGGGTAAGTCCTCATAAGTTTCCAGCAAGTTTTCCCATCCAGGAAGAATCTGGAAATTTTATAGCACCTCCTAAGCTTAGATGCATTATCAAGGCTCTTATTTGTCTCGTGACCTCTGATTCCTAAACTAAGATTACTCATTCAGTCAACAAAAATTTATTGAGCACCTACTATGTTCCTGGCAGTATGTATACAGATACTCAGCAAATAGCACCGAATAAACCAGATGTGGTCCCAGACCTTGTGGAGCTTACAGTCTAGTGGGTAAGACAGACATTAAATGAATAAACAATTATAAGTATTAACTGACTTCAGAAAAGGCCATTATTTCATTTAACAATTTTGTATTAATACCCAAATCCCCACTCCTTTATAAATGTCTTACTTTCATATGGCTCCTTATGTGCAAATATTGCCCAAAGTACTATGGCAAAGCTGTATACATCTGACTTCTCCGAGGGCCTTGCATTGATGTCATTCAGGTGCTCAGGGGCCATGTAATATAGAGTGCCACCACCATTTTTTTTTGAAGGACTATTCACTTTCCTCTGTTCGTTATGTTCCTCTTTAGTTAGCTTACTCCATGCTTTAAAGGAAGCAACGCCAAGATCAGCTATCTGCAAGAGATCAAACCAATGGGAATATTTTTGCTATAAGCAAATCAGATTTGTCTTTAAATCTGAAGCTTACCCAACAGATGTGAGATACAGTGAATTTTCCAGAGATGGCTGCACTGAATAGGTTTAAAACAGTTATGTCTAGACAGACTCATAGAAACTTTGTGTTTCCTCAGCTCTCTGGAAAATCATGTGAAATTCTGGTATCTCAATTGTTATGCAATTAAAAAAAAAGGAGGGGGGAATTTGCTAGCAGGATTGTGAAGGCAGGGAGGAAGCAAAACCGAAGACATTTCTGACATGAACAACAACAAAACATATTTGTTCTAATTGTTCACTCTGCATGTTTTTCAACTATTTCTGGAGCTAGGGGGAAAAAAAAGAAGTATTTTCTTCTCAGTAGACCTGTGTAGCAGACAGTGACAAAGTACTGCACCTTCTATTTCCCCTAATGGTGTCCAGAAGCCCATGGATGCAAGTTTCCAAGGATTCCAAAGATACACTGATAAGAACTGTGCTGCTACTTGTTTTGAGTTGATAGCCTGAACCTAAGAGAAGATGAGATGGAAAGGTGGAAATAGACAGACAAAAAAGCAGAGAAAAATACCAAAGACAGAACAAAATAAACAGTGAAGTGGCAGGGAAAAATGGCAGAACAATACAGTTTAGGAGAAATCAAAAATGACAGTTTCACTTTTGCCTCCAGGAATCCGAGCATTTGAGATGAATTTTGGTATGTAACTATGTAAAATCCACAGATTCTAACCCAGAACATAAGAGAACATAATATAAAGAAGGAACCTTCTTTAAAGACAGGAATAAAAATCTATCTAAGACTAGAACAAAAGCGTTGGAAGAAGAATGTTCTAGCAGAGAGGGATGCCTGCGAAAGCAGTTCCTGGTCCCTCCCCCAAGGCCACTTCCCCTTTCAGATTCTTTCTCTTGGATTCCTGCTGCCAGAGCCAATTAGCTATGATGATCTACCTGGTTAAAACTTGCTCTTGAGTGAACAACAAAATCTGTTTCTATTGTTTCCTTTACTACTTTGGAAAGAGAGTTTTCACAAGAAAACATAAAAAATGCAAATGAAAGTAACTGAATACATAAAAAATATAACTTCATCAAGTGTATCTTCCTTTTCAATCCTTGGTAGAGCCTTCCAGCACTACTATCACCAGTTATAATTTGAGCTAGGTCCTCCTTTAGAGTCTACCATGTACAAAAATAGATTTACAGTGTAGAATTAAACTAAAAATACTCCAATCTTCAAGAAGATTTTAGGTTATGGTTTACCTTAATGTGAAAGTCATCATCAACGAGGATATTTTCAGGCTTTAGATCTTTGTGTATTACATGTTTTCCATGTAAATAGCGCATTCCTTCAATGGTCTCCATAATTATCCTTCCTTTTACAGAGAGGGGGATACTGCTCTAAAACAAGTAATATTAAGTCTATGAAATGGAAAAGTAATTAAGCAGGCCAAAACAACTGTTTCATTCACGAGTAGCGCGTCTGCACCTAAGGTGGTTTACCAGGTTGCCTTCTATCTTGCTCTGCAGGTCTGCTGACATTGTAAAACGAACCCCTGTTTGAAGAAAGAGTTCATCCCAGGTGCTAAGGGTATTAATGGTGTGTTTCCACAGTGTAAAAATAAAACTTCCATGACAATATTGTAATATATAAAAATGCTGTACAGTTAAGCAACATGAAGACAAAACTTTATTATTATTATTTAGGATGTATACATACTACCTAGGATGGTGCCTGTTTGGTGAATGAATAGAAAAATAAATACACCAAAAAAAATATTCTCTATGGTATGCTAATATGATGTTCTACTCTATATTAAATATGTGGAAAATTTCATGGAAATGTGTGTATGAAATAACATTATGAGAAAAAAAATACAAGGGAATGTGCTCACAATGATTACAAACATGTACGGATTAAGCCATAATATAACATAATGTTATTAATCCTGAAGTGAATTTGATATCTATTTTGTGATTTGTTATCAGGTATTTCAGGTCTTTGTAGAGTCTCAGGTCACTCTCACAATTGTATTCTAGTTATAGGAACATCTATGTTAATGTAGACAATTCCAGTTTCTATTTATATTAGTTGAACATTAGATTTGCTTATCACTTAAAAACATAAATTCTCACTCTGTATGTGTACACACATGGGTGTGCAGTCCCTCATTTACAAACAGGCTGTTACCTAAAAATTTATAGTTGCTGGTAAAATGGGAAAAAATTTTCAATTTAGATTCCCGAGTCATCTCCCCAAAGTATTTAACTCATAATATAGCTGAACTAAAATATTCATAGTCTGATCACTACCATACAAAAAATTGCCAGAGATTTTCCCTTCTATAGTCTTTGCACTTGGAAAAAAAATTCTGAGCAAGCAAAGTAGATCCCCTTCTCATATCTCTGTCTGCTTCTCTCACTATATCCTTACTTTCTTCTTGAGCCCCAATTAGTGCACCTTATCTTTGCCTGATCCCCAGAATGCCTCTGGTACCAAATGACTTATCTCCTGATCAAACTGATCTTATCTAGTTTTGTAAGGAAGAGCAATCTGATCAAATCAGAATACAATGTATACCAGTGATTATCTTTTCTTTCCCACAGGTATTTGTGACAGATGTCTGTGACTTAAAATAATTGGCATAACTGTAGCAGTTGTGGGGTCAGGGGAGAAGAGATGGGAAAGGGGGGGATATATGCAATAAAGGCAGTCATATCTCACCACTCTCACAGGCAAACTGTGGATTGGCCAAACCTAGCTACTTGCAGTTTCCCAAATTCGGTGTACTTTCGTTTGTACATGCCATTCTTTCTGCCTGGAACACTCGTTCTCTAATTCTCTGCTTCAAAACTTCTACTTGCCCTTGGCTCAAGCATTCTTTTTCCGGAATCCCTCCCTATTTACCCCATGCTGGGGTGTATGCCTCTCTTCTGTGTTCTCGTAACACATGATGAGGCTGTTTATCAAAAATTGTACACTACACCGTTCTCTTACCTATATGTTCCCTTTTATTTGTCTGTGTCATATTTGCTACTGTTTCCTGAACAACTAGCACAAGACTTTTCTCTTAATAGGCATATAAACTTTTAAAAATGCTCTAGAGTTATTTGGTCAATTTTTATTTTCCTGTTTTAAGTTGTACTTATCCAGTATCATTGCCGCTAATGGTCTATATTTAAGCTTTAAATTTCTTAAATGGTGTCAAAGTACAATCATTAATATTCTGTCTTCTCATAAAGCAGGACCCCCCAAGCCCCCAGCTGTGGACTGGTACTGGTCTGTGGCCTATTAGGAACTGGGCTACACAGCAGGAGGTTAAGAGAAGAGTGAGAGAAGCTTCATCTGTATTTGCAGCAGCTCCCTAGCACTAGCGTCACCGCCTCAGCTCCACCTCAGATCATCAGGCATTAGATTCTTACAGAAGCACTGGTCTCTGATGCCAAAAAAGGTTGAGGACCACTGCTTTATAGTATATACCCTTTAATCAATCAAGCAATCAATATTTAATTGTTATCCATTATGCATATACCCCACATCAAACCACGTGCTTCATGAGGACAGGGCTACCTTTGAACTGTGGATCTTAGAGTGGCTGACTAAACAGACAGGAACAACTGTCTGCAGGGAATGGGGAGGCATGGGGGGACAAGATAGCCCAATTTGTAAATCACTAGATATTTTAGATTTTCTGAAGTCAATCCCTTATTAAATCTGCCTTGACTTTTCCTCCCTAGTGCATGGTCTTGCCCCTGCTCAATCCCTGCAGACGGTTGTTTGTTTTCCTTTTGTCAGCTATTCTTAGAACCACAATTCAGAGGCAGGCCCTGTCTTCATGAAACACATGGTCTGAAGTGGGGTATATGCATAATGGATAACAAATATTGACTGATTGATTGATTAAAGGGTGTATACTATAAAGGACTGTATGAGAAGACAGATTATTAATAACTGCAATTTGATACCATTTACACCAACAAAGCTACAAAAGGACAAGCAGCAATAACCACAACAGACAAGCAGTACCCAAGTCACCATGCCTGTACCATGCATGGCAAAACCCCCCCTACCTCAGTTTTCAGCACATGCATCAGGTTGCCCTTTTCCATATACTCCATAACAAGAGAGTAGTTTCCTTCTTCTATGATGATACCCAGGAGCTTCACCACCCGCTGGTGTCTCAGCTTGTGCATCATCTTGCCCTCTTCAAGGAGGGATTCATTGTACCTGTGGGAGAGAAAGGCGCTGTTAAGATGAGCTAGCCCCTTTTCCTTTTGTACCTGCCTCCCCCCCCAAAAAAAAAAACCAAAAAACGCAATGTACACCTTCAATGAATCCCATCGCAAGTACATTTGTCACTGCCTGTTCATGTACTGATTTCTGCTAGGCACAGACTACAAGCTTTAGAAGGCGGAGTAGTTTCTTACTCATCTTTATATCCCTCCTTCCCAGTGACTGGAAGTGGGTGCTCAAGAAATGTTAAATCAACAAACAAATGAATGAACAAGCAATAAATGAATAGCAGCAACGAAACATAGCCTGAAAAAAGGACTGTCCTGGAGCGTGTAATAAAAAATGCTGCTGCTCTCATAACCAAGAAGAGGGCGAAGTAAAACAACTCCACCAATTGTTTTAAAGAGAGGGTTTCTGGAACTGCTAATAAAACACTTTTTTTCTTTTCCATGTTTAGAACTAGTCCTTACCAAAAATGTGAAGCAAGTAAATAAGTCTGTCTTCACTGATCCCTCCCATTTCCTTTTCATTGGCTTCTTCATCACCCTTAATCTCTTTTCCTTTCTCTACTTCCTTCCTTCCATTTAGCTTCCATTATTCACTAGCTGTAAACTTTTCACTAATCAGCCTCAGAATCCTTATCAGCAATACAGGGATAATAACTACCTTGCAGGGATGAAGCTCGTGTGCCAAATCCATGCCATGGCCTGTCTCGTTCTAAAGCCTGTGCCTCTGTTATCCACTGCCTGCTCCTGCACCTGTGCAATAAGTGTTTCCTGCCGCCAGCCCGCAGTTTGGTTTACCCGCCACTGCTCCCAACTCACTCAGTGCGCTTGGGTCCTGTGTACACCTTTTTCAGTATTACGAGTCCATGGGATCTGTGTAAACACAAAGACACCTTTCCGAAGCCCCCGCTGTCCAGAAACTCCTTCTCCAGGAAGTCACTAGATTTCATCTTAATGTCATCCAAGGACATGTCTGCTTTCCTTCCAAATGCTCAGAATGTTCAGAAGTATACCACCTTTAAGTTTCCCCCTCAGAGCTGTGCCCTGTAAAGAAAACAAGAGTACATCTCAGTGCAGAGAAAGTCATTATCCAAAAAATTTACATAAAGATCCATCACATGCTTGGTGTGCCTTTACTTTTTGCTAGACTTATAGTGTCTATAACGAACTTTTTCGTATTTCTAAGAATCACAGAAGATCACGATTTATATTCCTTAGACTTTCATTTATGAGCAACATGGAGGACTAGAAAATTTTGAAAAACTCTTCTGCTACAAAGGACATATATTTATTAGGTAACATAATAAAAACATCCATTCCAATACACAGCTGGGCTCAGTGCAAAGGAAAAGAACTTCAGGCACTGAAAGCAAAAAGGGCACTGGCCATGAGGCTGAGGCCTGTATGGTAGCTGCTATGGACTAAATGTTTGAGTTTACCCCAATTCATATGTTGAAGTATTATCCCCAAAGTGATAGTATGAGGAAGTGAAGCCTTTGGAAACTAATTAGGTCATAAAGATGGAGGCCTCTTGAATGACATTAGTGTCCTTATAAAAGACACAAAAGAGTTTTCTTTCTCCCCACCACGTGAGGATACAATGAGAGGACAATCGTTTGCAAACCAGGAAGTAAGCCTGCAGGCACCTTGATCGTGGACTTCTCAGCCTCCAGAACTGTGAGACGTAAATGTCCACTGTTTAAGCCACCCAGTCTGTGGTAATTTATTACAGCAGCTGAACTAAGACAGTGGCCCTCTGGGGCACTACTAACTTGGCCATCCAGAGGTCAGGTTTTAAAGCCCAGACAGGAACAGGAGAGAAGGTTTAGAAATGCAAGAAAAGAGGGTTGAAACAAAGATTCCCTCCTTAACATGGCGCTCCTCAATGTTCTACTGTACCCTTCAATGAAAAGATGATTAGAAAAAAAGCAGTTCACTAGCAAAAAAACTTGTCTTAGGCTGGGAATGGAGTATAAAAAAAAGTCTTCATGTGAATTCATAACCTTGGGCCTATCATCAAATAGATTTGAGCTTTGAATTTATACTCCTCTTATAGCCAGGATCCCCTGAACTAAGGACTTTTGTATGGAAAGTGGTGAAAGACTGATGGCATCCCTGGATTATAAGGCTAAATACCCTTAAGCCAGGCCAGACAGGATTCCCAGAAATAAAGCCTAACTTAACATGAGCTCCCTTTCCAAAATTATAAAACACAAAAGAAAAAGTTCACCATGGGCCAGAACCAGTAGGTAAAACAAACAGCAGTACTAGGCACAAAAGAACTTGAGGTAATTAAACTACTGAATAGCCTTAGAAAATAAAAAAGTTTAAAGTAATTATGAGCAAAAGAAGGAATTTGAGGAATATAAAAAGAACAGTGCACTATCTAAAAAGAATAGGAAGATGTGAAAAGGATGAGTTTGGAGAGTTTGTATATCAGTGCTTTGAAATATACAATGCACACAATCTCAGGACAGAACTTCGCTTCATTCTTCTTCTTTTCTGCTATTTATTTATATTTATTTCCCCAAACTGAAGTGAAGGCTAAAAATTCATGGGGGACCACAATGGGATACTATTACATACCCACAAGAATATCTGAAATTAAAAACGCTGACACCACCAAATACTGGTGAAGATACGAAGCAACCAGAATTCTCATACATTGTTGGTAGAAGTATAAAATTGCACAACCACTTTGGGAAAAGGTCTGGCAGTTTCTTATAAAACTGAACATACACCTATACTATGACCCAGCAATTGCAATCCCAAGAGAAATGAAAACATATGTCCTCCAAGATTTGTACAATGTTCATAGCAGCTTTATTTGTAATAATCCCCAAACTGGAAACAGTTATCCAGCAATAGAATGGGTAAAAAAACCAAAAAACAAAAATCAAAAAACCAAAGAGCTGACATATTCACATAATGGAATACTACCCAGATATAAAAAGGAATGAACTACTAATACATGCAACAATGTGAGTCACAAAAATATGCAGAATAAAAGAAGCCCTATACAAAAGTATACCATATAATTCCATTTATATTAATAGAACAAACTAATCTGTATTGGAAAAAGAACACAGGTTGCCCAAGTACAGAGTAAGGACTGAGTGGGATGATGCATAAGGGAGCTTTCTGGGGTGATGGTACTGTTCTAGCGGAGTTTAGGGTTTACATAGGCACAAGCATTTGTCAATACTCTACAAGTGTACTCTTAAGAATTACAGGTAAATTTTATATCAAAAGAAAAATCTGTAAACATACTGACCTCTAGTTAGTGGTGTGCATGCTGAAATATCTAGAGGGAAGTATACTGATGTCTCTGATTTACTTGGCAGACAAACTGGTGGATAGAGAAAGGGATGAGTGATGGATAGTTATATGAGAAAGTGAGCAGAGTAAAATGATATAGATGGTGGATAGAGTTCCCTGTAAAAACTTTTTAACTTTGCACTTTGAAATTTTTCATAATAAAATGGTAGGGGGCAGGGAATTAGAAAAAATAAATAACTGGAGAGGTTTTTGAAAATGCCTAAGCTCATGGTAGTCTTGTACAGTGACCTGTTGCAGCTGGGCTTGGATAACCAACCTCCTACATCTTGCACAAAGGCTGTGGATGGGTCCTGCCACCCAGACCACGGACTACGTGCATATATTGGAATAGGAGAGGACACTATGAACATGAGATATTCCTATAACATGAGACATTGCCAATCGAGAGGGAGTATCTTCAGGAAAGTGGGACATCTGTGGGGCAGGGGGGTTCAGGGCTGCCCAGATAAAGGACATGAAGACTGAGGGAACACAAGGGTGGAGCAGGCATTGAAGGTGAGGTAGTTAGTGGAAGCCATAATGACAGCAGAAAGAGCTCAGGTCTTTCTCTTGCATGAAATCTAGCCCTGTAATTTATTAGCCCCATGACTTGGGTAGCTTACAGCCCCAATTTTCTCATTTTCAAAAGAAAACAATGACTATCTCAGGACCAGTAAGGATTACATAAGAAAAAATATGTGAAAACACATTTGTTTCCTGCTTTATAGCTCTGGCTATGGTTGGCCCAGCTGCTCACATTCATCCACATTTATCTCGTTTTACTAGGCTTTGAGAATGCCAATGTGCAGCTGGGATCACCCTGCTCAGTTCTCTACCGACCAATCCTTGTGAGAATGGGGAAGGCCTTGTGAGTGGTTTAGATATCCAAGAATCACAAAAACACTGAATGCAGGCAGGTAGAACACCACATTACAAAGCCATGTTACGGAGTAATCAATGAAGGCACACTGGCCTGTTTTATCATGTTATAATAACTAATTTATAACAGGATACATGGATATTAACTCAGGGACTCAGAAAAGCAAATTTTTTCCAAGAAATTTCACAAATTACCTATAAGGCAGGGTGAGTCTATGTATCAAAATATTCATATCTATGTTCAATTGTTTGTCAATTGTACCTCAATAAAACTAAGGAAAAATACATATAAATAATAAGAAAATAATTAATATTCCCCAACAGTCAGACTAGTGTTTACTATAGGTGGGAGATAGGAGGGACAGGGGGTTTCAGGAGTGATAGCAATGTTCTATTCCTTAACCTGTTAAGGAATGTTCACTTTGTGACACTATGTAAAGTGGTGTGATACTTTGTGCACTTTTCTGTGTATGTTATACTTCAATAAAAACATTTTTTAAGTTTTTTTATATTAATTTTCAGTGGTAGAGAGCTATTTTTTCAATTAAGTGATGACCATACATAATGAGTCTTGACAGAAAATGTTGGTTGCCTACCTATTATGGCCCCTCTTTGTTCCATGCTAATAGGACTTCAATTTTACTCAAGATACATTGTGGACTTCTCTAAAGTTCCTTGATTATATATCTTGATGCTGTGCCCAGATAAACAAGAGAGCTAAGCAAGGAAGAGCCAACTGATGAGCAAGAGACAACACTGAAGCAGTTTAACCAAGCAATATCATGTACGTTAGCACACTACATTCCCATGAAGTTTTATTCTCATCATTCCAATTTACAAATAAAGAGACTAAAATTTAGAGTTAAATGATTCATCCAAAGTGGCAGATCCTGGAACTGAAACTGTCTCTTCACTCAGACGTCCACTATCAATTCACTAAAACATGCTACTTTGTCTAGATAGCAAAAATAATGTCTTTGTTAAAATCAGATGCAAAGGCCTAATCTTACAGCCTTGCTCACCTATACTAAATAAGTATGCTACATCAGAACCAGGGGAATGGATAGGCTAAAATTTAAAAACATAAAAATATATGGTTCAAAATCAATATTCTACAGGTTAATACAATCATTTTTGCCAGAGTATCATATCCAACCAAAGCATACGAAGCTATTTTTTCAAATTCCCAGGTCATATTGGTGGTATTAATATGTTATGGCTTAATAAGCACCAAATAATAGTTTGCCATTTTGGAAGTTGCTATTTTAGAATTTTTTAAAATTCTTATTAAGATTCACAATCTTGGGAGTAGAACATATCCCTAGCGTGCAATACAGCACAGAGAAAAATGAAAAAGTAATCATTACTGTTATCAGTAGTAACAATGATGATACGCCCCGAATTTTATTTTAAACAAGCTTAATCTTCACTTTTTGGGTTTAGAAGAGCTGCAGTTTTCCACATTTCTAATGGACCACAATTTCCTCCTTACTCTTCTTTTTTTTTTTTTTTTTTTTTTTTTTAAGCCTACAACATCCGGTAGTCCCAGGTGGTCTCCCATTCATGTACTAACCATGCCCCACCCTGCTTAGCTTCCAAGATCAGACGAGATTGCCTGGGGGGGGAAGGGGTTGAGTGTGGCATGGCCCTAGATTCCTCCTTACTCTTGCACTAACCTGGTAGTTAAAAATGCAAATCAAGTACTAAATCATTCCATATTCTGTTGTGAGAAACACCTGGGATGCCTGGTGCTTGGAGCAACACGGTCATCAGAAGCAGATGTGGACTTGCACAAAAGGACACATTGCAGGGAGGGCACACACCCCTGACCTATTCTGGGACTTCTTGCTCTAGGGACAAGGATAACACAGCGACAGGAACTAGAAAAGATACTTAAGAGGAGATAGCTGAGAACACGGAGGTGGCTTTGAGGCCGAATCTGGGAGTTAAATGTAGCTTGTATCCAGCTAGTATACTAGAGTAACAATTACTTAATTACAAAGTCACCATTATTGTGGAACTGAATAAAAAGCCATGGAGACAGGGGTGGGGGATGCTAGCTTTGCCAATCCTCCTCTGCTTTATCCATGTTAGTAAAAGCATTTCCAGACTCCGACTCTTCTTCCTAACCATCTCTGCAACACATTCCAAAGTTAACTCCAAGCCTTGATTTCCTCAAGTGTATATCAAGGAAGAATTAATATTGGAGTAAAGTCCAAAAGGCTTCTGTAAAATTGCTTATAACATATTATAATAGCCTTAGGCTTTGTCCAAGATAAACAAGAGCTCTGAGAAAGAAACAAACCATCAGCAAGACACAAAGAAATAAATGAACACCCTCTTCCACTCTCCCACACACCTTGCACGTTTCTGTCAAATTTTTACAAGAATGTAGCCAATCCTCTTTAAAACCCTGAACAGTTCAGTAGCACTGCATAAAAGCAAATGCCACTGACCATTGTAAGAGGCTTTCTAGGGTTATGACATTTGCCCCTTTTGTCAATGTGGCGGCTGACTCTTCTTTTCCATTTGCCAGCTCACATCTAAGATTACGGCGCAAACGCTTTTGATTGTTTGCAAAATCTGCTGTGTCCCGTAAGTGCAACAGTAAAAGGTCCTTTCAAAGGGTTGGTAAGAAGTCCTGGTTAAAGACATCGACTAATCTTATGGTAAGAGCACACACCACTGTATCTCAATAATGCAATGAAAACCCTACCAAAATAACAAAGATAAAAAAACGAAGGGCTTGTTCCAGCGTCACAGCGCTGTCGTGACCCTAGGGCAGGTCTCCGCCTTGGTACGGATTTACACCAAAACCTCCCGCGAGTAGAGCTTCTGAGCCTTTGACAGCAACTCCGCAACCGACTTCCAGGAACTTTGGCGGACGTTTCTATGACCGGGTAACATTTCCTCTTTTCTTTTGTCTTCCCAACTCACTTTAAAACAAATTAAAGCCGGGATCCTTTGGCTGACAGATCTCCAGGATTTACAAACTGAACACAAGGCCCCGCTTTCCGTGCAGCAGGTGCTCCCCTCCCCCTGGCGGCCGGAGTAGGGGGTATCCCGTCCTCCGTCCGACTTCCGGGATCGCCGCGGGCCCCGCCCATCACCCAATCAGCCCACTCTCCGCCCGACTTCAGGAAAGCCCGCCCGCCGACGCACGCCAGACCAGGAAGCCCCGCCCCTGCCAGAAGCGCAGTCTAGCAAACTCGGCCACCGCCGCTACGCAGACGCACCCGAGAGTTACTTTCGTTTTCGCGGCAAATTTCCCGAGGCCCAAGTGCTGGAAGAAACAGCGATGGAACAGTCAGGAAGTACTCCGACTTTGGCAGCAGCCTCACTGGGGCGCCCTGGCGGAGGGCGCCCGAGCTTGACGCGGGGGAGAGGGGTGTCCGCAGTCAAAGCTCTGAGTGCTCGGGGAGACCGGGCCGCAGAGCGGCCCCCCCCGCGCTCACCGCGCCCGGCTCCGTGGGTCCCGCTCTGCTGCGCGCGTCCAGCCACGTGGCCTGGGCTTCCTCGCCCCGCTGGAACAGTGCGGTCGGCACCTGGAGGTGGAGGCCTGCTGGGACCGCTGCGCTTCGGGAGGTCAGATCCGGTGTCCGCGCCGTCTGCGCGTCGAGTGAGTGAGCTCGGGCGGGTGGCGGGGCGTGGACTCTTCGCTCCTCCTCCGCCCCGTGCTCCTGCCAGGGAGGAAGACGGGAGAGCGCCCGCCCTGCGGCCCGTGGGGCCCTGTACCCCGAGATGTGTCAGCCAAAGGATCCCGGCTTTGCTCTGTTTTAAAGCGAATTGGGAGGACAGAAAAAAAAGGAAATGGTACCTAGCTCCAGACACCTCCGTCACGGCATGGGAGGGCGGGGCGGAGACCGTTTGAGTGAACAGCATTGGGTAGGTTTCTCAGGGGATTCTGAGTGTAGCGACTTAAGCAGCGCTAAAACCACAGGCAAATTATCATTCTCTTATTTCTCATCACCTGTAAAGTGAGGAAAATCGACGCTGTGGAGCTGTGGAGGAAACGTGATATTTATTTTGTAGTCCTTTAAAATGATTTGGAAGTGTCAAGCAAAATGGGAAATGCTTGGTATAGTGCTATATTAAAAAGCAAATTATACACAGCATAATTACACATTGTGGAAAGGTATATGGTCGAATGAGAAGCCACAAGCTGGAAGAAAATATTTGCAAAAGGCATATATGATAAAGGACTTAACCAAAATACAATGTCTAACAATGTGACTTTGTACTGCGTGCGTACACTTATATGGGGATTTAAAAAATCTGTGTAAGTAGACTCACGTACTTCAAACCACCTTGTTTAAGGGTCAACAATATTTTCATGTTTGGAGAGCCAACTTAAGTTATACTTTGATTTTCTGTGTAGGTGGTGGGTATCTCAATACCCACCTCGTTTTTAAGGGTCAATTGTATACTAAAAACTCTTAAAACTCAACAATTAAGAAAAGGAACAACTGAATTAGAAAATAGGCAAAATAGATATTTGACATACAGATGGCAAGAAAGCATATGAAAAGATGTTTACTGTTATAGGTCAGTAGGGAATTGCAAATTTGGAAAAGCAATGGGATATCTATTAGAATGCCTACAATCCAAAATACAACACCAAATGTTGGTGAGGATGTAAAACAAGAGGAATTCGCATTCATTGTTGGTGTGATTGCAAATTGGCAGAGCCACTTTAGATGAAAGTTTTTTTAAACTAAAAATTCTTAACCATGTGATCCAGCCTTAGTATTTACAAAAGTGAGTTGAAAGCTTATTTCTATACAAAAACCTATACATAAATGTTTATAGCACCCTTATTTTTAAGTACCAAACTTGAAGGCAACCAATATTGTCCTTCAGTAGGTGAATGGGTAAAAAAACTGGTCCACCCATACGATATTATTTAATGCTAAAAAGAAATGTGTTCTCAAACTACAGAAAGACATGGAGGAACCTTAAATGCTTATTTTTAAATGAAAGAATGCAGTCTGAAAAAAAGCTACATAATACATGATTCTGATATTCTAGAGAAGGCAAAATTATGGAATTAGTTTTAAAAACCTGTAGTTCTCAGGTTTTCATGGAGGGACAGATGAATAGGTAGAGCATGAAATTTTTAGGGCAGTGAAATTATTCTATATGATACTATAATGGTGGACAGCATACATTTTTCAAAACCTGTAAATGTACAAAAGTGAAACCAAATGTAAACTACGGACTTTGCTTGTTAATGATGTGTCAATGTTGGTTAATTGTAAGAAATATGCCATCTGTATGTCAACAAATACAAAGATACAAGATGTTGATGGAGAGAGGCTATGTGTGTGTTGCTTTGAGGGGGAGGGAAGTTTAAATATGTGGGAACACTGATCTTTCCACTTCATTTTGCTGTGAAACTGTGTGTGTGTGTGTGTGTGTGTGTGTGTGTGTGTGTGTGTGTGTAATGGGCCTATTCATTTAACAGACATTTCTGACTACTATATGCCAAGCAGGTACTAGATTTGTACAAGAGTATCTGATGGTAGATACAAATGATACAAAAAGGCATTCACTCAATAAATATTTTAGAGTGCCTATTCTAGGCACTAAAGATTCAGTTGTGAATAAATCAAATCTCTACCCTTGTAAAGTTTACATTCCAATGAGACGAATGAATGAATGAATGAGTAAACTACGTAGTATATTAGTGGTGAGTGCTAAGAGAGAAAAAGAGCACCAAATTTGGATAGGAGATGTGCATGTATGTGTGGGTAGTATATCACAATTTTAGATCGAGTGGTCAGGAAAGAGATCACTATAAAGGTGATATTTGAGTAAGCAACTAAAGGAAGTGAGGAAGGATGCTGCGAGGATATCTTGGGGACAATCGTAATGAGTAGAGAAAGGGAAGAGCAAAGGCAAAGGCTCAGAGATTGGATCAAAGAGAAGAGGTACCTGTGGAAGGAACAAGACAAAAATTAGTAATAGAGGATAAGGTCAGAAAGGTAAGGCAGGAGGAAGGGGAGATTAGGTGAGGACTTATAGGTGATTTTTAAAAGTTTGCTTTTATTCTGAATAAATTGGGTTATTGGAGGGTTTTGTACAGAAGGATGCACTAAATTATAGGATCACTCTGGCTGCTGAGTTTAAAATAATACTGCAAAAGAATTAGCAAAATAGGGAGACAAGTGTGGAGGTTATTTCGGTAATGCAAATAAGATGAGGATGACTTGGATGAGAGGGATAACAATAGAAGTCATGAGAATTTGTTAGATTCTGGATAAAATCTGAAGGTGGAAGTGACCAGATTAGTTTGGAGATCAGAAATAGGGTGTGGGAAATAACTGGAAGGGTTTTGTCCTGAGCATATCTTAAAGGACAGAGTTGCTGTATACCGAATGGGAAAGAAGAGTGCAAACAGCAGGTTTGTGAATTTCGGGACCTCTGAACATGTTAATTTGAGATGCTATTAAACATCCAGGTGGAGATGTCAAGGAGGCAGGTGGGGGATATATGAGTATGGAGTTCAAGGAAGGGGCCTAGGTTGAACATTTAAATTAGAATGTCAACACATGGATAGGATCTAAAGCTATGAAGCAAGGTTATCAAGGGAGGGAATGTAGAAAGAAAAGAGGTCTGAGGAATGAGCCCTGAGGTCCTAGAATGTTTGATGAGATGTGCTTGTATATGTGGGTAATGTATCACAATTTTAAGTGTGATGGCCAGGAAAGATCTCTCAATTTTGATGAGTGAAGAGCAGCCACCAAGAAAATAGGGGAAACCAGTTGGGGGTGGGGGGCGGGGGGGCGGCCCTTAAAAGAGTGATCAGTTATGCCAAATGCTGCTAATATATCAAGAAAGTTGTGGACTAATCACCATTGGATTTGATAACATGGAAACTGTCAAAGACCACAATAATGTGAGTTTTAGTAGTATGCTGGGAGCAAAACATGTTTGGAGTAGCTTCAAGAAAAAGATGGAGGAGATGGGGAGAAAACAGAGACTATGAGTATAGTTAGATCTTTAAAGAAATTTCTCAGAAAAGTAAATGAGATGAATAGAGCAATAGCTGGAGGGGAATGTGGAGTAAAGAAAATAAGATTCTATATTTATTCTATGACAGTTCAGGTCTATTGGAGAGACAATTGTTCCATAAAAATGTAAATGTTATTTAATAAGGGTTATAATAGAAGAATGGGCCAGGTGCTATGGCAAGAAGAAGAGGTTCTACTTGAGAAGATAATAATTCTACTTGAGAGGAAGAGAATCAGGAAAAACAGCACAAGGGGAGTCACATGGGTTGAATCTTGAATTTGAGTAGAAATATTCCTTTTCTGGTTTTGGCAGAACCTAAAGAATGAATTCATTGAAAACAATAATAGAACGTGAACAAATGTGTAAAATGACTAAAGGCATTGGAGAGCAACTTACAGACAGGAATCTATAAGACTACTGTCCTTAAGAAGAAAAAATATGAAATGAGCTCCAAATTCATTCACCACAGCTTTTTCTCTAGAGGCATTTTTTAATTTTGTGCAAAGGATAATAAAAGCCAGTCACAAAGTAGCAGTATCACTGGTTGAGGAGGTCAGAGTTTGGAACTTGAGGAGCAAAATCTCAGGAGGGTGGTAAAGAGAAGTGCCTCCAAGATTGTCTATTGAAATTACACTCCAGTGATTGGCTGATGATAAAACCGCATATGCGTAGGAACAGTCTCCAAAAAACCCACCAAGCAAAAGCAGATCAGAAGCTAAAAAGCTGAGCTGAATTTCCAGCAGCTTCATAGTACTAGGAAAGTAGCTTCATAGTACTGGGAAGTTCAACCCTTGCCAAACTGGAAGGGCCCAGGCAAACATTCCAGGCTTTCCATTGGTATCTCAGAGAAGGGACAGGCCCTATAAGTCAGAACCATGCCTGTCTTAGCCTGCTCAGGCTACTGTAACAATATACTATAGTCTGAGTAGCTGGAACAACACACATTCATTTTCTCGCTATTGTAGAGACTGGAAATTTGAGGTCAGGATGCCAGAATGGTTTGTTTCTGGTTAGGCCTTTCTTCCTGGCTTGTAGGAGGCCATCATCTCACTGTATGCTCACATGACCTCTTCTTTGTTCATCTGCGGAGAAAGCAAGCTCTACAGTATCTCTTGTTACAAGGGCACACATCCTATCATGAGAGTTCCAACCTCATGACCTCATCTAAACCTAATTAACTACTAAAGGACTCATCTATAAATGCCATCACACTGAGGTGGGAGGGGGGCAGTTAAAGTTTCAACATAAGAATTTGGGAGTGGAGGGACATTTCTGTCCATAACAGTGCCCTTGAAATAAAAACCTAAGAATAAGGACAAAATTGAAATAACACAGCTCTAACAAAGCTCAGCTTTAATCTCCCTAAAACAGGACTGCAGTAATTTGCTACTAAACTCTCTGTTTGCCAGGGGAAAATTAACTCTTTTTAAAGATAGACAGCATCCTTCTGCACCTCTGCATTTTATCTCAGTGTCTGGCATTCAATAAAGAAGTATGAAACATACTACAATAGTAGAAATTATTTTTAAAAAAGAAAAGATAAATAGTACCTCTGCTGATTTGGATATTAGATAATCAGAGACTTTAATAAAAATTTTAAACAAAGTAGATGAAAAGATGAAGAATCTCACCAGAAATCTGAAAGCTATTTGAAGAGCGTCAAATGGAGATTCTAGAACCTGAAATATACTTGAGGTTAAAAAATCAAATGGATGGTGTCAGCGCCAAGCTGATAGAGAAGGGAAGGTTTCAGCGGTGAGACGCCCAGTTGAAAGAATGCACAAGGAGCTAACATGAGAATGAAACGGCAGGCACCAACTTTATTGCAGCAAGCGTGCTTCTTCTGTGGAGTGCGCACTTTTATTGTGGGGAGCACATTTCTGCTCTAAGGGACTGCAGGGGCTCCACTTATGTCTCAGAACAATAGTAGCATTCTGCCACACGTGCTCGATACAATAAGCTGAATCATACTTACGTGAGCTGGGCACAGGCGCCCTACTACATTAATGTAACATTCTAAATCCGGGGTCCTATTCCTAGCTGTGAGCCTAGATCACAGCCATACCTGGGACCAGCCAGGCTTGGGACCTACAGATGGGTTTAAAGCAGACAACAAAGGATTAGTGATCTGGAAGACAGATCAATAAAAAGATACCTAGAGTGAAGAACAGAGAGAAAAATAGATGGATATAGAAAAGAAAAAAAAGAACACAAGAGACACATGAAACATAATGAAAAGGTCAAATATTTGTGCCATTGAAATATGAGAGGGAAAAAGTAGGATAAATATATGAAAAATTACTAGCCAAAGATTTATAAATTTAAGGGAAAACATTAAACAACATATTCTACTAAATTAACAAAGCATTGTAGGATAAATACAAAGAAAACTTAGACACAGAATAGTCAGCCGAAAATAAAGGCAGAAAAGAAAGAAAGAAAAGTCATATTCCTTCAAGATGGTAACAGCGATTCAAATGGCTGGTTTTATTTTTCACAGAAATTGAACCCAATGAGTTGTTATAATGTGTTGCTACCAGTATACACACACACACACACACACACACACACACACACATAACATTATATATATATATATATATATATATATCCTAGCCTAAAATTTTCTAGCTGGCTAAAAGAACTTTCAAAAGTGAAAGCAAAATAAAATTTTTCTCCCCAGACAAAAGCTTAGAATATTTATTGCCAGAAGAGCTACATTACAAAAAATACTGAAGAGAATTCTATAGGCTGAAGAAAAATTATGAGAGAACACTAAGTGAAGAGGGGGAAAAACATACTGGGAAGGGTAAAAACGTAGATAAATATAAATAAATGTTGAATGTTTAAAACAATAATGATGATGACTTTGGGACTTTAAAACATGTAGAAATAAAATATATGATAATACTACACAAAATAGAGGTAAGTAAATAAAATTAAACTGTCCTTAGTTTCCAGCATTGTGAAGTGGTAAAAATACTAACCTATGGACTACATACCACAAAATAAACAGTATAATTACTACAAGATTAATATAAAAATATAGGTAAAGTTAATATAATTTAAAAATGGAATATAAAACATTTGAATAACCAAAATGAGGAAAGGAAGAGAAAATAAAAGAACAAAGATAGATGGGATAAACAAAACACAAATAGTAACGAGAATTCAAATTTCATTCTATCAATAATAACATGTACACAATTTTAAAAACTCCAATTAAAAATAAAGAATTCCATGTTGAAGAAAAATACAAAATCTAACTATAGTTTGAATAAAAAATCCAAACTATACATCTGGGAGTGACATCAGAAGCATGATGGAGAGATATCCTTGGATCTCTCCCCTTGAAATAACAATAACACCCAAAACTCAACAAATAACACCTAACTTGCACACAAGCATATCCAGCAAGTGAACTGCTCGCATAAGAGCTTCCAGAGAAGTTGGGTAGTAGATTGAAAGGAACAAAGCAGCTGCCTCTCGCAGCCAGAGTTCCCTGCAGGAGGAGGGGGAGGAGAGAAGTTATGGCTGGCTCTGGAACAGCCCTGCCTGAGAGATCTGTGAGCTCTATTCAGCAGAGACTAGGGAGTAGAGAAGAAAACAGAGCAGGGACTACTGTAGTGAGACCACAGCTGGGTCTTAGCAGCTGGGGTGTCAAGTGGGAGGCTGAGACATGGAGATAGCAGCAACCCCCATCCGCCAACCCATAGGGCAACATTCCCCCAATATCCTCCAAGACCAAACACTGCATAGCCCCACAGGAATCTGAGCAAAAGCAATGGAAGCTATTACTAACATTGACAGAATGAGATGAGGCTAGCAATTGTGATTGAATATTTGTAAGAAAAAGGCATTAAGTCTCAAAGCAGGGATCTAGAGGCTTAGACACCACCTACTGGAAATCAGAAAGAAGAAAAACACCTTTCTAGGGCGGGGGGGGGGGGGGATGAAGATTACACGCCCATTAATGCCGAGGAGAGAAATAGTCCACCCAACACCATAAACAACCAGAGTGACAAGGCAGCTCAGAAAAATCTCAAGAAAATAAGCTTAAGGACATAGAAATATTCAATTTAAGTGACAGAGAATTCAAGATTGTACTTCTGAAAAAAACTCAATGAGATGCAAAATATCTCAGATTGAAAATTCCAGGAACTCAGAAAAATTAGACCAACAGTACGAGTTTTTAGTAAAGAGGTTGAAACCCTAAAAAAGAACTAAATAGAACTTCTGAGGATGAAGAATACATTAAAAGAGATAAAGAATGAATATGAAGCTAAGGAAATAGAGATGACCAAATAGAAGTAAGATCAGTGATATCAAAGACAGAAATCTAGAAATAATACAGAAAGAAGAAGGAAGAGACTGAATAATGAAAAATAATGAAAGAGAAATACAAGAACAAGCTGACTCCATCAGAAAAGGCAACTTAAGAATAATGGATATTCCAGAAAGAGAAGAAAAAGAGAAGAGATCACAGAGCGTATTCAGACACAGTTGATGAGAATTTCCCAAATCTAAGGAATGAGCGGGAGCTTAGAACCCAAGAAGCGAATAGAATGCCCAATTATCTCAACCCCAGCAAGCCTACTCTAAGATACATTATATTAAAATTGTCAAAAATTAATGGCAAAGAATTCTCAAGGCAGGGAAAAGAATGTGGTAACCTATGAAAGAAAACTCATTAGACTATCTTCAGACTTCTCAGCACATACCTTACAAGCAAAATAAAGGAGTGGAACCAAATATTCAAACTATTAAGTGAAAGGAACTACCAGCCAAGAATAACGTATCCAGCAAAATTCTCCTTTAGATATGAAGGAGAAATAAAGACCTTTCCAGACATGCAAAACTTGAGGGAATTCGCTGCTACAAGGCCTGCAATACAGAAAATACTGAAAAAGGTGAGCCCACTTGAAACAAAATGGCAAAAACATACATAACTATGAGTAAGGCAACTAGCAGCAGACAGAAGCAGAGTACTGTAGGCCTTATTAAGAACAATAAGCTCAAACAATAAGAAAATTTCTATTGCAAGACAGAAATAAATGTTTGGCACACATAGCGACAATTTGGAGCAACTATAACAGGAAAGGGGAGGAATCAAAGATCAAATTTGCAAAGGGAAATGGAAAAATGGCACATGCAGAAGAAAATGGACTACTGTATATATGTAACAATTCTTTACACATTCTTAATGGTAACCACACACCAAAGATTCAGAACTGAAGTATGTAACATAAAACTAGAAGAACCAGAGGGAAAACCCACAAAACCAAACCAAATTAAAATGAGAACAGACAGAAATGCAAGGACAGGGAAACAAAGGAAGCATGAAGCTACCAGAAAGCAAAAGATAAAATGGCTATAGGAAAACCTCATATTTCAATAACCACTCTAAATACATATGGTCAGAACTCACCATTAAAATGCACAAAGTTGAAGGTTCGATCAAAAAACAAAATCCAACAATACGCCACCTCCAGGAGACACATCTCAGTTCCAAAGACAAATATAAACTCAAAGTGAAAGGGTAGCAAATGATATTTTAAGCAATGACATTCAGAAAAAGCGGGAGTAGCAGTACTAATATAGGATGAAACATACTTCAAGATATAAAAAGGTAAAGACATATACTGAGGGACGCTTCATAAAAATAAAAGGAATCATACATCAAGAACACAGAACACTTACTAGTATCTACACTTCCAGTCAGGGAGTCCTGAAATATATAAATCGATTACTAAAAAAAAATATATATATATATATATATATGTATGTGTGTGTGTGTGTGTATATATGTGTATATATATATATATATATATATATATATATACATAACCAAAACACTATCATAGTAAGGGACCTAAATAACCCACTATAGGATGTGGACAGATCATCCAAACAAAAAAATCAATAAGGAAATAACATCCTTACATGACACATTAGACTATCTGGACATAATTGACATTTACAGAGCCTTTCATCCCCCAAATAGCTGCTTATAAATCCTTCTCTAGTGCACATGGAACATTCCGAAGGATTGACCACATACTGGGACACAGAGATAGCCTCAACAAATATAAGAGGGTTGAAATCATACCAACCATATTCTCTGATCATAGTGCTTTGAAGCTGGAGATCAACTGTAAAAAAGAAGAGAGAAGAACAGCTACATGGAGATTAAACAAAACACTCCTGAAAAATGACTGAGTCAGAGAAGAAATAAAAAGAGAGATCAAGAGAAACATAGAAACGAATGATAATGATAGTTACAACATATCAGAACTTTTGGGACATGGCAAAAGTGCTCATAAAAGGAAAGTTCATATCATTACAGGCCTATCTCAAGAAATAAGAATGAGCCCAATTAAACAACTTAATGCTTCATCTTAAAAAAAAAAAAACCTAGAAAAAGAACAAATGTAGCCTAAAGTCAGCAGAAGAAAAGAAATAATCAAAATTAAAGTAGAAATAAATGAAATTGAAAGCAAAACAAAACAAAAAACAATAGAAAAAATAAATGCAAAAAAGAGCTGTTTCTTTGAGAAGGTTAATAAAATCGGCAGACCCCTGGCTAGACTCACTAAAGAAAAAAGAAAGGACAAATGTAAACAAAATCAAGGGCGAAAGAGGGGGAAATAACGACAGACACTGCAGAAATACAAAGGATCATTCAAGAATACTATAAAAAAGTATATAACACCAAATTTAATAACCTAGAAGAAATGAACAAGTATTTAGAAAGAAACGACCTTCCTAGACTGAATCAAGAACTGGAAAATCTAAATAGACTGATCAGCAGTATGGAATTTAAACAATCATCAAAAACCTACTAAAAAGTAAAAGTTCAGGACCAGAAGTCTCCACCAGTAAATTCTACCAAACTTTCAAAAAAGATTTAATGCCAGTACCAATTTGGCTGCATGCAGGGGGCACTTATAGGAGACATTGTCGGAGTGACAGTCAAGGGGTATAGGGAGACATTGTCGGAGTGACGGTTGAGGTGAGACTCGCTCTGTACAGAAGTGCTGGCGATATCCATTGTTCCCTGTTGACCCCTTCCCCCTCCCAGTGCATGGACACAGTACCACCATTGCCGTGAGGTCATCAAACTGGATAACAGAGGTCGCTCCACTCAGAGGATTCCCTGAAACCCCTCCGACCCCAACACGCGGCCCCACGCAAGCCATATCCAGGTGTATCCTCAGTGAGTCAGGTGCTCCTTGCTGAGTGCCTAGACTCACACTGGAGGCAGCTGGCCTCAGCTTCTGGCATGGCCTTTTGAGGCAAATATAAGCACAGCATCTGTGGATTGCTTGCTGAATCTTAACAGGTGGCCCTGGAGGGACAGAGGCATGGGGTAAATTTGGCCTGCAGCTGAACCCCCTCTTAGGACTGTTCTACTGGACACCTACTTCACAAATTCACACTAAAAAGACTGGGAGACAGGAGCTTTGCTTAGTACATTGAAACAGACACGGAAAGGCAGACAAAATGGGAAGACAAAGAAAGAGAAACCATGTTGAGAGAATAGAACAGAGATCCAAATATAATGGAGTCAAGTAATCTGACAGATGCAGAGTTCAAAACACTGGTTATAAAGATGCTCAATGAACTTCTGGATAGTACTTGGATGGGAGATCGCCTAGGAAGATCAAGTGCTGTAGGCATAAAAAAATAAAAAATAAGGGATTGTAAGCTGACAAGGTCCTTGCAACCTGTGAGGTTAACCAAGGGTTGCCTTGCCTAAAAAAAAAAAGAAAAAGAGAGAGAGAAATGGACAGGACTGAACCCTGCCCCTCCCCATTCCCCTCTCCTAATGTTGAGTGATCTAATCAGACACCAGACACACACACACACACACACACACACACACACACACACACACACACACAGAGCAGATGGCACAGTACTGGCTCTGCATCTAGAAAGTACATAGACCAGGGAGTTTCAAACTTGTCTGTGCAGAGAATTCACCTGGACATTTTGTTAGGTCTCAGAAAGTTTGGAGCAGAGGGTGTGAATCTGGATTTCTAACAAGGTGCTGATGCTGCTGGTCTTCAGATCACACTTTTAGTAGCAAGAACCTAGACCAGGATTCCCATGTGGCTGTGCAACAGCCTCACATGCAGGGCTTGTTAAAAAAGCGGTTCTTGATCTTGTGCCTAATTCTGACATGGTTGGTCTGGCAGGGTCCTGAGTGTTTTGCAAAAACCCCACAAACAATCCTGGGATTCAGCCAGATTGGGAAACACTGAGATCAGTGACAGAGTTCAGGGTGGGGAGGGCTCTTAAATCCAAATTTGAAAGTGGGGTTTTTGCCCCTCAGAAAGAAAGGGGAGGATACATATTGTCAATTAAGATGTGATGTTGATAATTATGTGTTTTCTCTACGAGGGATTATAGACAGGTGAAAGATTTAGGAAGTGAGTCACAGGACAATATAATAAAATCTCTGAATACTTGCTCTCTGACACTATTCCCCAGACTGATGTCTTGGAGCAAACAATGGAATCTCAGTTTTTTCTAATTTAGACATACGTGTCTCTAATGGTGGGGTCTAATACTATTTTAGGGAAGTTCACAGAACAAGCTCAAAGCTACACAGCCAGAAATAGATCGGCAGTCCACCTAAGGTTGGGTCCCACATAGGGACAACTGCCCCTGCTGCTGGGCACAGATGTCACTGCTCACACCACTGGCATCCCTCATGCTGGACAGTGGACCCTGGGGCTGAGGTCACTATCGCTGCTGCTTCTGGCAACTTCGTGGTGTTAACTGCCGGATGCATTTGCACAGTTCCAGCCTCTGTGTCACCGTGTCCCAACCTAGAATCTGGCATGTAGTCGCCTGACCTCATGCCAGATCTAGCTACAGGAATGTTTGGGAAAGTGGGTTTCCCACTTTAGGGGAGGGAGGTCGTCTCTGCCTCCCACTAAGACTCTTTGCGTGGAAGTCTCCTAATGTAGGAAGAGAGTTCAGGTGCTGGGGTGGGGACGGGGAGGGATGGAAAAAGAATGACAAATTTCAATTCTTGGAGCAAAGATCTGAGACTGAAACTTTCTCTAATACTTTGTAGACACTCAGATTTGGCTGGAAGAACAGGGGATAATAAATGATGTTTTTCAACTTAGTCTCTTGATGATTGGTTATGGGGTCCAACTTTTATCTACTCCAGTTTATACTTATGAATAAGTGGAGTGGCATTGTAGGGTAGTGAGGTGGTTGGTTACCCCCTGCCTTTATCTCTTACTAGGATTAGAACACCAAGGTCTGAAAGCTTTCAGTGGGCTTATGTGTGCGCTGGCGTTTTATATTAATATTTATATTTCCTTGTACATGGAAATACTTCTGAGGAGAGAATCTCTAACATTTATTATTTTTTAATTGGACTCCCACAAAGGACTGAAAAACAAACAAAAAACAAAACACCATCTTAGTGTTCTAGTTTAGATGTAGTTCCACTCAAAGTCTGGATCATGAACAGCTGGTAACAGACCTGAGGATATGTTATAAATGCTTATATTTGTTTATCTTTTGCTCTGAGATGAGAAAAGGTACAGGTTCACTTGCTTACTCTTACTCTTCATCTCTTTGTGGCACCAATTCTCTGACGCCACCTGAGTGTCCTGCAGAGAATTCTGCCGCTACCTGGAGTAGCATCAGACCCCACATGTTCAGGGCTCCTCTCCATGAGACTGCCCTCACTTCAGATGCAAGTCTCAAGCATCGGGTCCCCATGTTACCTGCACTTCTGACTTGGCTACTGAGTGGTAGGTCCCCCTTGCCCAAGTTTGATAACTTGATAGAACAACCCATAGAACCCGAGAAAATGCTAAGCTTACTATTACAGTTTGTTTTAAAAGCTACATGTGAGCAGCCAGATGAAGAGGTATATAAGATGAGGTCTGGAAGGGTCCCAAGTGCAGAACCCTTTGTCAGTTTGGAGATGGAGCATGAGTTTACCAATTCAGAAGCTCTCTGAACCCCATTAAGGGTTTTTTAAATGGAAGTTTCACTACATAAACATGATTGATTAAATCATCGGCCATTGGTGATTGAACTCAACCTCCATCCAGCCCCTCTCCGCAGAAGGGGGAAGTAAGGCTGAAAGTTCCAACTTCCTAATTATAGCTAGGTTTTTCTGGTGAACAGCCTCCTGAAGCTATCTAGGACCCCTCAGCCCAGAGTCATCTCATTAGCCTCCCAAAGACACACTTGTCACTAAAGAAATTTAGGGAGCCAGGAACCAGGGACAAAGATAAAATATTTTCTATTACACCACAGGCTACCTTCTGGGTTTTGCCCACAGATTCCTTATAGTAAAAAGATCTTAGCAGTTAAAAAAAAATGCTGGCACATTAATAGAATCCCATTCAGTCATTTAAAATTAGTCTAGTCCATCATCCTATTGTATGAAAATGTCTTCCAGGGTGAGGCCACTCAGGTTTCAGGCTCCATTCAATCTTGTCAGGCCACAAAAGCAGAAATGGTCTCAGCTATTCGTGGCTTCACCTTTTCAGGCATCTACTATAACTGAGATAAGAGACAATATTATCTCCTGCTCACACCCCTTTCGAGGTGGTAATGTAATATTAGATTTCCCTCATTACATAACCCATTTACTCATTCAGCTACTATTCCTCATTCTCTACATTTATACCAAAATTTTCTGCCTTTGGAAGAGATGTGAGGTTTGGCTGCTGTGCTGGTCTAGACTGCAGGCAGCAATACCTGTCTAGCAAGTGCCACCCCCTTAGTCCTCTCCCATTCACAGAGGGGAGGGTCACACAGTACACAACTAGTGGGCTAACCGACCACTAGGTAATACAGCTGCAGTCACTGTCAGTCCCTTAGGAATTCTGCATAAAGGTTTAACAATATAGTTATAGTTTCTTGCTTAGGAATTATTTCTGTTTCTGGCACTTGTCATTGCAGGAAGAAAGTTGAGGTGAACTATTGTCATACCTACATCCTCCCCACTTGGGAAAAATTATGTAGTTGTATCAGCATCCTGCCCCATCCCCTCCCCAGATCCACCAGGAAAAAGAGAGGAACATCTCTTTTGGGGACAGTCTTATAGCCCAGTTCAGGTTGAGTGTGAACACACGCTCATTAAGGTGTGTAACCATTCCTTCATGACTCTCATCCCTGCCACTTTGTTTCAATTGCCCATTCCAGTTTTTTACCAAACCATTACTCTGAGGAGGATATCTCTCTGCCCATGTGTTAGCGCTGAGCTGATAGAAAAGGGAAGGTTTCGGTGGTGAGACACCCAGTTGGAAAAATGCACAAGGGGCCGACAGCAGAATGAAACGGCAGCCGGCACCAACTTTATAGAGGGGAGTCCAGTTCTATTGCAGGGAGCGTACTTCTGCTTCTGCTCTTCTTCTGCTCTCCTTCCTGTGCTCTCTTTCTGCTCCCCAGGGGACCGCATGGGTTCCACACATATCAGAGTACAGTAGTGGCATTCAGCTACACATGCGTGATATAATAAGCTGAATTATTATATTAATTAGATACAGGAACCCTCTTACACTAATGTGACATTCTAAATCCTATTCCTCGCCGCAAGTCTAGATCACAGCCAGAGCTAGGACCAGCCAGCCTGGAACTCACACCATGCCAGACATTATGGACTGTAGGGTATGTTTCTTGGCCTGAAGCAATGTGACTTGGCAGTCCAAATCGGTGTAATGTCTTCTGTTCTGGTTATTTTATAGCCCTCTGAGCATTTGCACCTACCAGCAGGGAAGCCAAGCCCAGTCCAGTGTCAGTGTCTACTTCCGTTAAGACAGATTTGTAGCCGCTGCTCTGCAACTACCAGCATCAGTCTGACTGGCCTGCCAGGCTCAAGACCTTCCCCACAGGGGATCTGCGGTACAGCCATTTTCAGTCTCTGTCTCTTGTTGGCAGACAGAGCAGTTCTTTGGTGCCTCAGACAATGCAAGGGGGATATGTCTAGATTCAGCCATCTCTGCATTGCTGCAGCCCCCAATATCCACTTACTTCATGGATTCAGATGGCCACCTCAAATGAGGAAAGCAAGATACCCACTCATTAATTCCAATCACCTTCTAAACCTGGAAGGGAGTTGTAATGATAGGTATCAACATGCACTGCTTTAATGCACCCCTCAGATTCCCATAATGTTTTCCATAGGACTGTGCCACATGTGGGCATTGTTTTAAAAGGCCAGGTCTTTATTGCTCTTCTGCCTGACCACATGGCCACTGCCCATAAGTGTGTGAAAACAAAACCATAGGGGCTTTTATTATTGTTCAATTCTTCCATTACCATGAGGAAAACAGTATGCTGTTCAGTTCACGGAGCAGATCTGTTTTACCTTCCTTGATCAGAGCAGCAGCTTTCTAAACAGTATGTTGTTCATTCACTTGGAACAGCCACCCATAAACCAAGCAGCTCTTTGTAGGTCACTTGAAAACTGTTTACAAGACATTGTCCAAGTAATAATAGAATCCAGCAGCTCCTTGTACAGTTCCAAAGTCAGTCCCAGGGGAAAAAGAGGCTCCCTGTTCACAATTATTAACCCCACGCATTCATTCTTCTGGTAACATGATCCTGTATAAACCATTTCTGCATTTTATGGAACTCCTAGGCACTGTCCTCAATGTTAGAGTGTTTCTCCATTATGCAAGACATCACATGTATTTCAGATTTCAAGATTATTTTGCAGGGGCCATTTTAATGGATGCCCAATAGCAAGCTAGTAACTGCTCCCTGAATGGAAATTCTCTAATTCAAAGTCCCAACAGTCATCACTGAGAGGTGCTCAGAGGCTTTTGCCATAAGCTCCAGCAGCTGTTCCACACAGGACTACTGTACCGAGAATTTGTCTGTATTGGTACTGCAGCTTCCTTTCTATACTGTTTGGTTTCCATTTAGCCTGTCCAATATATGTTGCTTGAAGGGTATTTACATACCTTCCATCTTATGATACTTCATGGGGAAAGTGTTTCCAAGTCAGACATAATATCCATTATCATAAAACATTCAGATAAAGGAGATATAATCTCTTCACTTAAAACCTGTTTAAACATACCAATTTTCATTCTATTTTTTACCTTAACCCTATCAATGCTTATATCTCTCTATTCTCTCAATCTAATTGTACCCCACAAATAGGTTTGGTACCACAATGAGTTTTCACTTGGGCAGCACCAACCTGATCAAGAAGGGAAAGTTTTGGTGGTGAGACACCCATTTGGAAGAATGCATGAGGTGCTGACATAAGAATGAAATGGCAGTTACCAACTTTATGTCAGGAGCATGCTTCTATTGCGGGCAACATGCTTTTGCTCCTGCTTTGTTAGGGGACCACATAAGCTCTCTATATCATATAACAGAGTACAATATTCTGCCACACATGTACAATGAGCTGAATAATGCTTACATGAGCTGGGCGCGGGGACCCTACTACACTAATGTAACATTCTAAATCCACGGTCCTATTCCTAGCAGTGAGCCTGGATCACAACCAGACCGGGAACAAGCCAAGCCTGGGACTCACAGGATCCCATGTAAAACAGCCAAACTAGACATTTTCGCCCACTCTTCTCCAAACCTAGACCATTCACCACTTTTGTGTATATAGGTTTTGGGTCCCCAGCTGGAGGTGGAGCCAAACTACTCTGTCTTGCTAATCTATTTTTATCCTGATTAATCTGCCTATTGTCCTAAGTGATTGCAGGTCAGGTTTCTCATTGCTGACTTTTCCTTCCTGCCTTTTAAATTCCTTCAAACCGTGGTAAATAGAGCTACCTTGTTTGGAGCCTTTTAATTTTAGAGGATAAACAAAGGGTCCCTTTACTCTACCCAGCCTTCAATAGTGCTGTATTAATATCTTTGTTTTAACTTCATCGATGTGTGTTTTATTCATCCAATTTATTTTTGTGTGTGCAAACAAACAAAAAGCTCTTGAGTTAGGGAAACAAATAATACCTTTTCAGGAAAACAATGGTGATGCCTCAGCCTTTCATGCTGCAGAAAGTTCGTAGTTTTAAAGACAATTAAAATAACCCTGACCTAAACACTTAAAACTGTGCTGGCTGGAAAATAACTGTTTGCTATTGCCCATGGGAACATAACACTCTAACAATAAGCTTTCTGCTTATGTACTCCCGCTTGTGAGACTGACCTGTGGGTTGACAGTAAAAAGAAGGGAAGTAGACTTGTGTGTTCAAACAGGATGAAGAATGGGGTTTAGGGCTTAAAAACCCTGTACCTCTACATTTTAGGGTTGCTTAATTTGGGGTCTGTGTACCCCTGGCAGACCCAACTGGTTGAATAAAGAGTGTGTTTCCTATAACTCATTGATTTCTTGTGGTCTGTGTGTCTATTGGCGTACAACAAAACAAATCAGGAGTGTTTCAAATTTCTATCATTATTTTTCTAGGTGACTTTGCCCTTGGAAATTCACTGGGACATTGGAAATGTTCTCACATTACTCTTGGGAGTGCTATAATATTTTGCATTAAGTCGAGTCTTTGGTGTACTAAGTGGTAACCAATGTGCTTGGTTTTGTGTGAGCTACACATTTATCAGTTTGAAGTGCTGGCATTATCACAGGAAGGGTGATAGCCTCTGAGGAGCTCTAGATTTACCTGAAAAACCTTTTATAAGTGAGGACTACCCTGGGTTTGGGCTAAACTGGGCTGGCGGGATAGCCAGCCATGGGTTTTCCCAGGGTCTGTCAGCTTTGGAGGTGGGAGTGGTGGGAAGGGGCTGATTAACAACCCATCTTGCCTGGAATTCCAAGGAAGTTATCTGGTTTGCCTTGCACCTTGAAATGAGAACAGATTTTAAAAAATAACTTTAAAATTAGAAAATAAAAGGTTGCCAGACTTTTAGAGCAAAAGAATGAGCATATTATAAGCATGGCATAGTCTGAACGTGTTCAGGCGTGTTAAATCCTTCACAGCAGTGAAAGAGCAGACAAAAATTCAATCGTAACTTTTCTTCAAAGGAAACAATAAAAGTAACTTGCTCTGCTTTTAAGAATTTCTATAATTTGTTTGGGCCCACCCAGATAATCCAGGATAACTTTTCTCTTTTAAGGCCCCAAACCTCACTTACATCACCAAAGTCCTTTTGCCATGTAAAGCAGCTTATTCACAGGTTCTCAAGATTGGGGCTGGACTCCTCCTATTAAACCATCCTTGCATCCTACTTGATCATGCTGTACAATCCTTTTAAAGTATTGTAAATCTGGTTTCTTAGTATTTTGTTGAGGATTTTTGCATCTACATTTATTGGGGATATTGGCCAGTAATTTTCTTTCCCTGTTGTGTCTTTGTCTGGTTTTGGTATCAGGCTCAGACTGTTCTGATTGCTGCTTTGACTCTGCTGTCCTTCATGATAACCATGTCCACCTTGACTGTTGCAGTTGAGTGCCACCACGTGGGACTGGACACCCCAGGATCCAACTACCCATTGCATTTAGGTTTCCCAATTCAGTGATTGCAGTTCCCACTGTGAGGTCTGGCTTCCTTAGAAGAGTGATCACAAAGCTTGAGGAGCTCCCCTCATAAATTTGTTTCTCACAATATTGGCAAAGATATGTCTCTAGATACTCCCAGTGTGGGTGAATAGGTCTTAAATGAAAAATTCACTCTAACATTACAATCTTCATAAGTCTTTGAATCCCTTTCTCTACAGTAAACCAAGGAATGTCTGGTTTCCATTTCCAATGCATTTGCCATAGATGGTGTATGTTTCAGCCAACCAAACACACACTCTTTTAAAGCCCTTTCTAATGCCCCAATCTGAAGCATTAAATGCAGAATCTCTGTTTAATGAACCTATATTAATAATTCGGCCTGATCCAACTTTATGGTACTTCCACCATTATCCCACATCCATTCCTATGCATGTTCCCTGAATTTCTCTCTATCAATTAGAACAGCCAGGCAGTTCTTTTGTAGTGTAGTGTGCCTCTTCATAGGTCACACTTTTCATTCCACTTTTAGAAATCTGCTTAGATGAGAGCTCAGTTATAGATTTAGAAGAAAAAAGGGATGATCAGCTAGGTCCAAAATTATAAAAGAATAAGCAAAATATAAGTGCAGGCAGAAATCTAGAGAAAAAAAGTGACTTTTATTTGGAAATTTGAAGCTTATTTTCTCAGGCTCACAAGTTGTAGTGTAAGAGACAATGCTCAGAACTTGTTCCTGTCAAGAATCTAATAGGAGACACTCTAGTCTCTCCAAACCTGGACAACCAAAGATGCATATCCTTAGAGTAAGTGTAAAGCAAAAAAAAAAAAAAATTATTTCATCTTTTACATTAGTTATGATTCTCCAGAAAGACAGAACCATCAGGGTGTGTGTGTGTGTGTTAACTGCTTTAATCAAACTCCACCAATTTAAATGTTAATCTCACCTAAAAAGTTTCCTCACAGAAACACACAGAATAATGTTTGACAAAATATCCAAGCCCTGTGGCCCAGCTAAGCTGACACATAAAATTAATCATTACATTTCTCAGTACACAAATATTCTAAGGAAATTTGCCTTTGACCTCATAAAACAAGATGCAAACAACTGTTTATGAGAATTTGTAACCAACTATTAGACAGCCCTCCTATAGATGCTGCCCAAATTAACTTTACTATATAAGTAAATATTACTTGTATTTGCTCAAAATCAGAGAAAAAGAGAAAAATATGAAAAGCAGCAAATGGAAAAAAGAAGATACCTTATAGGAATAATGATAAGGATGATAGAAATTTTTGTACTGGAAACAATACAAATGAAATGACCAATGAATAATATCTTTAATATACTGAAAGGAACATACAACCAAACTAGAATTCTATTCCCAACAAAAATATCTTTCAAAAATGAAGACATTTCAGACATCCAAAGGGTGAAAGAAATCATAACCAGAAGACCAACATTATAAATAAATAAATAAATAGATAGATAGATAAATAAATAAATATATTTAAGTTCTTCAGGTCAAAAGAAAATGGTACTGGATAGAAATATGTAATAAAGAGTACCAGAATTTGTAAATGCATGGACAGATATGAAGAATTTTTTCTTACTATTTGAATCTCTTTATAGGGCAAATGTAGTGACTTTACCAAAAGTAGTGGAGTAGAGAACTCCCAAAACATATCCCTCCAGTAAAGCAACTATTAACTTCAAGAAAAGTATCAGAATCAATCTCTCTGAACCCTGGAATCTATTAAAATGCAATAAAGGGACTTCTCAATGAAGAAAGAAACTTCTAAATTTTGGTAAGAAAGCATTGTGACATTTTTACTTACCCACCTATGAACACTAACTAGCCCCTCCCACCAGCTCTTAGGCAGCCATGGGGATGGTGGCCCACATTCCTGGTGCAGCTTTCTGATGCAAGAACAAGCAATATGGACTATGCTTTCAAGGTATTGTGTTTGTGTCCTCTGGCATGCCTGATATCTCCTCAGGGATCAGCTCAGAGATTTGTCTTTGTTTCACCCCTCGAGGAAACTTCACTGGAAATGGAGTGCTCTCCACACCAGTGTGTGTGTGTTTTTTTCTTTTTGATAGCTTTTAAAGGCATATACTAGTCATGGCTGCCTGGAGAAAAAGATTATAAGTGGGGCGACATCGGTCAGACTGCAAGCTCAGGAAAGTAAAGGCTATAGAAAGGAAAGTAAAGGCTATAGAAGGAGCTACATAGAAAAAGTAATAAAGGCTTCGCAAAGCTTCCACGTATGCTGAGGAATCTAGAAGACCACATGTATGACCAGGGCTACATGCAAGCTCAAAAGAAACCTGAGATGACCTTAAGCTTTCACGCTGGCTGACATTTAAGTTCTATGTAAGCAGGAAGAGAAGACTAAGGTGGAGTTGAAAGCAGCCTGATTAAGCATTGAAGGAATGCCCCAACCCAGAGAAAATCTGCCACATCTAGGAGAATATCATATTATTTATTTATTTTGCTTCTGCTATTGAAAGAAATTTTTCTAAAACTGCTAGCTGACCATTGAGCTAATGAAATAGAGATTTTAGTGACCAAACATGACAAAGTACAATCTTTACGAAAATAGTTAAGGAAAGTTACTAAGCAATGAAACAACTATAATCCACAACAAGCAGCAAGAAGAAATTTTGGAGAGTGAGGAACCATGTGATTTCCAGAGATAACACATTTTAATATTCTAAATGTTCAGTTTACAACAAAAAATTATAAGGTTTACTAAGAAACAAAAAAGCATCCCATTCACAGGGAAAAAAAAATAAATGAATAGACACTGTCTCTGAGGAAACCAAGTCATTGAACATATGAAACAAAGACTTTACAACTAAATAATCTCAAATATATTCAAAGTGCTAGAGGAAATCAAGAGAACAGGATCTTACCAAATGAAAACTCTCAATAAAGAGATATAAATTACAATAAGGAACCTGATAGAAATTTTAGAGCTGAAGGGTATAATATGTAAAATAAAAAATTTATTAGTGGATTCAACATCAAATTCAAAGTCAGAAGAAAGAGTCAGTGAACTAGAAGATAGTTCATATTAAATCATCATGTCAGAGGAGCAAAGAAGAAGAAAAATAGAGAAACGTGAACAGAATCAAAGACACTTATTTGATATCATCAAGCAGGCCAATATATGCAGAATTTAGCAGGGAGAAGAATCAGTGAATCGAAAATAGGTCAATTAAAATTATCCAGTGAAGAACAAAAAGAAAACAGAATGGAGATAAATGAATAGATGGTTTCTGGACATCATCAAATAAAATAACATAGATGTTATTGCCAGAGCCAGCTGGCTAAAGTAGAACAGCACCTGAGAGGGGGAGTGAGGGTTAAGAAAAAAACAGAGAGAAGAGATAGAGTCAGGAGGGCCCCCAGTCAATACCGAGTGGCCCTGAGTTTATTTAGCACAGCATACTTATATCCTATAGAGTGCGTAAGAAGCAAAAACCTCTAAGTATACAAACAATTGCTACCATTTACTCAGGAAACTTTGTAGCTATCTTAACATACTCTTTCCCATGGTCAAAGAACCTTCAGTTTCTCTCCCCCACCCAGGTGCACCTCCTCCCAAGCCAGCGGACTGCACAGCTTGCCAACTCTGCAAAATGCCCAGCTTTACTGGCAGTTTAATTCTGCCTCAAAACGGCTCCCAACATATTATACAATAGGAGTCCCCAAAGGAGAGGAGAAATAGAAAGAGGTCATAATAATATTTGAAGAAATAATAGGTGAAAACTTCCTAAATTTGGTAAAAGACATGAATCTACACTTTGAAGAAGCTCAATAAACTTCAAGTAGAGATCTACACCATGACACATAAAATCAAACTGTTGAAAGAGAAAGACAAAGAGAGAATCTTGGAAGCAGCAAGTGAGAAACAACTCATCATCTACGTGGGATTCTTTTTACAGTTAACAGCTAATTTCTCTTCAGAAACCATTGAGATGATGAGAAAAAATGGAAAAGGCAGTCAAAGGGTACAAACTTCTGATTATAAAATAAATAAGTCCTGGGGATATAATGTACAGCACAGTGATTATAGTTAATAATATCGTACTGTATATTTCCAAGCCGCTAAGAGAGTAGGCCTTCAAAGTTCTCATCACAAGGAAAAAAAATTGTAGCTATGTGTGGTGATGGACATTAATCAGGCTTATTGTGGTGATCATTTTGTAATATATACAAACATCAAATCATTATGTTGTACATCTGAAACTAATATAATGTTATATTTCAATTTTATCTAAAAAAAAAAAAAAAAACAGGAACCATTGAGACAAGAAGGCAGTGAGATGCCTTCTTTAAAGTCAATAAATAAAATGGTCAACCAAAACTTCTATATCTGGAAGAAAGCAGAAAGCCTGGCCATAATACCTGGAAGCTGTATAGCAGGAAAAAGATATATATTTCAGTTTTGCAAAATAAAGAGTTCTGGAAATTTGTTGCACAACAATGTAAATGTACTTAATACTACTGAACTATAGGTATAAAATAGTTAAGATGGTAAATTTAAATGTTGGTGTATTTTATTATGATTAAAAATGAAAATGAATAAAGAAGAAATTAAGATACTTCTAGATAATTAAAAACTGAGAGTTTATTGCTAGTAGACCTGCTGTTTAGTAGAAAACCTTTGTATTTCTGCTCTATAAGAAATTCTAAAGTGAGTCATTCAGGCTGAAATGAAACAGTATTAAATAATAACTCAAAGCCCTATTAAGAAATAAAAAAATATAAGTGGAATTATGTTACCAACATAGCAATATAGGCCTTTCCTGACTTTGCTCTCCCATCACAAGAAAAAAAAAAAGCTAACAACTATTCGTGGACAAAACACCACTGAGAATCCTAGAACACGGAGGGTGAGACTAAAGCACACTTCTGCACTACAGAAACCAAGACAGGCCACATTAGATGGGTAAGAGAAATAACTACATGTTGACTACACTCTCCTCCCCCAGGCCAGTGCAGCACCATACCAAGAAGGCTCCCCTGAGCCTACAGCGCCTCCAGTCAAATAAGAAAACCTAGGGTGGACACACCGCTTCCCCAGCATTGTGGGTCACTTCAGTGGATTCCCCTTTTCTTCTACTCCATGAGGAAAGCAGGAAAATCATTGGAGCTTGGCTACTGGTAATAAGATTGTGACAGAGATGTGGGGAGGTACTTGTAACAACCAGCACTGAGATCTTGGCAGACAAAGTGCCACCCTGCAGCACACAAGCAGTAGTCCAAACTAGCGACTTTACTTATTTGCAGAGTCAAGATGTGGCACAGTCTGACTAGGGAACCCAGCAGAGCACCTGTCTGCTTATTTTGGTCCTTAAACAAAGAGCTTTGTCAACCCTGGAGTCTAGCCCACACCCATCCCTCTCCAGGCAAGGGAGTTGAGTTTTATCCTGGTCCACTGCTAAGTGGAGCTACCAGCTCCATCAGAGCAGAAAGCCTGGCCATAATACCTAGAAGCTGTGTAGCAGAACAATGCTTGAGTAGAAACTATGGCTTGAGTAGAAACTATGGCAGACAGAGCTAATCATATGCAGAGCAAAGCCAGTGGCCCCATTTAGCTAGAGAACTTGGGGCACTGGTCTGTTTGAGTCAAGTCCATAAACAAAAAGCCTTGCCAATCTTGGAGCTGGCTCTCCCACTCTGTCCAGGAAGGAAAATAGATTTGTACATCTACTCATTGCTGATTACAGCCTTCAGCTCACCTGACCAGACCATAACCAGAGCTGCACAGCCCACCAAACCATTCTGCTCATAGTGGCAGTTCAACAGAAAGCATAGTTTATGGCTTTTTCTGTCTGCAGAGAAAAACCAATGGCCTTATATAACCTGGGAATTTAATACACAATCTTGTCTGATTTGGGTTCCCAGATAACGAGCTGTACAGGCCTGTGGCCCATTCCACTGCTGTACCAGAACTGGGAAGCTAATTGATAGCTCTGCCTACTGTCAATACAGTACTTATGACCTTGGCCGTTTAGTAAGCTTGACCAGAAAACACAAGCAACTGCAAAGCCCATTTTACTGGTTCATTTGTGTAGAGAGACAAACCAGCAATCTTATCTGACTGTTCTCAGCCCACAACATCCCCTACTCCAACCTCAAAGATCAAGCAGTGGCCTCACTAAAATATAGACCCTGAGAGCCAGCCCCCTACCCACCCAAGGACATTTCTAATGGACATGCGGAAACCCAAACTGAGCTGATTGGTGAAGACCTGTCTCTGCCAAAATGAATCCATAAAGTCTGGAAGAGTAGACCACTTACTCAAATGCACAGATACCAAGTAATGCACTGAGGATCATAAAAATCAGGTAAATATGACATCACAAAAAGAGTCTAATACAACTCTAATAACTGACCTCAGAGAAGTGGAAATCTATAACTGTCCAACAAAGAATTCAAAATAATCCTAAAAAAGTTTGGTGAACTACAAGAACACACAGACAGATGATGGAATGAAATTAGGAAAGCAGTGCAAAAATAAAATGAGAGTTCAACAAAAAAACTTGAAACCATGAAAAAATAATTAATAAAAACCTAAAGCCGAAAAATACAATGATGGTAGAATTTGATAGAGAGCTTCAAAGACACACTAACAATGCAGAAGAAAGAATTGGTGAACTAGACAGGCCATTTGAAATTATTCAGTCAAAGGAGCAAAAAGAAAAAAGAATGAAAAAAGAATGAGTAAAGAAGCTGACAAGACTGATGGGACACGATGAAAGGAAACAATGTGCGCATTATGGGAATTCCAGGAGGAGAAAAATAGAAAGGAACAGAAATTATATTTAAATCAATAATGGTTGAAAACTTCCTAAACCTGGGGAAAGAAATGGACATTCAGATCCATGAGGTACAAAGAATCTTGAATAGGTTGAAGCCAAGTACAGCTACACCAAAACAGATTATAATTAAATGATCAAAACTCAAAAACAAAAAAAGAATTTTAAAAGAAGGAAGAGGAAAGAAATGAGTTATATATAAGGGAACCCTTGTAAGAACATGGGCAATTTCTTAACAAACTTTTCAGGCCAAGAAAGAATGGGATGTTATATTCAAAATATTTAAATAAATAAACTTTTAACCAAGAATTTTATATAAGGCAAAGCTGTCCTTCAGAAACAAAAAAGAGATAAAGACTTCTGAACAAACAAAAGCCGAGGGAGTTCATCACCACTAGACCTACCATATGAGAAACACTGAAGGGAGTTCTTTGAGTAAAAGTAAAAGGATGCTGATTAACATCATAAAACATAAGAAGGTGGAGAGACCAGGCAAAATGGCATAAATGATAGATCCTTTGCTCATCTGCTTTTGCAACCACATCAGAGTAGTGACAGAAACACGGAGCAAACTTCAAGCAGAGTCACCTGGGTCTAAATGAATAGAAGCCCTACAACTAGAGAAAGAAATAAAAAATCGCCTTGCAATTGTAGGAGGTAGGAGAGGGCAAAGATGCAAGGCTGCCTGGTCCTGAGCAAGCTGAGTGGGACAGAGGCTATGGCAGCTGCAGAAGTTCCTCTTAAAGGGGCCATTTTTGCGAGTGGATTTTCACAGTGACGGACCTGCTCACTCTGAGCACCAGCACTGGGTCAGCTGTTGAAATTCTCACTGAGCTCATCTATTCTTCTCCCAAGTTCATTGTGCATCCTTATAACCAGTATTTGGAACTCTATCTGGTAGGTTGCTTGTCTCCATTTTATTTAGTTCTTTTTCTGGGTTTCTCTACCGTGTTCCTTCATTGGAACATATTTCTCTGTCTCCTCATTTTGGCCGTCTCTCTTGTGTTTCTTTCTATGAATTAAACAAAACAGCAGCCTCTTCTAGTTTTGAAGGGTGGCCTTGTGTAGGGGCTTCCCTTTTGCAGACTGCATGTGCCAGGTGTCTTTGCCAGGCCAGTGGGAGTTGGAGCTGGAATGAGCATGGCACTGGGAGACTCAAGGGCAAGCCTCATTGGGGTCATCATGGCAGGGTGGCTGGAAGTGTAGTTGGAGTGGAATCAGGCTAAAGGGAATCCCAGAGGCAAGCTGTGCCATGGTTGTCTTTGGAAGGCCAGTTGGAAGCTGCAGCTTGGGCAGACCATGGAGAGAGACCCCAAAGTAGACACACTGATGCCCAGAGCTATAGGTGAAGTGGTTGAGGGCTGTAGGGAGTCCTGGGGACAAGCTATAGAGCTGGTGTGGGCCTGGAGCCTGGTGGTCTTGGCAGTTTGGCTAGAGAGCCTGGATCCTCTTCCTACCTGTGCAATTGAGGGTGAGAGGGAGGGTGACAAATTGTGCTTTCTGGTGTATCTGACACCAAAGAGAGTTCATGCAGTTCCCCTCCCATTTGACAGGTACTCTTGGGTTAGTAATGGATTTCCTTTCTGTGTAGCCCAGATGCCCTTTATTTTTTAATTTTAATTTTAATTTTTGCTTAAACAACAGGAATTTATTTTCTCAAAGTCCTGGAGGTTAGAATTCTGAGATAAGGGTATAAGCGGGATTGGCTTCTTCTGAGGCCTCTCCTTGTTTATAGGTGGCTATCTCCTCTCTTTGTCCTCACATGGTTTGCCCTGTGTGTCTTCTGTGTCCAGATTTCCCCTTCTTATGAGGACACTAGTCATATTGGGTTAGTGCCCACCCTTATGACCTTATTTAAACCGATTTACTTCTTTAAAGACACTATCTCCAAATATAGTCACGTTCTGAGGTCCTGGGGATTAGGACTACTTCAACATATGAATTTTGGGAAGGCAAATTCAGCCCGTGACAGGCACTTTGGTGATTCTCTACACCTGGGGCATGGCTCTTGCCCTGAGATTTCTCCTCACCTTCACCCTGGCCATTTCTTATGCTCTCTTCTGTTTCCTGGACCCCATAGCTTCTGCTTTTATAGTTTACCTCCTTTTTTGGTGGAATATATCCTTCTGTAGCTTCTCAAGGAGGGTTAATGGGATGTAAATTTTCTGAGACTTTTGCATGTATGAAATGGGTTTATTTCATTGTTTCACTGCATTGATAATTTGATAGGCTATAGAATTGTAGGTAAACACTTTTAAATGGATTTATTCATTGTTTTCCACAATTGTTGTTGTTCCCAGATGCCTTTTAAACCATCATTTTTTTTTTCTGTGTCCAGGGTTTGTAAGTCTGCACACAGGCTCTTCAGCGATCTCTCCCTACTGTAAGTCAGCATGTTAGGTGTGGGGTTCCCATAGTACTGTGTCTCTGTCTCTCCTACACATTAACATGTCTCCTTTATCTCCCTCTCTTTCTCTCTCTATCTCTTCCTCTTTTTCTCTTTCTCTTTCTCATTTGTTGTGCAGAAGCTGTTCAGTCAGCCCTCAGTGGTGGTGGTGGTGGTGGTTCTTCTTCTTCTCCTCCTTCTCCTCCTTCTCCTCCTTCTCCTCCTTCTCCTCCTTCTCCTCCTTCTCCTCCTTCTCCTCCTTCTCCTCCTTCTCCTCCTCCTCCTCCTCCTCCTCCTCCTCCTCCTTCTCCTCCTCCTCCTCCTCCTCCTCCTCCTCCTTCTTCTTCTTCTTCTTCTTCTTCTTCTTTATTGTTTTGTCTGTGAGTGTAAATTCGATGTGTTCATGGGAGGGGGTGAGTTCAGGGTCTTCCTATGCCACCATCTGGAACCAGAAGCTATGTGTGTCTTTAAGGCTAAAGTGGGTCTCTTGTAGGTAGCATACCATTGGATCTTAATTTTTTTATATCTATTCAGCCATTCTATACTTTTTAATTGGATAATCAAATTCAATTATATTTAAGTAATGATGAATAGTTAAGAATTTACTGCTGCCAATTTGTTGTTTTCTGGCTGTTTTGTAGATCCATGGTTCCTTGCTTCTTATCCTTGTGGTTTTGATATCTTTTGGTAACAGTATGCTTTAACTTCTGTATCATGTTCTCTTGTCATCACTATAAATTTTTCCCTTTAAGTTACCATGAAGTATCTTAAAATTATAACACCCTATTTTAAACTGATAACTTCAAGAGAATTACTAAAATTTACAGTTTTACTTCACCCTTCACATTTTAGATTACTGATGTTACAGTTTATATATTTTTGATATTGTGTATTCAATAACAGATTATTGTAGTTATGGTTATTTTTATTACATTTGTTTTTTAACTTTTAAACTAGAGTTATAAGTAAATTATGCACCGCCTTTACCATGATACAGAATCTAACTTCGACTGTATATTTGCCATTAATATTTTGTTACATTTTTAGGTATTTTCAACTTTATTGAAATATAATAGACAAATTAGTTGCTAATATTTACATTGTAAAATTAAATAAGTTTTTTTCAATTATAGTTGCCATAAAATAATATATTAGTTTCAGTTGTATAGCATTGTCATTAGAGATCTATATAACTCACAAAGTAATCACCACACTAAATCTTGTACCCTTCTTCCCCCTTGCATATTTATTATATTTATTACAAAATGGTTGACTATTTTCCTTATGCTACACTTTATATCTCCATGGCTATTTTGTATCTATCCATTTGTACTTCTTAATCCCTTTGATCTTTTCACCATCCCCTCCAATACCCCTCCCATCTAGTAGCCCTCAAAATATTCTTTGTATATATGAGTTTATTTCTGTTTTTGTTGTTGCTTACTTTGTTCTTTAGATTCCACATGTATGTGAAATCGTGCATTATTTGTCTTTCTCTATCTGACTTATTTCATTCAGCGCAGTACCCTCTAGGTCCATCAAGGCAATATCTCTTTCCATCCCGTTTCTTTTAGTCTGTGTGTGTTTTTTAATCTGAAGTGAGTCTCCTGTAGGCAGCATATGTAGAGGTCTTGTTTCCTTATCCATTCAGGCACCCTATCTCTTGGTCGAAGGACTTAATTCTTGTCCATTTGAGGTACCTGTTGATAGGAATATAGTTATTAGCATTCTTTATTCCTGTTTTTGATACATTTTTTTTCTTAGAGAAGTCCCTCCAACATTTTCTGTAGTACAGGCTTGGTAATAATGAATTCCTTTAGCTTATTTTGGCCTGGGAAGCTCTTTATCTGTCCTTTGACTCTAAATGATAGCTTTGCTAGATAAAGTATTCTTGGTTGTAACCAGACAAAATCCTGACCCATTTCATGGGACTGTTTTAGCAGAAACACTATACCTGAAATTTTCTATCACCTGGCTCTTATAAGACTAGACTCAGACACCAGGAGCTCCACTGTAGCTCTCCTGCAGAACAAGATGGTTCTTGTACTGGACAACAAATGAAAGACATTCCAAACACTTCAGTCATGCAAACTTCATCCTATAACTTAATGCGATAAAAATAGACATTGACAACATATCCCACTAAGTAATTCATTTAGAAACTTTATTTCAGAAAAATTCATGGTCAAAGCATGAAATAACAAAACATTTTCAAATGCTCATTATGAAGGCACTAAGTGTAAAAATTTATGGCATTGAATACATTTATTAGGAATGAGTAAAGTTGGAAACAGAAGAACTAAGTGCTCAACTTAAGTATCTAGATAAATACAACAAAAATAATAAAGAAGAAAAAATATAATAAACAGAAAAATGAATAAATTAGGGAAAGAAAAAAGTGAGATAATCCACAGAACTATAAGATGGTTGTTTGAGATTTCTATAATCTTATTCATGCCTTCTCTCTTGTATCTTACTCTGGCAGTGGTGAGACACTTAAGAGAGAAGGCATGAATAAGGTTATAGAAAAAAGAGACATAACTTTAGATAAAGTAGAGATTTTTAAAATTAGAATAAAATAACATGAACTTTATGCTTAAATGTTAGAAAACCAGATGAAATATACACTATTCTGGATAAAAATAGATATTACCAAACAGGACTCAAATTAAAATAGAAAACCAAAACAGCCATAAGGCTGGATATCAGGTGGCTGAAAGCACATCTGGGGGCCACTGATCTGGGTAGAAACCCTGGACCTGACACTTATGTGTGATCTGAAGCAGGCTACCCAGTCATTCTGCTTCAGATCCTGCACCTCAGTGGATTGTGGTTAAGAGTAAATGTTAAAATTAAGACATTGAACTAGCACTCAAAAATTCTCTCCAATGGGCTCAAAAAATTAGTCACTAGGACCTGATGGCCTTGTGAGCAATTCTTATTGAAATTTAAGGAACAAAAGATTCCTATTTTACACAAAAAGTAGAAAACAGAGACTGAAGGAAAGCTACACATCTCAATTTTAAACTTATAATAACTTTGATTCCTAACAGAAAAAAATGTAGAGAATTATAAATATTTTTATGAACATAGACATAAAAATCATGAACAAAACACTCGTAAGCTGCACCAGAGAAACACACATCTATACACTTATAAACATTCACACAACTCCACCCCCTTTCTTACAAAAAAATCAGCAGACTGCATGCATTTAATCCTGGGAATCCCTTCATATCAGTCCAGAGATATTTTAATTCATGTGCACTCCTGCATCCACTATGTGGATGAAATGTGGTGTTCACCAGTTCCCTCTCCTGTGAACATGAACAATTACCATGTTTTTTTATTATTTAAGTATAGTTGGCATACAACCTTAGTTTCAAGTGTACCATATAGTGATGTGGCATTTATATACCTTATAATGGGATCACTGCATGAAGTCTAACTATCATCATGCAAAGTTATCACAATATTATTGACTATATTCCCCTTCACCTTTTTTTACCTATCCCCCCACAGCCCTCCCCTTTGGCAACCATAAATTTGATCTCTAATTCTATAAATCTGTTTTTGCTTTTAGATTTCATGTATAAGAGAAATCATACAGTATTTATCTTTCTCTGTCTGACTTATTTCATTTACCATAATACCCTCTAGTTTTATCCATGTTGTTGCAAATGGCAAGAAATGCTGCAGCAGACATAGGGGTGCACATATCTTTTCAAATCAGTGTTTTCATTTTCTTCAGATAAATACCCAGTAATGGAATTGCTGGGTTGTATGGAAGTTCCAGTTTTCATTTTGTTTTGTTTTGTTTTGTTTTGTTTTGTGGAATCTCTATACTAATTTTCATAGTGGCTGCAGCAATTTACCCTCTAACCAAGAGCACAAGAGGAATCCTTTTTCTCCACATCCTCACCAACACTTGTTATTTGTTGATTTTTTGATAACAGTCATTCTGACAGGGGTGAGGTGGTGTCTCATTGTGGCTTTAATTTGCATTTCCCTGATGCTTAGTGATGTTGAGCATTTTTCATGTCCATTGGCCATCTATATGTCTTCTTTGGAGAAATGTCTATTCATGCCCTCTGACCATTTTTAGATAGAATTTTTCAATTTTTGTTATTATATGAGTTTCTTATGTTTTTCAGATATTAGCCTCTTATAGGATATATCACTTGCGAATATATCCTACCATTCAGCAGGTTGTCTTTTTATTTTGTTAATGGTTTCTTTCACTGTGTAGAAGTATTTAATTTAGTGTAGTCCCATTTGTTTATTTTTGCTTTTGTTTCCCTTATTTGTGGGGAAATATCCAAAAAGATATTACTAAGACTGATATCAAAGGGTTTACTATGTTTTCTTCTACAAGTTTTCTGGTTTCAGATCTTACATAAGTCCTTAATCCATTTTGAGTTTATTTTTGTATATAGTATGAGAAAACAATACAGTTTTTTTTTTTTGGCAAGTTTCCCCAACACCACTTGTTGAAAAGACTGTCATTTCTCCACTGTACATTCTTGCCTGCTTTGTCATAGGTTAATTGACCATATAGGTTTGCATATATTTCTGGTCTCTCCTTTTTGTTCCATTGATCGATGTGTCTATTTTTGTGCCAGCCCCATACTGTTTTGATTATTATAGCCTTTTAGTATAGTTTGAAATCAGGCAGTATAATACTTCCAACTTTGTTCTTCTTTATCAAGATTGTTTAGACTATTTGTGGTCTTTGTGATTCCTTATAAATTTTAGGGTCATTCGTTGTAGTTCTCAAAAGAATGCCATTAGTATTTTGATAGGGATTGTATCCATAGATTTTGTTGTGTAGTATGGACATTTTGATGATTTTAATCCTTCCAATCTATGAGCATGGCATATCCTTTCATTTATTTGTGTTTTCATTTTTTTCTTCAATGTCTTAAAGCTTTCGAAATTTCTTAGTTAAATTTATTCTTAGGTATTTTATTCTTTTTAATGCAATTGTAAATGAGATTGGTTTCTTAATTTCTCCTAATCATTTGTTATTAGTGTATATAAATGCAATGGATTTCAGTATATTAATTTTGTATCCTGCTACTTTATGGAATTCATTTATTAATTCTATTAATATTTTGGTGGATTCTTTAGTTTTCTATATACAGCATTATGTCATCTGCAAATAGTGACAGCTTTCTTCTTCCTTTGCAATTTGGATGCTATTTTTCCTTTTCTTGTCTGACTGCTGTGGCTAGGACTTCCAATACTATATTGAATAATACTTCCTAGAGTGGGCATCCTTCTCATGTTCCTGATTACAGAGAAAAAGCTTTCATATTTTAGCATTGAATATGATGTTATCTGTGGGCTTGTCATATATAGCCTTAATCAAATTGAGGTACATTCCTTCAATACTCACTTTTTTAGAGGTTTTTAAAATTATGAATAGATGTTTAATTTTGTGAAATACTTTTTCTGCATCTATCGAGATGATCATATGATTTTTATCCTCGGTTTTGTTGATGTGATGAATCACATTATTTTGCAGATATTGAACTACACTTGCATCCCTGAAATGAAGCCCTTTTGATCATAGTGTATAATCCTTTTAATATACTGTTGAATTTGTTTGCTACTATTTTGACAAGAATTTTGGCATATATGTTTATCAGGAATATTGGCCTATAACCCTCTTTTTTTTGCAGTGTCTTTGTCTGGTTTTGGTATCAGGGTAATGCTGGCTATGTAGAATGAGCTTAGAAGTGTTTCTTCTTATTCATTAATTCTTTTTAAAATTTTTGGTAAAATTTACCTGTGAAGCCATCTGGCCCTGGGCTTTAGTTGGTTGGGAATTTTTTATTACTGCTTTAATTTCATTGCTAGAAATAGGCCTGTTCAGAAAATCTGTTTCTCAACATGAATGAACATAAAGGATATTATGCTAAATGAAATAAGTCAGCAGAGAAAGACAAATACCACATGAATTAACTTATATATGGAATCTAAAGAACAAAATAAACTAACGAACAAAACAGAAACAGACTCATAGATACAGAGAACAAATTCATGATTGCCAGATGGGAGGGGAGTTGAGGGGCTGGGTGAAAAATGTCAAGGGATTAAGAAGTACAGACTTTGGTAGTTGCAAAATAGTCATGGGGATGCAAAGTACAGCATAGGGAATATAGTCAATAATATTGTAATTCTATGTATAGTACCAAATGGATACTAAACAAATCAGAGGAATCACTTCATAAATTATATAAATGTCTAACCTCTATGTTGTATACTTGAAACTAATATAAATGATATTGAACATCAACTCTAAGTGAAAACTAAAAATTACTTCTATACCACTTTTGTTAAGTGTTTTGATCATAAATGGATACTGTATCTTGTCAAAGGTATTTTCTGCATCTATTGATATGATCATATGATTCTTATTTCTTAATTTGTTTATGTGGTGTATCACATTAATCAATTTGCATGTGTTGAACCATCGCTGTGCCCCTGGGGTGAAGCCCATTTAATCATGGTGTATAATCTTTTTAATATTTTTCTATATTCGATTAGCTAGTATCTTATTTAAAATTTTTGCATCTGTGTTCATGAGAGATATTCATCTGTAGTTTTCTTTCTTTGTGTTATCTTTACCAGGTTTTGGTATCAAGGTAATATTGGCCTCATAAAATGAGTTGGAAAGTATTGCCTCCTGTTTGTTTTTTTGGAAGACTTTGAGGAGAATAGGTATTAAATCTTTTTTGAACGTTTGGTAGAATTCACTGGTGAAGCCATCTGGTCCTGGACTTTTACTTTTTGGTAGGTTTTTGATGATCATTTCAATTTCCATACTGCTAACCGGTCTGCTTAGATTTTCTAGATCTTCTTGACTCAGTCTAGGTAGGTTGTATTTTTCTAAGTACTGGTTCATGTTTTTTAGGTTATTAAATTTGGTGTCATGTAATTTTTCATAGTATTCTTGTAAGATCCTTTGTATTTCTGTGGTATCTGTCATAATTTCCCATCTTTCATCCCTGATTCTGTTTATTTGTGTCCTTTCTCTTTTTTCTTTAGTGAGTCTAGCCAGGGTTTTGTCAATTTTATTAACCTTATCAAAGAACCAGCTCCTTGTTGCATTTATTTTTCTATTTTTTTGTTTTCAATTTCATTTATTTTATTTCTGCTCTAATTTTGTTGATTTCTTTAATTCTGCTAACTTTAGGCCTTATTTTTTCTTTCTTTTCTAATTTTTTAAGATGAAGTGTTAGATTGTTTATTTGGGCTTGTTCTTGTTTTTAGAGATAGGCCTGTAATGATACGAACTTTCCTCTAATGACCGCTTTTGCCATGTCCCAAAAGTTTTGATATGTTGTGTTATCATTATCATTCATTTCTATGTTTCTCTTGATCTTTTTATTTCTTCCCTAACCCAGTTATTCTTCAGTAGCATATTATCTAATTTCCATGTATTTGTGGTTCTTCCTGATGTCTTTTTGCAGTTGATCCCTAATTTCAAAGCATTATGATCTAAGAATATGATCGGTATGATTTCAGCCCTCTTATATTTGTTGAGGTTCTCTCTGTGTCCCAGTATGTTGTCGATTCTTGAAAATGTTCCCTGTGCACTAGAGGAGAATGTATAAGCAGCTGTTTTGGGATGTAAGGCTCTGTAAATGTCAATTATGTCCAGTTGGTCTAATGTGTCATTTAAGGATGTTATTTCTTTATTAATTTTCTATTTGGATGACCTGTCAATTTCAAACAGTGGAGTATTTAGGTCCCCTACTATGAATGTGTTTTGGTCTGTTTCTCCCTTTAGTTCTGTTAGTAATTGCTTTACATATTTTGGGGCTCCCTGTTTGGGAGCATAGATATTAATAAGTGTTATTTCTTTTGTTGCATGATTCCCTTTAATATTATGAAGGGTCTCTCAGTATCTTTCTTTACCTTTTTGATTTTGAAGTCTATTTCATCTTATATTAGTACCACTACTCCTGCTTTTCTCTGAATGTCATTTGCTTGAAATATCATTTTCCACCCTTTCACTTTGAGTTTATATTTGTCTTTGAAACTGAGATGTGTCTCCTGGAGGCAGCATATGGTTAGGTTTTGTTTTTAGATCCATTCTGCACTCTGTGCCTTTTTATTGGTGAGTTCAGTCCATAAACATTTAGGGTGATTATTGATATATGAGGTCTTCTAACAGCCATTTTATCTTTTGCAGCTCAGTGTTTCTGTTGCGTCCTTGTCCTTGTGTTTCTCGTTTTTTGTGTTTTTGTTTTGGTTGGGTTTTGTGGATTTTTCCTCTGGTCCTTCTTGTTTTATGTTATATACTTCAATTCTGAATCTTTGGCATGTTATTACCGTTATGAATATGTAGAAGATAGTTATATATATAATATATATATAATATAATATACAGTCAATTTCATTCTGCAAGTGCCTTATCTCCATTCCTCTTTGCAAATTTTGATATTTAAATCTTCTCTTTTTCTGTTTTGTTCTCTCAGTTTGTCCCAATGTATTCTAAAAGTTCATTACTACCTTGCAATACCAAACCTCTTCTTATCATTTACTCTTATAATGTCCTGTTCTTAATAAGGGTTGTGCTACGCTGCTTTTATTTGCTGCTGGTCACCTTACTCATAGTCATGTTATTTTTTTTGTCATTTTGTTTTAGGTGAGCTGACCTCTTTCAATATTTCCCATAATGTAGTGGAGAATTCCCTCAATTTTTGTATGTCTGGAAATGTCTTTATTTTTCATTCATATCTAAAGGAGAGCTATGCTGGATACATTATTCTGGGCTGGTAGTTCTTTTCTTTTAATAGTTTGAATATTTGATTCCACTCCTTCCTGGCTTGTAAGGTTTGTGCTGAGAAGTCCGACAATAACGTAATGGGTTTTCCTTTATAAGTTACTGTCTTCTTTTCCCTGGCTGCCCTGATAATTCTTTCTTTGTCATTAATTTTTGATAATTTTAATATAATATGTCTTGGTGAAGGCCTTTTAGAGTTGATAGAATTGGGGGTTCTGTTGACTTCTTGAATTTTAAGCTCCAGTTGATTCCTTAGATTTAGGAAATTCTCGTCAACTATTTGTCTAAAAGGTTTTCTAATCCCTGCTCTTTTCACTCACCTTCGAGAATGCCCATTACTCTTTTTTTTTTCTTGATGGTATCAGCAAGTCCTTGTATTTCTCTCTTATTATTTTTCATTCTTCAGTTTCTCTCTTCTTCCTTCTGATTTATTTCTAGATTTCTGCCTTCAATATCACTGATCTTTTCCTCCATTTGGTTGACTCTATTTCCCAAGCTTGCTATTTCATTTGTAACATCTCTTTCAGTGTGTTCTTCATCTCCAGAATTTCTATTTGGTTCTTTTTGAGGGTTTCAGTCTCCTTGCTAAAACACTTATTCTGCTCTTCTAGTTGTTTTTTCAGTTCCTGAAATTGTTGATATGATTTGTTTCAGATCTCATTGATTTTTTTCAGAAGTACCATCTTGAATTCTCTGTCATTTAAGTTGCATATTTCTATGTTTTGAAGCTCATCTTCTGAAGATTTTTCTTTTTGTTTCTGAGCTGCGTTGTCACTTAGGCTGTTCATCATGTTTAATGGGCTATTTCTCTACCTGGCCATTAAAGGAAGTGTATTTTGTTTTGTTTTGTTTTCCTGAAAGAAGATTTATTATATAAAGGTCTCTCTTTAGCCTGTTGCTAAGAAGGCATTTTTCTTTTGGTTTCCAGTAGGTGGCGTCTAAGCCTCTTGGATCCCTGCTTTATGTAAAGTCTTACTAATGCCTTTTTCTTCTTATAAATATTCAATCATGCTTGCTACCCTCTGTCTCAGTCCCTGTCAGTATTAGCGACAGTTTCAGTAGTGTTTGATCAGATTCCCCTGGAGCTCTGTGGTGTTTGGTCTTGGAGGACATGGAGGGAGGTTTCCTTTGGGTAGGGATCTGTGGCTCAGCTTCATGTTTTGCAACAGTGGCTGGTAAAAATCAACTGTTGCTTCTCAGCCATGCCCACTTCTCTGCTTTCTGTCCTGATTCCTGGGCACCGCTGCTGCATGGAACTCACAGCTCTCTCAAGCAGAGCTGTTCAGGGAACCCGCTGCACCTTCTTCCCTATCCCTTCTACTGCAGGGAGTTCTGGCTGTGAGAGGCAGCTTCTTTGTTTCTCCCAGGATACTACCTGACTCCCAGGGTTCTGACCTGTGGTAGCTCTTATTTGCAGATCCCTCGCTCAGACGTGCTTGTGTGTGGGTTAGTTGTTTTTTGTTGAGTTTTAGATTTTCAGCTTATTGTTGTTTCAAGGGGAAAGATCTGGGGACATCTCTCACTCTGCCATGTTTCTGATGTTACTCTAATTTTTCATCGACATTCTCTCTGAGTTCCTCTATTCTACTCTCAAGTTTCTTGAGCATTTTTATAACTGTTTCTTTGAATTTTTTACCAAGCAAAATATTTAACTCCATTTCATTAGAGTTTTTCTCTGAGTTTTTTTCTTACTCCTTCACTTGGGGGATATTCTTCTGTTACCCTAATTTGTTTGACTTTCTATGTTTAGGTCTATTTAGATTTCCTGTTATTTATTGAGTCATCTTCAGTAATTTATTTCTTTCCTGCAATTTATCTGTTTTATCTAAATTGTCTAATTTGTTGGGATAATGTTGTTCATGGTATTCCCTAATAATCTGAAATTTCTACAAGGTCAGTCATGATGTCCACCTTTTTTCATTCCTGATTTTGGTTATCTGTGTCTTCTCTTTCTATTTCTTGAACAAACTGGCTATACAATTATCAAATTTCTTGATCTTTTCAAAAGCCAAGTTTTTTTAATTGATTTTCTTATGTATCCTTTTTCTATTTTATTGATTTCCCTTTTAATCTTTAATATTTCTTCTCTTTGCCTGGGTTTAGTTTGCTCTTTTTTTCCTAGGTTCTTAAATGAAAGCTGAGATTATTGATTTGAGATTGTCTTTTTTTCCCTAATACAGGCAATAAAGGTATAAATTTCCCTCTAAGCATGTGTATTAGTTTGCTAGGTCCGTCGTGATAAAATACCACAGACTGTGTATCTTAAACAATAGAAGCATATTTTTCCACAGTTCTAGAGGTTAGAGGTTCAAGATCAAGGTGCTAGAAAGCTGGATTTCTCCTGAGGCCTTTCTCCTTGACTTGTAGACAGCTGCTCTCTTACTGCTTTTTCACATGGTGTTTCCTCTGTGTGTTTGTACCCTTGGTGTCTCTCTGTGCCCTCATCTCCTACTCTTCTGAGGACACCAGTCAGATTGGAATTGGGCCCTCCCTAATGGCTTCATTTTAACCTAAATGCCTCTTTGAAGGGCTTATCTCTAAGTTCAGTTATCATCTTAGGTACTAGGTATTAGAGCTTCAACATATGAATTGGGGAAGGGAAGAGCAAAATTCAGCCCATAACAGTATTCTTTAGCTGTTACTATATGTTGATATGTTGTGTTTTCATTTCATTCAGTTTAAAACATGTTCTAATTTCCCTAATGATTTCTTCTTTGACCCACAGGGTATGTAGTAATGGGTTGTTTAATTTCCATCTATTTATGTATTTTTCAGATTTCCTTCTATTGTTCACTTCTCCTTTAATTTTGTTGTGGTCGAGGAACATATTTGATATAATTTAAATTCTTTTCTATTTATTGAGACGTGGTTGATGGTTAAGCATATGGTGTTTTCTGGAGAATGTTCCATGTGTGCTTGAAAGAAATGTTCCACTAGTATCTGATGGAATATTCTATAGATTCTATTTAGGTCAAGTTGATTAATAGTGGTTTTTAGTCTTCTACAGCTTGGATGATTTTCCATCTAGTTGTTTTATTAATTACTGAGAGTGAAATATTAAAGTCTCTATTAGTTGAATTTTCTGTTTCTTTTTCACTCTTGTCAGTTTTTGTTTCACTTATTTTGAGGCTCTATTGTTAGGTACATAAATGTTTATATTTGTTACATCATCCTATAAATTGACACTTTTTTGGTTATAAAATATTTCTGTTTGTCTCTGGGACACATTTTAGAGTCTTTTTATGTCCATTTTGCCTGATATTAATATAACCAGTTAGGCTACCCTATCTTTACTGTTTTAATGATATATCTTGCCCATCTTTATACTTTCAACCTGTTTTCTATCTTTAAATCTAAAACATATCTCCTTTGACAGCTTACAGTTGAATCTTGTTTGGTTTATCCAGTCTTACAACCTCTGTCTTTTCACTGAAATGTCTAATGCATTTCCACTTAATGTAATATTGATATAATTATATTTATACCTGCCATTTTGCTACTTGTTTCCTAGATATCCTGTGGTTTTGTTTGTTTCTCTGTTCCTTTTTACTATTTTCTGTTGCATTCAATTGAAATTTTCTAGGTTACAATATACATTCCTTTGTTATTTTTATTAATCTTTTTATTGTGATATAATAGATATATAGTTTCAGATGTACATCATAATTCAATAAGTCTAGTAACATCCATCACCACACATACTTAAAACTTTTTTCTTGTGATGAAAACTTTTAAGATCTACTCTCTTAGCAATTTTCATATGCACAATACAGTATTATTAACTATAGTCACCATGCTGTGTATTACATCCCCAGGAATAATGTATTTTATAACTGAAAGTTTGTACATTTTGACCACCTTCACCCATTTCACCCACCCTCTACCTCCTGTCTTTGGCAGCCACCAGTCTTTTCTTTGTATCTATGAGTTCATTTTTTAGTTTTTTAGATTTCACAGATAAGTGAGGTCATATGGTATTTGTCTTTCTCTATTTGACTTATTTCACTTAGCATCCATCAAGATCCATCCATGTTTTTGAAAATGGTAGGTTCTTTCTCTTACGGCTGAGTAACATTCCATATTATATGTATGTATGTATGTATGTATGTATGTATGTATGTATGTGTGTGTGTATATACAGCACATCTTTATCCACTCATCTGTTGATGGACATTTAGGTTGTTTCCATGTCTTGGCTATTGTAAATAATGCTGCAATAAACATGGTATGGGAAATATTTTCAAATTAACATTTTTGTTTCCTTCAGGCTAATACCCAGAAGTGGAATTGCTAGATTATATGGTAGTTTTATTTTAATTTTTTGAGGATCTTTCTACTGTTCCCATAGTAGCTGAACCAATTTACATTCCTACCAACAGTGCACAAGGGTTCCCTTTTCTCCATTCTCACTGACACTTTTTATCTCTTGTCTTTTTGATGATAGCCATATAAACAGGCGTGAGGTAATATCTCATTGGGGTTTTGATTTGCATTTCCCTGATGATTAGTGATGTTGAGCACCTTTTCATGTACCTGTTGGCCATCAATATGTCTTCTTTGGAAAAATGTCTAGTCAAGAGCCTCTGCCCACTGTTTAATCTTATTTGTTTTTTTTTTTGTTATTGACTTATATGAATTTTTTAAATTTACTTTTACAACTTATAATTCCAAAGGCTTGTTTGTTGGTATAACAGATTTATTAGTTTAAATCAAGACATCACTGTATCCTAGCCCATCACAATTTTGCTACAAATAGCTCTTTTTTTTGTAGCTGAAACTCAGTAATTTGCTTCATTCCAGTGATTCCTGAGATGCTCCTTCCTGCTTGGCCCTCTGTTCCATTCAGAGCTTTTTATAAAAGATTTTATAGTTCTCTTCTCTCTTCAACACAGAAATCAAAGGCATGTTCTCATATTCAGCATACTTACTACTATTGTTATTTCTGCTGGGCCAGACAAGTTCAGGATACAGAGGACTCTCTGACAACCTAGTTGCCCTGCATGCCTCACAATAAAAGACTTTAGTTAGAAGAACTTACACTATTATCTTCTGCAGAGTCATTCTACCTCATGCTCTTCCTCTTCCAACTTATAGTCATCTGAATCATCAGGAAGCACTATGTTCAAGATAGCATTTTTCTTCAAATACACCGTATTGTATTAAAATTTAAGAATATGTTCAGGGCCTGGTCACCTATGCTTAATTTTCTATTCCTTGACTTTTTACTCAGTCCTTGTGGTGTGCAATCTGATGATAACCCTTCATTTACCAAGGGCACTTGCTCAGGGGATATCTCCAACACTGCATCCTGCCACCAGTTCATATCACACTGGATGGCTTCATCAGCCTTGTCAAACTGGGCCAACCAGGCAGCAGAGGGTACAGCCCCCTGTGGGTAGCTGTTTTTCTGTCCCACTTCCTCTTTATCCACTTTCTCAGGAAAGCCCTCAATCCCACTGCTGTTGTATGGCTTTCTTTCCCCATTGCTAAGGGGCTTCTGGGACCTAGCTTGTAGGCTTAGGCCTTTAACTGCTTTCATGCTGATGCACAGTAGCCTTTCCTTCTGAAGCTTGTTGACACCTCCAGTAGACTGACACAATTCTGAGTTCAGGGTATTCTGGATCTCATCTCTGTATTTTACTTCATCTAGAAATGGAAAGCTATGTATCCGTTCTTTTCTTTACCTAAGTTCACCTCCATGGGTAATTCTAACTTTAACATCTCATCCTGTCTTACATCACGACATTGTTCTGACCCGATCACAATTTGTTCACCTTTATTATGTCTTCACCTTCATGAGGGTTATCGAACACACCCCTACTTTTACATAAACTCTGTGAAATCCCATTGCGCTGCAGATGCTGAAGTTTCTTTCATTTTCATTTTCACTTTTTCCCTACAGCCACTATAGCATCGTTAGTGCTGGATTATAACACTTAGGGAATACAGTCTAGGGGACAATGGGGATTGAGGTATGAGGAAGCCCAGATACTCATTGGCCACCACCAGTGAACATAGAAAATACAAGTTTCCATTTCTGAATTCTGTCCCAGGGACAGCAAATGGATTATAGGCAGGATTCTGGTACTAGAAATTTGGGCAGAGGCTGCTGGGCCCTGTCTTCTGTGTAATAAAAGGAATTATTTTCCTCAGAATGCGTGTTCTCTGAAGAGTTCATTCTAGGCTACTCTAGATCGAAGTCTGTGGCTGGAACCATCTACCCTGGCACATTGACCCAATTCTAGCCTGACCTCTGCAACCCAAAGCATCTATAAAGTGCATGACTTCTTTATATATTTTGGATATCAATCCTTATCAGATATACGATTTGCAAATGTTTTCTCCCATTCATTAGGTTGCTTTTTCATTGTGTTGGTGGCTATTTTTTCCATGCAGAATGTTTTAATTTAATGTAGTCTTACTAGTTTTTGTTTTTCATGTCAAATCTGGTCTATGGAATTTTTGTTATAGCGGTTTAAACTAAGGCACTTGGTCATATCTTGCATATTTGTCTGTGTGCCTTCTTTGTACTGTAATCATACTTTTTTTAGTTTGGTCCTTGTTGTACAAGGTCATGGTGCTACAGACATTTCAGAAGCTAAGCTGTTCTCTAAAACTATAGCGATCAAGAGCTAAGAATGTCATGCCTCAATCCTGCCCCATCTTTGGATATGATGTTTATTTTTCCCTTGTAGATTTTATTCCTTTCTCATGGAATTTATCTGTGGGTCATTTTAGAAGAGAACAACAATCATGCTGTCCTGGCCATGCTGACTCTGATAGCAGGTTTATGATTCCACCAAGATATCCAGGGTAGTAACTACAAACTGGATCCCTCTAAACTTCACACATTAATCACCAGACTGTGTCCCTTCCAGCAGTTACCAGAACACATCTTAATTCACATGTATTATTCTAAGCCAAATTTTGGAATTAGCAGGATTTGTCAATATCACAATGAGTAAACTCTTGTTGACATCTCATCCCTTTGAGTTCTCCTTATGTAGCAGAGTCCTAAGAGGAAACAGATGGCAGAATCAAAAAGACAATTGAAGAGATTTAATAACCAGGCTATTTACAGAGGTGTAGGCAGGTAACAGCAATTTACAGATGGCAGAGATCCCTGGGACTAGAAACAGCAGGAAGCTGTTACCACCTCTAGACTGGAGGGACAGCAAAGCTGTAGCCTTCAAGAGGGGCCACGGAACACATGCCGCTGCTGTCAGTAGAGGAATGCAGGCATTGCTGTAGCTCAGCACCGGAGGAAAGAGTAGGGGTATCAAGTTCTATATTCCATGAAGTAATCAGTTGAGTTATTTGTAAGAAACAAAAGCAGTTTTAGTATTTGGGGGGAAAAGGGAATGTATTGGGAATAATAAATAGCTTATAGAATTGTAGGCAGCTGAGGAAGTAAGGCTCAAGGCAGGTGGGGACCAGGGCAGCATTGGGACACAGTCAGCAAGTACTGATCATCACTCTACTTAAGGAACAACCATTGGGATAGAAAATAAAATACTCCCACAGTATTCATTCTCTTCACACTGCTCAAGATTCACATTCCTACAAGACTATATCCAATTGGTCTAGACTGTGTCTACTGTCTACTCCTTCATTAAAAGAAGCATTTGGCATTGATCAACAGGCCTGCCAGGCTGTACCGAGATGGACACGATATATAAAAATTTATAATAAATGTTTACTACACAGACAAAATAAGTGGATTACTTTTAAAATACCACGTCTCAGAAGCCAGCTCACCCTCAGGATGATGCATGTGGTCACTGCACATGACCACAATGTGACCGGGGAGGTGATGTTCAGCTGGGGCCGCAGCATCTCAGCTCTAGGCCAGGGACAGCAGTAGAGGGAGAGGGTCTCAGGCTGGAGTTCAACAGGAGAGGCCTCAGATGCCTCTGCATCTACAGCTTTATCACTGGTTCTCCTCCCGCTCCCCTCCCATGGTGTCTCAGAGCCACAGCTCCTGTTCTTCCCTTGGTTTTTCTAATGGTTAAGCCAAAAAGTCATGAAAGGAACCATATAATAAGTCACAGATTAATACTGCGATTTCTAAGGTAAGTAAAAGAATAATAAGAGAATGTGTAACTAGAAAGCTAATTAAGAAGATTACAATCATAAAAGTTTTTGGTTAATCCAAAATAAGACAAGGAAAAACAGTAGGGCAAAAAATAGATGAAATTAAAAAAGAGTAAACAGCCAGTGATAGACTTAAACCCAAGTACATCAGTGATTACAATGAACATACATGGACTCAAACACTATAATTAAGAGACAAAGTCTAGAGGTTTCTCAAAAAATTAAAAATGGACCTACCTTTTGACCCAGCAATTGCACTTCTGGGTATTTATCCAAAGAAAAACAAAACAATAATTCATAAAGATCTATGCACTCCCATATTCATGGCAACACAATTTACAATAGCCAAGGTATGGAAGCAATCTAAATGCCCATCAACAGATGATTGGATAAATAAGTTATGGTTCATATAGACAATGGAATATTACTTAGCCATTAAAAAATGAAATCCTACCATTGCAGCAACATGGATGGACCTAGAGGTTATTACGCTGAGTGAAATAAGTCAGACAGTGAAAGATAAATATCATACAATTTCACTTATATGTGGATTCTAAAGAACGAAAAGAACAAACTCATCAAAAACTGACTTACGAATATAGAGGACAATCTGGTGATGGCCAGAGGGGAGGGGGGTTGGGGGGCTGGGAGAATGGAGTGAAGGCTTAAAGAAGTACAAATTACCAGTTGATAGATGGTCACAGGGATGGGGAACATGGTATAGGGAATGAAGTGAGCATTAATATATTGGCTAGGTGGAAAACCAGAGGAGAGAAGGAGCAGTTAGGGGGATCGTTTTATAAACTATATAAATGTCTAACCAATGTAATGTATACTTGAAATTAATTTAAAGAGAGAGAGCTGGGGAGGGGGCGAGGGGAGGACACTATCAGATGAATAAAAATAAATAACCATATGGTGTTTACAAATGACATCATTTCAGGAGTAAGTCACAGAAAGGATGGAACTTAAAGGCTGGAGAAGGAATACCACACAAACATTGATGAAAACCTTTAGAGACTGCAGGACACGAATCTCCTGAGACACAGAGCACATGTGGACAGTTGACGTCCTTAACATAGTTCATTTGATCTGACACGATCTTTGAGAAAATATAATTTTCTGAATTTGACATACTGAGTGCGCAATAAATATTTGTTGAATGAAAGAATAAACTGCTCAGTAATTGAAGTATTATTCCAATTCATATTTCAGAGATGAAGAGCAACATCTGGAGAAGTAAAGTAACATAAATTAAGTTAGGCTTTCTGGTTCGTACACTAGAGAACACATTCCCTGCCCTAAGGGAATCACAGCTCTACTTAGGTCAGTGCCAGGTACCATACATGCCAAATGTGGAAATCATTAGAAGTGAATTTGACACATTCCTGGATACAACCAAAGGGTGAAGAAGAGTTACCTGAATGCAGAGATAGGGGGAAATTTATTTGTTTTAAAGATGGATACAAGTTTTAAAGACAAAAAAAAAAACAAGTTTTAAAGACAAGAGGCCTCATATGGACCAAAGTAAAAGATGAGCTCACGAGTCCAGGTGTGAAAATGCCTGACCTCATTTGCCTGAGATCCAGACTAGCCCAGGCAACAGAGCTCCTGGCCTGGCCGCACCTCCATGGTTCTCAGCCCTGGGAGATTTTGGCCCCAGAAGGTATTTTGAAGTGTCTGGGTCATTTTGGTTGTCATACTTGGAGAGGGGGTAAGCATATAGCAGGTAGAGGCCAGAGATGGTGCTGCACACCCCACAGTGCACAGCTCGCATAGGGATTATCTGGTTTATAATGTTCATGGTGCCAATGTGAGACACCGTGCCCTAAGGTTAAGTGCCACAGTGTCCTCATCATTTCACAGATGAGGAAACTGAGGCAGAAAGAGGGAAAGTGCTCGTGAGACCAGAGAAGCGACTTGAAGCCCAGCCTCCTGGTGCAGATTCGGTGTCCCTGCCCCAGGGGAATCAGTGGACTGAGGAGCTGACCAAGGAGACTGAGGTCAGCTGCAGGGGCCAGTATGGTCTGTCTGGTGCTGGTACTGGGCTGGTAGCTTCACGAGTTCTGGGGAAGAAGATAAAAGA